>NC_057803.1:298574207-299297514 GCF_018294505.1 Triticum aestivum | reverse complement strand
CGCCGAGCTTTTTCTCCGGCGATCCCCACGCCACCGCCTAATCACCGCGCCCCCATCGCCGGCGACTGCCAACCAGAGGTCTCATGACTCTGAATCCCCACCGACCACTAATTTATTACCACTTATGTCCTTCATATACACGCTGATGGGTGGGCCCTATGGTAATGTGCGCTGCTGAATGTGGACCATTTGACTGGTCAATTGATCGTGTCATCAACAAATTACGGAGCTGTATGGTGAGCCAGTGACCGTATGATCACCCTAAAATGTATTTTATTAACACAGTACAAACTCAAACTACCATATATTTCTTTCATATACGCGCTGACAGGTGGGCCCCACGGTTATGCGCCCCGATGGTGCAACACTAGTTGCACCACGCGGAACGTTTGACTGGTCAATTAATTGTGTGATCAACAAAATACGGAGTTGTATGGGTGAGCTAGTGACCGTATAATCACGACATGTATTTTTTTAACACGGTACAGACACAAGCGCTCATATATACGCGCAAGCACTCACCGCTATAAGTGCACACACATAGACCCTACCCCTATGAGCACCTTCGAGAGAGTGAGCCAGCATATGATCTTGAGATTTTATGAAGTCACCATAGGTGCCTCGTAGTCGAGTGGAACATTTCCTCCTACTGAACGCATATCGCTAGAAAAATACTGAAATTAACCCAGGATAAATGTGAGCACCAGGACTTTAACACTGGTGGGCTCCAGAAACCACTGTCCTCCTAACCATCCAACCATAGGTTGGTTAGCACCACAAAATGTATGTGCTGACCGTGATGAGCTTATTATGAAGTCTAGTGACCATCTCGTGCTTTCACTTCAAATACAATGACCGTAAGTGTCGTCAACAAAATACGGAGCACGCATCAAATACAATGTCTGACAGTGTCATCAACAACATACGGAGACGTATCGTGAGCTAGATACCATATGATCACCACGAGAATATATACAGTGACCGTAATGAGCATATTCTGAAGTCCACCGACCGTATAGTGCTTTCGCTTGAAATACAGTGACCGTCATGCGTGAATGTGTAATGGGCATGCATACTTTTAGAGGGCCGAGAGATAGTTTGTGTGCGTACATGAAAGTGGTGTAGAAAGAGGCGGTGTCCGGTGGAGACAAGGAGAGATATGCCCTTCGTTTCTCTTTCCCGTGACTAATATTTTAGGAGAAAATATAAACATGCACAATGCATAACAAATATTTTTGGATGCACCATGCAATTAACTTTCATGTATTATTGGCCGATTGCGTGTGTGGTGTGGTGGGCACATCATTTTCTAGTTGGGGTGGGCACATCATTTCTAGTTGTGGTGGGTCAACATGAGGACTCATGGGTCGGTTCCATCCTCCGCCACATAGGTTGGACCGAGACACATTATACGAAGACCCATGTGGAGGACTCGGCATACAACACGAAGCTACCAGTGTCGTGGAGGACTCTATCCCCACTGGTGATAAGCTGACTATATATGATTTGTAACCATAGGCCCCGAGTATGTTATAGAAGCCTGGGGGCTAGTTCGTCGATAGTATACACACACACAATGCCTGGTATTCACGTGTACTTTGTACACACCCCTATCACTAATATAAAGCACTAGGAGTAGGCTTTTTCCTCAACTGCAAGGGTCTGAACTTGGGTAAAACCTTGCCTCGTATTACCATCCAGCCTAACAGTCAGGGATATCCTACCGAATGGTCTGATGGAATCATATCTTCCAACTACTAAGAGACAAGTGTGTCTGTGGGGTGGGGGGGGGAATGTGTGCGAGAGAGGCCTAAAGATAATGTGCGTGTGAGAGACAGGTAGGCACATATATGTGTGTATAGAGGGCTAGTAGAGACCGTGCGTGTGTATATATGCATGTGAGAGAAATAGTGTTTTCCAACTGAGATTAGTGAAAAGAGTGGTACATAGTAGTCAGAAAGAAAAGAGAGAGAGAGATACAAAGAGAGTGTGTGCATGAGACACCCCGACACCCCGGGAGAGATTGTTAGCATGTGTGAAAGAGAAATGACGATGTATATAACATGTGTGCACTTATGCGTTAGATAGAGAGATATATAGCACGTTTGTGAGAACGGGCCGATGCGTAGTGCATCTACATGTAAAATTCGGTTCTACGCATTAAGTTAAAATATAAATGACATTATTATTTTTGGATGAGATCATGAATTTTGCAATTTTCTTATGAACGAAAATTGGTCTATCAGACACCCATACACTATTTAATTCTAACATGTGCATGTGTTTATTTCATATTATCGATCCATAGAGTGAGAGCGGTTTGAAATACAGGCAATGCATTGCTTTTGCACTTCATATATAAACATTAATTCACCCGCAAAAATATATATAAACATTAATTAGTGCACTCCATGTTGTTAGTGTGAAGCACTTTACACATTTGTCACTTACATGGATACATTCCAAATTGCTAGCTACGAGATAGAATACATGTTGAATTCAACATAAAGGGGGTTTCGAAGATTCGAATTCATAGGAAGTGCATTCATCTATTTGAACCCAAGATAATGGCATTTGTAAATCAGATCTAAAAGGGGGCATCAATCTTTGTTGTGCATTTGAACATGATATATATTCATACGCATGTCTAACTATTCTTTTGCAACCAAGGCGATTATATCTGGAACCATGCACGAACTGAGGTAAGTTGCATATTATTTAATATATACTCGTGTACAATGTATATTCAAATGTACCCCATCCATTCGAAAATAATCGTAGTTTTAGGACTTTCAAGAGTTAGGATTTGTGAAGTTTGAAAAATCCAGAAAGTTCAATTCAAGAGAACCGAAAACGTTATTGCTTCTGCTCCCAAATATTGAACGAAGCGCCAAATAAGCCTCTGGTCACCCGAAATCGCGCGAGACTAATGTTTGGTGGTAGGAAATTACTGTCCTGACTCTGGCACGTGTAGCCTATCGGCCCGATGTCGAAAGGTCTTAACCGGGGTAGGTTTGTAACTTCACCAACATTCTAGTCTCAACCGCCTCGTAGAAGCATTCATACGCCATGGGCGCCTCAACACCCATGCACTCGGCCAAAATCTATCCCGCCCACCATTTGGGAGACCTAAGATTACTGTCCTACCCCCAACCCGCAATTTGTCCGAAATTTTAGATGGGGGCAAAGTTTGTAACTTTTCCCAAATTTCAAACAAGCGCGTCCCAAACCGAAACATTGTTCACCCTTAGTCTCCCGTCCCTCCGTTTCCCCATTCATACCCCGTGGGCGCCAAAACGCCCTCTCCACCAGCCGCAAAACCCCAGCCTCCTCCGTCCTCCACCCCATCGCGCCCAATCCACCGCCGCCCTCCTCCATCACGCCGGAGCCGGTACCCGATGTCGTCGTCCAACGCAACCGCAACCGCAACACCCTCAAGGACTTAGCAGCTGAAGCTGAGGCAGAGCTGCCTCCATGACGCCCACGCCGACATGCATCGTACCAGAACCACTTCGACCACGCCGTCCTGCGCCTCACCACTGCCGCTCCACTGTCGCAACCGTCCACCGCACCGGAGTTGTTCCCGCTACACCGTCGTTCGCCGCCTCGGATCTCGTTCCCCCCTCACCGACAGATGGCCACCACATCACACTCAACAACTTGGCCATGGGTTCGTCCAAGGCTCCACCGTCCTCCACAACTTCTTGTTTCCAGTGAACCACATCACTGCCAGCAGAAAGAGGTATTCCTCTTCACTTATTCGGCAAATCTTACGTCTTGCTCACACTGTATTCATCCCACGAAAGAAACTAGTTGAGCGCTTCGTACTGCATCTTCTTCATGATACTAAATGCACAAGGTTTCCTCCCATTTACTATTTCACCTTTGCTAGAGATCAGTAGCCCGCCTGGATTTCAATTCAGGGTCAATCGAACCGCAATTAAAAGAAGCAGCACCCGCTTAGGCACGCGGAGCACCTAGTCCGCTTGTTCGCCGGGGAAGCGGCACATCAGTGTCTATCATAGGGGTGTGGGGTGCAAGAGCTACTTGCGCCCGATCTGGAGGTCGGCGGGGCTTGAAGGTATGGCCGGGGCGGTGCCAAGCACGGCGGTGTGGTTAGGTCGAGGGGAGGGTGGAGGCAGGGGACTAGGCCATTGGTCATTGGCGTTTCGAGGAAGATCGTCACACTAGTTGGCTGGAGGTAGATGAAGGCGATCTGCCTATTCTTTGTACATCGGACGATGCAGAAAAAATGGACTGTAACGCCCCAAGACCGGAGCATCAGATGCCTTCCATGTTTTCTGAGTTTCGTCGGGTGATTTCCTTTGTCTGTTGCATTCATCTTTGCATCTTGAGCATTGCATCATGTCATCATGCCATCATGCCATTTCATTTTTTAAACTCAACCAAATAAAATGCATAGATCTTTGATCTATTTAAATTGAGGGAACTCACATGGTGATTTCTTTTTATAGCATATATCCTCCCAATATTATTAGGGAGCTATAAAAATATATTCCATTAATTTGGAATTTTCCGCAACACACGTGCATGTTAAATCCCTTCCTTTCCTTCTTCAAGTTTTGACTCTCTAACTTTGCCTAATTCTTTTCCCATCTATCGAGGCTCTTTCTTTAATCTCAACATTTTTTGAGCACTTCTAAAACCTAGCCCCAATTCAAACCCATTTGGATGATATTCAAATGAGTTTGAATTTAAGTCTTGCATTCGTGCTAACTTCTATCTTCTTGGATCAAGCTCAGTTTTGTGGGTCTGGAAAATTATCCGTGTGTCCTATTTCTTCCGCAATACCTCCTTTCTTCTCCTTTTCTTCTTTGTTATTTTCTGTTTATAGAAAATAAGAGAGGAGAGAAGGGAGCCCAGCAGGCCATTTAGGCCCAGCCGCACCTAAACCTAGCCGGCCCAAGGGGCATGTCCGATCCCATCTCTCCCTCTCCCTCGTCTCCACCCTGGCGCCAGGAGCCCCACGTTCGATCCCATCTCCTCTCCCTTTCCCTCTTTCCCTTCCGTCCAGCGCCGCCAGAGGAGTCCCTCTCCTCGATCTCCCTCGAACCCCTGCTATGGCGATGCACCTTGCCCCAAGCTCGCGACTGCTCCGCTCCTCCTGCCATGCTCTAGCGTTGCGCCGCTGCATCCTTGTTGCGCATCGAGGCGCTGCCTGCTCCGCATGTCGCGCCTGAGGCCCCACGAGCCTCCTGCACGCTGTCGTGCTCTCCCGCCTCCTCCCTGGTGAGAACAACCATGCCCAGAGCTCTTCTTGCCCCGTGCGCCTCCGCCCATCCATGGTCGCCACCCCGTGTACTCTGCCGCCCTACGCCTCCACCTCACCGGACCTGCTCCATCCTCCGCGTTCTTCCGCCTTGTAGATCCTCCGCTGTTGCCGCACCTGCACCACCTTGCACCCGCGTCCTGCACACCGCTGCCCCAAGCGCCTGTGTCCTCGAGCACCCACTGAGTCAGGAGCAACTCCATCGCCTGGCGCCTGTTCTCCCCTTCATCGGTGTCTTGTTGTGCCACCTTGGCCGTGGTATGCTGCTGCCCGTTTTGACGTTGCTAAGACCATCGGTCCCCGGAACGCAAGACTGCCTCCATGGATTATCCAAGTACCACGACGACCGGTGTTCGCCAAGTACACCTTCGGATGGCCAAGTTCCTCTTCAAAATGAAAGTACCACGATGGCCGGAGCCCTCAGATCAGTCAAATTCATGTACAAAAACGTGTATGACCGTCGTCAAAACTGCAAAGTACCTCTACGCATGGATATCGCCAAGCACCACGATACCGATGACATCCACTACTACTGTCGCCGAGGGTTTCTTCAAGTTCAACTACATTGGCTATGAACGGTGACGACCCCGAACATTTACGGACGTGTACGACTACCGTTGCCCGAAGAACCGTAGGTCACAAGCGTCGTGTACAACTACCGTCGCCGTGGATTTGACAAGTTCGCGAGTACGACTACTTCCCACGACTACCCTCGAGGACTTTGGTTCCATCAAGTTCGACGACAACATGGGTACAACTACCGCCGCCGTGATTTTTCGACAAGACGTCGTGTACCTCTACTTCCACTACTGTCCCGATGATCACCGATGACCGATAGTACCACTACTTCCACTACGACCGTCCCGAGAATGCCTACTTCCCCAACACCGCATCGAACTCGACCCGCTTCAAAAAAGCACGCTTCGAAGGTATAACCCCGAGACGACCGTCCGAGAACGAATACTTTAGTGGTATGAGATCACAGTGTCCGAGCTGTCGTTGCACATTCCTCCTCGTTTGCCATGCCGTCGACTTGTGGGAAACCTGGTTACCGGGAGCACCCCACCGTTCATCAGGACACGCTCCCGTCACATTTTCCTTTGCACCGACATCTCAATTGCATTACCAGAACCGATATGTTGTCATGGCATCATTTTCGGACTCGTCGCTGTGGCCCCTTTCTTTCCACCACGGTGAAAAATGCCTCGTATCTTATTATGTCAACATTTTCATAAAACTTGCATAAAACTTGCACATGTCATTCGCCTTATGATAATAACATTTAAAATGTCTAAAATTGTTGTTGCACCAAATTGCTAAATGCATATGGGGATTTACCGGAATTGTTGTTTGTTATTTCTGTCCTCATTTAAACTTGCCTTAACCGTTAAATTTAATTATGTTTCACCTCTTGCCTTGTTTAACAAAATATAATTTTGGTGAGTACATAATCGAGAGAGAACTAAATAAGTCATGTGGTGTTTCGTCAATATGCAACTCGTTGCGTATTGAGCTCCACTTAATTTGTAGTATTGTTTGTTGCACTTTGCCATGACATGCTTCATTAAATCGGACATGCATCATACTTGGTTGTGCATCATGCCATGTTTATGTGATGGTTGTTTACTATGTTGCTTGCTTCTTTCCGGGTTGCCTTGATATGTCTCCAACGTATCTATAATTTTTGATTGCTCCATGCTATATTATCTACTGTTTTGGACTATATTGGGCTTTATTTTCCACTTTTATATTATTTTTGGGACTAACCTATTAACCGGAGGCCCAGCCCAGAATTGCTGTTTTTTTTGCCTATTTCAGTGTTTCGAAGAAACAGAATATCAAACGGAGTCCAAACGGAATAAAACCTTCGGGAACGTGATTTTCTCACCGAACGTGATCCAGGAGACTTGGACCCTACTCCAAGGAGTCAAAGAGGAGGTCACGAGGGTGGGGGGTGCCCCCCTAGGGCGCGCCCCCTGCCTCGTGGGCCTCTCGGTGCTCCACCGACGTACTTCTTCCTCCTATATATACATGATCATGCCTAGATATTCTCATAACTATGCTCAATTCTGTCAATTGCTCAACAATAATTTGTTCACCCACCGTAGAATACTTATGCTCTTGTGAGAAGCCACTAGTGAAACCTATGGCCCCCGGGTCTATTCTCATCATATCAATCTCCATCACTTCAATCTTGCTTTGCTTTTTACTTTGCTTTTACTTTACAATTTGCATATTTATACCAAAAATACCAAAAATATTATATCTATCAGATCTCACTCTCGTAAGTGACCTTGAAGGGATTGACAACCCCTAATCACGTTGGTTGCGAGTAGCTATCATTTTGTGCGGGTACGAGGGACTTGAGCGTGGCCTCCTACTGGATGGATACCTTGGTTCTCAAAACTGAGGGAAATACTTACGTTACTCTGCTACATCATCCCTTCATCTTCGGGGAAAACCAACGCAAGCTCAAGACGTAGCATGCCTCTCTCGTTAGCTTCGGTTTCATTCCAGAGTTGTGAGGATTCATTCGACTACGTCTGTTTGTCTTCTTCATGGGCTTGTTCTTCTTCCTTGTAGGATCTCAGGCAAGATGATCATACCCTCGAAATTACTTCTATCTTTGCTTGTTAGTTGCTCACTCTATTGCTATGTCGCGCTACCTACCACTTGCTATATCATGCCTCCCATATTGCCATGTCAAGCCTCTAACCCACCTTTCCTAGCAAACCGTTGTTTGGCTATGTTACCGCTTTTGCTCAGCCCCTCTTATAGCGTTGCTAGTTGCAGGTGAAGTTGAAGTTTGTTCCATGTTGGAACATGGATTTTGTTGGGATATCATTATTATACATTATTTACTTTAATGCATCTATATACTTGGTAAATGGTGGAAGGCTCGGCCTTATGCCTTGTGTTTTGTTCCACTCTTGTCGCCCTAGTTTCTGTCATACCGGTGTTATGTTCCATGATTTTGTGTTCCTTACGCGGTTGGGTGTTATGGGAACCCCTTGACAGTTTGCTTTGAATAAAACTCCTCCAGCAAGGCCCAACCTTGGTTTTACATTTTGCTAACAACCTAAGACTTTTTCCCTTGGGTTTCCGGAGCCCGAGGGTCATCTTTATTTTAAACCCCCCGGGCCAGTGCTCCTTTGAGTGTTGCTCCGAAACGGGTAGCCTGTGGGGCCACCTCGAGGCAACTTGAGGGTTGGTTTTACTCATAGATTGACCTAACGGTGTGCCCGGAGAACGAGATACGTGCGACTCCTATCGGGATTTGTCGGCACATCGGGCGGCTTTGCTGGTCCTATTTTACCGTTGTCGAAATGTCTTGTAACCGGGATTCCGATACTGATCAGGTCTTCTCGAGAGAAGGAATATCCTTCGCTGACCGTGAGAGCTTGTGATGGGCTAAGTTGAGACACCCCTGAAGGGTATAAACTTTCGAAAGCCGTGCCCGCGGTTATGTGGCAGATGGGATTTTGTTAATGTGCGGTTGTAGAGAACTTGACACTTAACTTAATTAAAATGATTCAACCGCGTGTGTAGCCATGATGGTCTCTTTTCGGCGGAGTCCGGGAAGTGAACACGACCTTGTGTTATGCTTGAACGTAAGTAGCTTCAGGATCACTTCTAGCTTCTCGATCGTTGTGTTGCTTCTCTTCTCGCTCTTATTTGCGTGTGTTGGCCACCATATATGCTTAGTGCTTGCTGCAGCTTCACCTCATTACCTTATCCTACCCATAAGCTTAAATAGTCTTGATCTCACGGGTGTGAGATTGCTGAGTCCTCGTGAATCACGGATATTTCCAAACAGTTGCAGGTGTCGATGATACCAGTGCAGGTGACGCAACCGAGCTCAAGTGGGAGCTCGATGAAGATCTTGATCGTTGCTATTTGTCTTTTCGGTTGATCAGTAGTGGAGCCTAGTTGGGACGATCGGGGATCTAGCATTTGGGGTTGTCTTCTTTTATTATGGTTCCGTAGTCGGACCTTGGTTGTATTTTGGATGATGTATGTTTAACTTGTATTTGTGTGAAGTGGCGATTGTAAGCCAACTCTTTATCCCTTTCTTATTCAGTACATGGGATGTGTGAAGATTACCCCTCTTGTGACAATACTACCATGCGTCTATGCCTCTAAGTCATGCCCCGACACGTGGGAGACATAGCCGCATTGTGGGTGTTACAAGTTGGTAATCAGAGCCATCCCCGACTTAGGAGCCCCCTGCTTGATCGAATCGCTGACGTTGTTGAGTCTAGAACAAAATGTTTTGAGTCTTAGGATTATATATATCGGAGAGTAGGATTCTTTTTACTCGTCAGTCCCTTCGTCGCTCTAGTGAGGCCTCCTGGCGTAGAAGTTTTGACTCTTCTCTCCTCAAATTTCACGAATTGTTTTAGGATCACGCATGCATCTTGGAATCATTCCGATAGTCTTGTGACGAGAACATTGTTCTTGTTGCCTCCTGACATTTAGGGGTTGTGGCAATGTCCTGGGGAGTTGAGCTCCGAGGTGTTGTCGTCACAATTTTGTCGTTGCAGTTCTGGAATACCTAAGTTTCGCTGACATCGAAAATCTCTTTTATGCAGTTATTGGTGAGATAACCTCGACGCTACCCAGTACTAGGGCGGGAGTTTGGGAGTATTGCCATAACTCGTATAGCGGATGCTTTTCGAAGGTTGAGGTACATGATTTTCGAAGGTTTCTTGGTTATGTGTTGAAGGATGGATATAGCTGGATGTAGGAATTGTTAGTTTGGGTGAGATATTATGCTTCCCCTGTATCCCCAACACCTGATTGCATAGCTATAAAGTTTCGGGAGTTTTATAGGTGGGATTCAAGTAGCTCCTAGAATTTCTTTCCAATAGACACATGATACAATTTAGGGTCTATCATATGTTTGTTTTCAGCTTATTTTGCAAGCCAATCCTTTGTTTTGTTTTGAGTTGTGGTATTCGAGTTGCTTCAATGTCAAGTGTTGATTCCATACCTTCCCTAAGTGGTATTCTCACACTTCTATGTGAATACCAATCCTTGTTGATCATCGAGGTTGTCATGTCAATTCTTTCCAACCGGTGTGATTCTCTTCAAGATGATCCTATCATTTTTCCCATTCGCAAGATCCAATCTCTATTTTCGTCAACTGTGTTTGTTTCATCCATTTCCAAGTTGCCTTTGTTTTCCCGCCCTCCCACCCTTTTCTTCAAGGACTCATATATCTTAATCATGCATCCATTTTTATTGCTGTGAAGTCTCTTCATTATTTTGCTTCAATGTTCTTACCCGGTGGTTCTCATGGAGATGCTCTACAAGTTCATCATTCTTCATTCTTTTTCTTCTCCGGTGGATTCAATGCAAGCCTTGTCAATCATATCCTTTTCTCGTTTCAAATGTGTTCTCATGCCGGTGCACCTCTTAATCATTCACTTCTCGTTATTCATTTGTTCTGGAGTGTTGAAGATATCTCCAAGATTCATGTTTCCACTCTCCATTCGTTCAAGCTCTTTCGAGGATGTTATCTCATTCAAGCTATTTAATTCAACGGGTGCAATCTGTCTTCAAAACCATTTCAACGGTGTATCTTTTGAGTGGGCCCTAACCCACAGGTCTTTTCCCAGGATCTTACCTGACTCTTCTAATTTTTCCGGAGATATTCTCAAATTCTTTTCGAAGTTTGATGTAAGAATGAATCATCATCAATCAGATGGTTTCTCCAAGATCTTTCAAATTATTTTCATTGTTGGCTCAACCTCTTCGCTTTTCATTCTCCCGAGGTGTCTCATCAATTATCATGGTGGTGTTTCCCATCGTCATTCTCGGATTTGAAGACCGAAGAGGAGTTCCTCTTAAATCCTTACTCGTTCTTCCGAAGATTCATTGTGCTAGCTTTGTGCCATCCTCTCATCATTGTTTTTGATTGTAAGAATTCTTTTCACCCATCCGGAACAATTCAGGAGTCCTTGCAGTTTGATTCTCCAGACCCATCATCTCATAATTATTCATTCCAGCTTTCAGCTCTCGTTCTCCAAATCATACCGGTGCATCATTCAAGTATTCTCTTATTAGCTCGTGATCTCTTCGTTCTCATGTATCTAAATTCTTTCAAGTATCAACGTCGTTTTCTAATTCTTCCCGGTGTTTCTTTATCTTTTCTTTGTTCATTTTCAATCATTACGGTGGTTTGTTCAAGGTTCCTCTTCATATGTTATCATTTGTTCTTCCCAATCTTACCGGCGGATCGTTGAAGTCTTTTCTCAAGATTGTGCTATATCTCTCTTAATCCTTTCTACGAGAATAAGTGGTATGCCAAATCCGTTGCTTGTCATCAATTTAAATTGGTGAAGGATAAGCATAATGTAACTATTATTCTTGTTTCGTCGAGTGAATTCAATTCCTTATTCCAGAGGTTCATCAAATTCCCGATTTCATTTGTTTCATATTTTTCTTTTCCCGGAGTTCCAAGCTCTCTCAATTATACCATCACGAAGATCCATCTAAATCATTGCAAGGCTTCACCTTGTGTTTTCAATTTCTCTTCCTTCCTACCGTTTCTTTTATTACCGGTGTTCTTCGTGGAGACTCTACATGGTGGCTCATCAAGGATTCTTTTCATTCTTCAATTGTTCTTCAAGATTTCTCTTGTAGTTAAGTTCCACCAAGCTATACTCAAAAATAAACTTGGTGTTAAACACATGTCTTGTTTTGAGGAGTTCAAGCATTCTTCATCTTGCATTCCAAAGTGCAATTCTTTCATATCTCATCTTTTGAGGTGGTGTTATGTCACTCTTGACAATTTCCCTTCGTATGTCGTGATTCAACAGTTGTTAAGAATGAGATATTTTGAATCCATCAACTTCTTTGTTGGAGTATCTTGGTATATATTTCACCTAAAGCCTTCCATTGGGAATGTTGCTATTGTGGTGCTTATCAATGTTCCAAGTTATCTCTTTATCATCGTGGTGGAAGAAAATTGTCATCTCTTTGGTGCTCTCAATCAAATCAATTGTAAGTTAGTGGCAGAATTTTAGCTCAAGTTTTGAGATGTTTTCCATAAGCCCACATCAAGCTTATTGTTTTCGTTGTTGATTTCCAACAACTCTGGTCAATCCTTCTTTGCAGGATGCTTTCCAAGTTCATTTGTGGCAGAAGTTGTCTTTTTCTTCTTTGTCCCTTTTATCCCAACGATCTAGCTTCTATTCGTTTGTTCCAGAGGCATTGTGATGTTGCACGCTTCGACCCATCATCCCATTTTTTTTGCAAAGATCATGTTCTTTCCTTTGCTTATCCATTCAACCGGAGTGTCGTGCCCTCTTTTCAAGTTCTTACCATTCTGTCAAGTTTTGCCTCCCTTCTCAACCGAAGTGCTGTGTGAAATCTTTCTTACCCCTTGTGCCATTCTTTCAATAGTTCCAGAGGCAGTGTGTTGTTGATTTCGTCAAGTATCATCCAATCTTATCAAGTTCTTATTCAATTCCTTTTCTTTTTCAGTCGGAGTGCTGTCCAAATTATATCATTCTTAATCCTTCCCTATCTTGTTTTAACCGGAGTGGTTTCAATATATATCTTGCCCTTCAACCTACAAGGTTCTCGCAATGTTCCTTATCCCTCTTTTATAACGAAGTGTTTTCAACTTCTTGCATCTTTGTTGGATTCCTCATTCCAATTTGTTTAACCTCTCAAGGTTGGTTGGTTTCACTCGTTTGTCAAAGAAGCAACTTTGTTTTACCTCTTCCTCTTTCGTTTTCTCTCCGGTGCCATCCTAGATCTCGGGACGAGATCCTCTTGTAGTGGTGGAGTGTTGTAACGCCCCAACACCGGAGCTTCAGATGCCTTCCATGTTTGCCGAGTTTTGTCGGGTGATTTGTTTTGTCTGTTGCATTCATCTTTGCAGCTTGAGCATTGCATCATGTAATCATGCCATCATGACATTTCATTTAATTAAACTCAACCAAATAAAATGCATAGATCTTTGATCTACTTAAATTGAGGGAACTCACATGGTGATTTCTCTTTATAACATATATCCTCCCAATATTATTAGGGAGCTATAAAAATATATTCCATTAATTTGGAATTTACCGCAACACACATGCATGTTAAATCCCTTCCTTTCCTTCTTCATGTTTTGACTCTCTAACTTTGCCTAATTCTTTTCCCATCTACCGAGGCTCTTTCTTTAATCTCATCATTTTTTGAGCACTTCTAAAACCTAGCCCCAATTCAAACCCATTTGAACGATATTCAAATGAGTTTGAATTTAAATCTTGCATTCGTGCCAACTTCTATGTTCTTGGATCAAGCTCAGTTATGTGGGTCCGGAAAATTATCCGTGTGTCCTACTTCTTCCCCAATACCTCCTTTCTTCTCCTTTTACTCTTTGTTATTTCCTGTTTATAGAAAATAAGAGAGGGAGAGAAGGGAGCCCAGCAGGCCATTTAGGCACAGCCGCACCTAAACCTAGCTGGCCCAAGGGGCATGCCCGATCCCATCTCTCCCTCTCCCTCGTCTCCACCCTGCAGCCAGGAGCCCCACGTTCGATCCCATCTCCTCTCCCTTTCCCTCTTTCCCTTCCGTCCAGTGCCGCCAGAGGAGTCCCTCTCCTCGATCTCCCTCGAACCCCTGCTATGGCGCTGCACCTTGCCCCGAGCTCGCGATTGCTCCGCTCCTCCTGCCATGCTCCAGCATTGCGCTGCTGCATCCTTGTTGCGCGCCGAGGCGCTGCCTCCTCCGCATGTCACGCCCGAGGCCCCGCGAGCCTCCCGCATGCTGCCGTGCTCTCCCGCCTCCTCCCTAGCGAGAACAGCGATGGCCGGAGCTCTTCTTGCCCCGTGCGTTGCCGCCTGTCCATGGTCGCCACCCTGTGTGCTCTGCCGCCCTACGCCTCCACCTCGCCGGACCTGCTCCATCCTCCGCGTTCTCCTGCCTTGCAGATCCTCCGCTGCTGCCACACCATCACCACCTTGCTGCCTGCTGCCTTCAAACCCTCCACCCTCGTCCTACAAACCGCTTCCCCGAGCGCCCGTGTCCTCGAGCACCCACTGAGTCAGGAGCAACTCCATCGCCTGGCGCCCGTTCTCCCCTTCATCGGTGCCTTGTTGCGCCACCTTGGCCATGGTATACCGCTGCCCACTTTGACGTTGCTAAGACCATCGGACCCGGAACGCAAGACTGCCTCCATGGATTATTCAAGTACCACGACGACCGTTGTTCGCCAAGTACACCTTCAGATGGCAAAGTTCCTCTTCAAAATGAAAGTACCACGATGGTTGGAGCCCTCAGATCATTCAAGTTCATTTACGAAAACGTGTATGACCGTCGTCGAAACTGCAAAGTACCTCTACGCACGGATATCACCAAGCACTACGATACCGATGACATCCACTACTATTGTTGCCGATGGTTTCGTCAAGTTCAACTACATTGGCTACGAACGGTGATGACCCCGAACATTTACGGACGTGTACGACTACCTTTGCCCGAAGAACCGCGGGTCACAAGCGCCGTGTACAACTACCGTCACCGTGGATTTGACAAGTTCGCGAGTATGACTACTTCCCACGACTACCCTCGAGGACTTTAGTTCCATCAAGTTCCACGACAACATAGGTACAACTACCACCGCCGTGATTTTTCGACAAGACGTCGTGTACCTCTACTTCCACTACCGTCACGATGATCACCGATGACCGATAGTACGAGTACTTCCACAACGACCGTCCCGAGAATGCCTACTTCCCCTACACCGCACCGAACTCGACCCGTTTCCAATACACACGCTTCAAAGGTATAACCCCGAGATGACCGTCGGAGAACGAATACTTTTGTGGTATGAGATGTTCGTGTTTGCACAGTGTCCGAGATGTCGTTGCACATTCCTCCTCTTTGCCATGCCGTCGACTCATGGGAAACCCGGTTACCGGGAGCACCCCACCGTTCATCATGACACGCTCCCGTCACATTTTCCATTGCACCGACATCTCAATCGCGTTACTGGAACCGATATGTTGTCAGGGCATCATTTTCAGATTCGTCGTCGTGGCCCCTTTCTTTCCACAACGGTGACAAATGCCTCGTCTCTTATTATGTCAACATTTTCATAAAACATGCATAAAACTTGCACATGTCATTCGCATCATGATAATAACATTTAAAATGTTTAAAATTGTTGTTGCACCAAATTGCTAAATGCATATGGGGATTCACCAGAATTGTTGTTTGTTATTTCTGTCCTCATTTAAACTTGCCTTAACCGTTAAATTTAATTATGTTTCACCTCTTGCCTTGTTTAACAACATTTAATTTTGTTGAGTACATAATCGAGAGAGAACTAAATAAGTCATGTGGTGTTTCGTCAATATGCAACTCGTTGCGTATTGAGCTCCACTTAATTTGTAGTATTGTTTGTTGCACTTTGCCATGACATGCTTGATTAAATCGGAGATGCATCATACTTGGTTGTGCATCATGCCATGTTTATGTGATGGTTGTTTACTATGTTGCTTGCTTCTTTCCGGGTTGCCTCTCTCGTTAGCTTCGGTTTCATTCCGGAGTGTGAGGATTCGTTCGACGACGTCCGTTTGTCTTCTTCATGGGCTTGTTCTTCTTCCATGCAGGATCTCGGGCAAGATGATCATACCCTTGAAATTAATTCTATCTTTGCTTGCTAGTTGCTCGCTCTATTGCTATGTCGCGCTACCTACCACTTGCTATATCATGCCTCCCATATTGCCATGTCAAGCCTCTAACCCATCTTTCCTAGCAAACCGTTGTTTGGCTATGTTACCGCTTTTGCTCAGCCCCTCTTATAGCGTTGCTAGTTGCAAGTGAAGTTGAAGTTTGTTCCATGTTGGAACATGGATTTTGTTGGGATATCATTATTATGCCTTATTTACTTTAATGCATCTATATACTTGGTAAAGGGTGGAAGGCTCGACCTTATGCCTGGTGTTATGTTCCAGTCTTGCCGCCCTAGTTTGCGTCGTACTGGTGTTATGTTCCTTGATTTTGCGTTCCTTACGCGGTTGGGTGTTATGGGAACCCCTTGACAGTTTGCTTTGAATAAAACTCCTCCATCAAGGCCCAGCCTTGGTTTTACATTTGCCTAGCAACCTAAGCCTTTTCCCCTTGGGTTTCTGGAGCCCGAGGGTCATCTTTATTTTAAACACCCTTGGGCCAGTGCTCCTCTAAGTGTTGGTCCGAAACATGCAGCCTGCAGGGCCACCTCGGGGAAACTTCAGGGTTGGTTTTACTCATAGCTTGACCTATCCTGTGTGCCTGGAGAACGAGATACGTGCGACTCCTATCGGGATTTGTCGGCACATCGGGCGGCTTTGCTGGTCTTGTTTTACCATTGTCGAAATATCTTGTAACCAGGATTCCGAGACTGGTCGGGTCTTCTAGAGAGAAGGAATATCCTTCGCTGACCGTGAGAGCTTGTGATGGGCTAAGTTGAGACACCCCTGCAGGGTATAAACTTTCGAAAGCTGTGCCCGCGGTTATGTGGCAGATGGGAATTTGTTAATATCCGGTTGTAGAGAACTTGACACTTAACTTAATTAAAATGATTCAACCGCGTGTGTAGCCGTGATGGTCTCTTTTCGGCGGAGTCCGGGAAGTGAACACGGGTTGTGTTATGCTTGAACGTAAGTAGCTTCAGGATCACTTCTTGATCACTTCTAGCTTCTCGATCATTGCGTTGCTTCTCTTGTCGATCTTATTTGCGTATGTTAGCCACCATATATGCTTAGTGCTTGCTGCAGCTCCACCTCATTACCTTATCCTACCCATAAGCTTAAATAGTCTTGATCTCGCGGGTGTGAGATTGCTGAGTCCTTGTGACTCACGGATACTTCCAAACAGTTGCAGGTGTCGATGATACCAGTGCAGGTGACGCAACCGAGCTCAAGTGGGAGCTCGATGAAGATCTTGATCGTTGCTATTTGTCTTTTTGGTTGATCAGTAGTGGAGCCCAGTTGGGACGATCGGGGATCTAGCATTTGGGGTTGTCTTCTTTTATTTTGGTTCCATAGTCGGACCTTGATTGTATTTTGGATGATGTATGTTTAACTTGTATTTGTGTGAAGTGGCGATTGTAAGCCAACTCTTTATCCCTTTCTTGTTCAGTACATGGGATGTGTGAAGATTACCCCTCTTGCGACAAGCCTACCATGCGGCTATGTCTCTAAGTCGTGCCCTGACACGTGGGAGATATAGCCGCATTGTGGGTGTTACATGGACTGGCCTATTTGTTTTCAGTCGACTGTTATTTTCATAGGACCACACCTTGTGGTGTGCTGGAGGAGCATCTGCATTTCCCAGCCATCCCTGTGCTCATATTTCAAAATCCTAGAATCTAGTAATTTCGTGTGCCATGCATGTTGTAGAGCTACCATATGTCTCCCATCATTATTTCTCACCGACCTACTATCTGCTACCTTTACAATGTACTACTTGTGCACACACTTCACCCATACTCACACTATTGTTTTTTTATGCATGGGTATTTCAGACTCTGATGTAGTGTTGATGAATACAAAAAAGAAAAGACAGAAGTCGCTCCAGTGTAATTCGAAGATAAGCACTAAGCATTTCAGCGCTCTAAAGGGTGCAGTGCTAGTAGATGGAGACAGTAAACGTAGCTCTGCAGTTGATGATCTCAATTGCCACACACAACAACCCAGGTGCTTGCTTTAACTTTGCGCTGTCAAATGTGGTTGCATGTTGCATATGGTGTCCAGCTTGTATTACTTCCAATTTGGTTAAATTGCATCAGCTTACTTTACACATTATACCTTTGATAATGACATGCCTTCCTGTTTTTGATACATACTACATATGTATATTAACCATGTTCGTACATCAAAGTAATGCTCTTTTGTATCCCTCATCAATCGCATATGACGAGACAGTCACCCGAGTGGGTTACTGTGAGACGCGCTACTCATTTAAAGAGTGCAGTGTCATCCTCCCCACATGATTCCCAAGAAACAGCAAGGCTAAATGAAGATAGTCAATGTAGCTCTCTAGTTGATGACCACAATTCCCCCACACCGCCATCGCATGTGCTTGCTCTTACTTGGCAGTGTGATATGTGGTTGCATGTTGCATATGGTGTCTACCTTGTAATGCTTCTAATGAGGGTAAATTGCATCTGCTTAGTTAACACATTATACCTATGAATATGACATGTGTTCCTATTTTTGGTACGTATTAAGTCTTTGTATTAACCATGTTCTTAATCAAACTACTTTTCTTGTGTATCCCTCATCAATCACTTCTGACGAGACACCTTCAAGTTGACAATGTAATATTGGTTGCATCTTGCATATCATTTCAAACATGTATTGCCTCTAATTTGTTGAAGTGCCACTTATAATGAGACACATCTAACTTGGTAGAGTGATTTTGGTTGGATCTTTCATATGGTGTCTAGATTGCATTGCTTCCAATTTGTTGGAATGCCTTCTGCTTAGTGTTTTTCGTACATATTCCATCCTCCTACAATGTGGTTGCTATACATAAAAGTTGTGTTCGTCAGTATCATGCATCAACGAATTTGGAAGTGCGAATTTCATTCCTTTTTTCTTGTGTGTTTACTTGACAATGCAAAATCTAAAAGGACGAAGGCACGAAATGATGGTGGTCCTCTGGAGCAACCGAAATAGATGATCTCTCTAGATTCTCCTGCTACTCCTACTGCAGTGCAAGTTCCAAATCTCGTCTCCCCTACTCCACAACCCCAGGTGTTTTCTCTAACATGGCAGTGTGATATCTGGTTGCATGTTGCATATGGTGCCTAGCTTGTATTTCTCCTAACTTGTTAAATTGCATCTCCTTAGCTTACACATTATACATGTGAATATGGCACACCTTCTTGTTTTTGGTACATACTACATCTGCCTATCACACCATGTTCTTACATCAAACTACTGTTCTTGTGTATCCTGCATCCATCGCTTATGATGAGACAGTCACGCCCGTGGGTTAGTATGAGATGTGCTACTCTTATAAAGTGCGCAGTTTCATCCTCTCCACCTGATTCTTAAGAAACAACAAGACTAATTGAAGATATTGAACGTAGCTCTGTACTTGAAGACCGCACTTCCCCTACACCACCATCGCAGGTGCTTGCTCTAACTTAGCAGTGTGATATGTGGTTGCATGTTGCATACGGTGTCTAGCTTGTAATGCTTCTAATTAGGTTAAATTGCATCTGCTTAGTTTACACATTATACCTGTGAATATGACATGCCTTCCTATTTTTGGTACACATTACATCCATGTGTTAACCATGTTCTTACATGAAACTACCTCTCTTCTGTATCCTGCATCAATCACTTATGATGAGACACCTTTATTCGTTGCATATTGCATATTATTTCTAGCCTGTTGTGATGTATAGCTTCTAATTTGGTCAAATACATTTGTTAGGCCACCCTTTTAATTTGGCAGAGTGATATTGGTTTCACCTTTCATATGGTTTCTAGCTTGCATTGCTTCTAACTAGTTCAAATACCTTTGCTTAGTTTACACTTTGTACATCATACAAGTCAATATGTCATGCCGTCCTGTTTTTCATACATATTCCATCCTCCCATCATGCGGCTGTCTTAGATGAAAGTAGTGCTCGTCAGTATCATGCATCAATGAGTTCTGAAGAGAAAATTTTATTCCTTTTTTCTTGTGGGTTTGACTGGACAAGGCAAAATCAAAAAAAGAGGAAGGAAAGGAGTAAGAAAGACGATGATGGTGGTCCTCTGCAGCAACGTAAATAGAGCATCTGTAAGGATTCTCCTTGTACTGCTAGTGCGTTACAAGTTCTAAGTCTCCGCTCCCCTACTCCACCATCCAAGGTGCTTGCTACAACTTGGCGGTGTGATATCTGGTTGCATGTTGCATATGGTGTCTAGCTTGTATTGCTCCTAATTAGTGTAAACTGCATTTGCTTAGCTTACACATGATACGTGTGAATATGACACACTTTCCTGTTTTTGGTACATACTATATCTGTCTATCACACCATGTTCTTACCTGAAACTACTCTTCTTGTGTATCCTGCGCCAGTCACATATGATGGGACACCATTAAGTTGACAGTGTGATATTGGTTTGTGTCTTGAATATGATTTCTAGCATGTAGTGCTTCTAGTTTGATGAATGCCACCTATGACGAGACAGTTTTAACTTGGCAGAGTGATATTGATTGCACCTTCCATATGGTGTCTAGCTTGCAGTGCTTCTAATTTGTTGAAGTGCCTACTTCTTAGTTACCACATCATAGGTGTGAATATGTCAAGCCATCCAGTTTTTCATACATATCCTATCCTCGTATCATGACTTTTCCTTTCATCATAGTAGTGTTCGTCAGTATCATGAATGAATGAGTTTTGAAGAGCGAATTTTATTCCTTTTTCTTGTCGGTTTGACCTCACAATGCAAAATCAATAAAGCGGAAGGAAATTGGTAAGGCATTGGATGATGGTGGACCTTCCGAGCAACTGAAACGGAGGGTCTCTACAGATTCTACTCCGCCATCCTCCCAACAAGATTCACAAGACAACGCAAGGCTAGAGAGTCAACATAGCTGTGTAGATGATGAGCACATCTCCCCTACTCCACCATCACAGGTGCTTGCTCTAACTTGGCACTATTATATGTGGTTGCATGTTGCGTATGATGTCTAGCTTGTATTGCTTCTAACTTTGTTGAATTTCATCTGCTTACTTTACACATAATGCCTGTGAATATGACACGTGTTCCTGTTTCTAGAACATACTATATCTGATCACACCATGTTCTTACATCAGACTACTGTTCTTGCATATCCCGCATCAATCAGTTATGATAAGGCGCCTTTAATTAAGTCACCACTTTGATATTGGTTGTGTCATGCATATGATTTCTAGCATGTACTGCTTCTAATTTGTTGAAACGCCAGACAGTTTGAACTTGGCAGAGTGATATTGGTTGCACTTTTCATGTGGTGTCTAGCTTGCAGTGCTTCTAATTTGTTGAAATGCCTTCTACTTAGTTACCACATCATAGGTGTGAATATGTCATGTCGTCCTGTTTTTCGTACATATTCCATCCTCGTATCATGTGTTTGCCTTTGATCCGAGTAGTGTTCGTCAGTATCATGCATGAATGAGTTCTGATGAGTGAATTTTATTCCTTTTTCTTATCGGTTTGACTTCACAGTGCAAAATCAATACAGCTGAAGGAAATTAGTCCAGCAATGGATGATGGTGGTTGAGGGAGTCCTGGATTAGGGGGTCTCCGGACAGCCGAACTATATCCTTTGGCCGGACTGTTGGACTATGAAGATACAAGATTAAAGAATTCGTCCCGTGTCCGGATGGAACTCTACTTGGCGTGGAAGGCAAGCTAGGCAATACGGATATGTATATCTCCTACTTTGTAACCGACCATGTGTAACCCTAGCACCTTCCGGTGTCTATATAAACCGGAGGGGTTTAGTCCGTAGGACAACAGACAATCATACCATAGGCTGGCTTCTAGGGTTTAGCCTCTTCGATCTCGTGGTAGATCAACTCTTATATTACCCATATTATCAAGAATAAATCAAGCAGGACGTAGGGTTTTACCTCCATCAAGAGGGCCCGAACCTGGGTAAAACATCGTGTCCCCTGCCTCATGTTACCATCCGCCTTAGACGCACAGTTCGGGACCCCCTACCCGAGATCCGCCGGTTTTGACACCGACATTGGTGCTTTCATTGAGAGTTCCTCTGTGTCGACATCATTAGGCTTGATGGCTCCCTCAATCATCGATAGCGATGCAGTTCAGGGTGAGACTTTTCTCCCCGGACAGATCTTTGTGTTCGGCGGCTTCGCACTGCGGGCCAACTCGCTTGGCCATCTGGAGCAGATCGAGAGTTACGCCCCTGGCCACCAGGTCAGGTTTGGAAGCTTAAACTACACGGTCGATATCCGCGAAGACTTCATCTTCGACGGATTCGAGCCCCTTCCTAATGCGCCACACGGTCACGATGAGCATGATTTAGCTCTGCCATCAGACAGTGTTCAGGAGATCGCGCCGGCAACCGCTCTGACCCTCAATTCGGAGCCAGTTGCGCCATCCATGGACGGGTGGATAGACCCCGCCACGGAGGCCGCACTCTCATCGGCGATCGAGCCGAGTATCGACCTTACCCTTCACGGGAGCCATGACGCCGAACTACCGGATTCTTCCTCGGCCACGGACTCTGAACCGCCTGTGCCCGTACCTATCAAACCCGACTGGGCACCGATCATGGAGTTTACCTCCGCAGATATTTTTTAGCATTCGCCCTTCGGCGACATACTAAACTCATTAAGGTCTCTCTCCCTGTCAGGAGAGTTAGGGCCGAACTATGTTCGGCAGGATTGGGATGCGGATGACGAAGAAATTCGGCGCCCACCCACCACTTACTTAGTAGCCACTGTCGATGATTTGAATGACATGCTCAATTTCGATTTCGACTCCGAAGACATCAACGGTATGGACGACGGTGCAGGAGACGAACAGGAACCACTGCCCACAGGGCACTGGACGCCCACTTCGTCATATGATGTATACATGGTGGACACACCCAAAGAAAATGATGACGAGGAACGGAAGGACGCAGCGAAGGGTTGTTCCCTCGAGAAGCAGTCAAAGCGGCGGCGTAAGCGCCGCTCCAAATCCCGCCTCGGCAGAAACAGCGGTCATATAGACCCAACGATAGAGCAGGGTGAACCATCGCCCGACCAGGGCAACACGGAGAATCAAACCGAAAAACCTGACCCCGTCGAAGATAACAGTCCGGACGATATCACACCGGACAGGCACCCGGAGCAACAGAATGCCCATCAAAGGCTGGTTGCCACTGCGAGGAGTCTGAAAAAGCAGAAGCAAAGGCTCAGGGCTGCACAAGACACACTCAGAATCAGATGGAGTGAAGTACTCAACACTGTAGCGAAGTACGGCGGTAATCGTCACACCAAGATCTACCCGAAGCGAAAGCTGCTACCTAAATTCGATGAGGAGGCCTTAGATCCCCCGCAATCAAACAACAAAACAGCCATGCAGTCGGATAGACGACCTCGTGGCCAACATAGAACGGCAAACGACGCTGCACATAAGCCGGTACGCGATCCACGTGAGGACTCACATCAAAAGTACGGCGCAACCAGATCCATCTACGGGCCACGCAAGCGCGCTCCAGCATGCAATGCAACACAACAAACATCCCAATACCACGGTACACCCAAATACAGGGGTGCCGCACACCCCCTATGTTGCACCGATGAGGTGCTGGACCATGAATTTCCAGAGGGATTCAAACCCGTAAACATAGAGGCGTACGATGGAACAACAGACCCTGGGGTTTGGATTGAGGACTACATCCTCCATATCCATATGGCTCGAGGAGACGATCTCCATGCCATCAAGTACTTACCCCTCAAGCTCAAAGGGCCAACTCGGCATAGGCTTAAAAGCCTCCCAGAAAACTCCATTGGAAGCTGGGAAGAGCTCAAAGACGCCTTTCGGGCAAATTTTCAAGGGACTTATGTCCGACCACCGGATGCAGATGATTTAAGTCATATAACTCAACAGCAGGGAGAGTCAGCCCGAAAGCTTTGGAATAGGTTCCTCACTAAAAAGAACCAAATAGTCGACTGTCCGGACGCCGAAGCCTTAGCCGATTTCAAGCACAGCGTTCAAGACGAATGGCTTGCCAGACACCTCGGCCAAGAAAAGCCGAGAACAATGGCAGCATTAACAAGCCTCATGACCCGCTTTTGCGTGGGCGAGGACAGCTGGTTAGCCCAGTGCAACACCAGCGACCCAAGTACATCCAAAGTCAGGGACGGAAACGGGAAATCACGACGCAGCAAAAACAAGCGACGGAATAAAGAAGACAACCCGAAGAGCACAACGGTAAACGCCGGATTCAAAAGCTCTCGGACAGGTCAGCAAAAGCTGCCCCCCAAAGGCAACAGAGACGAACTGTCCAGCCTAAACAAGATTCTGGACCAAATATGTCAGATCCATAGCACCCCCGATAAACCTGCAAATCATACCCATAGAGAATGTTGGGTCTTCAAGCAGTCCGGCAAGCATAACGCCGAACACAAGTGGCAGGATACACCAAGCTAAGATGAGGACGAGCCTCGCAAGCAAAGCACTGGGGAACAGAAGAAGTTCCCACCAGAAGTCAAAATAGTAAACGTATTACACGTGACAAAGGGGAGAAACAAAGCGGCACTCCTAGAGACACATGCCCCAGGGCCTATCACCGCGGAGTCCTGCCACTGGTCGTTCCAACCGGTCACCTTCGACCATCGAGATTACTCGGCAAGTATCTAGCATGCAGGATGTGCTGCCTTGGTATTAGACCCAATAATTGACGGATACCACTTCACACGAGTCCTGATGGATGGAGGCAGCAGTCTAAACCTGATATATCAGGACACAGTCTGCAAAATGGGGATAGACCCAACAAAAATTAGCCGCAGCAATACTACCTTTAAAGGAGTAACGCCAGGCCTAGAGGCCCATTGCACGGGCTCCCTGCTACTAGAGGTTATATTCGGCTTTCCTGATAACTTCCGTAGCGAACATTTAACGTTCCACATCGCTCTGTTCCAAAGTGGCTATCAAGCACTACTCGGACGCGAAGCTTTCGCTCGCTTTAATGCAATACCACATTACGCTTCCCTCATGCTTAAGATGCCCGGTCCACGTGGCATCATTACAGTAAGTGGAAATGTTGAGCGCTCCTTGCGCGTGGAAAACCGTGCGGTTGCCTTGGCAGCCGCACACTAAACGGCCTCACCAACTAAAGCATCTGACGGGTCGTTAAGACCACGAACACGGTTGGACGAGTCCGGTACTGCTATATGTAATTGATACAGGTTTGATGGCTATACCCCTATTACAATACAAGGGGGTCAACACGCGCGCACAAGTGACAATCAAGCTCAACTTTACCCATATTGTTTATTTAGTATAACCTACCTTTTGCATGGCAACTTTTCAATTAAGTTCCTCTCTTTTTCAGATGACCATTGTGCTACACCCGTCCAGAATACGGCACAATGAAGACACAGGCGCAGACGTGCAGCAGGGACCCGTTCGAAGGAATCTTTTTAGATTAAGACCCTGCGTAAACCTTTATTACTATCTCTTGTTGATACACATCCCTCAGATTCTCAGTACAATTGAGAAGGATGCTGACGTATTGGCATGTGGCCACGTCAGAATATTGCACGTACCTGGACACCAGGGGCTTATTACGAAGGGCACTGTTTAGGCCCGGTTTACACCATAAAGACTGAATACCTTAGGGAGTGTTTGGCGTCGCGAGTTTGGTCTTATATGCATCAGCTCCAAATCATGTCTTTGGTCAAATGTTGGGTTTGCCCGGCTCCTGTGTTTTGCTGCCTTACATTCCGCTCTATCGGCTAAGGCAGCACTAGGAGAACTACTGCGATTGTGCCCTAGTTCATCTGGACGAGCACCTCAGTAGAGAAAGCCGAAAACTGACTGTCATGATATAGCATGAGACTGGTCAACCACTCGATGACCTATCAGAATCTTCGGGATTCCTCCGCCTTAACGAAGGGTCGTTTCCCGGCCAGGCATGTACGCACCCCGAATTCGGATGAGTGCGGAGCCACCAGGGGCTATATAGTAGCCCCACTGTCAAACTCCTCTGGCTAAGTGGAAGTGTTAAAGCATTATAGTCCGGTTGCCTAGTTCGCTGTGCTATCACCTCCTTAATGGACCAAGACGTTGGGTCAAGTGTGAACATGCGTCTTCTGCGAACACCCCCGAATTATATGCGTGGGGGCTGAAGCCGACGACTACAATCTTTCAGGTTATATACATATATACATAAACGGCCGCACATGAGGCATCATAATACTTTCGGGCAAAAGTATAAATACAGCCTTGATAAACTTAATAAAACATTGATTTTACAATGGGAATACATGTCACTGAAACATAATATTCTTCAAGCACTGGGCCTCTATCAAACGAGCGCCTTCAAGAACTTCTTCAAAATAGTGCTCGGCAGCCACTCGGCATATGGTCGAACCTTGCGCCGCAACAGTGGTAGCATCCATCTCCGCCCAGTATGTTTTGACACGGCCAAGGGCCATCCGCGAGCCTTCTATGCACGCCGACCTCTTCATCGCATTAATGCGCGACACCGCACCAAGGAACTGCTGCACCAAACTAAAATAGTTGTTCGGCTTTGGCCTTTCCGGCCACAGATGATCCACAACAGACCTCATGGCGAGTCCGGACAATCTATTCAGCTCGGCCCATTCGGCAAGTCGATCAGCCAATGGAAGCGGACGCTCTGGAACGTTAAATTGTGACCAAAATAGCTTGTCCACTTCATGATCCGTTTGATCTTGGAAGTATTCGGTCGCATCGATAGCACTCGCCGCCAAGTCCAGATATGCGTCCGCCGAACTCCACAGCCGGTCCAGAGGGGCATACCGAGGATCTCCAAACTTCCTCTGCAGCATAAAGGGTTTCCGAGCCACGATATCCCCGGCTTCACACAGCTCCTCCTTTTTAGCTCTCATCGCAGAGCGGGTGTCTTTGGTCGCCATCGTGGCCTTTTCCAGGTCTGTCGCCTTCCCCTGGTTTTCTTCTTCAAGAAGTTGGCAACGGTCAGTAGTATCTTTTAACTTTACAGCCATCTTGGCCGTTTTCTCTTTGCTCTCGCAATGTGCGGCCTGTTCGGCCCTTAACTCTTCGGCCGCTTGCAAAGCAGCCACATTGCTAGTCCTTGCTTGCTCCTTGGCTCGGGCAAGCTCTGCCCGAAGGGTCTCCACGGTGGCCGCTCCATCTGCAGTCACAACATATTAAAGATACTGGCATAATGCTGCTCTTATTATGTGATGATCACCAGAAAGGCCACTCACCCTCTGCCTCGTCAAGCCGCTCGTTGACAAGCACAATGTCGGCATCTGCCGCATCTAGCTGCCGCTTTAGTTCGGCATACCCATCAGTCCCGCTAGCCACCGGAGCCTCCACCACCTGCACATAAAGGCAGTCTGGTTATTGCCGAGGACTATGATCCTCTGTTTGCCGCTGTTTTCGATGACAACCAGAGTCTCAGGGGCTACTATCTACACAGGGCACATCTAAAAATATGCGGTACTTTCAAAAATATACATCATTTCACGTACCTCAAAACCCGTCAGTAGACTCATAAAGGTTTCATGCAGCCCGCTTTCGGCGGACGAAATCCTTTCAATCACCGTACCCATCAATGTGCGGTGCTCTTCTGAGATAACTGCCTTCTCCAGCAGATCCCTCCGTATATCCGACCGTGCACCAGACGGTGCCGGAATCTTTTGATTGCTCTCTTCGAGAGCCGGATACTGAGGACTTTAGGTGGCCATAGGATTACCTTCTGGCCTTGCCAGATCAGGAGAAGCCCTCCGCGACGACACCTCATGGTCGCCCGCTTCGTAAGGCGGTGTGGCAGGGGGAGGCGTTTCGCTCTCCATCATCTCCGGAAGAAGATCCCCCGAAGACGAGCTTAGCTGAGAAGGGCTAAGATCCGAACTGTAAGATAAATACTTCGGTTATTTTCCTTAGAAGTAAGGTAGGATATCTTCACTATTAAATACCTTTTGATTACTTACAGCTCGTTAGAGGGCTGATCCCTGCGCGGACATTGTGCGGCAAGAACACCCTCCGAGGCAGGACCCTCTGGCGGAGATTTCTTCTCCCGCTTGGAAACCTTGATTTTCGGATCTTCGGAGGTAGTCCTCTTCCTTCCCCGGGGAGAGAGAATGTCAGATTCTTCCCCTCGGTTATCCTCCCTCGCGGAGGCGCTCATTCCCTCGGTTGGAATAGGTAGCGATGGAGGCCCGCTTTCGCCCTCTTTATTCCCCCTTCATCTTCTTTTGAGGGCACCGGACAAGGTGCTAGCTCGAGCATCTTTTCTGGCACCGGATTGTCCAAGCCTTCAGGAAGGGGGGCCGAACACCGGATCATCTTCGCTTTTGTTATCCAGTCCTGGTCAAAGAGCGATTCTTCAGGATGATGTCATGATAAATAAAATGGATTTTTGCATTCGTGCCCCTAGTTGGGTCACCCTCGACTGATTTGCCCCTAGTTTTTCAACAATTGCGGTTTTGCCCAGCTCACTTCACTCGCCTTGTGTTTTTTCCCTTCCAGGACGGTTCCGACCAATCACGGTTTGCCACATGGCGACTGCTCATTGGTCGGAACCGCCCCGGAAGGGCAAAAACACAAGGCGAGTGAAGTGAGCTGGGCAAAACCGAAATTATTGGAACTAGGGGCAAATCAGTCGAGTGTGACCCAACTAGGGGCACCAATACAATTGTTCCTAAATAAAAGGACGGTGTGTTCGGCCATGGGATTACTTACTTGGGCAGCGGTGCGGTTGCTGCTCAGGCCCACGTCCTCGGTGGTGTCCGGACACTCTATTTGGGGTCCGAAGAACGATGTGTACATCTCCTCGTGCGTCATGCCGAGGAAATTCTGAATAGTGTGCGGTCCTTCTGGGTTGAATTCCCACATACGGAGGGGCCGACGCTTGCAAGGCTGGATTCGACGAACCAGCATGACTTGCATTACCATAACCAGACTGAAATCTCCCTCGAAGAGATCTCGGATCCGGCTCTGCAGTATTGGCATGTCCTTGGCTGTACCCCAGCTCAGTTCCATGCTGATCCATTACATCAGTTGTGGTGGAGGGCCCGAGCGAAAGGTGGGGGCAGCTACCCACTTGGCACTTCGGGGAGCTGTGACGTAAAACCACTCTCGTTGCCACAATCCGGACACCTCTGAAAAGGAACCCTTTGGCCATGGAGCATCAGCAATTTTGCTTATTAAAGCACCTCCGCACGCTGCGTACTGTCCCTCGACCATCTTTGGCTTCACATTGAATGTCTTGAGACACAAGCTGAAGTGAGGGGTAATGCAGAGGAAGGCCTCACAAACGACAATAAATGATGAGATGTGAAGAAGGGAGTCCGGGGCCAGATCGTGAAAATCCAGCCCGTAATAGAACATAAGACCCCTGACAAAGGGATCCAGAGCAAGGCCTAGTCCTCGGAGGAAGTGGGAGACGAACACAACGCTCTCGTTGGGTTCGGGAGTAGGGACGACCTGCCCTTGGGAGGGTAGCCTATGCGAAATTTCGGCGGTCAGATATCTGGCCTCCCTGAACTTCTTGATGTCCTCCTCCATGACGGAGGAAGACATCCACCGGCCTTGAAGGCTGGATCTGGACATGATTGAAGGTCCGAAGCACCTGACCTTGGCTTTGGGTGTTAGAACTCGAGGTGGGGGAGGGATTCGATTGAGCACGGGAGGGAAAAAGGTAACAGCCTTGTCCCTTTATAAAGAGGGTGAATATCAAGCGTCCTCCTCGTGGCCGTTTGGGACTTGCCTAAAATGTAGGAGTCCTAGGCACGGTTGGGTTACCCACGTCCGTATTGATGAGAATCCCGTAATAAGGGGAACACCATCTCTGCTTTGACAAGACGTGTCAAGAAACCTCCTCGCGTTATGTGCGGGGCTGGTTAAAGAAAAACGGTTCAAATAATTACCGGGCCATGGCGTGATGTCATGCTGCCAAAACGTGTCGGCAGATTAGATTTGTGGTAATATTATTCTCTCTATGGTGGTATGTGAAACTTATTTTGCAGGGTCGGACACTATCCTTATATTTAAACTCTTATGTGGTGTATTCAGAGGAGGAACCCGCCTTGCAATGCCGAAGGAAACACTACGCACCGGACTCATCATCATTGAAGCCTGGTTCAGGGGCTACTGAGGGAGTCCTGGATTAGGGGGTCTCCGGACAGCCGGACTATATCCTTTGGCCGGACTGTTGGACTATGAAGATACAAGATTGAAGACTTTGTCCCGTGTCCGGATGGGACTCTACTTGGCGTGGAAGGCAAGCTAGGCAATACAGATATGTATATCTCCTCCTTTGTAACCGACCTTGTGTAACCCTAGACCCTTCCGGTGTCTATATAAACCGGAGGGATTTAGTCCGTAGGACAACAGACAATCATACCATAGGCTAGCTTCTAGGGTTTAGCCTCTTCGATCTCGTGGTAGATCAACTTTTGTATTACCCATATTATCAAGAATAAATCAAGCAGGACATAGGGTTTTACCTCCATCAAGAGGGCCCGAACCTGGGTAAAACATCGTGTCCCCTGCCTCCTGTTACCATCCGCCTTAGATGCACAGTCTGTGACCCCCTACCCGAGATCCACCGGTTTTGACACCGACAGTGGTCCTTCGGAGCAACTCGAATAGAGGGTCTCTACAGATTCTACTCCGCCATCCTACCAACAAGATTCGCAAGACAACACAAGGTTGGACAGTCAACGTAGTTGTGTAGATGATGAGCACATCTCCCCTACTCCACCATCATAGGTACTTGCTCTAACTTGTAACTATTATATGTGGTTGCATGTTGCGTATGATGTCTAGCTTGTATTGCTTCTAACTTTGCTGAATTGCATCTGCTTACTTTACACATAATGCCTATGAATATGACACTTGTTCCTGTTTCTAGAACATACATGTAGATGATGAGCACATCTCCCCTACTCCACCATCACAGGTGCTTGCTCTAACTTGGAACTATTATATGTGGTTGCGTGTTCCATATGATGTCTAGTTTGTATTGCTTCTGATTTTGTTGAATTGCATGTGTGTAGCTTACAACTTATACCTACAACGATCACTTACCTATAAGACACATTTAACTAGGGAGTGTGATGTAGGTTGCATCTTGCATTGTCTTCTAGCTTGTACTACTTCTAATTTCTTGAAATGGCACTTACGATGAGACACCTTTTACCTGATAGAGTGATATTGGTTGCATGTTCATATGGTGCCTAGCTTTCATTTCTTCTAATTTTGTTGAAATGCCTTCTGCTTACTGTTTTTCATACATATTCCCTCCTCCTATCGTACGTCTGAATATGCAATGTTGTCTTATTTTTGTATATATTCCATCCTCCTATCCTGCGCTTGCCTTACATCAAAGTAGTGTTCGTCTGTATCATGCATCAAGCAGTTATGTAGAGCTAATTTTATTCATCTTCTTTTGGTTTTGACTTCATAAGGCAATATCAGAAAATAGGAAGGAAAAGAGTAAGTTAGGGGATGTTGGTGGTCCTCCGGACTGTCGCAAACAAAGACTCTCTAAATTTGCCACTACTACTGCTAATTAAGTTGAAGTCCCAAGTCTACATGATGAGTTCATCTCCCGTACTCCACCATCGCAGGTGCTTGCTCTAAGTTGACAATGTGATAATTAGTTTCATGTTGCATATGTTGTCTAGCCTGTATTTCTTCTATTTTGATTAAATTGCACCTGCTGAGTTTATACGTTATACATGTGCATATGACATGCCTTTCCGTGTCTAGAATACACTGCAACTATCAATCATACCATGTTCTTACATCAAAAGTACTGCTGTTGTGTATCCCGCATCAATCACTCATGATTGGATGCTTTTAACATGGCAGTTTGATAGTGGTTGCATCTTGCATTGATTTCTATGTTGTACTGCTTCTAATTTTTAGAAATGCCACTTATGACAAGACACTTTTAACTAGGCAGGGTGATATTGGTTGCATCTTTCATATGGTGTCTAGCTTGCATTACTTCTATTTTCTTTAAAATCCTTCTACTTAGTTTACACATTGTAGCTGTCAATATGTCACGCCGTCCTGTTTTTCTTACATATTCCATCCTCATACGGTTCTCTTACATCAAAGTATTTGTCGGATCACGGGTTCCGGCAAAACCCTTAAGGTTCGAACTCTGGTGTGCGCGTGAAGATCTCCCCCCTACCGATCCACGTCCTAACTCAGCTAAGATCTTGCGAACTAACTCGACAAACTCAGGACACAAAGGGACACACGATTTATATTGGTTCGGGCCACCGTTGTGGTGTAATACTCTACTCCAGTGTGGTGGTGGTGGATTGCCTCTTGGGCTGAGGATGAACAGTACAAAGGGAAGAACAGCCTCCTGAGGTTTAGGTGTTCTTGTGCTTGGCGAACTTGTGTGTGTGAGGATTCGATTCACCTTCCTAGCTAGGGTGGTGGCTAGTCCTATTTATAGAGGCCCTGGTCCTCTCCCCAAATATTGAGCTGGGAGGGAGCCAACAACGACCAATTTGAAAGGGGACAACTAGGACAACTTATCCTGATAAAAGTGGTCTTCGCCTGCAAAAGGCTCTGGTGATGACGCCGCCTTGGGTTCCGTGGTGACCTCTATCTTGACGTCCTTCTGGTCTTGGTCTTGTTGCACCGATATGAAAACCTTTGCTTGACGCCTTGGTACTCCGCGCCTGCGCCTGCTTCCTTAGCACCAAAGAGGAAACAAGGATGCTGCACGTGCTGGCACCCGCCTGGTCTCGATCGTCATGGCTCACTTCACTAGAACCTCGTGAGGTTTGCCTGGCCTTGAACTCTCCGCCCCTCACGAGTCCGCCTGGCGAGGCCGCTCCTGTGGAGGTCTTGCGTCATCCGCCTCGCGAGGCTTGGCCCCTCGCGAGGGTCTTGAGTCTTTGCTGGTGAAGATAGGCCGTACAGGCCTGGTAGCAAAGCCACGCCGTGGGCCGCACGCCGGCAAGTCTGGGGACCCCCGTTCTAGAACGCCGACAGTAGCCCCCGGGCCCAAGGCGCGCTCGAGCTTGGCTTAGAGGCGAAGCCAAAGGTCAGGTGCGGAGCGCCGCGGGCCCCAATAGCCGGCGGCCTTGGTCGACGTGTGGCGGTTGATTGGATGTGGGCGTCTCCGCTTCCCCACATTGCCTCGGCAACTGCTCGACTTGACAAGTCCCTGCGACATGCAAGGAAGACCATCATTACCTGTGATCGTGGGGGGTGCTGGTTAGCCTCCTCCTGGTAGAAATGGGAGGGGGGCGAAGCCCCCGTCGCCCATCTTTCCTCTGCCTCTTCTGCTTCTTCTCCTTACTTGCTCCTCTACTGCTACCAATGGCGCCGTCAACAAGGTTCACTGTCGCGGAGAAGTGGAAGGCCCCTCGTGAGGGGCCCGGCTCTCCGGTGCCTGACCGTGGACGCGACCCTCCACGCAAGCACACCGCAACCCCGCCGCGGCCCCGCGCAGCCGTGGTGGTGCCACTTCGCGGGGCAAGGGTCACTCTGGTCATGGCGGTCCTGCTAACGAGGGGAGATGTGCCGTGGTCGCGCGACCTCCCCGGCCGCGCTACCACTCGGCAAAGATGCTGCGGGAGTTCGTCGTCTGGTCGGCGAACCCGGTCGGCAACTGGCTTCAGCTCCCGCGCTTCTTCGTCGATGAGCTGCCGGCCTCAGGTCCAGCCGGCTTTGGCTACAGGCAGACGACTGCTGTAGCAGGGCTTCCTGGGTCGCGGTCGAGGTCTCCGCCGCAGGCAATGTAGCTCTTGCCCGCGGTTGGCAGACGTTCGCCTGCGCGTGTGGTCTAGGCAGGCGGTGCACCCTCCACTTCAAGTACGACGGCGACGTGACCCTCTATGTGAGGGTGTTTGGGGAAGATGGTCGTCACGCCGGGTGCTTCCCCATGGTGAACGACGGCGAGGAGGTGCTCGGCCTTGGCGACGGCCGCGACGAGGATGAGGGCAAACCTGCCCTTGGTGCTGACCGCGTCTCGTCCGGCTATGGCAGCTCTTCCCCCAGTGACAGCTCTAGTAGTGGCGGCTACGACCAGTCGCCACGCCGTCGTGCCTGCTTCGAAGACGGTGGCAGGTTGTCTCGTCACTGCGCCTCCGGGAAGCGTGAGGAGGGGTCCGGCTGAGCTCAGGAAGGCGCTGGGGCCTGCCCCCGTGGACCGCTGTAGGCGCCGCTTCTATTTTGTTCCTCTTTTCCTTCCTGTATCAGAAAGAAACCAGAATGGGCCCTGAAGGGGCGTGTATCAAACTATGATCTTAATTGTTATGTTGTGTTTGCCGTTCCTATGTTGTGTCGCGACATCATCGTTTTATGTAGGGATAACTTAGCTCGATTTGTTTTGAGTGGCTTCCTCCTCACGAGGAGCTTGCTTCCTGGCACCTGTCGAGGCCTCCTTGACCTGATATGTGCTTAGGAACTGCAAAAAATTCGTCAAGAGGTTTATCATTCACCCGGGGCTTGGTCATAAGCGCCGCTGGCCTTGACCCGGCGCTTCGCGTCGCGATACCCGTGGGGCACGGATTAGGAGAGGTGCGCCACCTTGTGGGCTCGAACGAGGGTGCCTCGCAAAAAGACAGAAGGAGGAAACTCACGAAGATACCTGTTCAGCCCCCTCGCGAGGGACGCGAGGGAGAGTACGGGTCGACCAAAGAGGCGAAGGCAGAAACAGAGGCAGAAAGCGATAAAACGGGACCAGCAAGAGACACCAGAAAGCAAATTTCAATTAAAAGAGGGGCGATCTGACTTCGGAAAGCAAATGAAAAGCCACATCCGGCACCTAGTCTAGTCTTCGATGTCTTATCACCAGCGCGGAGCTAAGTGCTGCCACTCGGCATGGGAGGGAGCCCCAGAGGCCCAAGGGCGGCACTCCCGAGGCTCCACAGCGTGTACAACCCCACTCATTATTACGTGAGAGTGTCACGGGTGGCGATTCTTCACAGGAACGGAGCCTTGCTTCAGAGGCACTAGGCCTTTCTTCACAGGCACCGGGCCTTCTTCACAGGCGATGGGACTTTCTTCACAGGCACTGGGCCTTTCTTCATGGGTAGAACTTCCAGAGGTGTTGGATGTTCCAGGTGTTCTGGATGGGTACCCCGTCCTGCGTTTCCAGGCGCGCGACGCCAGGCCTGGTGACGTGGACGACCTTGAGCGGGCCCTCCCACATGGGTGAGAGCTTATGCAGCCCTGATACATCTCCAACGTATCTATAATTATTGATTGTTCCATTCTATTAAATTATCAACCTTTGATGTTTTATATCCATTTATATGCTATTTTATAAGATTTTTGGGACTAACCTATTAACCCAGAGCCCAGTGCCAGTTTCTGTTTTCCCCTTGTTTCAATGTTTCGCAGAAAAGGAATATCAAACGGAGTCCAAACGGAATGAAACCTTCAGAAAAGTTATTTTTGGAAAGAAAGGAATACAAGAAGACTTGGAGTGCACGTCAGGGGAGCAACAAGGAGAGCATGAGGCAGGGGGCGCGCCCACCCCCTGGGCGCGCCCTCCACCCTTGTGGGCCCCTCGTGGCTCTCCTGATGTATTTCTTTCGCCTATATATATCCATATACCCTAAAACTATCGAGGAGCACAATAGATCGGGAGTTCTGCCGCCAGAAGCCTCCGTAGCCACTGAGACCAATCTAGACCCGTTTCGGCACCCTGCCGGAGGGGGTAATCCCTCTCCGGTGTCCATCTTCGTCATCCCGGTGCTCTTCATGAGGTGGAGGGAGTAGTTCACCCTCGGGGCCGAGGTATGTACCAGTAGCTATGAGTTTGATCTCTCTATCTCGTGTTCTTGAGGTGGTACGATCTTGATGTATTGCGAGATTTGCTATTATAGTTGGTTCTTATGATGTTTTCTCCCCCCTCTACTCTCTTGTAATGGATTGAGTTTGCCTTTGAAGTTATCTTTTCGGATTGAGTCTTTAAAGATTTGAGAACATTTGATGTATGTCTTGCCGTGCGTTCTGTGGTGACAATGGGATATCACGTGATTCACTTGATGTATGTTTTGGTGATCAACTTGTGGGTTCCGCCCATGAACCTACGCATAGGGGTTGGCCCACATTTTCGTCTTGATTGTCTGATAGAAACTATGGGGCACTCTTTGAGGTTCTATGGGTTGGTTGAATAGATGAATCTGACATTGTGTGATGCATATCGTATAATCATACCCACGGATACTTGAGGTGACATTGGAGTATATAGGTGACATTAGGGTTTTGGTTGATTTGTGTCTTAAGGTGTTATTCTAGTACGAACTCTAGGGCTGTTTGTGACACCTATTGGAATAGCCCAACGGATTGATTGGAAAGAATAACTTTGAGGTGGTTTCGTACCCTACCATAATCTCTTCGTTTGTTCTCCGCTATTAGTGACTTTGGAGTGACTCTTTGTTGCATGTTGAGGGATAGTTATATGATCCAATTATGTTATTATTGTTGAGAGAACTTGCACTAGTGAAAGTACGAACCCTAGGCCTTGTTTCAATACATTGCAATAGCGTTTACGCTCACTTTTACCATTAGTTACCTTGCTGTTTTTATAATTTCAGATTACAAATACCTTTATCTACCATCCATATTGCACTTGTATCACCATCTCTTCGCCGAACTAGTGCACCTATACAATTTACCAATGTATTGGGTGTGTTGGGGACACAAGAGACTCTTTGTTATTTGGTTGCAGGGTTGCTTGAGAGAGACCATCTTCATCCTACGCCTCCCACGGATTGATAAACCTTAGGTCATCCACTTGAGAGAAATTTGCTACTATCCTACAAACCTCTGCACTTGGAGGCCCAACAACGTCTACAAGAAGAAGGTTGTGTAGTAGACATCAAGCTCTTTTCTGGAGCCATTGCCGGGGAGGTTAGCGCTTGAAGGTATATCTTTAGATCTTGCAATCGAATCATTTTGTTTCTTGTTTTAGCACTAGTTTAGTTTATAAAAGAAAACTACAAAAAAATATGGAATTGAGTTTGCCTCATACGCTTCATCTTTTTAATATCTTTCGTGAGTATGATGGAAAGGAAAATTGTGCCAAAGTGTTAGAAGAAGAATGCATTAGAATGCTTGGCACTAAATATTTGAATGATGAGCATGATTGCAATGTTGTTAGTATGAATTCCTTGAATACCCATGATGCTAATGATATGCAAAGCCACAAGCTTGGGGAAGCTATGTTTGATGAAGATGATATTTTCTGTCCCCCAAGTTTTGATGAGCAAATTTATTATGATGAAAGCATGCCTCCTATTTATGATGATAATATTTATGAAAGTGGATTTGGAGAGGTCATGACTTTATTTTGTGATGAATCCACTATTCCGGAAGAGGTTCCAATTGATTATGAGAACAAAGTTGCTATTTGTGATGATTATTGTGATGACTTGTATGCTATAAAGCATAATGATATCCATGAAACTTTTCGTCATGATTTTAGTTTTCAATTGGATTATGCCTCACATGATAATTATTTTGTTGAGTTTGCTCCCACTATTATTCATGAGAAGAATTTTGCTTGTGTGGAGAGTAATAAAATTTCTATGCTTGTAGATCATGAAAAGAATGCTTTAGGTGCTGGTTATATTTTTGAATTCATTCATGATGCTACTGAAAATTATTATGAGGGAGGAATATATGCTTTTAGGAATAGCAATAATATCAAGTTTCCTCTCTATGTGCTTAAAGTTTTGAAGTTATGCTTGTTTTACCTTCCTATGGAAGTTGATTCTTGTTCCCACAAGTTGTTTGCTCACAAAATCCCTATGCATAGGAAGTGGGTTAGACTTAAATGTGCTAGTCATATTCCTAATTATGCTCTCTTTATGTTTCAATTCTTATCCTTTATGTGAGCATCATTGAAATCATCATGCCTAGCTAGGGGCGTTAAACGATAGCGCTTGTTGGGAGGCAACCCAATCCTATTCTTGTTATTTAATTTTTGCTCCTGTTTAGTAATAAATAATTCATCTAGCCTCTGTTATGATTGAGTTTTTATGCTTTTAATTAGTGTTTGTGCCAAGTAGAACCGTTGGGAAGACTTGGGGAAAGTCTTGTTGATGATGCTGTAAAAACCAGAAACTTTAGCGCTCACGATATTTGCTGCAATTTTTTATTGGAGAGTGGTATTTAGTTAATTCCTTTTGCAGATCATTAACAGATAAATTCCTCACGTCCGTAAATTTATTTTAGAATTTTTGAGGTTTCAGAAGTTTGCGTTAGTTACAGATTACTACATACTGTTCTGTTTTTGACAGATTCTGTTTTCTATGTGTTGTTTGCTTATTTTGATGAATCTATGGCTAGTAAAATAGTTTATAAACCATAGAGAACTTGGAATACAGTGGTTTAACACTAATATAAATATGTAATGAGTTCATTACAGTACCTTGAAGTGGTGTTTTGTTTTCTTTTGCTAGGGGAGCTCACGAGATTTTCTACTTTAAGTTTTGTGTTGTGAAGTTTTCATGTTTTGGGTGAAGATTCAATGGACTATGGAATAAGGAGTGGCAAGAGCCTAAGCTTGGGGATGCCCAAGGCACCCCAAGGTAATATTCAAGGACAACCAATAGCCTAAGCTTGGGATGCCCCGGAAGGTATCCCCTCTTTCGTCTTCGTTCATCGGTAACTTTATTTGGAACTATATTTTTATTCGCCACATGATATGTGTTTTGCTTGGAGCGTCATTTTATTTACTTTTGTTTTGCTTGCTGTTTGAATAAAATACCAAGATCTGAAATTCTTAAATGTTAGAGAGTCTTCACATAGTTGCATAATTATTCGACTACTCATTAATCTTCACTTATATCTTTCGGAGTAGTTTGTCATTTGCTCTAGTGCTTCACTTATATCTTTTTAGAGCACGGTGGTGGTTTTATTTTGAAGAAATAGATGAACTCTCGTGCTTCACTTATATCATTTTGAGAGTCTCTAAACAGCATGGTAATTTGCTTTGGTTATGAATTTAGTCCTAATATGATGGGCATCCAAGAGGGATATAATAAAAACTTTCATATAAAGTGCATTGAATATTATGAGAAGTTTGATTCCTTATGATTGTTTTGAGATATGAAGATGGTGATATTAGAGTCATGCTAGTTGAGTAGTTGTGAATTTGAGAAACACTTGTGTTGAAGTTTGTGATTCCTGTAGCATGCACGTATGGTGAACCGTTATGTGACGAAGTCGGAGCATGATTTGTTTATTGATTATCCTCCTTATGAGTGGCGGTCAGGGACGAGCGATGGTATTTTCCTACCAATCTATCCCCCTAGGAGCATGCACGTAGTACTTTGTTTCGATAACTAATAGATTTTTGCAATAAGTATGTGAGTTCTTTATGACTAATGTTGAGTCCATGGATTATACGCACTCTCACCTTTCCACCATTGCTAGCCTCTCTAGTATCGCGCAACTTTCGCCGATACCATAAACCCACCATATACCTTCCTCAAAACAGCCACCATACCTACCTATTATGGCATTTCCATAGCCATTCCGAGATATATTGCCATGCAACTTTCCACCGTTCCGTTATTATGACACGCTCCATCATTGTCATATTGCTATACATGATCATGTAGTTGACATCGTATTTGTGGCAAAGCTACCGTTCATAATTTTTCCATACATGTCACTCGTGAGTCATTGCACATCCCAGTACACCGTCGGAGGCATTCATATAGAGTCATATCTTGTTCTAAGTATCGAGTTGTAATTCTTGAGTTGTAAGAAAATAAAAGTGTGATGATCATCATTATTAGAGCATTGTCCTAGTGAGGAAAGGATGATGGAGACTATGATTCCCCCACAAGTCGGGATGAGACTCCGGACGAAAAAAATAAAAAAGAAGAAGAGAAAGGCCCAAATAAAAAAATTAAAAAATAAGAGAAAAAGAGAGAAGGGACAATGCTACTATCCTTTCACCACACTTGTGCTTCAAGGTAGTACCATGATCTTCATGATAGAGAGTCTCCTATGTTGTCACTTCCATATACTAGTGGGAATCTTTCATTATAGAACTTGGCTTGTATATTCCAATGATGGGCTTCCTCAAAATGCCCTAGGTCTTCGTGAGCAAGTGAGTTGGATGCACACCCACTTAGTTCCTTTTGTTGAGCTTTCATACACTTATAGCTCTAGTGCATCCGTTGCATGGCAATCCCTACTCACTCACATTGATATCTATTGATGGGCATCTCCATGGCCCGGTGATACGCCTAGTTGATGTGAGACTATCTTCTCCTTTTTGTCTACTCCACAACCACCATTCTATTCCACCTATAGTGCTATGTACATGGATCACGCTCATGTATTGCGTGAAGATTGAAAAAGTTTGAGAACATCAAAAGTATGAAACAATTGCTTGGCTTGTCATCGGGGTTGTGCATGATTTAAATATTTTGTGTGGTGAAGATAGTGCATAGCCAGACTATATGATTTTGTAGGGATAGCTTTCTTTGGCCATGTTATTTTGAGAGGACATAATTGCTTAGTAAGTATGCTTGAAGTATTATTATATTTATGTCAATATGAAACTTTTGTCTTGAATCTTATGGATCTGAATATTCTTGCCACAATAAAGAGAACTACATGGATAAATATGTTAGGTAGCATTCCACATCAACAATTCTGTATTTATCATTTACCTACTCGAGGACGAGCAGGAATTAAGCTTGAGGATGCTGATGCATCTCCAACGTATCTATAATTTTTTATTGTTCCGTGCTATTATATTATCAACCTTGGATGTTTTATATGCATTTATATGCTATTTTATATGATTTTTGGGACTAACCTATTAACCCAGAGCCCAGTGCCAGTTTCTGTTTTCCCCTTGTTTCAGTGTTTCGCAGAAAAGGAATATCAAACGGAGTCCAAACGGAATGAAACCTTCGGAAAAGTTATTTTTGGAAAGAAAGCAATACAGGAGACTTGGAGTGCATGTCAGGGGATCAATGAGGAGAGCACGAGGCAGGGGGCGCGCCCACCCCCCATGGGCGCACCCTCCACCATCGTGGGCCCCTCGTGGCTCCCCTGATGTATTTCTTCCGCCTATATATATATATATCCATATACCCTAAAACTATCGGGGAGCACAATAGATCGGAAGGTCCGCCGCCAGAAGCCTCAGTAGCCACTGAAAACCAATCTAGACCCATTCCGACACCATGCCGGAGGGGGCAATCCCTCTCCGGTGGCCATCTTCATCATCCCGGTGCTCTCCATGACGAGGAGGGAGTAGTTCACCGTCAGGGCTGAGGGTATGTACCAGTAGCTATGTGTTTGAAATAACTCTCTCTCTCGTGTTCTCGAGGTGGTACGATCTTGATGTATCGCGAGCTTTGCTCTTATAGTTGTATCTTATGATGTTTTCTCCCCCCACTACTCTCTTGTAATGGATTGAGTTTCCCCTTCGAAGTTATCTTTTCGGATTGAGTCTTTAAAGATTTGAGAACACTTGATGTATGTGTTGCTGTGCGTATCTGTGGTGACAATGGGATATCAAGTGATTCACTTGATGTATGTTTTGGTGATCAACTTGCAGGTTCCGCCCATGAACCTACGCATAGGGGTTAGCACACATTTTCATCGTGATTCTCTGGTAGAAACTTTGGGGCACTCTTTGAGGTTCTATGTGTTGCTTGAATAGATGAATCTGAGATTGTGTGATGCATATCGTATAATCATACCCACGGATACTTGAGGTGACATTGGAGTATATAGGTGACATTAGGGTTTTGGTTGATTTGTGTCTTAAGGTGTTATTCTAGTACGAACTCTAGGGCTATTTGTGACACCTATAGGAATAGCCCAATGGATTGATTGGAAAGAATAACTTTGAGGTGGTTTCGTACCCTACCATAATCTCTTCGTTTGTTCTCTGCTATTAGTGACTTTGTAGTGACTCTTTGTTGCATGTTGAGGGATAGTTATATGATCCAATTATGTTATTATTGTTGAGAGAACTTGCACTAGTGAAAGTGTGAACCCTAGGCCTTGTTTCAACACATTGCAATAGCTTTTACGCTCACTTTTACCATTAGTTACCTTGCCGTTTTTATAATTTCAGATTACAAATACCTTTATCTACCATCCATATTGCACTTGTATCACCATCTCTTGGCCGAACTAGTGCACCTATACAATTTATCATTGTATTGGGTGTGTTGGGGACACAAGAGTTTCTTTGTTATTTGGTTGCAGGGTTGCTTGAGAGAGACCATCTTCATCCTACGCCTCCCACAGATTGATAAACCTTAGGTCATCCACTTGAGGGAAATTTGCTACTGTCCTACAAACCTGTGCACTTGGAGGCCCAACAACGTCTACAAGAAGAAGGTTGTGTAGTATACATCAAGCCCCTCCCTGGAGAGTACCCACCTCAGGATGAGGTCACCCACCTTAAGAGTCCTGGAGCGGATGTTGCGGCAGTGGTACCGCCACACTGCCTGCTGGTATCTTGCCACCCGTAGTGCAGCTTTGCGGCGACGTTCCTCCCCTAGCACGAGGTCCATCCCCTGCTTGGCACCTTGCTGCATCTCATCAAATGCCAGGACCCGTGCAGAGCGATGCTTGACCTCATGAGGGAGGACTGCTTCTGCTCCATAGACGAGGAAGAACGGGGTTTCGCCCGTTGGCTTGGTGGCGGTGGTGCGTATCGACCACATCATGGACTGGAGCTCGTCGTGCCAGCCCCTGCCGCGGGCTTTGAGCTTCTTCTTGAAGGTCCTAGTCTTGAGGCCCCTTAGGACCTCCACGTTGGCGCGTTCGGCCTAGCCATTTCTCCTGGGGTGTGCTACCGAGGCGTAGCAGATCTGCATTCCAATGTTAGCACAATATGACTTGAAGAGATTACTAGTGAACTGTGAGCCGTTATCGGTGATAATGCGGTTGGGGACCCCAAAATGGCTCACGAGGCCCTTGATGAAGTTGACCGCAGAGCCAGCTGGGATGGCGCGGACGGCTTCAACCTCCGGCCACTTAGTGAACTTGTCGATGGTGACGTAGAGGTATTGATAGCCCCCAGGCGCCCGAGGAAACGGGCCCAGAATATCTAGCCCCCAGACCGTGAACAGCCACGAGAGTGGAATGGTCTGGAGGCCCTGAGCTGGCTGATGGATCTGCTTGGCATGGAATTGGCAGGCCTCATAGGACTTCACCAGCTCAGCCACGTCGTTGAGCACCGTAGGCCAGTAGAATCCACTTCGGAATGCCTTGCCGACGAGGGTTCGTGATGACGAGTGGTACCCACAGTCCCCGCCGTGTATGTCAGCTATCAGCTCTTTCCCCTGTTCCCTGGAGATATAACGCAGTGAAACGTCATTTGGTCACTTCCTGTATAACTCACAGTCCCAGATGCAGTATGCTGTGGCCTGACGGGCCACGCGCTCCGCGTCCTCCTCCTTCTCCGGCAACGTCCCTTGCATCAGTTATTCCTTAAATTCCTTGGTCCAGCATCCCTCCTGGGGCTCAAGTGCTAGGAGTAGGTGTGCTCCCGAGGTCGGGCCACAGGCCGGGGCTCTTGTGGAAGGCGGTTGCGGGAGTTCCTCCCGAGGCTGAGCTGTTCTTAAAAGCGGTGGCGTTGCTGATGGCTTCAAGAGCCGCTCCTTGAACACGCCAGGCTCTTGGGGCCGTCGCTTGGATGCTCTTCTGGCAATGTTGTCAGCTTCCTTGTTGGTGCCACGGGGCACTTGCTGCAACTCTAGGCCCAGAAATTGCTTCTCCATCTTGCGCACCTCCGCGAGGTATGCTTCCATGTGCTCGTCCTTCGGCTCGTATACCTTATTGGAGAAGTTGACGAGGAGCTGTGAGTCGCCCCTGATAGTGAGACACTTCACCCCCAGTGCCGGCGCAGCCTTCAGGCCGGCTAGGAGGCCTTCGTATTCTGCAATGTTGTTGGAGACCTTCTCGCCCGACTAGAAGCAGAGCTGCATGATGTAGTAGAGCTTGTCCTGAGTGGGGGAGATGAGCACTGCTCCAGCCCTCGCTCCCTGGCGCGCAAAGGCACCATCGAAATACATGACCCAGCCGTCAAGTGCCTCGCTTCCCGGCGAGAGGGACCGGTCTTCACCTTCTTCAAGCGCCAATGCGTCTGTCCATTCTGCCACGAAATTAGCGAGCGCGGCTCCCTTGATGACCCTGGTAGTACTGAACTCCAACTGGAATGCTTGCAACTCGATGTTCCATTCAGCGACTCTTCCAATAGAGTTGGGGCTCCTAAGCACTCTCTCCAATGGGTAAGCTAAGACGACCTTGATGGGGTGGCCCTAGAAGTAGTGCCACAGCTTTTGCGAGGCCACCAGGAGCGCGAGTAGGAGATTCTGAGGCATGGAGTACCATGCTCTTGCATCCCGCAACACCATGCTGATGAAGTATACCGGGTGCTCAATGAGGGTAGGCGCGCTGATGAGGCTTGCGCCCTCCTGGAGTTGGCGTACCTCCTGAGGAGAGGGGACCCCTGATGCTTGATCGCTAGTCAGAGACTTCGCGGGTTTGGGGGCGTTGTCCTGCTGAGCCTGATCCTCCGCCGCTGCTGCTGCGGCCCTTGTGACACCCTTCTAGTCTTGCATCGTCTCTGCTGGAGGCGTGACACGACGCGATGCGCCCTTGGCTTGGTGTTCTTCCCAAACTGCCACCAGGGCCGCATTGGATGAGTACAGGGTGGCGGCAATATAGAGCACTAGGGGCTCGCGAGGTCGCGGCGCCACCATCACTTGAGGGCTGGTCAGGTATATCTTGAGGTCTTGAAAAGCTTGGTCAGCCTCTAGGGTCCATTCGGACGGGCCCTTCTTTTTCATCAGCTAGAAGAAGGGTAAGGCCGCTCTCCTAGCTTGGAGATGAAGTGCCCCAACGCAGTCACCCGACCAGCCAACTTCTGCATTTCCTTGAGGGTTTGTGGTGGACTCATGTCTTCAATGGCCTTGACCTTCTCCGGGTTGGCCTCGACCCCCCTATGGGACACCAGGAAACCCAGTAGCTTGCCGGAAGGGACGCCAAACACGCATTTTTCCAGGTTGAGCTACAAGTCCACCTAGCGAAGGCTTTCAATGGTCTCCTCCAGGTCTTGGATCAAGGTCCCCGCCTCCTGAGACTTCACCACGATGTCGTCGATGTAGGCTTCTGCGGTTCTCCCGAGCTGCCACCCTAGGGCGGTGTGCATGAGCCGTTGGAAGGTTGCACCCGCGTTGCGTAGCCCAAACGACATGCAAGTGTAGGAGTACACCCCACACGGGGTCAGGAAGGTCGTCTTCTCCACATCTTCTACCGCCATCTTGATCTGGTGATATCTTGAGAACGCCTCTAGGAAGCATAGCAAGTCGCACTCGGCGGTGGAGTCGATGATCTGGTCGATTCGTGGAAGCAGGAACGAATATTGGGGGCAAGCCTTGTTGAGGTTGGTGAAATCGACGCACATCCGCTCCTTCCCGCCTTTCTTGGAGATGACGCCGGGGTTTGCCAACCACTCGGGGTACCGAACCTCGCGAATGACACCCGCAACCTCCAACTTGCGTGTAGCGACCCGACTCGGTAAGAGTCGAAGTCTCTGTGCTTACCGAGTACTCAATAAAATAATAGAAATAACACACATCTCTTTATTACATCGATAGTCCAGGAGCAATACACTTATTACAAAATAGGGCATAGAGCCAATAAGCAAATACTACGGAAGCAAAGTAGTAAATGAGTCCAACTCCACGAGCAAGGTTGAGTGTATAACATCGACCTATCGCACCTTAATCCTCGTCGGATATATCTGCAACGTGATAAGTTGCAGCCATATAGGTCAGTACATTGAATGTATAGGTCAGTACATGCAATTTGGCTGGTGGAAAGCTCTAAGTTTAGTTTCTTGCATAAAGCTAGTTTTTCCCTATTAGGAAAGATGTTATTCTACTACTACACATTTGCATAGGATGAGTTCGCAAACCCAACTCCATCCGTTCCCAAGTTTCGTTTAAAACCCAATTGTTTAATTAAAGGTGAGGAGTTCTCCCGGTATTTCCAATACTAGATGCTCAAATTGTCCGTAACCGGGGACACGGCTAATCGATTAGGTTGACACTCTGCAGATGTTTGCGCACTTTTCCCCACAAGACTCGACCACCTCCATGATCGGAAGATCGATACATAGCCTTTCTAAAATGTTCACCTTAACCCACGGATAGGCCAGTACACCTACATCATTCTACATCTGCTAGCCCATCCCAGAAGGGGTCACACTAACTACTCAGCTAAACCAGATCCCATATTGGCTTGTGGCTGCACACATAAGCTTCTAGACATGGGAATACGATTGATCTCTTTGAGCGTGAGCGGACGGTCCACTGGTTGTGCACCACCATGGATTTCCCATGCGTGCCCCACTGTACTTTGCCACCATTCCAACAAGTTCCCGCCCAGGTAGTTCATTAATCATCTTAGGTCCTATTTACTACATTGTCACTCAAACTTTACAATGATCACTCCCCAATCCACATCTACTTAGCATAGCAACATAATGTAAAACGATGGCGACAATGTTATATGGTTCAGACCTACCTCAATGAACTACTGGGTGAAAAGCATAGTCATGCGGTAACAGTTTCCTACCATGCAGTCCTACCGGAAAGAACTAAGTGCATAATAAAAACATAGGTAATGAAACATGATCAAGATGCAACTTGCCTTGGTACTGTTGGTTGAATTCTAAAGACTGATAATATTCTACTTCGCACTCCGGGCAATCTATCGCAACGAAGATAAACAAACATAAGCAATATTCCATAGAACCAAAAGAACATGCAAAGCAAGAAGTCTCGGAAAAACCAAATGAACATACAACACACTAAGTTACCACAAAAACATTCTAAGTGTAAAACAACATAGGCCTATGGTTCAAAGAGTGATGTGAAATATAGTGCATACTATGCATACTAGTAAAATATTAAAGGTCAGATTCTCGTGTGTGAAAATTATTGTGACAAAGGTCCAGGTGATAGAGTTTTGCTACGGTAACAACATGCAAAAGGAATGGACTTAATTGGAGCTACGGTTTGGGAGATATGGCAATTTGAAGTTCGAATTCGAATCTGAATAAATTCAAATTTGAATCTAGCAAAAGTTTGCAAAAGTATACCACTTGATAGAGCTAATCATGACGAAGAATTTGCTTTTGGTTTCATCGAGTTTGGATCTACGGTTAAAAAGTTATGGCTAATCCAAGTTCAGGGACTAATCTGTTAAATACATGGACTAAACAGTGAAGAAAGTTATCACAAACAGGTCCTTGGCGCGTGGCAGATTTCTACTGGCCGAAAGGTGTTCGCCGCGTAGCTTATACAGCGGACGTTTGGACCTTAAGCAGAACGACGGTGGCGGCTAACTTAAGCAAAAACCGATCGGTTTTAAAAATAAAACTCGCGGTTAACCGTGTACCGGTTCGACTAAAAAAACAACCTAACTAATGTAATCTAAGCCGCTGATCTTCAATCTAACGAACCGGAGGAGGTGCGGCGGCTTACAATGGTAGGCGACATCGGCGACGAGCAGAGGACGGCGGCACTGCGTCGATCGGTGGCGGGGCAGCGGCTACGGCGGTCCTCGGCGTCGGGGAAGAAGACGGGGAGGTGCGGCGCGGCTTGGATGTCCGGATGGTGGCGTCGGCGGTGTCCGGACGGGGCGGGGCGAAGACAGCGGCCTTCGGTGATCTGGCGTCAACGGTGCGGCGGCTCCGACGGGACCTAGGGGCAAAAACCATGTCAAACGGGTGCGCCTTGCCACGGGAAATCATTTGACAAAGAAGGTGGAGGCCACGGTGGCTTACTGGCAGCGGAAAGGACGACGGAGCAGCGCGGCACCGGCGGCTATGGGCGGCATGGGGAGAAGCAAGACGGCGGATTTGGAAGAGGGTGGCGAGGGGCTTTTGTAGGCGAGGGCAGAGGGCACGGGGTCGACGGATAATCATTATCCGAGCACGAGGCGGCCGGCGGTTGCAGGGGGCGAGGCGCCGGTGTTTATCCCGCGCGGTGCGGGAGGTTGGGGATGGCCTGCCGGGTGGGGCACGCCTGGCAGCGGTAGCGAGAGGAGGCGAGCGAGGGCGGGCGCGGAGCGGTCGACCGGGCGGAAGCGTCGGGCGCTGGGGCGTTGGCCTTGGGCCAAATGGCCAGCTGGGCCGGTCGCGCGCTCCTGGGCCGAACCCAGTTTCGGTCCAGGGTGCATGCGTGTGTGTGTGTTTTTTTAACAGGAGACTAAAGTGGCCCATAACTAATTCAAATGAATTACTAAAAACACCAGAATAATTTCTAAAATAACTATATAATATTTAGAACCTAATGAACATTTACTTAAGCACAGAACATTTTGAAAATAATTTCCTAATGCAATTAATGCACTTTTTGCAAATAAAATAAATACCAATAAACTCCAAAGCTTCAAATAGTATTCAAAATAAAATTTCCCACTATTCTATATTTTGAGGAAGTCATCTTATCCCCTCTCATTTGTTTTTCTCGAGTGGAAAAATATTATTTGAATATTTTAAAAACTCCAAAATGCAAGGAAATATGATATGCATTGAATGATTCTATTAACATCCAAATTTATTAAAATTTGGGAAGTTACAAACCTACCCCCTTCAGATGAATCTCGTCCTCGAGATTCGGGTTGGCCAGCAAAAAGGTGTGGATGGTCCTGTCTAAGATCTTCCTCTCGTTCCCAAGTAGCTTCCTCCTCGTTGTGGTGACTCCACTGAACCTTGCAGAACTTGATGATCTTGGTACGAGTGATTCTCTCTGCAGTCTCAAGAATCTTAATAGGCTTCTACCCATAAGTCAGATCATTCTCCAACTGAATTGCCTCGAGTGGCACTGTATCTCTCAGAGGAATGTCCGCCATCTCTGCATGACACTTCTTCCACTGGGAAACATGAAACACATCATGAACTCCTGACAAAGCCTCTGGTAATTCCAACTGGTATGCACCCTCTCCTCTACGTTCCAGAACTTTGTATGGTCCCACAAATCGTGGTGCTAACTTTCCTTGGACTCCAAACCTCTTAATACCTCGAAGTGGAGACACTCGAAGATATGCTCTATCTCCCACTTCATAGATCACTTCCTTGCGTTTAGCATCGGCATAGCTTTTCTGCCTTGACTGGGCTATCTTAAGTCTGTCACGAATCAACTTGACCTTCTCCTCAAAATCCTTGATCAAATCCGGTCCAAACAATTTGCGATCTCCAACTCCATTCCACATCAAAGGTGTCCTGCATTTCCTTCCATACAATGCCTCGAAAGGGGCCATCTGCAAACTGGCTTGGTAGCTGTTGTTGTACGAGAACTCTGCGTAGGGTAAGTTATCATCCCAACTAGACCCATAGTCTAGCGCACAAGCTCTCAACATGTCCTCTAGAATCTGATTGACTCTCTCTGTCTGCCCATCAGTCTGTGGATGGAAGGCTGCACTGAACTCTAGCCTGGTACCCAAAGTTTCATGTAACTGTTTCCAAAACTTTGAGGTAAACTGTGTTCCTCTATCTGATACGATGCTCCTTGGAACTCCATGCAGACATACGATCCTGGCCATATATATATTTACCAGCTTATCACTTGTATAGGTGGTCTTCACTGGAAGGAAGTGAGCTACCTTGGTCAAACGATCAACTATCAACCAAATGGAATCATAACCTGAACGGGTCCTAGGTAACCCCGTGATAAAGTCCATACCAAGTTTATCCCATTTCCAATTAGGTATCGACAACGGCTAAAGTAATCCTGCTGGTTTCTGATGTTCTGCCTTTACTCTCTGACATACATCACATATTGCCACATACTCGGCAATTTCTCTCTTCATACAGGCACACCAAAAACTTTCCTTCAAGTCCAAATACATCTTGGTATTGCCTGGGTGTATCGAATATGGTGAGTCGTGAGCCACCTGAAGAATCAACTTCCTGATCTCTGGATCATTGGGTACACAAATCCGTTGCTCAAACCATATGGTTCCATGTTCATCCTCAGGGAATCCTTCTGCTATCCCTTTGCTTATCATTTCTTTGATCTCAGTAATACCTTGGTCCAACTTCTGGGCTTCTCTGATTCTCCCCAACAAGGTGGACCGCACCTCGAGTGCGGCAACATAGCCTTTTGGAACTATTTCCAATTGAAGGTCTCTAAGCTGATCACATAACTCCTGAGGTAAACCTCCTGCTGTAAGGGTATTAACATAACTCTTACGGCTCAAAGCATCTGCCATAACATTGGCTTTTCCTGGATGATAATGCAGACTCGTGTCATAATCCTTTATAAGTTCCAACCATCTCCTTTTCCTGAGATTCACCTCCTTCTGCGTGAAGATATACTTCAAACTCTTGTGATCCGTGTAAACATCACAACGATTCCCAATAAGATAGTGTCTCCATGTCTTGAGTGTAGGCACTATAGCTGCCAACTCCAAATCATGCGTGGCATATTCAACTCATGAGGTCGAAGTTGTCGTGAAACATAAGCTACAACCTTTCCCTCTTGCATAAGAACACCTCCAAGTCCCTGATGTGAAGCATCACAATGCACCTGAAAGTCCTTGTGTACGTCAGGAAGGATTAGCACTGGGGCTGTAACCAAACGCTTCTTCAACTCTTGAAAGCTGGCTTCACACTCTTCAGTCCAAACAAAGTTGGTGTCCTTTTTCAACAACGCTTTCATGGGCCTTTCAATCTTGGAGAACTTTTCAATAAATCTCGGTAATATCCTGCAAGTCCAAGGAAACTACGAATCTCGCCAACTGTGGTGGGTGCATTCCATTCTGTGACTGACTCTACCTTGGTAGGGTCCACTACAATCCCTTCACCTGACACTACATGTCCAAGAAATCCGACTTACTTGAGCCAAAACTCACACTTGCTGAACTTGGCATAAAGTTGATGTTCTCTGAGCTTCTCCAAAACTAAGCGTAGATGTTCAGTGTGTTCCCCCTCATTCTTGGAGTAAACCAATATGTCATCAATGAATACCACAACAAGCTTATCCAAGAACTCCATGAATACTTTGTTCATCATGTTCATAAAATTGGCAGGGGCATTAGTCAAACCAAAGAACATGACTGTATACTCCTAAAGCCCATACCTCGTGGTAAAAGCTGTCTTGGGTATATCCTTCTCATGGATCTTCAATTGGTGATAACCCGATCAAAGATCGATCTTGGAGAAAACACTAGCTCCTTCTAGCTGGTCAAACAAGTCATTGATCATTGGTCGGGGATACTTGTTCTTGATGGTTACCTCATTCAAAGAGCGGTAATCCACACACATTCTCAAGGTTCCATCCTTCTTCTCCACTAAGAGTACTGGGGCTCCCCAAGGTGATGAACTCAGGCGAATATACCCTTTCTCTAGCAACTCCTTAATCTGTTTCTTGACTTCCTCCAAATCATTAGCAGGCATTCGATATGGCCTCTTGGAGATAGGTCATGTGCCTGGCAGCAACTCAATCAAAAACTCAATCTCCCGATCTGGTGGCATACCCGGTAACTCATCCGGAAACACATCGAGATAATCCTTCACCACTGGTACTTCTTCCTGGACAACTCCCGTAAGAGAGTTCACCTGAGTCCCATTGGCTTAAGCCTAGATACATACTTGATCCTCTTCTTCTCTGTGGTGGTGAGAAAAATCGATCTACTAGCACAATCAATGTTTCCCTCATACTTGGACATCCAATCCATCCCTAGGATTACATCCAACCCTTGCGACTCTAATATAATCATATATGTGGGAAAAACATGTCCCCCTATGTTCAAAGGTAATCGGAAACATCCCTGACTAGCCATAGACTCGGCTCCTGGGGAACTCACTAGAATGGGTGACTTGAGCTATCGTAGGAAACTTATGTTTATCCACAAACCCTCTTGATATGAATGAATGTGATGCACCAGTGTCAAAAAGAATGAGTGCTGGAAATGAATTAACCAAGAACTTACCAATCACTGCGTCAGGCTGCTCATAAACCTCTTCCACATTGACATGATTCACATGTCCCTTAGTGAAAAGATTGGGCTTCTTGCCTATAGAATTCCCATTGCCATTTCCATTTCCATTCTGCGCCTTAGGATACTCATTGGAGTAGTGACCTATCTTCTTGCACTTGAAGCAGGTGATGTGACTCAGGTCCTTCTTCATCAGTGTGAAAGAATTGAAATGCTGCTGATTGCCATTTCCTCCATTGCCATTGCCCTGCTTGTGACCATGGTGGTTGTGTCCATTTCCTCCATGATGAATGTGGCCTCCATGGTTATGGTGATTCCCTCCAAACTTGCTAGTGCCTGATCCAGAACTTCCTGAGTACGGGCTGTAGCAGGGTTTCTGTTGAACTCCAGAGTTATACTTCCCATGACCGTACTTCCTCTTACGATTCTCCATCTGTTGGTGCTTGCCTTCGAGAATGGTAGCCTTGTCAACCAGCTCCTAATAGTTTGCAAAGGTCGCCACAGTCAGCTGAACTCCCAACTCACCGTTCAGTCCCTCCAGAAACTTCTCCTTCTTGGCTGCATCAGTGGCCACGTCCTCTGGGGCATAACGAGCCAACTTACTGAACTCATCAACATACTTAGATACCGTGCGTCCTCCCTGGCGCAAGCTGCGGAACTCCTTCTTCTTCAGACTCATGGCTTTAGCTGAGACATGAGCAGTGCGGAACGCCTGCTGGAACTAAGTCCAAGTCACACTCTCCAAGGGGTATGTGGTGGTGTAGTTCTCCCACCAAGCAGCGGCCGGGCCATCCAGCTGATGGGCGGAAAACTTCATTGCATCCTGCCATGGCCAACTCCCTTCCTATCTTGCAGAGCCAATCATCTACGACAATCGGCTCCGTGCTGCTAGAGAACACGGGTGGGTTCAGCCTCAGAAAACGGGTAAGGCTGTCAACTGGGGGCGGCGGCGGTGGGTTGTTGTTGTTGTTGTTGTTCTGGTTCTGGTTCTGGTTCTGAATGAGCATCTGCATAAGAGCATTCTGTTGTTGGATCAATTGTGTGAGCTCCAGCGGAAAGTTGAATTCGGGGTCACGTCTTGGTGGCATCTGATGTGTTTCAGAGTGGATGAGGAGTTAGAATAGAATAAGGCCTAGTGAGGAAAATCACACTACCCATATGCACATGATAGCAATAAAACTTCAAATCACTGCAATTCAATTTCAAAGAAAGAGGTTCACATGAATAATCAAACCTAAGGTAAGCCATGTCATAAGATTTGACAAGGTCTTACAAATGAAATAAAACTAATGGGATAACGAAATCAAATTTATAAACTCTCATGGTGGTGTAAAATCTAACTCTCATCAGATGAGGACCAGTCAACCATGTTGACATCGGGTGTCCTTGCATCGCTCTCCGTGTCATCATCTTCGAGCTCATCATTTTGGTCCCTCCCCTGGCTGACATAGGCACCATACGATTGATCGTCCTGGATGTTTTCCCCCTCATCCAGCTTCTCCTCGGCCTCCTCAAGCGCAAGCTTCAGGTCGTCGATCTTCTCCTGCAGTGCGTCCAGCTCTCCCTCATGCTCGATGCGAGCGTCCTGGAGCTCCTCCTCTAGCTCGACCTTGCGGGTCATGAGGTTCTTGATGATGACCATGTTGTCGGACAGCTCCAGCTCCATCATGCGAATGTGCTCCTCCATGTCCTGGATATGGGATGCTACCGTCTCGTCCTCCAGGGTACGCACCACATCTCCATTTGTGTCGCGGCGTCCGTACATCACGAAGGAGGTCCTCATGAGGTCTTCGTCATACACCTCTCGAATGCGTCCAGCAATGTGAGAAGCAATACCCCTGCCCAAGCCCCATGTTGTAGTATCCACATGGAAGTCAATGGGCTTGGTGCGGTTTCCGAGGATGCATCCAGGGATATGAGCATCGACCTCCAACGTGTCTCCTCGGGCAAGGTGGCTGTGAAGGTTCCAGTGAATGTGGGAAGCCCAATCTTCAGGTGCTTCGTGATCTTCACCAGCTGCCGTCCAAAGGGCATGGTCTCATCGGGCTGCTCGAACTCAACAAGGGCGGATGACATCTACATTTTGAAAAAGAGAAGAAATTAGTATTGAGGCAGAGAAGGTACGAGACCAAAGGATATATATGGAAAATGAAAAATATAGTTTTTATCCTATGGCTTTTCTCCATTTCTAGGGGTCGCATCCTACAGCCAATGTGTGCTCTGATACCATCTTGTAGCGACCCGACTCAGTAAGAGTCGAAGTCTCTGTGCTTACCGTGCTAGTCCCTGGATCGACTTGCTAGCACACACAGTACTCGATGAAATAACAGAAATAACACACATCTCTTTATTACATCGATAGTCCAGGAGCAATACACTTATTACAAAATAGGGCATAGAGCCAATAAGCAAATACTGCGGAAGCAAAGTAGTAAATGAGTCCAACTCCACGAGCAAGGTTGAGTGTAGAACATCGACCTATCGCACCTTAATCCTCGTGGGATATATCTGCAACGTGATAAGTTGCAACCATATAGGTCAGTACATTGAATGTACTGGCAAGTCACATCATAAGTGTAAAGAACCCACTTGTACATGCAACTTGGCTGGTGGAAATCTCTAAGTTTAGTTTCTTGCATAAAGCTAGTTTTTCTCTATTAGGAAAGATGTTATTCTACTACTACACATTTGCATAGGATGAGTTGGTAAATCCAACTCCATCCGTTCCCAAGTTTCATTTAAAACCCAACTGTTTTAATTAAAGGTGAGGAGATCTCCCAGTATTTCCACTACTAGATGCTCAAATTGACCGTAACCAGGGACACGGCTAATCGATTAGGTTGACACTCTGTAGAGGTTTGCGCACTTTTCCCCACAAGACTCGACCACCTCCATGATCGGAATATCGAGACATAGCCTTTCGAAAATGTTCCCCCTTAACCCACGGATAGGCTGGTACACCTACATCATTCTACATCTGCTAGCCCATCCCGGAAGGGGTCACACTAACTACTCAGCTAAGCCAGATCCCATATTGGCTTGTGGCTGCACACGCAAGCTTCCAAACATAGGAATACAATTGATCTCTTTGAGCCTGAGCGGATGGTCCACTAGTGGTGCACCACCATGGATTTCCCATGCGTGCCCCACTGTACTTCGCCACCATTACAACAAGTTCCCGCCCAGGTAGTTCATTAATTATCTTAGGTCCTATTTACTACATTGTCACTCAAACTTTACAATCATCACTCCCCAATCCACGTCTACTTAGCGTAGCAACATAATGTAAAACGATGGCGACAATGTTATATGGTTCAGACCTGCCTCAATGACCTACTGGGTGAAAAGCATAGTCATGCGGCATCAGTTTACTACCATGCACTCCTACCGCAAAGAACTAAGTGCATAATAAAAACATAGGTAATGAAACATGATCAAGATGCAACTTGCCTTGGTACTGCTGGTTGAATTCTAAAGACTGATAATATTCTGCTTCGCACTCCGGGCAATCTATCGCAACGAAGATAAACAAACATAAGCAACATTCCAGAGAACCAAAAGAACATGCAAAGCAAGAAGTATCGGAAAAACCAAATGAACATACAACACACTAAGCTACCACAAAAACATTCTAAGTGTAAAACAACATAGGCCTATGGTTCAAAGAGTGATGCGGAATATAGTGCATACTATGCATACTAGTAAAATATTAAAGGGCAGATTCTAGTGTGTGAAAATTATTGTGACAAAGGTCCAGGTGATAGAGTTTTGCTACGGTGACAACATGCAAAAGGAATCGACTTAATCGGAGCTACGGTTTGGGAGATATGGCCATTTGAAGTTCGCATTCGAATCTGAATAAATTCAAATTTGAATCTGACAAAAGTTTGCAAAAAGTATACAACTGGATAGAGCTAATCATGATGAAGAATTTGCCGTTGGTTTCATCGAGTTTGGATCTACGGTTAAAAAGTTATGGCTAATCCAAGTTCAGGGACTAATCTGCTAAATACAGGGACTAAACAGTGAAGAAAGTTATCACAAACAGGTCCCTGGCACGTGGCAGATTCCTACTGGCCGAAAGGTGTTCGCCGCGTAGCTTATACAGCGGACGTTCGGACCTTAAGCAGATCGACGGCGGCGGCTAACACTACACCATGGTAGAGCTTCCGTGACACACCAATGTGTCGGCATAGGGTACCTTTGCCGACAGTTAAGTTGTAGCTAACACCAATGCTGACAGAAGATGAAAGAGTCGGAGGACTTGTTGTGGGCAAAGGTATTGCCGACAGTTATTTACTTCCCAACACATTTTCAGTCAGCATACACCCTACATACGCCGACAGATGATATGTCCACATACACCCTACATATGCCGACAGTTTATCAGACAACATACACCCTATCTATGCCAACAGATAGCGTGTCCACATATACCCTACCTATGCCGACACTTTATTAGCCACGTACACCATATCTATGCCAACAGATAGTCTATCAACATACGCCCTACCTACACTGACAGATAGTGCTTTTGCCGACTAATAAATTGCTGGTAAAGTGATGTGCAGCCAAACAATATATACAAGCTCTAAACAGATTCAATTATTATCCCCACATCCAGAAGCAGGTTCAAGATGAACACATATTGTACAACAATGAAATATATTCACAAACGTTCGTATACATTGAACACAAGTTGACAAACACATCAATCTTGACAAAGCATAGTTTTTACCATCTTAATAATCACCCAGAACACACAAGTCACAAAAAGATAGCATTATTTGCTGGTATGAGAAACTTCAACTAGATGATCCAGTACACACAAGTCTGTATCCACATGCACAAAATGCAAGCTCCAAAATAACCAAATCACCAAATGGTCTACAACACATAAGATCCATGATTACAAGTTCGTTGGTCCATAAACGCTGCAAAGTCATCACGTCCATGTGCACCAGTTGGCTAAGTACCTGGAATTTTTGACAAAAAATTGTCAAGAAAGTGTAATCAGCTCAAGTTGTTCAAAGCTCATTTGTGGATTAACATAGTCAATCAATAAATCCTCATGATATCAACGGCTCACATGGTACTATACAGAACTATGTTCATGTGCTTGCAATTTTATCAACAATGAAGGTATTGACCATCTGAAACAGAGATCATACAACCCAGTAGCTTATTTTATAGTCTATTACATAAGCATTCACTGAAGAAAAGACAAACTCCTTCGCAACCTCTCTAGATTTTTCATGATTAAGAGCTACATAACCTCCCACGGGAAAGAGGAAGCGTCCAGTACGAAAAAACAAAAGAAGAGTTCGGCACCTAACCCCCCACGCACAAGATAAGCGCCCTAGCATGTGAAAGAAAAAAACAGCCTGGACTCCTATTTGATGTGTCCTGTGGATTTAAAAAAAATACTAGCACTACCAAATAGATAGTCCGAACATTAGCGTTCTATCATAATACAGTCTGTATTGCTTAGTGCGTCATGTTTAACTCAGACATGGGTTTCACAAAAAGAATAGCTCTACCAAGTAGATTTGCACTTATACAAATCAAACTTATAGTGACGACAATGATATTAGGAGATACTTTTTTTATCTAATGAAGTATCTCTCTTCGCATTCTTTTTAAAAATAAAGCATGCCTACAATACATTTGTTTTCAACATAGTGCAGACACACACGCTCATACATACGCACATACACGTATCCATATAAACGCACGCACGCGCACCCTACCCCTAACCACCCAATCACATGTTGGTTCGCACCTACAATAGAATTTTAACTATAATAAATCATGCATGGACGACTAAGTACCAAAATATGTGCGCTTAGTGTCAACAATTTATGTTCTATCATGTTATGTACAACAATACCATGTAGACTTATGTTGCATTGCCATGCTAGGTAACCAAAGAGGTGCAGCCGTGCCAACAAAGATCTGGATACCAGCAAAAGCATCTAGACTTATGACACCAGAATATTTTTCCTAAAAAACAACAGGATCATATTTCATAGAAATACAAACGCATACCAAGGGATCACTTTGAACTCTAGGAAAAAATTCAACAGACCCATGCATGGACATGTATATAAATTGTCTAACAGTCAAATACCTATAAAAGGGAGACGCTCATGGACAACCGCATACTACTAATCAGCAAGGCATCTCTCGCTGCAATCATTGGCCTATTTTCATTCACGTTGCAACCAATTAGCTTGGCCAAATGGATGCGTAAACTGGATTGGTTGGCTTTGGGAAGACCCCTATTGGTTCAGGCCCCTATTGCTTCTGTTCTAATACATAGTTGCTTTGGCAAGACATCAGTATGAATAAAGCCGATAAATATAGTATGCATGCAGATAGATCCTACATACAGAGAAACAAATCATGTCATCTTGTAACTTCTAAACACACTAAAAGGCTAAAGGAATACCTTAGAGATAATTTACCATGATACCTACACTTTGTTCAATGCCCTTCTCGGATTTGTCATCCATCTAGTTTATTCTCTCAACCATCTACCATAAAATAAAAGTGGTGTTCAGCTGTTACGTAATGCCTAGTGAATTGATTCAAATACCGGTCATGAGTTGCACAAACATTAGCAGAGCATTTCCTAATACAACCAGTGAGCCACAGTTACAACGGCTAGTGCTGGTAGTAGTGAATTTAAATTACACATGACGCAATCACAGGACAAACTGAGCCATTCAGTTGCAAACTACGCTCTACACTTTGAAATAAGCCATTTGGGGTGCAGATACGTACTTAAATGGCAAAGAGCTTGGTGTTCAAGTTGTGGGAGTTGTGCCGAATGTGGATTGGTCGCAGACACATCTCAAGGTTGTTCTGTATATCCCACCCACACTATCAGATCAGCTGAAACAAAGCAGCCCAATTTCAGATTAGAGAGTTAAAAGTAGGCACATAAACCATAGCAGTAGTATAAGGGGCTCATGGAGAGTAAGAAGAAGAACCAGTGCCTATTCAGTTCCAAGTGGACTCGCCACGCGTTGACTGAAAAATAGCTCATCTGCCAAGATAGTAAGGTGATACATATTAAAATTGTTTGTGATAAACTGAACCTTCATTTCTCGGGCCTAGTTTAAAATGATGGACTAGTTGAACTGGTTAACAAAAAGGAAATCCTGGACAAGCATCAGGATGGCAAAATGATGGATCCATCCATTCCATTTGCTGACTTACCACGTCATATCCTCAAATGGCTTGTATAACATAAATGAGGGCCCAACGGTGCCAGCGGCATGCCTCTAGCACAAGCTGAAAATAAAACAATGAAGCTTATCATCATATAATTATATGCCAGTGATAAACTTGCATGGAGCCACATACTGAATCTAAAGGATTAGGGAGTTGTGTTTTTGTTCTTCTATTCAGATTGGCCAAACAAAGGTGAAGACATGACATAAAGCATAACCATGTTGTAGATCAGCAATCAAGCTTACATGGCAACAATAAGATCCAGTGATAATAAGTTCCCAAGGTTTACATAGGATTTAGGGTGTAATATTCAGATGTTTCAAACAAGTGTTAAAACAGGACACCAGACCAACAATTTCCTACATGTCCATTCGTTTTCCCAATGACATATATATGCCATTGTCTCGATGACATTTTATATGCCAGTGTCTTTCTTGTGTCTCCAAATTAAAATCAAGGTTCACTTTTATAATATTTTGTTGAACTTCACGCACCAACAGAAGTATTACTGGATGCCTAACAAAGTAGTCGCGCAACACAATTAACCAAATAAAGTAGCTGAAAAATTTCACAGAGAACTAAATGCATTAATAGTCTGCAATGACAACAATAGTGCATCAACATTAGAGTTAAACCAGATCCATAACAGAGTAACTGAAAATTTTCAGATCCACAACATTTTTAGAGAAATAAAGCATCACATAACAGACAAGAGCTTGTCAGACCAAACTAATAGATATAACCAACTAGGCAGGCACATGAGATGGCAGAAGATAATTTTTCCTGCGATGCAACATACCACATATGGAATCTTTCCCTGAGAGGAAGAAGAGGAGGGCGCTGTCTTGGTCCTTCCAGAGAGGAAGAATAGGAAGGATCTTTCCCTGAGAGGAGGAAGTGGAGGGCGCTGTCTTGGTCCTTCGAGAGGGCTAGCGGTGGACGGGGCTGTCGGTGGCCGCGTCACTAGGGAAGGCATGCATCGATGTGGTTAGGGGATCTGGGTTATGCTCACCGCCGGCGGTGGGAACTCGGGCAGCGAAGGGACAAAGGAAGGTAGGCGATGGAGGGGGCCGGGAGCTCGGGGCTATGGCCGCCGGTGGCGGCAGGGACAGGTCCGAGGATGGAGACCCCGAGAACGGCCGCGGCGGAAGTTAGGGGCAGGGGCAGAGTGGATAGGGTTAATGCGAGTGGATGTGAGGCTACGGGTTCCTTTGGGGTTGAAAACTAGGCCGGCCGCACTGAAATTTTTGGGCTCTCGCGCCTAATTCACGCGTCAATTGTTTCGCCTTTCCTTGCTTGACACGTGTCCACATACACCGACACTTAATCTGTGTCCATACACCCTAGCTACGCTGACATATATTATGTCGTTAAGCACATACCTACGTCGACATAAAAACTATCAGGACGTGCACATCTACCGACAGATGCTATGTCACTAAGTGGTTGCCGACATATACATTGTCGTTGCATGATTTCCGACACATAGTGTGTCTATTATGATGTACATTGGCCGACAAATGATCTGATTACAAAGCTTCAAAGCTACGGCGACATATCTCCCGTAGAGATTAATAGACCTTTGCCAACAAAAGTGTGTCACCTAACCTCTACCGTGGTGTAGTGTAACTTAAGCAAAAACCAATTGGTTTTAAAAATAAAACCCGCGGTTAACCGCATACCGGTTCGACTAAAAAAACAACCTACCCAATCTAATCTAAGCCGTTGATCTTCAATCTAACGAACCAGAGGAGGTGCGGCGGCTTACAGCGGCTGGCGACGTCGGCGACGAGCAGAGGACGGCGGCGCTGCGTCAGTCGGTGGCGGGGCAGCGCCTACGACGGTCCTCGGCGTCGGGGAAGAAGACGGGGAGGTGCGGCGCGGCTTGGGCATCCGGATGGTGGCGTCGGCAGTGTCCGGATGGGGCGGGGCGAATACAGCGGCCTTCGGTGCTCTGGCGGCTCCGGCGTCAACGGTGCGGCGGCTTCGACGGGACCTAGGGGCAAAAACCATGTCAAACGGGTGCGCCTTGCCGCGGGAAATCATTTGACGAAGAAGGTGGAGGCCACAGTGGCTTACTGGCGGCGAAAAGGACGATGGAGCGGCGCGGGTCCGGCGAGATGCGAACGTCGACATCGGCGACTATGGGCGGCATGGGGAGAAGCAAGACGGCGGCTTTGGAAGAGGGTGTCGAGGGGCTTTTATAGGCGAGGGCAGAGGGCTCAGGGTCGACGGGTAATCATTATTTGAGCGCGAGGCGGCCGGCGGTTGCGGGGGGCGAGGCGCGGGTGTTTATCCCGCGCGGTCCGGGAGGTGAGCAAGGGCGGGCGCGGAGCGGTCGACCGGGCGGAAGCATCGGGCGCTGGGGCGTCGGCCTTGGGCCAAATGGCCAGCTGGGCCGGTCGGGCGCTCCTGGGCCAAACCCAATTTCGGTCCAGGCTGCATGCGTGTGTGTGTATTTTTTTAAGAGGAGACTAAAGTGGCCCATAACTAATTCAAATGAATTACTAAAAACACCAGAATAATTTCTAAAATAACTATATAATATTTAGAACCTAATGAACATTTACTTAAGCACAGAACATTTTGAAAATAATTTCCTAATGCAATTAATGCACTTTTTGCAAATAAGATAATTACCAATAAACTGCAAAGCTTCAATTAATATTCAAAATAAAATTTCCCACTATTTTATATTTTGAAAGTCATCTTATCCCCTCTCATTTGTTTTTCTCGAGTAGAAAAAAATATTATTTGAATATTTTAAAAACTCCAAAATGCAAGGAAATATGATATGCATTGAATGATTCTATTAACATCCAAATTTAATAAAAATTGGGATGCTACATTGCGGGTTTCTTGGACGATGAAAGCTTGCTTCTCCGTGGACTACCGCCTGGCCTGCTGCTTCACGGGGTGTACGTTGGGGCACACCTTCAGGTGGTGCTCTATTACCTCTCTTGGGACCCCTACCAGCTGATTGGGCTCCCAGGCGAACACTCCCTTGTTTGCACGCAAGAACTTCACTAGCGCCTCCTCCCGACCAGGCTCAAGGTTGGCGCCTATGGTAAAGGTTGCCCTTGAGGACCCGTCCTCCTCAACCAGCACTTGCTTGGTTTCTACCTTGTCCTGAGTGAAGAACTGCTTCTTCTTGGTTGGCGTGGCTCCCTGGCCTTGGAGGTATCTGCGTTGGCGGGTCGTGCTGTCGCGGCGGCCTTGAGGGCAAGCTTGAGCGCCGCCAGGGCCTCCTTGGCGTCCCGCTTGATGGTGAGGATACCTTCGCTCCCCGGCATCTTCATGAGGTTGTAAGCATGATTGGTTGCTGCCATGAACTGGGCAAGAGCTGGGTACCTGAGTATGGCGTTGTATGGGAGGGCCAATGCAGGCGATGTTGAAGTCGATGAGCTCGGTGCGGTACTTGTCACGCGTGCCAAAGGTCATGAGGAGGCGGATCTGCCCCAGGGAGCGGGCGGGGCCTCTGCCAACCCCCGAGGGGCTTGCTGGGGTGGAGCTGCTCAAACGGTAGTGCACCCGAGCTGACGGTGGAGGCGGGATGGTGGGCGCGGACAACATCGGGAGTGCACCCGAGCTGACGGTGGAGGCGGGATGATCCTCTGAGTCGAAGGTTAGGTCGGCCTCAAGCGGGGCCCAGCCCGGCGGAGCCCCTGGGCGCCTGGAAGCGGCGCCGATCTAGCGAAAGTACGGCTTGACATGCCGATCTGAGGGTGGTTCTTGCGAACCGCCGAGAAGAGCTGCGATGATGGGGGCCGCCGGTTCCCCGAAGCGAGTGATGAAGAGGTTGCGCAGCTCCTCCCAGGTGGCGATAGAAGACTCCGGCAAATGGAGGAGCCAGGCGCGCGGCGCGCCTACAAGGGCCATTGGGAACTAGTTGGCCATGATCTTGTCGTCGCCTCGGGCTTCCAGAACGACCTCCTCGTACGCCAGTAGGAAAGCTGATGGGTCCGCCGCGCCATCGTAGCACGGCAGCATCTTCGGCTTGAACTTGGGTGGCCACTGCACCTGCCGCAACGCAGGGGCAAGGGCTCGGAGCCCCCGAGCGGTGCCGTGGGCACCAGTAGATCTCGCTAGAGGGGCGCCCACCATGGGGGAGCGGGCGTGGGGATGGTGGAGCACGAACCGATGGAAGAAAGACTCCGGCGCACCCCTACCTAGTGCGCCAAATGTTGGATCACGGGTCCCAGCAAAACCCTTAAGGTTCAAACTCTGGGGTGCACACGAAGATCTCCCCCTACCGATCCACGTCCTAACTCAGCTAAGATCTTGCGAACTAACTCGACGAACTCACGACACAAAAGGGACACAAGATTTATACTGGTTCGGGCCACCGTTGTGGTGTAATACCCTACTCCAGTGTGGTGGTTGTGGATTGCCTCTTGGGCTGAGGATGAACAGTACAAAGGGAAGAACAGCCTCCTGAGGTTGAGGTGTTCTTGTGCTTGGCGAACTTGTGTGTGTGAGGATTCGATTCACCTTCCTAGCTAGGGTGGTGGCTAGTCCTATTTATAGAGGCCCTGGTCCTCTCCCCAAATATTTAGCGGGAAGGGAGGCAACAACGACCAATTTGAAAGGGGACAACTAGTAAAACTTATCTTGACAAAAGTGGTCTTTGCCTGCAAAAGGATCTGATGATGACACCGCCTTGGGCTCCATGGTGACCTCTGTCTGTCGTCCTTCTGGTCTTGGTCTCGTTGCACCGATATGGAAACCTTTGCTTGATGCCTCGGTACTCCGCGCCTGCGCCTACTTCCTTAGCACCAAGGAGGAAACAAGGACGCTGCGCGCACTAGCGCCCGCCTGGTCTCGATCGTCATGTCTCACGTCACTAGAACCTCGTGAGGTTTGCCTGGCCTTGAACTATCCGCCCCTCGCGAGCCCGCCTAGCGAGGCTGCTCATGAGGAGGTCTTGCGTCATCCGCCTCACGAGGGTCTTGAGTCTTTGCTGGCGAATATGGGCCGCACAGGCCTGCTAGCAAAGCCATGCCATGGGCCATAGGCAGGCAAGTCTAGGGACCCCCGTTCCCAGAATGCCGACAGTATTGCTTGTCTGTATCATGCATCAATGAGTTCTGAAGAGCGATTTTATTCTTTTGTGATGTGGGTATGCCTTCACATGGCAAAGTCAAAAAAGAGTGAGGAAAAGAATATAGTAGGGAATGGTGTTACTCGTCGGGTGAAACGGAAAAGGATCTTCCCTCGAGATTCTGCTGGTACTTATAGTGCAGTAGAAGGTCAAAGTGCACCGGCTAAATCTACAAACACAATATCACATGCTCCACCAGCTGCAGCATCCGCTTCAACTGTACCAGCATCTCAACAAGTTACTCATTCGTTTGCTCTGAAACTGGCCAATTCCCAAGATGCATTCACACCTAACACTACTTCCGAAGCACTGCTGACACAACAGGACTTGGCAAGATCAGATGAACCTCATGAGCATCAACACCAAGAAAGTACCTGACCGAGTCAAGTTGCTGTTGCATGCTCCTTTATATGTACTCTCATAGTTTGATGTGCACTAACACTTTCCATATTCGTTGTTCAACTAGCACCACGGCGCAAGCAGAAACAGACATCGGGGATAATGCTTGACAGATTAACAAAATCTAAAGGAGGAAGAATGGAGATCCATTTTGAGGCAGGTTTAAAAAGGCCATGTGATGCTACAGAGTCAGCCAAGTTAGTATCAGAGGCAGCTATTGCCGTTAGGTGTCGTGCACGTATCCTCCAAACGCGGATCCAGTACAAGAATGAGAAAGACAATACCAAGTTTAACACCTTCCTTGACCATTTATCCGTAAGTAATGTTATTCATCACAATTTGTAATATTGTCTTGCTCTATGCCATACTTTCTAGCTTCCTCCTAATAAGACTCACATTCTTTTTTCAACAGAAGAGGTTCAAGTTGGATCCGGAAGATGATGCAACTAAACAAGCATGCACTCATGTTTTTCAGTCCGCCCTATGACAGTATCGGTACCACCTTAGAAAATCTCACTTTGAAGGCAAGGCTAACAATGAAATCGCCCAAACATCTCAAGTGGAATATAATACAGATGAAGACTGGACAGCCCTTGTTAAACACTGGTCTAATCCAAAGTATCGGGTAGGGTATATGTATTTCATCAGACCACATATTGAACTTGTATTTATGTATGTGCCTTACAAGTGTATCTTCTTCTAGGCTAACTGTTTGAAGAACAAGACCAACTTTTCTAAAGTGAAATTCCAACAGACAACAGGATCTCATAGCTATATTGCACACTACGAGGCTCTTGTAAATAGCTGCTACTTCCTTCTTTTTTCTGTGCCATATTATCGTATCTATATTGACTTGTTCCAAATACAGAGGAAAACCCGTGCGGACCAAAAAGAACCTGAACCGAATGCAGTGCAAGTCTTCATGGATTGCCACACCAGCAAGATGAAGGGCATGAGCACACCAGTTCAGGCCGCGGTTGTAAGTCCTTACTCTTCCTGCCTTTGAACTGATTGGTACTATAATGTGTTCATTTAACTGCTTGGTTTGCAGCCAATGTCAGTTACTCTTTTCACTTTTATACACAGTTGTCTTAACGTATCATTTCACCTAACATGGTTAAGAGATGAAGGATACTCTTTTGGTCTTGATCTGTAATCTAGTTGTGATGTTCACGTGCGCACACAATGATAGAATAGCTTGTTTGTTTTATATTTGTTTGCCCATGATATGAATGATGTCATACTATGTTCATCCTACTTTAAACCATGTCTCTTTATCCTTAGATGTCAAGGAATGTGAGGAAATAGACAATACAGTAGGCATGCTACATGGATATATGTTCCGAAAGTGATTTTATTTTGTAGTTGGCACTACAATACATGCTAATGTATTATAGTAGTTCACCAAAATAAGTTATGTGTAAACGTGAAACCTACTTTGTTTGTTTTTGTCTCATTAGTAACTTGGTACACTAATCTACAAGTTCAAACTTTCAGCAAGCTATGGAACAAATGATTGAACAACCACAACCACCTGAAGGTGACGAGGCTACCACAGGCACAATGTCACCTCTTGCTGCAGTGCGTCAGTATCTCTCCACTAACAGTGCAAAAAGCACCTTCCTGCGTAATTCTGGGTTGGTTGTCAAGGTAACCTCGTCCAAATCGCCTACTGAACGAAATCTTCCGGCTAGACAGAGTGATATATCTGTACTCCAGACACGAGTCCAATCCCTAATGGACGTTGTGTTGGAAACAAAAATAGTGGTTGACAAATGTTGTGAAGATATGAATGGTTTTGAAACCAGACTAACAAACATTTGCTTCATTGTTCAAGAGCATTGGCAAAAAAAGGGGAAGATCGTGTTGTTCCATCAGATTCTACAGCCTGAAACATAAGCACTCAGGTCAAATTATATGTGCTTCTATACATCTGATGGTGCTTTTATCTGCAAGGACTGTAAACTTTATGCCAACAGGCCTTTTGTTGTATGGTTGGAATTTATGTTGTCATGATACATCATTTATGATGCTGCCAAAGGCTGCAGTAATTACGACGCTATTTTTGCATAGTGTAGGTTTATCTTAGTAATATATTCGGCCAAAAGCATTGTAGGTGCCCAACATGCCAACATTCATCGGGTCCATTCCAATTGGGCTAAAAACGATTCTGGGCCGAAATTTGCATGTAGCCCACTAAAAATATCTAGGCCTAAATTAGCATAACCTTTCATTTTTTTGGTAGGCCTGTGCTCATAGTGGGCCTTTGACAAGCCTAAATATAATTTGGGCCCTCAGTAATAATAGGCCGTTTACATGTGTAAATATCTCGAGCCCGTAAAAACATGGGCCTTTAATAGGCCGAAAGTAAGATTGGGCCCTGATTGTGCCAAATAACCTACTGGTCTTAGCAGGCCAAAATGGTGGCCAATTTAGAATGCGGATCATCCACAGGCCGAAATTCAGACGGGCCGTGAATGCGCCGGCCTACTATGCAGGCCTTTAATAGGCCAGAAGTTCGGTCGGGCTTGATTAGTGTCATTTTTATGGGTCGTTAGTAGGCCCGATATGGCGTTGGGCCACATATGGCCCATGGATTTCGTCCAATGTTAAGAGGCCGAAAGTCACAATAGGATGAAAGTGGCCCAAATCTGTAGTGGGCCTCTAATAGGCCGAATATCAGACATGGCCGAATATGACCCATATCCTTCACAGTCGTTTATGGGATGAAAGTTTCAATGGACTATAAATGGGCCCAAATGAAGCAGGACCTTTAATAGGACGGAAACACACCGGGCCGTTAACGGGCCAGAAGTGACCATGGGCCACGATAATGACAAGTTTAGGATGGGTCGTTGATGGGCTGATTTGACACTAGTCGTATGGGCCTTAACTGAGAATGTTGGGCCTTTTGCTGGGCCGGCCCATTATGGTCTGCAAAATCTTGTGGGCCTTTTGCTAGACCGGCCCATTATGGCCCACTAAATCTTGTGGGCATTTCATTGGGCTGGCCCATTATGGCCTGCTAAATCTTGTGGGCCTTTAGTTGGGCCAGCACATTTAATCTTTACGGGCCACTTTTGGGCCGGTCCACATGTCAATGTATCATAGGCGCATCTCGCCCATTGGATGAGTGACACCTGCGCCAACACGGAGCTGACACGTGGTTCCATCAGCCAATGAGAATTTTACACATGGAAAGTCGGCATTGATCGTGGATGTTAGCGGGTTATCGGATCCAAAACCGGACCCGATAGCTTAACGGCGTGCCCTTACGGTGGATGCCACAAGTCGGTCACCCTTGACGAAAGTACTTCTGTGCGCACGATTTATCGTCATGGAAGTGGACACTTTCGTGATGATAATTTTGGTAATGTCATGGAACACTTCTACGACAACACATGTATGACTATCTTGATTCTGTCATAAAATCATCATGGATGTACATGCATGAAAGAAAACGTGACCTACTGTGACAAACACGTATCATCACGGAAGTGTCTTTTTTTGTAGTGATGTCTTGTTTTGAGGAGTTCAGGCATTCTTCGTATTGCATTCTGAAGTGCAATTCTTTCTCTCTTATCTTTTGAGGTGGCATTATGTCACTCTTGACAATTTCCCTTCGTGTTTCATGATTCACAAGTTGTTCGGAATGACATATTTTAAACCCACCATTTTCAATTCGTTCATGTGAGCCTTTGCAACCCGTCAATCTCTTCATTGGAGTTATCTTGGGTCATATTTCACCTAAAGCATTCACTAAGGATTGTTGCTATTTATGGTGCTTATAAATGACCCAAGTTCTTCATATATCATCTCGGTGAAATAAGTTTATCGTCTCCTTCTTGATATCAACCCAATCTTTTGTTTCCGTTAGTGGCAGAATTTCACCTTATAATTTTGAGACGTTTTCCATAAGCCCACAACAACCTTATTATTTTGTTGTTTAATTTTCAGCAACTCCATTCAATTCTTCTTTCTAAGGATGCCTTCTAATTCATTGGTGGTAGAAGTTATCATTTTCTTCTACTTTCTTTCTTCCTAACGACCTAGCTTCTGTTCTTTCGTTCTAGAGGCATTGTGTTGTTGCACTCTTCGATCCAGCATCCCATTTTTGTCAAAGATCATGTTCTTTCCTTTTCTTATCCATTCAACTGGAGTGCCATGTCCTCCATTCAAGTTCTCTCATCTTATCAAGTTTTACCTCCCTTCTCAACCGGAGTGCTGTCTGAAATCTTTCTTACCCCTTGTGCCATTCTTTTAATTGTTTTGGAGGCGGTGTGTTGTTGATTCCGTCAAGTATCATCCAATCTTCCCAAGTTCATGATGCTAATTCCTTGCAATTTTGGTCGGGGTTCTATCCAAATCATATCATTCTTATTCCTACTCTATCTTGTTTTAACCGGAGTGGTTTCAATATCTATCTTGTCACTTAACCTCTTGGTTCTCGTCTTATCCCATGTTCCTCTTATCTAACGGAGTGTTCGCAATCTCATTCATCTCCATTGTATTCTTCTTTCAATTTGCTCAACCTCTCAGGGTTCGTTGGTTTCACTCTTTTGTCAAAGAAGCAACTTTGTTTTACCTCTTGCTCTTCCGCTTCTCTCCAGTGCTGTCCTTAGATCTTGGGACGAGATCTCTTGTAAGTGGAGGAGTGTTGTGACGCCCCGAGACCGACGCTTCAGATGCCTTCCCAGTTGCCTTCCATGTTTTGCGTGTCAGCTGTGTGTTTTATTTGTTTGTTGCATTTCATCATGTTATCATCTGCATTGCATCCTCATGTTTTCAAAACTTGCATCCGTCCGGGTCTTCCAGTTCTCTCCGTTGTCCGCTCTAAGCTCAGACACACTCGCACGCGCCCGCGGCACCTCCGAAATATTATTTTATAAGTGGCCGGGAAAATTTTCTCGGAATGGGATGAAAGTTGGCGTGCTGTGTTCTTGTCTTGTAGGTAGACTGCCTGTCAAGTTTCATCACATTCCGGGTCCGTTTGATGCCCCAACGGATAACTATAGCGGCACCGCTGCTGGGCTAACGCCGGACGTTTTCGGTCTCCGAAAAATGCTGCCGGGCCTCTCTTTCTCCTCCCTTCTCTCAGCACAAGGCTTTCTTTGCACAGCCAGCTAGCCCCACCTAGACCCGCTTGTCTTTGTCGACCTCTCTCAGACCCCCTCGCGTGCGCATCTGAAACTTCCCTGAACCAGAATCGGGTTGTCATTACCGATGGGTCCAGATCATCCCCTAACATCCTGAAAACATCTTCGTTTTCTTATTTGGACTCCCTAAGCTTATTTATTCTCGATCGCCCGATTACGATCGGACAGACCGAGTTAATCCCTACCCTAATCTCCTTTCTATTTAAACAGACCAACCCTAAATTCTAGGGGATTTATCCCTACCGCTACCGCACTCATCTCCCACCTCGAGATCCACCTCCACCCAATAGGCATCTTCCTCATGTTCTCCCCGATCCAAAACCCACCAAGACCAACCACGCCGAACCATATAGAACCCCCACCAAATCCCACGTGTAGCAGCCAGCCGCAGCGCCTCCCTGCGCGACCCTGTCCTCTAGGACGCACTCGAGCTCCATTCTTTCGAGCCATGACACCTCTATGAAAAGGCGCCCGAGTTCTGTGCATGCTGCCCACCGAAACAAGCAGGAGCTCTTCCATGGCGCCTCCTTCCTCTTTTCTCTGCCGCAGGACCCCGTCGTCCCTCTGCTTTCCTTCTCCTTCCCACGAGCTCCCCCCCGTCTCTCAGATCTCCCTCACCTCTGCAGGAGCTCGTCAACCACGCCATGGCACCGTCGCCGAGTTCGCCGAGCCTCCAGGACCCCGCATCAAGTCCCACAACATTCGAGCCGCCCCTGAGCTCCGTCCATGCTGCCGTTGCCGGATCCCGCGCCGGCAGGCCAGATGCGCCCCGTCCCCACCTCGCCGGCCTTCCCTGTAGCCTACCGCTGCCCCCCTTCACGTCCTGCACCGCCATGCTGCCACAGCCGTGTTGACCTTCGGTCGTCACTAGGAGAGGACGACCGCACGAGCTCGCCCGCTCCCGTTCTCCTCCTGGGCCATGCACAGGCCTAGTGCACCCAAGCCGGCCTCCTTTGTACATGGGCCAAGTGTGGGGACCCCGACTCATAAGTTGAGATCACCGAATGCACGTGTACAGTGATCCCAGAGATCAATGCTCACTGAACACACAGAAGCTGAATAACAAGAGTCTTACATCCATACATACTGTTTTACATAAGTAGGACCATTATGGTCAAGTCTTGAGTGTATCATCGCAGCGGAAATCTTCAATAACAACTTGGACCCATGTCATCTACCTTAACCCTACAGGCATTCTGACTAGGAAGCGTCCTAGCTTGCATGTTCGTCACCAAGATACTCTTCATTATATCATGTTCTTTCATGTTTGGCCAATAAAATAACCAGTGGCAAGCCAATGAGTACTTCGAATGTACTCGCAAGCAACCCATGTTTTGGTTCAAGATACAACAATGCATGATATAGGTAAATTTTTGCAGAAAGCTAGTTTTGAGTGCAATGACATGTTCAACAACTTGTAAGACATGCATCAGGAGAATTCAAGTAACCATGAGGACGGGTTACAGATATCAACATAAATAGAGTGGGCATCAACCCAACTCAATCATGTCAAGTCCTTTGACTTGACCCAAGTAGTTCTTCCCACTTATCCAAACACATACACTGGTTTGTAAACATGTGGACGTAGCCTAAGAGCGGTTACCCAACTGTCCTTGACCGTGGACACGGCTATTCGAATAGTTTTACACTCTTTAGAGGTTGCACACTTTACCCACAAGATCCGGGGAACTTTCGTGTCATCCACGACCCGCGGTACCTCAAGTACCCGGGGTAAGCACCCGATCACTATCTTTCCCTAGACGACACTAACAAGGAGTCCACTCGTTGTTCCATATCCTCATTATGTACATCATACGAGACTCACTCGAGATCGTAACATCCGAGAGGGGTTACAACGGTGTATCCGGTGCCCTGTGAAAACAGTCATGGCCGCCCTACCTGGCACGACCCCGTCCCGAGAGAGCGCACCAACAATTCTCCCGTCACTAGTAATGCGGGCTCCAAGCTAGTATCAGCCTAGGTAATCAATAATGCCCTTTCCCATACAAGGGTAGAGTGGTTGCGCATGTAAGGTAGGAATAACGGTCGCAACTTAAACCAATCCGTTTTGAAAAACAACACACACACTTGCCTCGGTACACCACTTTGTCATCAAGTGGTTACCCAACTCATCATCTCCCCCGGGCATAAGTGCCACCCGATGGGGTTTTTCGAAAATTCTTTTGAAAATACTTTGTCTCCATCACCATGCATATTCCCGTCCCTTTTTGCGTAGCAACTACTTTAGCATCCTATCTACTCCCACCGGCATAACCCTCATAAGGGGTAGGGTCATGCACAATGCAAGTATCAACGAGGACGTAACAGAGGCAACCCATCAAAAGTGGTTACCTCCTCATCATGATTCCGTTGCAACAACAATATGGTGCTATATGACATGCATAAAAAGGGTTTCATCGACATGGTCAAAGGGCTGCTTGCCTATTTTAACAAAGTCTTCAAGTCTTCTGGTCCTTCTCCACGTATTCCGTCTACTTTGTCAACTAACGTCGGAACAATCATAATAAGCAACACAACAAGGTAGGAAATAAAAGTGCTCTAAAAATATTAATTTGACTTTTCTAGGACATCTCTTGTTATATGAAAAATAACCAGAGTGGTTTCATTGGAATTGGATCAGTGGTTAATTCTGAACATTTCAATATGATAGAATCAATGGATTTATGGATTTGCAAGAAGTGTACAGAAATATATTTTTGAAAAATAAGCAAAGGCACCCATTTAACAAATCATGATTTTAGAAGCATCTGGAAGTTGGTTTCATTGGATTTGGAGTTCAAATGAATTTCCTATGAATTTGCAAAGTTGACAGATATGAAGAAATGGGTCATTATTTTATGTGGTACAAAAAGTATTAAGAAAAATGTTCATAAACTAAGTTATGAACTTATAAAGATCTAGGAATTTGAATCATGGAATTTGGATCAAATTTCAGCTCTCTGTGATTTTCTAAAGTTCATCATAGAAATGGAAAATGGGATTTTGATAAATATTTCTGAGGAGAAAGTTTTTGGAAAAATGTGCAATTAGCACCATGTGATAGATCATGATTTTTAGATCCCCTAGAAATTTGAATCATCAATTTTGGATATCATTTGAATTATTTGTGGATTTTACAAGTTTACAGAAAAAGAAAAAGAAAAGGGGAAGGGTTTTACCCTTATCCTGCACACTGGGCGAGGGGCTCGGCCGCACGCGCGCAGGGGCCACGTCGGAAGCGGCATCATGAAAATACGCCTTCGCGCGGGAGAGGCGGTTACAGCGGAAGCCGTCTCCACTTAAACGGGCGGGCCCGCCCATTGGGTCGCTGACGCGTGGGCCCTAGCGGTAGGTCGCCTTCAACCTCAAGCCCGGCGCGACGGGAACCAGAGGAGGCGAGGCTGAGCAGCGCCGTCGCTCTCCCCGGCGGCACAGGCCACCTCCGTCGACTCCCAGCACACTAGCATGTTCAGAGAGCATGCCGCATCCGTCGAGGTGCGCCACGATCGCTGGGGTGGTCGGACGCGAGCAGCACATCACCCGCAGCAGATGGCGGTGATGGTAAGGGTGGGACACGACACTGCAGCCGAGGAGAGGAAGAAATGGAGCTCGGGAGATGTCCTTGGGGAGGTTGGTGATGCTCTGGTGGAGTCTAAAGGGGAGGTGAGAGACTATAGAGCGCGAATTTAGGAGGAGGCCGACGACATGGCTCCGGCCATGGAGGTGGGCGGAGGGCATGAGAGGGAGAGGTAGGTTGGTCTAGGGGATGCACGGGAGGGGGAGAGAGCAAACGGAGAACAGAGAGGGCTCGGGGTGGCCTTATATGGCGAGGCCATGGTGCACCGCGAGCTGCGCTCGTGGGTGCTCGCTGAATTGGTCCTGGAGACCGTTCGGAGGGGTCATGCTGGGTCAGTGGTGCTCGTGGAGTCCGTCCAGGAGCGAGGGAGGTGAGAGGGGGAGCGGGGCGAGGTCAGAGGCGGGCCAGCTGCGTGGCCAGGGAGTGGCCGAGTCGGGCGGTGCTCGGGCATGCGACGGCGGCTCAACGGAGAGAGAAGGAGGAGGGGGGCGACTGCGTAGCGTGTCACGCATGGCGAGGCGGCCTCGGGGGACACGTTCCCGGCACCCAAGGTCGACAGGAGCATCGGGCAGAGGGCGGCTACAGTGCCCTGGAGCACTGTAGCGTGCTCCAGAGCACGGCCATTGCATGCCATGGCATGCAAATGGCTTCCTGCGCGTGGCCAAGCTGATCCACTAGCTCCTGGGAGTTTCTGATATGCTCCATAAAGCTTAATAATTAAGGCAAGTCCATAAGAAAGAAGGGGGAGGGAAAAGAGGTGCTGCCATGGTGAAAAGGGAGGGGTAAACCAGGGTTTTACCCTCCTCAACTATTGAACCAGGGTTGGAGCTTTTTACTGGAGGTAGAAGGGAACAAGGAGGGGCTGTGGTAAAAATATAGGGTCATGGAGATTAGTGGAAGTGGTCAAAAATGGAATTTTGGTAAGGTGGCAGAAGGTGTTTGTTGTTGGTTTGGGGAGGTAAATGAATTCTATTTGGCATGAGACTCCATAGGGTGAAATGGCACATACAATTAGGGCCTTCCACCAACCTTGAGCTCATTTGGGCAAAGTTCACAATGTAACTTTTGTAAACCCTAGAAATTAGCAGAAATGAACTTGTGTAGATCTAGTTGAGCAAATCACTTCTCCTTGATGCACCACTTGGTGTAGTGGCCTCATTTGGTCATGTTAACATTCTCACAAAAGTTGGGGTCAAGGGGAGAAAGTTGGTAGTACAAAGTTGTTCAAATTTGATTCTGGTCAGAGAGGGTTTTGGGGCACTTTGATCAAGATAACATTCTCTCCAACTTTTGCGATTTGGTATGGACGAATAATTAGACCATTTGAGCAGGTGCACCAAGTTTTAGAACATTTGGACATGTTTGGCAATGTAAAGTTGCTCAAACTTCAAAATGGACATAAATGGTTTTGAGGGGATTTCATGAGGTTATACAATTCTCCATGACATGATACTTGGCAAGATCATCAAAAATGTCATATGTGACATGCTAGAATTTTCCTGGATTTATTGGAAAATATTTCTTGTAGAAATATTTCAAATCCTTGAAATATGAAGAAATGGTTTTGGGAGGTTTTGTCCAATATTTTGATCATGACCATGTGTTGAAACTCATATATATATGGAAAATATATGTCCACTGAGTTTCTCTAGGTTTTTGTCAAATATTTTTGAAACAATAAAATAATTTTTCCCTATTAAAGACCATTTCTGGTCTGAAGAAAAAGCTTTTAAATAAAATAGGAAAATAACTTCTAAAATTATATTTTTGTGGTTTATGGGAGTCCTATATCTAATAGGATTCAAATATACTTTTTGAAAGATTTTTCACACCCCAAATCAAGTACTTGCAGTGCAAACCTCAATTCAAGGGTTTTGGAAAACTAATTTTGGAAAATACTATTTGGCCAAATTATTTTTGTAAGAAAATTCTATATTGCACTATACACATGGCATGATCATTGTGCAAAAGTTTGGGGCAAGGAGATGAAGTATGGGATGGGAGTTGTGTTGACTTTAAAGAGCACTTGAAAAACACAAAGTGAAAACCAACTCCAAATAAAAGCCAAATAATGCAAAAGTTTTTGTCAAACCACACTTTATCATGATTTATTAGCTTAAGTGTTGTGGCATGAAAATCAGGGTGTGACAGACCTACCCCCCTTACAAGAATCTCGTCCCCGAGATTCCCAAACTAGTCATGGAAAGGAATGCGAAAACTGGATCCGGGGGTAGTCTTCATGTCCTCATACCGCTTGTGCTTCCGAGTGGTGCTCCATTGAACCTTGAAGTACTCGATGGCGTGGCTTCATGTTAGTCGTCCTGCTTGATCCAGATTGCAATTGGGGTCTCTCGCGTAGGCCATATTGTGCTGGAGGTCAATGGCTCAGAGATCGATGTCCTTGTAGAGACCGAACTAGTTAGGAAGTTGGAAGCATTTTCGGAGTGGTGTTGTGTGGAAAAACGTTGTGCACAGCGGGTGACTCAGGTGGTAACTCTAGCTAGTAGCCGTCTATTCTTCGTCTTGCAGTGATCTTGGAGAGGGCCGATAAATCCTGGTGTGAGCTTCCCTTTGACATGGAAATGCTTGGCTCCTTTGAGAGAAGTGGCTTGCAGATATGCTTGGTCTTTGATGCGGAGGTTTACTTCTTGACGATGGTGGTTGGTGTAGTTCTTCCTCCTGGACATGGCGATCTTCAGATGTTCCTTGACCAGCTTAGTGATTCTTCTTCCGTCTTCGAGTAGACAAGTATGTTACCAAAATAAAGATGACAACCAACTTGTCCAAGTACTCCATGAAGACTTTGTTCATGATGTACATAAAGTAGGATGGGAGTATTGGTGGTGGTCACGGTTGAGTATGGTCCAAGGTGTTCTCGATCAAGAGTCAAGACCCACGGTCATGATCCGACCATGTTGTAGCTTGGTAGGGCTTAAGGGTTTCAACAATTCTAGTGTGCGAGTGAACATTTTATTATCTTATCCTTAAGCATAGTTTCTGAGATGCCAATAGTCTATCTAGTCCTTCAAACAAATAACCTTATACCACCGAAAGCATCTCGTATAGGCCAAATCCAATCATCACTCATGTGATCTATATATACCCGTGACTCCCGAGAGGAGGTCTATCAGAATCATATATGTCTACAATCCCCAAACTCATATGTATGGCTACCCCTAAAAATCCATTGGGTAGAGCATACAAGCTTCCAAGCAGGAATAAAACACGACAATCCCAATGCTCATCCTATTCTTCCAAGGTCCAAGGCATTTCTACCCTAAGGAAACACGTCGTAAGCCACTCCAAGATCTTGTTTCCTTCCTATGAATCAACTTCAACAGCCCATTAACTTCCATCAATCACTACATAATCCATTTAATTCTACTAATCCAATGTTTATGGTGTTCCACATGATCTTCTAATGTCCTATAATCCTCAATATTTGAAAAGGGTCATCTTTACTATAGTCAGTCCACCAATTCCCATTATCGGGGTCAAGTAACTTCCTTCCTCCAGCTTATATAGATGCTTAAATCAATTCCAATCTCCTAGTTTATTGTCCATCGAGAAACATGGTATCACGATCAAGATCATCGGTCTAAATCTAATTTACTTCGAACCATCTAGACTTACTCACCACCTATACTCAACTAGGATCACCTATTTAAATCCAAATCTCATGTCCAACGAGAATTTCTACATGCTTCCCCAAAGTCATTATCATAATGTCAACTATCTCCTATCAATATCCCCTGGCTAATTCAAATCCTCATACTTCCAAGAATTCAGCTTGCGATCTTAATTGCCCCACTAAATCCAATTTATCCAGGGGTAATGAAAGCTATGCTATTCTATATTAATGATCCCACCAAGTTCATCTACCAAAATGGAAGCCTCATAATCCACCAAATAGTCTCATATAATTTCTCAAAGTCATTGATATAAACTCATCAAGTCATTTTTCCTCCATTCCTATATCCTCAAACTGGTCTTCCCTATGGCATCGTTAGTTCTGGTGCTAAATTAGGATGATAATGTGCTTGTTCACTATGTCCGCTAGTTCCATAATGATCCCAGTGATGTGCAAGGTTTACAGAGGCTTAACTGGCCCTCCTGCGATTCTGTGGGTTAAGCACATGGTGAAGTCTCAAAGGGTCTAGGGATGCGGTTTCCACTCATGAGGGGTAATACTACGGGTTTGCACCTGGTCGAGGAGGCTGTAGCAAAAGTCTTTAGTGTCAATTGCTTGCCGAAGTGGAATCCTTAGTGCATTTTGTCTTGCTGGTCTTCAGAGATGAGAGAGATGAGAGGGAAAATAGCATAGAGGAGGGGAATGCCAAAAGGGGGTTCTATAGTGCAAGTGCAAACAACAAGTGCCGAAAGGGCCAAACACAGGCATTAAGATAAGTAAGGTGATATAGTCACGTACTTGTTGCCTATGGCAAAAAGGGCGACTGATATCAAAACACAAACAAATAAAAACAAGCAACACACAGTCATGGTTCTATTTGAACCATCATACGGACTCGACTGCGCATAGGGGGTACATGACTCTTCCTACCCTAGGGGTTCTCACACTAAGTAGTCGTGCTTTACTTCATGCCTCATGTAGTCTTCTAGATTTTTCCTTAGGTGTCGCTACGTCTTTTGTAGTTGTTTGATGAAATGATCCGGGTTGGCCTGAAGAATCTTCAACACTTCTGGCCCGATGAGATGATGGGGTGAAGGTGGCTCCTCGTAGTTGGCATTGACTTGGTCTTCTCTTGTCCTCTTAATCATGATGATCGCTTTTGCCTTTTTAAGGTGTCGGCGGTTCCAGGTGGCCATCCTTTATGCAATGACATTAACAAGGCATAATAGAGGTCCAATCTGTCGGACACATTGTTGACAATATCGTCACCGAGAGCGGGGGATGAAGAGAACCATTTTTCCTGCTCACTATAGTGAGGCGGACCAAATGGCTAGGTTCTCATCCACCGGTGGTCGCCGATACAACAACGGTAGTGACAGGGTTACCCTATTAGCGATGTATATCATGATCTTGCATATCCTATGCCCTGATCATCGTAGTCTAAGGTTGCATCATCTTGGGGCAGTGTCAAGGGTGTCACCATCTCCTGGGTCTTCAGGTCCTCATCCCTCAAGGATGTATCTTCTGTTGGTATCATCTTGTTGTGATGTCGCTAATCTTGTGTTCAAGAGATGTGGGTGAATGTCTGGCAAGGCATCTTCCTTCTAGATTATCCACGAGGATTACAAGGAATCCAGTGGTCAGGGGCATAACGGTTATAGCGACCAAAGGATTTGAAGGGGAAGAGATCAGTAAGGAAAGTATACCTTAGTTTTCAAAAAACTGAGAAGGGAAGAGAAGTATAGATAGTTTTTAAAACTAGTAGTAGTTTTGGAAATAGTTTTACCCTAACTAACGACCATGCTAACTAAGGCTTCCTACAGTCAGGATGGCTCTGATACCAGCTCTGTAGGGACCCCGACTCATAAGTTGAGATCACCGAATGCACGTGTACAATGATCCCAGAGATCAATGCTCACTGAACACACAGAAGCTGAATAACAAGAGTCTTACATCCATACATACTGTTTTACATAAGTAGGACCATTATGGTCAAGTCTTGAGTGTATCATCGCAGCGGAAATCTTCAATAACAACTTGGACCCATGTCATCTACCTTAACCCTACAGGCATTCTGACTGGGAAGCATCCTAGCTTGCATGTTCGTCACCAAGGTACTCTTCATTATATCCTGTTCTTTCATGTCTGGCCAATAAAATAACCAGTGGCAAGCCAATGAGTACTTCAAATGTACTCGCAAGCAACCCATGTTTTGGTTCAAGATACAACAATGCATGATATAGGTAAATTTTTGCAGAAAGCTAGTTTTGAGTGCAATGACATGTTTAACAACTTGTAAGACATGCATCAGGAGAATTCAAGTAACCATGAGGACAGGTTACAGATATCAACATAAATAGAGTGGGCATCAACCCAACTCAATCATGTCAAGTCCTTTGACTTGACCCAAGTAGTTCTTTCCACTTATCCAAACACATACACTGGTTTGTAAACATGTGGACGTAGCCTAAGAGCGGTTACCCAACTATCCTTGACCGTGGACACGACTATTCGAATAGTTTTACACTCTTTAGAGGTTGCACACTTTACCCACAAGATCCGGGGAACTTTCGTGTCATCCACGACCCGCGGTACCTCAAGTACCCGGGGTAAGCACCCGATCACTATCTTTCCCTAGACGACACTAACAAGGAGTCCACTCGTTGTTCCGTATCCTCACGATGTACATCATACGAGACTCACTCGAGATCGTAACATCCGAGAGGGGACACAACGGTGTATCCGGTGCCCTGTGAAAACAGTCATGGCCGCCCTACCTGGCACGACCCCGTCCCGAGAGAGCGCACCAACAACTCTCCCATCGCTAGTAATGTGGGCTCCAAGCTAGTATCGGCCTAGGTAATCAATAATGCCCTTTCCCATACAAGGGTAGAGTGGTTGCGCATGTAAGGTTGGAATAACGGTCGCAACTTAAACCAATCCGTTTTGAAAAACAACACACACACACTTGCCTCGGTACACCACTTCGTCATCAAGTGGTTACCCAACTCGTCATCTCCCCCGGGCATAAGTGGCACCCAATGGGGGTTTTCAAAAAGTCTTTTGAAAATACTTTGTCTCCATCACCATGCATATTCCCGTCCCTTTTTGCGTAGCAACTACTTTAGCATCCTATCTACTCCCACCGGCATAACCCTCATAAGGGGGTAGGGTCATGCACACTGCAAGTATCAACGAGGAAGTAACAGGGGCAACCCATCAAAAGTGGTTACCTCCTCATAATGATTCCATTGCAACAACAATATGGTGCTATATGACATGCATAAAAAGGGTTTCATAGACATGGTCAAAGGGCTGCTTGCCTGTTTTAACAAAGTCTTCAAGTCTTCTGGTCCTTCTCCACGTATTCCATCTACTTCGTCAACTAACGTCGGAACAATCATAATAAGCAACACAACAAGGTAGGAAATAAAAGTGCTCTAAAAATATTAATTTGACTTTTCTAGGACATCTCTGGTTATATGAAAAATAACCAGAGTGGCTTCATTGGAATTGGATCAGTGGTTATTTCTGAACATTTCAATATGATAGAATCAATGGATTTATGGATTTGCAAGAAGTGTACAGAAATATATTTTTGAAAAATGAGAAAAGGCACCCATTTAACAAATCATGATTTCAGAAGCATCTGGAAGTTGGTTTCACTGGATTTGGAGTTCAAATGAATTTCCTATGAATTTGCAAAGTTGACAGATATGAAGAAATGGGTCATTATTTTATGTGGTACAAAAAGTATTAAGAAAAATGTTCATAAACTAAGTTATGAACTTATAAAGATCTAGGAATTTGAATCATGGCATTTGGATCAAATTTCAGCTCTCTGTGATTTTCTAAAGTTCATCACAGAAATGGAAAATGGGATTTTGATAAATATTTCCGAGGAGAAAGTTTTTGGAAAAATATGCAATTAGCACCATGTGATAGATCATGATTTTTGGATCCCCTAGAAATTTGAATCATCAATTTTGGATATCATTTGAATTATTTGTGGATTTTACAAGTTTATAGAAAAAGAAAAAGGAAAGGGGAAGGGTTTTACCCTTATCCTGCGCACTGGGCGAGGCATAGGTAGCGGGCCGGCCCAGCAGCTCGGGCGCACGTGCGCAGGGGACACGTCAGAAGCGGCTTCATGAAAATACGCCTTCGCGCGGGAGAGGCGGTTACGGCGGAAGCCGTCTCCACTTAAACGGGTGGGCCCGCCCACTGGGTCACTGCGCGCGGGCCCCAGCTGTAGGTCGCCTTCAACCTCAAGCGCGGCGCGGCGGGAACCAGAGGAGGCGAGGCCGAGAAGCGCCGGCGCTCTCCCCGGCGGCACAGGCCACCTCCGTCGACTCCCAGCACACTAGCGTGTTCAGGAGAGCGTGCCGCATCTGTCGAGGTGCGCCACGATCGCTGGGGTGGTCAGACACGAGCAGCGCATCACCCGCGGCAGATGGCGGTGATGGTAAGGGTGGGGCACGACACTGCAGCCATGGAGAGGAAGAAATGGAGCTTGGGAGATGTCCTTGGGGAGGTTGGTGATGCTCTGGTGGAGTCTAAAGGGGAGGGGAGAGACCGCAGAGCATGAATTTAGGAGGAGGCCGACGACATGGCTCCGGCCATGGAGGTGGGCGGAGGGCATGAGAGGGAGAGGTAGGTTGGTCTAGGGGATGCACGGGAGGGGGAGAGAGCAAATGGAGAACAGAGAGGGCTCGGGGTGGCCTTATATGGCGAGGCCATGGTGCACCGCGAGCCGCGCTCGCGGGTGCCCGCTGAATCGGTCCTGGGGACCGTTTGGAGGGGCCAGGCTGGGTCAGTGGCGCTCGTGGAGTCCGTCCAGGAGCGAGGGAGGTGAGAGGGGGAGCGGGGCGAAGTCAGAGGCGGGCCAGCCGCGTGGCCAGGGAGTGGCCGAGTCGGGCGGTGCTCGGGCATGCGACGGCGGCTCAAAGGAGAGAGAAGGAGGAGGGGGCCGACCTCGTAGCGTGTCACGCACGCCGAGGCGGCCTCGGGGGACACGTTCCCGGCGCCCAAGGTCGACAAGAGCATCGGGCAGAGGGCGGCTACAGTGCCCTGGAGCACTGTAGCGTGCTCCAGAGCGTGGCCATTGCATGCCATGGCATGCAAATGGCTTCCTGTGCGTGGCCAAGCCGGTCCACTAGCTCCTGGGAGTTTCTGATATGCTCCATAAAGCTTAATAATTAAGGCAAGTCCATAGGAAAGAAGGGGGAGGGAAAAGAGGTGCTGCCATGGTGAAAAGGGAGGGGTAAACCAGGGTTTTACCCTCCTCAACTATTGAACCAGGGTTGGAGCTTTTTACTGGAGGTAGAAGGGAACTAGGAGGGGCTGTGGTAAAAAGATAGGGTCATGGAGATTAGTGGAAGTGGTCAAAAATGGAATTTTGGTAAGGTGGCAGAAGGTGTTTGTTGTTGGTTTGGGGAGGTAAATGAATTCTATTTGGCATGAGACTCCATAGGGTGAAATGGCACATACAATTAGGGCCTTCCACCAACCTTGAGCTCATTTGGGCAAAGTTCACAATGTAACTTTTGTAAACCCTAGAAATTAGCAGAAATGAACTTGTGTAGATCTAGTTGAGCAAATCACTTCTCCTTGATGCACCACTTGGTGTAGTGGCCTCATTTGGTCATGTTAACATTCTCACAAAAGTTGGGGTCAAGGGGAGAAAGTTGGTAGTACAAAGTTGTTCAAATTTGATTCTGGTCAGAGAGGGTTTTGGGGCACTTTGATCAAGATAACATTCTCTCCAACTTTTTCCATTTGGTATGGATGAATAATTAGACCATTTGAGCAGGTGCACCAAGTTTTAGAACGTTAGGACATGTTTGGCAATGTAAAGTTGCTCAAACTTCAAAATGGACAGAAATGGTTTTGAGGGGATTTCATGGGGTTATACTATTCTCCATGACATGAGACTTGGCAAGATCATCAAAAATGTCATATGTGACATGCTAGAATTTTCCTGTATTTATTGGAAAATATTTCTTGTAGAAATATTTCAAATCCTTGAAATATGAAGAAATGGTTTTGGGAGGTTTTGTCCAATATTTTGATCATGACCATGTGTTGAAACTCATATATATGGAAAATATATGTCCACTGAGTTTCTCTAGGTTTTTGTCAAATATTTTTGAAACAATAAAATAACTTTTCCCTATTAAAGACCATTTCTGGCCTGAAGAAAAAGCTTTTAAATAAAATAGGAAAATAACTTTTAAAATTATATTTTTGTGGTTTATGGGAGTCCTATCTCTAATATGATTCAAATATACTTTTTGAAAGATTTTTCACACCCCAAATCAAGTACTTGCAGTGCAAACCTCAATTCAGGGGTTTTGGAAAACTAATTTTTGAAAATACTATTTGGCCAAATTATTTTTGTAAGAAAATTCTATATTGCACTATACACATGGCATGATCATTGTGCAGAAGTTTGGGGCAAGGAGATGAAGTATGGGATGGGAGTTGTGTTGACTTTAAAGAGCACTTGAAAAACACAGAGAGAAAACCAACTCCGAATAAAAGCCAAATAATGCAAAAGTTTTTGTCAAACCACACTTTATCATGATTTATTAGCTTAAGTGTTGTGGCATGAAAATCAGGGTGTGACACCAAGGCCCGCTGGGTGAGCCTCCAACGCCCATTTTCCTATCGGGCCAGTTAGTTTCGGCCTGCTATGTTTTTTCCTGTTCTGTGATTTTCGTAATTTCCAGGGAATTGGCGGTTTTAAAGAAAAGCACTTCAAATCCATGCATTTAATAACTAAATAACCATGCATCATATGTAAAAACTTAAAATATGAAAAATGCTTAGAATTGCATCTAGATTCATAATATCCAGCTTTCATCCATGTTTAAAATGTTTAAAATGTTGTTTGCATTAATTTGCATAAATAGCATGTTAAAAAGATTTAATCCATAACTAATTAACCGTAGCTCGGATTTAAATAAACTTTATGTGCAAATTGGGCAGAAAAATGCCTAGTTTAACATGGTACACTCTTCTTGCGTGTTTAACAACTCTAAAATATGGTTTAGGGCAGAACAATACCAAATTCATAATATGCATATGGGGATTTTTTCGGAATTGTTGTGTGTTGTTTCCGGCCTCATTTAAACTTTCCAAAATAGTTAGTTTACTTATGTTTCACCCCTTGCCATGTTTAACAACCTTTAATATTCTTGAGTACCTAACTGGGAGTGAACTAAATTCAGAAATATTTTGAAAAATAAATATATTAAATTTTCAGGGCATTCTGAGAACTTTTATTTTTGGGTCATTTTTTTATTGCACGGAAAATTCAGAAAACCGACAAAACATGGCATTTTATTTTATTTCACTGATAAAAACAGAGAACAAAAATTAGGGAGAGAAGGTAGTGCTTACTAAATTCATCAACTTCATACCGTTCGAAAATGATCCATTAATAAGGCTGATCAAGTCTTATTAACAACCACTTTCGATTAGCATGAAACAGAAAAACTTCCGTAAATCACTAAGTTACCTCAATGGGGATATGAATGTCCCCAACAATAAGCATTTCATATTTCTTTTTGGCCATAGGTAGACGTATTTGAAAACTTCAAATAGTGATTGTCGGAGATTTTTCAATAACATTAATACCATTCATTTGGAAATGTTTCTTTGGAAAGTGCACCATATGCTCATTACCATTGACATGAAAAGTGACCTTGCTTTTATTTCAATCAATAATAGCCCCTGCAGTATTAAAGAAGAGTCTACCAAAGATAATCGACATGTTGTCGTCCTCGGGCATCTCAAGTATAACAAAGTCATTCAAAATGGTAACATTAGCAACAACAACGGGCACATCCTCACAGATACCAATAGGTATGGCAGTTGATTTATCAGCCATTTGCAAAGACATTTCAGTAGGTGTGAGTTTATTAAATCAAGTCTTCTATATAAAGAGAAAGGCATAACACTAACACCGGCTCCTAAATCACACAAAGCAGTTTTCACATAATTCTTTTTGATGGACAAGGTATAGTTGGTATTACCAGATCTCCAAGTTTTTTAGGCACTCCATCTTTAAAAGTGTAATTAGAAAGCATACTTGAGATTTCAGCTTCTGGTATTTTTCTCTTATTTGTGATGATGTCTTTCATATACTTTGCATAAGGAGGCATTTTCAAGATATCAGTCAAGCGAGTACGCAAAAAGACCGGCCTCAACATTTCAGCAAAGCGTTCAAATTCTTCATCATCATTCTTTTTAGTTGACTTAGGTGGTAATTGCATAGGTTTTTGAACCCACGGTTCTCTTTATTTACTGTGTTTTCTAGCAACGAAGTCTCTTTACCGTGTTTTCTAGCAATGAAGTCTCTTGAGGTTGTGGGTTATCAAGATCAACCGGTGGTTCTATCTCAACATCATTGTCTGGTTCTTTATTATTTGGTTGAGTATCTTCGTGAACATCAGCATTATCTTTTTCATTATCACTAGGTGAATGTTCATTACCAGGCTGAGTTTCAGCATCAGAGATAGAAGTTTCATTATCATTGTCAGGAGGTTTTCTATTTCAGGTTCACTAGGAGCATGCTAAGTCCTATCAATTTTCTTCTTCTTTTAATTTTTGGAAGAACTAGGTGCAATGGTGACGTTCCTTTGTGAATCTTGTTCAATTCTATTGGGTGTCCCTCAGGATAAAGTGGTTCCTGAATCATTTTATCTCCTCTAGTTGCAACTCTAACAGCAAAGTCATGTACATTATTATTATTCATTTCATCAAGTAACTCTCTTTGAGATTTAGCAACTTGTTCTAACTGGGTTTGTACCATAGAAGCATTCTTTCCAACACCTCTAACATCATTTGAGATTCTAAATAACAAGTCACGCAAGTGAGCAATCATATCAAAATTGTATTTCAATTGTTTCATAACATTTGCATTGAAGTGATCTTGTTTTCTAATATAATTTTCAAACTCATAAAGGCAATGGCTAGGATGCATATTTGTGAGGACTGTCATTATCATTGAACTTCATTAGAGAATTTACCTCTACCACCTTAGGCTGTGGTGGTGTATTAAGCCCATGTATTTTCTTCAATAGGAGGTAATTTTTTAACATCCCCATCTTTAATACCTTTTTCCTTCATACATTTCTTTGCCTGTTGGATATCTTCAAGCTGAGATATAATATACCCATCTTTTTCGGAGTGGGTTTAGCCGGTGGTTCAGGAAGAGTCCAATCATCATAATTTTTCAATATATTGTTCAATAACTCCTCATCTTGCCAAATAGATTGTTCCTTGAAAACATAACCAACACAACTATCTAGGAAGTCCCTAGAAGCATCGATTAGTCCATTATAGAAGATATCAAGTATTTCATTTTTCTTAAGAGGATGATGAGGCAAAGCCTCCCCCAAGCTTGTGGGAGACTCTCTTCTTTAATTTGAACAAAGTTAAATATTTCCTGTAAAGCAGCATGTTTCTAATGAGTAGGGAAATATTTTTCAGAGAAGTAATAAATCATATCCTAGGGACTACGCACACAACCAGGAGCAAGAGTATTGTACCAAGCTTTAGCATCACCCTTTAATGAGAAAGGAAATAATTTGAGAATAAAGTAATAGCGAGTCTTCTAATCATGAGTAAAAAGGGTGGCTATGTCATTCAACTTAGTAAGATGTGCCACAACAGTTTCAGTTTCATAACCATGGAAAGGGTCAGATTCATCCAAAGTAATTAACTCTGGGTCGACAGAGAATTCATAATCCTTATCATTAATAAAGATTGGTGAAGTAGCACACTTAGGATCATATTTCATTCAAGCATTCAGAGATTTTTCTTTATACTTGCATAATAATTTCTCTATATCATCTCTATCCCTATAAGCAAGAATATCTCTAGTTGTCTCCTCAGTCATAACATAACCTTCCGGTACCTTAGGCAATTCATATCTAGGAAGGCTAGTTCTAGCAGGTGATTCAGGAGTTTCAGTTTCAAGCTCATCATCAAATTCAATGACATCATGTTGTATTCTCTAGCAATTTGTTCATCAAGAAAATCACCAAGTGGCACATCATTATCATTAAGCAAGGTACCAGCATCATCATAAGCATTATCCATATCAGAAGTAGCATCATCATTAACGTCCGACATATCAGAATTGATAGCATGTGGTGGTGTTGCAAGTTTACTTATAACAGAAGGTGAATCTAAAGCAGAACTGGATGGCAGTTCCTTACCTCCCCTCATCTTAGAGGGATAAATCCTAGTCTTAGCATACTTTAGATTCTTCATGGTGATAAATTGATAATAATCCCAAGTGACTCAACAAATATAGCTATGCTCCCCGGCAACGGCGCTAGAAAAAGGTCTTGATAACCCACAAGTATAGGGGATTGCAACAGTTTTTGAGGGTAGAGTATTCAACCCAAATTTATAGATTCGACACAAGGGGAGCCAAAGAATATTGAAGGTATTAGCAGCTGACTTGTCAATTCAAACACACCTGGATATTAATTGTCTGCAGCAAGTAATCAGTAGCAATGTAATATGATAGTGTTGATAGTAGTGACAGCGGTAACAGTAATGGTAACAGTGATAGCAGTAATTTTGTAACAGGTGCAATAGTAATGATAGCAGTAGTAACTTAAGAAGAACAATGTAAGATAAATTCATAGGCATTGGATCAGTGACTTGTTGGATGATATTCATCATGAGACAGTTATAACCTAGGGCGATACGACACTAGCTCCAGTTCATCAATATAACGTAGGCATCTATTCCGTAAGTAGTCATACATGCTTATGGAAAGAACTTGCATGACATCTTTTGTCCTACCCTCCCGTGGTAGCGGGGTCCATATTGGAAACTAAGGGATATTAAGGCCTCCTTTTAATACAGGACCAGAACAAATCATTAACACATAGTGAATACAAGAACTCCTCAAACTACGGTCATCACCGGGAGAAGTCTCGGTTTCTGTCACTCCGGGGTTGCCGGATCATAACACGTAGTAGGTGACTATAACTTGCAAGATTGGATCTAGAACATGGATATAATGGTGATAACATAAATGGTTCAGATCTGAATCATGGCACCCGGGCCCAAAGTGACAAGCATTAAGCATGGCAAAGTCATAGCAACATCAATCTTAGAACATACTGGATACTAGGGATCAAGACCTAACAAAACTAACTCGATTACATGATGAATCACATCCAACTCCTCACGGACCAGCGAGCCTACGAAGGAATTACTCACTCCCAGTGGAGAGCATCATGGAATTGGCGATGAGAAGGGATGGTGATGACAAAGAACGAAGATCCCCCTCTCTAGAGCCCCGAACGGACACCAGATCTGGTCTCCGGATGAAGAACATGAGGTGATGGCGGCTCCGTCTCGTGGATCATGATAATTCTTTCTCCCTGATTTTTTCTGGAAAAATAGGTATTTATGGAGTTGGAATCAGGGTCTGCAGGGCCACCCGGTTGGGACAACCCACCTGGGTGCGCCAGGAGGGGGGCGCCCTAGTGGGTTGTGCCCACCTAGGTGCCCCCCTCCGGTGGTTCTTGGCTCCAGAAATTCTCTTTATTTGTATAAAAATTCCACGCAAAGTTTCATTCCATTCCGAGAACTTTTATTTCTGCACAAAAATAACCCCATGGTAGTTCTACTAAAAAAGCATTAGTCCGAGGTTAGTTTCATTCAAATCATGCAAATTAGAGTCCAAAACAAGAGGAAAAGCGTTTGTAAAAGTAGATACGTTGGAGACGTATCAGGGCAGATACGCCTCCCCATCATTTTCAGCACACGCGACAACTACAACACCGAGCTCATCGACTTCAACTTCGCGAACATTGGCCTTCCGTACAATGCCATCTTTGGGTACCCTGCCTTCGCCAAGTGCATGGCACAAACCCACCATGGCTACAATGTCCTCAAGATACTGGGGTGTGATGGCGTCATCACGGTTGCCCGCGATGAGAAAGATGCGGTGTGCGCCTGCCGATGGTGCCTCAGGCCCCGCGCCCGTGGCTGGGGCGCCCCTTCGTCCAGCATAGAGAGGCGTGCCCGGCACTTCCCTCAGGACGAGCTTAGGGGCTTCCACTTGCAAAGCGTCTGACCTGACTAGTGCGACGAGGGAGGTGCTCGAGCACCACTTGGAGGCATGCTTTAATGCGCGTCCCGACGAGCAAGGCAAACGACGCGAGGCGCCAGGTGCGCGAGAGTTCATCACCAAGGCAATCGAGGAGCTTCAGGAGGCAAGGGCCATGCGTGGCGAGCATCGCCCCGCACAACCTCCTAGTGCAGCTGCGGCCCCCAACGTGGGCTGCAGGCTACGCGTCTGCGTCAACATCCTGGGCCTCAAGAGGGCCGCTTCGCAAGACCTCTTCTTGCGGTCTCGTGTCGGCCAGAGTGGAGGATAGCCCTACAGCTACGTCCGCATGTTGCTTGGCCTGCTAAACATGTCTGCCTCATACCAGCGCTTCATGCAGCGTGCTATGGTGGCTCACGAGGCCAAGCGTCAGGTGGTCATGTCGGAGGAGGTTCCGGACCCTCGCGAGCCCGACGGGCCTCGCGAGCTCCCCATACCTCCAAAGTCAGCCAGCTTATGAGGAGCAGCTTCCGCAGCACGTTTCTTTAGCTACCTCAACATTCTACAACAATGGTGCCAAGTGAGTTTTTGGTTTGTTCAGATTGAGGGCGCCCCTCGGGCTACATTATCCTCAAGCAGCCAGGGCCCGCCCCACAGCTTTATCGATTTGCGCATGTATAAGAACTGGCTCTACCCTTATGAACTTCCTAAATATCTCATCCTGCATGTCCGGTGTTTCGCCACCATGAATGTCGCTGCACCCTCACGAACCTGCCCGCGACTGCCTCATGATTAAGGATTGGCACGGTGTCTGTGTTGCGGTCCGTTCATGCAGTGTTGTTAAACCCAAGCGACCAAGCTATGTCCAGCGGGCCAGCCCCGTGCGCATCACGTCCCGGGGTCCTTGGTGTGTTGTTCTCGGATGAGCTAATCGGAATTGGATGAGTAAGGGCGCACGGTCTGGTTCACACCATCATCGTTCGGCGCTTCGCCATCGCGGGAGCTGTGCGCCAGTTGTCTTTCCGTGGAATTGTTGCATGAGAAGACTGGCCACGGCCTCGGTACTTGGGTCCGTCCTTGCAGAGTCGATAAATCCAATGGCTGAGCTCTGTCTGGTGGGCTGGCCATGTTCACGTTACCTCCTGGGGTGTTTGGTGTTTGGCCTTCTCATGCGATCGCCTCCGGAGGTTCGTTCGGTGCAGGTCGCCCTGTTACACAGGTTTCATAAGCGCACCCCACGCCTCAAGATTCAGGCACAACCCGCCTTTAGATAGGAACTCTGAGTCCCGCGCTGCCTCACGTGTGCCCAAATACACCTCCTCCAGTTCTGCCGTGCTTGCCACGTGTACGAACAAGGCTGTACACTCCACGGAGTCTCCCCTCGAGGTAACTCCCATCCACGCACAAGTGGAAGCCCCATCCTCCGCGCTAGCGGACGACATGGTCGAGAAGCAACAATGCCCGCCCACAAGTGGAAGCCCCATGCTCCGCGCTGGTGGACGACATGGTCGAGGAGCAGCTATGCCTACGCCAAAGTGGAAGCACCATGCTCCACACTAGTGGATAAAAACTGAGGGCGCCCTGGCGGCCACACCAACCTCAGGATAACCTTTTGGCTCCTCACATGGCCTTGTTATGCAGCAATACCATGGGAAACACGCGCATGGGTGCTGGACACAAGCTATGCTTAGGCTAGGCCTGATGCTCGCTGGTCTTCTCGCATCTCCCCAGGCAAAGGCCGACAAGGAAAGTTATGGGGTATCCAAATTAACTTCGCCACAACATGTGTTTCTCTCATGAAGGTTGCTCACATGTCGAGGGGGACCTCCTGAGCACCGCAACTCAAGGGCCTTACTGGTCACGTAGCCCCTCACCCCTTGGTGTCGTTGAGGGAGTCCTGGATTAGGGGTTCTCCGGACAGCCGGACTATATCCTTTGGTCGGATTGTTGGACTATGAAGATACAAGATTGAAGAGTTCGTCTCGTGTCCGGATGGGACTTTACTTGGCGTAGAAGGCAATCTAGGCAATGCGGATATGTATATCTACTCCTTTGTAACCGACCTTGTGTAATCCTAGCCCCCTCCGGTGTCTATATAAACCGGAGGGTTTTAGTCCGTAGGACAATATACAATCATACCATAGACTAGCTTCTACGGTTTAGCCTCTCTGATCTCGTGGTAGATCAACTCTTGTAATACTCATATCATGAAGAACAATCAAGCAGGACGTAGGGTTTTACCTCCATCAAGAGAGCCCGAACCTGGGTAAACATCGTGTCCCCTGCCTCCTGTTACCATCCGCCTTAGACGCACAGTTCTGGACCCCCTACCCGAGATCCGCCGGTTTTAACACCGACATTGGTGCTTTCATTGAGAGTTCCACTGTGTCGTCATCATAAGGAAGATGGCTCGCCTCGTTGTCAAGGACAACATCACCTCTGGGGAGCCCTGGCTATAGGCCAAACCCTCCGACTAGGCGGCTTCGTCATGACTGCCGGTTCGGCCGCTGCGCCGATGATGACCTCTCGGGTCATCGAAAATAGCCTCCACATCGGTTCAAAATTTGCCGAGCTGATGGATCCAATGGAGCTCTCCTCTTTGAATGAGCTCTTGGATCGCATTGCCGCTCTGGGAGTCACTATGGACTACAATCGGATCGGGCTTAAAGCTGACCAAAGGGAGATTAACTCTCCGCCGGTCACCCATCAGATAGCGGTGGTGGAGGAGCAATGCGGAGATTCTCCCTCTATCCCGAGGACGAACTATGTCTGGATTCCCGAGCTCTTCGAACAGGATACTCGCTCACGGGAGGATGCCGCCCTAACCTTGAATCCAGAATCAGGCCGCATACCGAACCCGCAAGGCAACATGCCGGAGCCTGAACTTCCAAGATCAGAAACTCCCTTGCCCCGGGATCATAGATTGGGTCAAGGTCTGGACTTAAATCCACCCACCCACCCAGATACAAACTATCTTTCCCACATTAGGCAAGCGCCCCAAGAGATAGTACATCACTATTGGGCCAGATTCCTCCTTGTAATGAACAAGGTCAAGGACTGCCGCGAGGAAGATGCAATTTCGTTCTTTTGCAACAATTGCACGGACAAGGGAGTCCTCAACACCATAAGTCGCCACGACGTAGCACACTTCACTGACTTGGTGGACATAGTACAGAAATACTGTGCGATGGAAAGTGCCTGGAAAACCCAAACGCAATTTTGGGATAATCCGGCTCTGACAAAACTCCCAGCCCAAACTAAAAGGGCGCACTCTCATAAGTCGCCCGACTCAATTACAAAGAAGCAAAATCTCAATACAGGGCGTGGAACCGTATTGGAGGGATGGCTCAACGGCCCCTGCAAAATCCATAGTACAGCGGATACCATATCAACACATAGCCTTAGAGCATGTTGGGTACTCTGGCAGGTGGCCAAAAGCGGTGAGGATCTTCTCACCCAAAATACCTCAGAGCACCTTCCCATGGATAAAAACACAGTATTAACGGTCTTCGAGACCTTCGCCTCAAATAATAGGCGTAAGCGAGCACTCCGCAGCCTTGCCGAAGTCTGCCACATGGCAGTAATAAATCCATGGAGCGACACGGCTATCACCTTCAACGTCAGTGACGAACCTAAATTCTGAACAGCCCGAGCACCAGCCGCTTTGGTCCTCAGTCCAATTGTGGATGGCTTTTGGCTCACTAAGGTGCTCATGGATGGCAGCAGCGGATTAAACCTCATCTATGAGGAAACTCTCCAAAAAATGGACATAGACAGCAACCGTATTGAGCAAAGCAGTACGACCTTCTGAGGAATCATCCCTAGTCGGGAGGCACGTTGCGCTGGGAAAATCACACTTGATGTGGTATTCGGCACTCCAGAGAATTACAGGTCCGAAGAAATTACATTCCAAGTGGCCCCGTTCAGTAGTGGATACCACGCCCTTCTAGGGCAGGAGGCATTCCCGATTTTTCAAGCCATACCCCATTACGGGTACATGAAGCTCAAAATGCCCAGACCCAAGGGAATTATCACTCTATCTAGTGATCCGGACATAGCACTCTGCGCCGAGAACAAAACAGCCGCACTAGCCCTCGAGGCATTATCCGAAGCCCTTGTGGCGGAGGAGTTAACCGCGTTGCGCTCCACGGTGGACAGGGATGACGTGATACTAGACAAAAGATCCAAGTCCACCTCCTTTAAACCAGCGGACGAAGTAGTTAAATTCCAAGTCCATCCAACGGACCCTACAGAAACAACATCCATTGGGGCACAGTTAGACCCCGTTGTAGATGCCGCACTACGGGACTTTCTATGCAAGAATTGGGATATATTCGCCTGTCATCCTTCAGACATGCTAGGAATCCCATGTAGATTGGCCGAGCATAGCCTTAATATTCTAAAAGGATTCAAGCCGGTCAAGCAGACTCTTCAGCGTTTCTCTGAACCTAAGCGACAAGCCTTGGGAGAGGAGCTGGCCAAGCTACTGGAAGCCGGATACATTAAAGAAATAAAACATCCGGCTTGGCTAGCAAACCTGGTGATGGTACCAAAGAAGGACAAATCCTGGCGCCTATGTGTCGACTTCAAAGACCTTAACAAGACTTGCCCAAAGGATCCCTTCCCACTCCCTCGCATCAATCAAATCATCGACGCTACCTCAGGACACGCATCATTGTGCTTCCTCGACGCATACTCCGGTTACCACCAGATTAAGATGGCAGAGTCTGTTCAAGCCGCAATGGCATTTATAACACCATATGGCCCCTTCTGCTTTAACACAATGCCCTTTGGACTCAAGAACGCCGGCGCAACATGTCAGCGCATGATCCAGACATTTCTGGAAAAGCAGATCGGTAAGACTGTGGAGGCATATGTAGACGATGTGGTCATTAAAACCAGACACGTCGACTCTTTAATAGATGACTTGAGGCTCACGTTCACCAATCTCCGAACATATGACATTAAGCTCAATCTGGAAAAATGCGTTTTTGGCGTTCCCGCCGGAAAGCTCCTGGGCTTCATCGTCTCCAGTAGAGGAATTGAAGCAAATCCGGCTAAAATCCGAGCTATGTCACAGTTGGCTATGCCAACTGACCTCAAGCAAATCCAAAAATTGACTGGATGCATGGCGGCTTTAAGCCGCTTTATCTCCCGATTAGGAGAAAAGGCACTTCCCCTTTATCGCCTTCTTCGGCGCACCGAACACTTCAAGTGGACGGACGCAACCACGACCGGACTGGAAGAAATCAAAGCCATCCTGGCCACCAACCCAATCCTGGCCGCGCCAACTGTTGGCGAACCAATGCTATTATATATAGCGGCAACTCACCAAGTCGTAAGCACAGTGCTCGTCATCGAACGAGAGATGGACGGACATAAATTCCCGCTTCAAAAGCCGATATATTATGTATCCACCGTTCTCACTCCATGCAAATCATGGTACCCACATTACCAAAAGATAGCATACGTGGTATTTATGGCATCCAGAAATTACGACACTACTTTCAAGAGTGTTCAATTATGGTGGCATCCGAAGTACCACTCAATGACATAATAAACAACCATGATGCCACGGGCCGGATTGCCAAATGGGCCATCGAGCTCCTCCCGTTTTACATAACATATAAGCCACGACGAGCCATTAAGTCACAAGTACTGGCCGATTTCGTAGCCGAATGGACAGAAGCCAAACTCCCTAAAGAGTACGACACATACTCCAATTGGATCATGCACTTCAACGGCTCTAAAGTGCTGGCTGGTCTAGGGACTAGCGTCGTCCTGACGTCCCCCACTGGAGGCATGGTGCAATACATGCTCCAAATACTATACACGGACTCCAATAACGCAGCCGAATACGAGGCCCTATTACACGGCCTCGATGGCAGTCTCCATGGGCATCCAACGCCTAGAGGTGCGTGGGGACTCGAACCTCGCAATATCCCAAATAAATGGAGACTTCGATGCCAAGGATCCAAAAATGGCGGCATATCGCAATGCCATCCTCAAAATGTCAGCCCGGTTCGAGGGGCTGGAATTCCACCATGTGGCTCGAGAAAACAACCAGGCAGCGGACATCCTAGCATGTATCGGCGCTAAACGCGACCCTGTCCCACCAAACATCTTCCTGGAAAGACTGTTTAAATCATCCGTGGTATGGGAATGGGACACCGACAAAAATAGTCCGGACCCGGCCACAACCCCAGATACCGAATACTCTGACACAATCGGAGGCTCTGCCACCGAAATAACACCTTCAACCCATGTGATAATGGCCGTCATCGCCCCGTGGATAGAACCATTCCTGGCCTACCTAACTAGAAAGGAATTACCCAAGGACCAAAATGAGGCTCGCTACATAGTGCGGCGATCTAAAGCCTACAAGGTCCTGAGGGAGAGCTCTATAAGAAAAGCACAACCGGAGTCCTTCAAAGGTGCATCTCCAAAGAGGAAGGGCGGAAGCTTTTGGCAGAAATCCATGCCAGACTCAGCGGCCACCACGCAGCAGCCTGAGCCCTTGTAAGTAAGGCCTTCCGTACAGGTTTTTATTGGCTGACAGCCCAGGCAGATGCACAACATCTGGTTCAACATTGTGTTGGTTGCCAGCTTTTTGCAAACCAAAGCCACATGCCACCTACCGCCCTCCAAACAATCCCCATTACTTGGCCCTTTGTGGTCTGGGGGCTCGATATGGTCGGACCCCTCAAAGGGGGAACCCATAAGAAAAAATACTTACTGGTCATGGTGGACAAATTCACCAAATTGATAGAAGCTAAACCTGTCAAAACGGCTGAATCCGGACCGGTGATAGACTTCATATCCGGGGTTGTACAGCGTTATGGCGTCCCCCACAGCATCATCACTGACAACGGCACGAACTTTACAGCCGACGAGGTGAAACTTTGGTGCAGCAACATGGGCATCAAGCTCGATTATGCTTCTGTCTATCATCCGCAAACTAACAGTCAAGTCGAACGAGCGAATGGTCTTATCATGAGTGATATTAAACCTAGATTAGTTCGGTCCTTAAAGGAATCAGACACCCATTGGGTAGAGGAGCTCGACTCCGTACTGTGGGGGTTGTGGACCACACCGAATCGCACTACCGGATACACACCGTATTTTATGGTGTACGGCGCTGAGGCGGTGCTGCCTTGCGACATAATTCATGACTCACCTTGAGTGCGCATGTACGAAGAAAGAGAGGACGAGCTCGATCAGCAGGACAGTTTGGATGCCCTGGAGGAGGAGCGTGACGTGGCAAAAGCCCATTCCGCATTCTATCAACAACAGGCTCGAAGGTATCAAAGCAGAGAAGTGCGGGCCAAAACCAATAACGTTTATGAACTAGTTCTGCGCCTGCCGGAGAAGAAAAAGAACAAGCTCAAGCCCAAATGGGAAGGTCCTTTCATTATCGACCAGGTTCTGACCGGTGGAGCGTACCGTCTGCCGGATGCATCGAATAATCGACTCGAGCCAAACCCATGGAACGCAGCCAGACTCCGAAGATTCTACGCCTAGCGCCGGACTCTATGTTCGTCTCCTTACCTCCATGAATTTTTTGCACATCTATTTTCTCTCTCTTTCTTTCTCTCTTTTTTCTTCAAATCCCTAAAGGGCTAAACATGTGTCTTGGTTACACAATCTTTACGCGCTAACCGCGCTCAATATACCTAGGGGCTTCCTATACAGAAGCTTAATCTAATTATTTTTCCGGGCTTCATGCCCCGCACATGTGTTATTCTTCCGCATGTACCTTTTTTGCCATTATATGCATCAATACGACTTAAGTTTTGGCCAAGCAGGGTTGCCTGGCTCTTGTGTTTATGCCCTACGTTCCCGTTAATTCGGCTAGGGCATAAGGGGAGCACCTATGCGATTGTTACTGTCGGGTCAGCCGGATGTGTACCTCAGACTGGGTGAAGCCGAAAGCTAGCGTTCTTAAGGGAATATTCGGTCGGTGAACAAAAGATGACTTTCATTTAAATTACTACACACCCCCAGATGTTTTTAGACTGCGTACATTAGGGCATGCACATTAGGGCATGAACAAAAGATGACTTTCATTTAAATTACTACCCGCTCCCAGATGTTTTTATGACTTAAGTTCGGACATGCACATTAGGGCATGCATACCCAGGGAAAGGAACCCTTAACAGAACTATTCTCCCTGGAAGATGTTTCTTACTATCCATGTAATATAACATAGCTAGTTGGGTACTTGTCTGTTCAAGCACTTATGACCCCTACGCCTGGTTTCCATGCATACCCCGGTTTTTATATAACCGAGTGGGTATTCAGATACACTCCGGACTATCGGGTCTAGAGGTCGAAGCGAAAAGGTCCGCCATGACAAATGATATACAATCCGGCTAGGGAAATTACATATGTCACTTGAAGTACACAGTCACTAAGACTGATTAAATTCTTCTTCTATACCATCCAACAGGCTGTCTATCCTACAATCCTGTTGGAAATACTTCGCGGCTAATTCTACTTGATCATACACTAAACTGACAGGGATCTCTTTCCCATCGGGCCCCATAGGTCCGACCTCGGCCATGTGGTTTGGGTCAGCCTTGGTATATCGTGTCTTCACCATAGCCCAGGCTTCCCGTGCACCCTGTCAGCAGGATGATATCTTCCATAATCGGAAGCGTCGCCGCGCTCCCTTAAGCTTCTCTATAAGCTCCCCCATGCCTCCTGGCAGGGACACGGACGGCCACAAGGCTTGGGCAATACTCTGCATCACCTGCCGAACTTGTTCGTGCAGTTGTGAGAGCTCTGGCAGAAGATCACCCGAGGACCCGGGCATCTCCTCCGTGGGACGACCCGTTAGCATACGTGCAGACAAAACGCTATTAGCAGGCTTCTTCGCCGAACTCCTTTAAAAAGTCCGTTCAAGCACTTACTAAAAATGCCGAACTGAAGCCATTTATTCTCCTTCACGGAGTCCACAAGCTGGGCTCGGATATCCTTCAGTTCCATGCCTAGCCAGATATTGGCATCTTGGAGATCATTTTTCTCCTGCCTGACTCGCATCAGCACGCGCTCGCCAGCACTTCGCTGTCGATCATCATGTGCCGTATCCGCCTCCACGGCCTCCGGATTCACTCTAGGGCCACCTGCAACATCTATTGTTAGGTGTGCATATACGCCGTATACTACCTGGTACTGATATTCTTTGCAATAGACAAAAGAGTTACCAAGGGGACCCTTCTTGGACTCCTTCAATGCGGCAATAGCGGCTTCCAGCTAGGCCTTGCACTCATCCAGCTCTTGAGACAGTTGGGAATTCTTCTCCGTAAGAACCTGCACAAATAATGATCCTTAAATTAGTTGCGTCAACTGTTTCAAGTCTCAGGGGCTACTGATACATATAATAGTCATATTTGCTTACCCGTACATCCCTTACATACTGGTCCGTGGCTCTGGCTAGACCATTTTGAGCAGCACGGAGGTACGCATCTCGAGAATTGAAGGCATCAAATGCCTCTGGTGAGAAGCAAGCGTCACGGTGTACGGCCCGACGACGCCTATGATTCATGGCGCTCTCCACTTCTGAATTTGTAGCGAACAATCTATCCGCATCCTCTCTAGGAGGAGTATCTGGCGTCCGCCCCATGTCGGCTTCCGCCTCGATGTCCGGCCCTGGAGCCTGACTATTGGAATCGTGATTGGCAGCCTCTCCGAACATATTCCGGCGAGCATTTTTTCTATTAAAGAAACATGGACGTCATTACATTTTGAGAAAGACGACAACCACGGAGCGAGGTTTTTTGTCATACCTCTGCGCCGGTGTCTCCGTCCTAACCGCCTTCCTTTTTGGCCTACCCGGCCTTGGTGCCTCTTATTGGCGAGTTGCTGCGGGTTCGGCACGGCGTCCCGAATGCCTTCCCTGTAAAACACCATATGTATATGGTAGGTGAAGTTTCTAAAAAGGGGATCCTAGTTTTTGGAGTTGGGATTTTGGTTTTTCTTACGAGCGATGCAGGGAGCAATCCAGGATAGTCGGCCGTAATGGCCACCATGGCGTAATCACAGCTCAATTGATAGAACTGCCTGTCTATCAGCTCCACGGATATGTCCGGATCTTCTACGAGTCCGGGGCCGAGGGCCCGGTCAGGGTCATCTGGTGGTGGAGATGGGCTGTTGACCTCCCTTACAGCTTTTCGCAGTTCCTGCCGTAAAATGGCAAGGTGAGTACCTACGACAAAGAATGCGGGAAGAATGGGAGTAAGGAGATATAACTCACCAAGCTTAGAGGGTTGTAAATGGAGAATCCATCCCGTGGATTGATGCGGATGAACTCATCTTCCTCTCCCTTGAACAACTCGGACAGAATTTTTGCTAAAGCAGTAGCAGAGTCTGGTCCCTTACGCCCACAACGGGTGGCATCATCTTCCCTGTCAAAACACCATAGGGGGTGCCCTCGATATTGAAGTGGTTGCACTCCCCGCATTATGCATATTGACATAACCTCGATTACTGTCAATCCTGATTGAGCCAGCGCTTTAATCCGGTTCATCAGGTAAATGACTTCTCCGTTGTCTTCCTCCTGGGGGCTCCGTGGACGCCAGCTTCGGCGTTTCTTCAGAGGAGCATTGTTGAACTCAGGAATACCCCGCCAAACAGGGTCCGGGAGGGGGAAGTCCTCCATATAAAACCATTCCGAAGGCTAGTCTTCGGACGTCTTCTTCGGAGTACCGGATAGGTATCCACTTTTGGTGATGCGCCATATTTCTGAGGGTTTTAGTCCGTAGGACAATATACAATCATACCATAGGCTAGCTTCTAGGGTTTAGCCTCTCTGATCTCGTGGTAGATCAACTCTTGTAATACTCATATCATCAAGAACAATCAAGCATGACGTAGGGTTTTACCTCCATCAAGAGGGCCCGAACTTGGGTAAACATCGTGTCCCCTGCCTCCTGTTACCATCTGCCTTAGATGCACAATTCGGGACCCCTACCCGAGATCCGCCGGTTTTAACACCGACAGTCGTCCTGGCAATCCTAACACCCCAATGGCGGTCGAGGTATGTGCGGGGCTGGGCCCTGCCGACACAAAGCGCAAAAGCAAGCAAGAAGGAAACCAAGCACGAATAGGAAAATCGCGGAGTCCTAGCAAGTTATTACAAGGACAAATTGTTCCAAAAATTCAAACCGAAGGTTCACGCCTCCACGAGGCATGGTAAATGTTGTAGGGTAAAAACTAGGAAGAAGCGCCACCACCACCTTGGCCATTGCCGTCCCCTGTCTTGGTCGCGGGGAGCTCATCATCGACATCGTTGCTGCCATCATCGCCGCTGCTGGCCTCCACCACTGTGGGCTCGACATCGGCAATGTAGAGGAACTTCTTCAGCAGCGCATCCACGTGACCCTTCACGGCTCCTACAACAGCATCACGAGATTCAGGAGCGATCGGATGGATCACCATGTTGAAGTTGAAGCCCAGGTCCTGAAGGAGTGCTGGCCGAAGATGCGCGTCGAAGCCGCAGTGAAGAGCAAACGACACTCCTCCTCTAGGATGGAGTCTACTTCAGCAGCGGCACCCTTCATCGCTTCAGCAATCTTGGAGGAGAGCCCTGCAAAGCCTCCTTTAGGGGTCGCCAGCAGCTCCTTGTATCGTCCCGTGCAGATTGAGCACAGCGCCATGGCGAGACTAGAGCTCGAGGGAGGGGAAGGCCTCGCGCTCCATGACTGCCATCGTGGAAGTGTCATGGCAGATGTCCTCATGGAAGGACTTATTTGTGGAGCCATTACGATGAGGTTAACTTAAAGGGGTTAAACGAGACAAAGGACATGGAGAGTTTATACTAGTTCGTCCCCTTGCGGAGAAGGTAAAGGCCTACTCCAGTTTGAGGCGGTATTGCTAGGGTTTCGATCACGAGGGAGCAAACACGCTTTTCCTGGCTTTCGATTTGATGTTTCTCGCCCTAAGCCACTGCCGGGCCATCCCCTTATATATACGGGTTGACGCCCTGTGGCCTACAGGGTCCTGGCCGGCTCATACAAATGTGTCCGGCTCAATGACTTATCTTACATGCCTTACAATACAAGTTTACATATACATGGCGGTTTAGACTTACGGGCCATAAGCCGCCTCTGGGCTTGGGCCTCTTACCAGCCTATTTGTGAACCGCCATCTGGTATACTCTTGGGCTTCATTTAGATAAACCGCCATTGTGGTTGACCCGGCCCCTCCTAGATGGGTCATACCTGATAGTCATATCCCCAACACTAGGCCCAGGTTGATTTGAACTTGTTCATATCAATCTTTGACTCTTAGAAAAATCCTTCTTCATCTGTTGCGAAACATTATAACCTACCATGATGTCATCTCTAGAAATTTCAGAAACCCGCCACGACATCATCTTTAATGGATCTTTTATCTTTAATGACCTTCCAAAAATCGAGGCGTTTAATTAGTTGGATAATCATCATTTTGCCTCCTCGTTTTTTGCGCCCGCCTGTTACTTTTTTCCTTATAAATAGGGTCAAACCGCCCCTTTCCCATTCTACTCTCTTCTCCTTCTCGTCTTCTTCCTCCTCGTGACGCACCAGCCCGCACGAGCTCCGCCACCGTCGACCTTCGGCCTCTTCATCAACTCCGGCCGCTGCATCACCCTGAGCTGACCAGAAACGCCGCTGCTCCTCCGCTGTCCATCAGCGCCAGTAAGTCATCCTCTTTCCCCTTCATAGATCTGTTCTTAGGGTTTCACTGTTCATCGGTGTTCATCACCATTCTTCCTTTTCTCCTTTCTAGATTGCGTAGTTTGATCTGAAAATAACGTAGGTCATGTGCGGTAGCAGTTTTAGCACCCGTTCTCGATATTAGAACACATCCTCACCCGACAGATCTTCTCTGGGGCACCTCCACTTTTCTGTTGCCGCCTCTGTAGGTTCAAAATTTATTTCCTTTTTCTGAATAGTTGCAGATCCAAATTTATAGCTTTAACTTGTGGAACCTTTTGTCCCAACACTTAGCAAAATTTTCTCTTGTTAGATCTTGAATATCTTAGTCATGGGGGCTTACTTTACCGTCTTATCGTTACTTCATATATCATTAGCCCTGGCTTAAGCCACCATTCTGAATGTACACTGTAACTGTTAACTTGTGATTTCACCAAATGACTTGAACCGGCAAATTATTCCCTTCCTTTAGGTTGTCCTCCTTTCACAATGCCGCCAAGGATAGTTACTACATGTAACTAGGTTCCCTCGATGGTTACTGAGGGTACCTTAAAAGATTTTGTCAAGATTGGATATCTGCCAGAGAAGAGTGGCATGCATTACCACGTTCCTGACCCGGGCGAAGAGAGGCCTCTGCCAAAGGACGGTGAAGTCATTGTATTCACTGATCATATGAACCGAGGCTTCTCACCGCTCGGCTCTAAGTTTTTTCGAGATGTTCTGCACTTCTTCAAAATCCATCCTCAAGACATCGGACCCAACTCCGTGTCAAACATCTGTAATTTTCAAGTTTTCTGTGAAGTATACCTTCAACAAGAGCCTAGTGTCGAGCTTTTCAGGGAATTCTTCTATCTGAACCGCCAGAATGAGTTCACAAACGGGCCCAGCTTGGAACTTGGTGGAATCTCGATTCAACGGAGAAGAGACGCCATCTTCCCTCAAGCAGTTCTACCGAGTCACCCCAAGGACTGGAATTAGATGTGGTTCTATTGTAAAGATATCTCGCCGGCTGATGAAAATCCATTGCCGGGTTATCATGCCGAACGTCTTGACCCAAGACATCAACTCCTTGAAAAACTTACCGTCGCCGAACGTAAGAAATTTGCCTCTACTATCAGAAAGGTCCAAGTCCTACTAGGAAATGGTTTAACCGAAGTTGACTTGGTCCGATGCTGGGTCTCATGGAGGATCATGCCCTTAAGCCAACGATATGGCTTGATGTGTACTTATACCAGAGAAAAAGATGATCCATTCCACCATAGCCTCTGCGTCTGACTGAAGAGGGTATTATTGAAATGGCAACAACACTTGTAAATGGAAAATTCGAAGTCTGCAGCAAAGTGGGTCTGAACCCCTTCTACAAGCTTAACCAACTGTTAGATGTAAGTCTCTTGATTTCCCTTACATTATCCCATCATCCAAATAATATGTTAACTCAAGTATGTTACTCTTCCATAGGCTAAATCTGACTTCTGGAAGGCAAAATATGACCACGAAGCCACCAAAAAGGCTAGGACTGCCACAAAAACCACTAGAAAGGCCAGCAAAAAACCTAAGAAGAAATCAAGCGCCTTTGATCTGCTTAAGCTGGATGACACCTCTGAGTCGGAGGTAGCCCTTGACTCTCTTGGCTTGTTTTTCAACCATCTTAGTGACATTGACTATTACCAGGATGACACGGGAGCCCGCCAAGCAGTCAAAGAAGAGGTAACTATTATGTCCTCCGACTTATAACCTTTGCCAAGACAAAAACTTTGGCGAGTAACCCGAAAAGTAAGGTTTTCACACCCCTTGGCTTATTTAGATCCTCAATTTCTTTTGAAATGACAACAACACGAGAGTCGACGTCAAACCCGGACCAGTGAAGGTGACGAGCTATCCTCCGGCTTACCAAACATCCCCGCTCCTCGAAAACGTCAAAATGAGGTTCTTTTCAACTCTAAACTCTTTCCACCCATCACGGGTATTATCTGTCTTCCTCCTAACTCTGTTGAACCAACTGACAAGGAGCTTGCCCGTTCCTCCTCTCGTGACTCATCGCAAACCGAGTTGCAGGCTTTTAAAACTACCCCTGGGTAATTGGCAATTAATTTTACTCTGTACCTCTTTATATTCTTAAACTTGTACTGACTTGTCATAAACCATGCAGTGGTCAAGCAAAACCTAACATGAAATCCAAAGTGATCAAGCCAACTGAGGCACCTGAAGTTGGTGAGCCGGAGCAACAAGTTTCCGCACCTGAATTTTCTGACAAACAGCCAGAAGATTATGTCTTTGACCCTGCACCTGAAATTCCATACATTTCCCATGACCAGACGGATGTCAATCCTGCGCCCACCGAGTCATCCAACACACCTAAGCCACCAGAAGAGCATGGTGAAGACGTTATGATTACTGGCACCGGCTTCCAAGAACCGGGATGTCCAACTGTCTTGGCCAAACACTCCGCGAAGGATGCGACCTTGAGATTGACATGGTGAAACAGATGCACCAAAAATATGAGGTATGAATAAACATAACAGGGCCTCACCAATAACTTAGCATAAGCCGGCTGCCCAAACAGAGCATGATAAGGGCTTTTGATTTTGACCACCTCAAAGGTTAAAGTCTCAGATCGGGAATCATGCTCGTCTCCAAAGGCAACTTCCAAAGCTATCTTACCCACTGGGCAGGCCGACTTACCCGGTACCACACCATGGAACACAATGCTTGACGGCTTAAGATTCTTATCTGTTAGTCCCATGCGATGGAAGGTCTCATAATAAAGGATGTTAATGCTGCTACCTCCATCCATGAGCACCTTAGTAAACTTATAGCCCCCAACCTGAGGCGCCACCACCAGAGCCAGGTGACCCGGATTATCTACCAGGGGCGGATGATCCTCATGACTCCACACATTAGGCTGCTCTGACCACTGCAAATAACATGGCACCACCGGCTCAATCGCGTTCACGTCCCTCTTATGAAGCTTCTATTCCCGCTTACATAAGATAGTGGTGAAGACATGATATTGTCCACTATTCAACTCCTTCGGGTTAGTTTGATAACCAGACTGCTGCTGCTGTTGACTCCCCTGATTACTCTGATGATTGTAACCACCCTGGTTACCGTGACCTTGAAATCCGGAGCTTGAGCCGCCGCCTCCCTGACCCGGACCTTGAGAAGCGGACCCTGGCCCGCCATCCGGGCCATGGTGGTGCTGGATGGACTCCCGGAATCTTCTCATTATGCTGCAATCGTTCCACGAATGAGTAGCTGACCTCCGATCCGTCCCGTGTTTCGGGCACATCTAATTTAATATTGCCTCAAGGTTGAATCCTGTCCTTGGAGTTAGCTGTCCCTTATAACGCTGGTTATAATTGCGTGCATCGGTGTTAGCCACAAAGTCATCAACTTTGCGCTTACCATTGCCACCCTGATTGGTAGGATTGTACTGTTGTCCTTTCATGCCGCTACTCTTATTTCCCTTTCCCGATCTTTCATCCTTGGAGTTTGGGTCCTTGGTACCATCAGAGTCGGCATACTTAACAAGAGCCGCCATTAGCTCCCCCATGTCGTTGCAATGACGCTTGAGCCACCCAAGCTTCTGCTTGAGTGGAATGAACCGGCAATTTTTCTCCAACATCAGAACCGCTGAGCCGACGTTTATATTGTCTGATGAATGTATGATGGTTGAGACCCGGCACACCCAGCTGGTCGTTGACTCGCCCTCGGCCTGCACACACGAAACCAAATCGACAATCGACATAGGCTGCTTGCATGTATCTTTAAAGTTCTGGATAAACCGGGCCTTCAGCTCCGCCCACGACCCAATGGAATTAGCCGGCAACCCCTTTAACTAGGTACGAGCCGTTCCCTCCAACATCATAGTGAAATACTTAGCGTATGCAGCCTAGCTAACATCTAACATATCCATGGTCATCTCATAACTCTCCACCCACGCCTCAGGGGGTTGATCGTCCGTGTAGTTAGGCACCTTACAAGGGCCTTTGAAGTCCTTGGGTAGATGCTCGTTTCGTATAGCTGTTGTTAGACACGGTACACCAAAAGCCTTGGAAGTCACTCCCGCCTCCACTGAAGCTATTGGGTAAACCGGCTCGTGTTGATGAGCCACCAGTTGAACCGCCACTTCGGCCTCCCGACGCGCTCTATCCCGGTGCCCAAATCTAGCACACCGGCCCCATTGTGTGCTGGGTCATGTCCATGAGGTTGGTTACGGTGCTGCTCTGTACTCAAGAGTACTGGTGAATCTATGTGCCTGCTATAGCTCCGGCTTGGATGAGGGGTCGCATGAATCCGATCGTGACTGTAAGAATAAGCCTGCTGTTGTACCAAACTGTTTGAAGAAGTTCCCTGGCCCTTCGGGTTTCAACCACCGCTAGAGTTACACCCTCGATGGGCAGAGCCGCCAATTGTGTAGCTGCATCAATCATGTTGCCCAGAGGGGGTGGAATAATGACCCTATGAGGTGGAGTGCTGTTCATATGCGGCTGGCCAGGCGGTTCAACCATCCGATTCACCACCGGTGGGTTACTGGCCCCTTCTCCAGGGGTATTTAAAAGATCCCTCGACTCATAAACCAAGGGCAAACGACTCCGATGCTTTCTCCTCAAGACCTCGTGTGAAGCATTCTGATCTACCATGAGCCAATATGAATCTTCTTGAATCCGTTGTGCTTGGGCGTCCAAAACGGCCCTCTCTGCTGCCATCTTGGCATTTTCTGCCGCTAAGTCCGCCTTAGCCTACGCTATATCATCACGTAATTTAGCTATCTCTACTTTATGCTGCTCCTGGTTTTCTGGGGTTACCTCAACCTCCATCAGAGTTGCCAGAGCATCCAATAGATCTGCTAATACTTGAGCCATCAGGCGGGCTGACCCGCCCGCACCTGTCATTGTCATTGCTGTCGCACCAGATGTTATAGCCATAGCAGCTACCGAGCTGTGAACCGGCTGGGTGCCTGCCGTGAAGATCGACACCCTCTTCGTTGGCTCCCGGGGGTCCGGAATACTGTCGTCATCAAAACAACCCCCAAGCTGTCCATCTTGCAGTTGATACATTGAATTGGTCTCACCTGTAGACTCATCCTCGGAGTAGATTTCCGTCTCACCGCCAGAGACAGAACCTTCCAACTCATCCCCATGGGTGAACGCAACGAAGACATGTCTTATGGCGGATTGAGCCCGGGCAGGTCATGCATGTTGAGCCGTCTCGATGATGTCGGTGCAGGTGTCCGGCTCAGGGCCCGACTGGCCAATCTTGCCGAAGAAGACGTGGATTCCGCCGAAGGGGACCCGGTACCCGTACTCAATTGAGACGGCCTTGGGGCCCCAGCCTGCATCGTCGATGTAGAGCTTGTCGCAACGACTCTTGGTCATCCGGCCCACAGCGTATCCCTTGAGCCCTTGGAAGCTGCCCTTTAAGAACTCAAAACCACCATGCGCTGGCCCCACGGTGGGCGCCAACTGTCGTGGAAGTGTCACGGCAGATGTCCTCATAGAAGGACTTAGTTGTGGAGCCATTATGACGAGGTTAGCTTAAAGTGATTAAACGGGACAAAGGACACTAAGAGTTTGTACTAGTTCGACCCCTTGCAGTGAAGGTAAAGGCATTCTCCAGTTTGAGGTGGTATTGCTAGGGTTTTGATCACCAGGGAGCAAACACACTTTGCCTGGCTTTCGATTTGATGTTTCTTGCCCTAAGACGTTGTCGGGTCGTCCCCTTATATACATGGGTTGACGCCCTGCGGCCTACAGAGTCCCGGCCGGCTCATACAAATGTGTCCGGCTCGATGACTTATCTTGCATGCCTTACGGTACAAGTTTACGTATACGTGGTGGTTTACACTTACGGGCCTTAAGCCACCTCTGGGCTTGTGCCTCTTACCAGCCTATCTATGAACCGCCTTCTGGTATACTCTTGGGATTCATTTAGATGAACCGCCATTGTGGTTGACCCGACCCCTCCTAGGCGGATCATACATGATAGTCATATCCCCAACAGCTGCCTTCTTCTCGACGGTAGCGAGGACCTTCTCCCTGGCCTCTAGCTAGGCTATCGCCTGAGAGACGTGCTAGGTGTGGGATGCGTGGGCGTCGGCCACCTCCTTCTTCATCTTGGCCAGGCAATCGCGCTCCGCGGCCTGGTCGACGGTCACCTGGGCCAGCTTGGCGTCGCGATCGGCGAGCTTCGCTTTGGGGCCTTTAGGTCCTCCTCTCACTGCTGGAGCCGTTGGGCCTGCGTGGTTTTGTCAGGACCCCGACTCAATGCCACATCGATCTAGCATGTAACACCTCATATCACTTTGCGGCCTCACGCACGGTATTCCCACGGGTGTCGCCTTACCTGTGCCCAGGACCGTTTGCGCCTTTCACGTATATGACAGTGTCGCTAGCATCCATATGATAAGGAGACCGGGCTGACATGGCTAGTCGTAAACCCAAAGTGGCACAAACTTACAGGGACAGGCATCCATGACCCAGCATCGAACGTGTCGGTCATCAGCGAGTGAACCCAGGCTGTAGCACTGGGCTAGCAGGACTCCGGTGAACCGGGCTGTAGCGGGCTAACAGGACTCCGGTATTCATCGCGTGACATTTCCCCGAAGGGACAGACACAGGAACGAAGAAGGACACATGCCGGCCAGCCTAAGTGTTCCGGAGCAGTAGCAAGCTACCATGGCTCAGTGGAAACACTAGGAGACATTTCCCGGTAAGAGAGGCTACTAAAGATAAACAACTAGATGGTCAGATCCCACACATACCAAGCATTTCAATAACATACACACAATATGCTCGATATGTGCAAATACAACATGGCATCACAACATGACTCTACGACTCAAGTAATTTATTCATTAGGCTCCGAGGAGCGAGATATTACAAACATGGGTCTCACGACCCAACAATCAGAGCATACAAGTCAAAGCACAAGCGGAAGCTATCGTGTCTGAGTACAGACATCTATAAATGAAAAAGGCCGAGAAGCCTGACTATCTATCAGATCCTGCCGAGGGCACAAGATCGTAGCTGAGGTAACAAGCTAAACGTTGAAGTCCACGCGGAACTACTAGTGAGACCGAAATCTCTCTGCAAAACATAAAATAGGCAAACGTAAGTACAAATGTACCCAGCAAGACTTACATCAGAACTATCTACATATGCATCATTATCAACAAAGGGATGGTGGGGTTTAACTGCAGCAAGCCAGCTTTGACTCGGTGGCTATCCTAAACTACGACTGCAAGTAACTCTTTTGAGGTGGCTCACACGAGTCCACATATTCACCAACCAATACACCACTATGGAACCGCTCCCGTCTCCCTACGAGAACGCCATCCATAGCACTCACGCTTATCTTGCGTATTTTAGAGTATCCACTTTCACTTGTCTATGAACTGATATAAGCAACCCAGAAGTCCTTTTCCGCGGACACGGCTATTCGAATAGATGATGTTAACCCTGCAGGGGTGTACTTCTTCACACACGCTCTCACCACTTACCGCCGTTTACACGACATGTACTCGACAACCTTCAAGCGGAAGCCCAACATGGGTGTCGGCCACGGCCTACCTAAACACTCAAGTCTCTAGTCCAGGTTTATCGCCTATTCGGGTTCCATCCATGAGGAGATCCGGCCGGAGTTTCGCTCACAGCCCCAAACGATGTGAACAGGGTTCCCGAGACACCAAACGGGCGCCCGGTACACCGTGCCACGTGCCTACTGCATCACAGCCCACCCCTATGGTCAGCGCTGCGCACGGCCTCCAGCATACTACAAACACCAGAAACTACTTGCAACTCCTGGACAGAGGACAAGGGTGATCAAGAAGCCGAGAGGGTCCATTGGTTTCGGGCCCAATGCGTGGTAGTAGCTGAATCATGGATCACAAACACAGAACTCAGTTCCTGAGGACGGCTGCAATGAGACAACCCACCATGTACTCCTACATGGCCTCTCACCGCTACCTTTACCAAATCGTATTCACACACTTAGCTCACACACAGTAGGACATGTTCACACGCCTCTGATTCATCCCCGATGAATCAGACCTGACTCAACTCTAAGCAGTAGCAGGCATGACAAACAAACATGAATGAGTAGGCACAACAGGGCTCAAACAACTCCTACTCATGCTAGTGGGTTTCATCTATTTACTGTGGCAATGACAGGTCATGCAGAGGATAAAGGGGTTCAACTACCGCAGCATGTAACAGTTGAATCGGTGTTGTCCTAATGCATTAAAAGAGAGCAGGAGCGAGAGAGTAGGATTGTATCGGAATGAACAAGGGGGTTTTGCTTGCCTGGCACTTCTGAAGATAACATTGAGTCTTCATCAGTGTCAACGATCACATCATCGGTATCACGTCTATCGAGAGGGGACAAATACCGGCAACACAGAAGGGAACACAATCAATGCAATGCACAATATGATGCATGATCATGACATGGCAAAATGAATGTGTTTTGGGCTAATGCAACTAAAACCAGATTAAATGAAGTTGGTTTGAATCCAAGATTCAAATTCAAACTCCATATGTGATTATTCAAATGCCATTTAATTGATTTGTGCTAAACAGCAGCTATAAGTTGTTCTAACATGCATGAAAATGGTACAGATGGATTCCTTGAATTTTTTTTGATAATTTTTCATATATAAATTATTTAATTTGGAGTTACGGTTGAATTTCTATGAATTTTAGAAGTTTTGGACATTTTCTGGAATTTTCTGAATTATTTTAAATCCAGAAAATCATTTAATGCGTCAGCATGACATCACCTTGACGTCATCAGGTCAACAGGGCAGGTTCAGGTCAAACCTGACCAGTGGGGTCCACTGGTCAGTGACTGGGGCTGATTAGTGTCGCTGACATGTGGGACCAGTCAACGGCCGCGTCAGCAAAGTCAATGCTGACGTGTGGGTCCTAGTGGATTATTAACTAATCTAAATAGAAAAATAAATTAAACTAAACAGGTACAGGGCCCACATGGCAGTGGCACTAGGGGTGGTTTAGCTGGGTCATTAGTGGTTAACTAGACCGGGGTTAGGCCGACGGCTCGTCGCCGGCGAGGTCAGTGGCGGCGGAGCGCGTCGGGTTTCGCCCACAGGCGACCATTTGGACGGCGGATTGGTCCTACGCGTAGCTGGGGGTCGCGCGCGTCTGGTAGTGCAAGTGGGAGGAGCTGGGGTGGAGCGGGCTCGCCGGAGTCGAGCTCGTGGCGGCGGCCGGAGTTCGGGCAACGGCGGGTTCGGCGCTATGGTGCATGGGAGGAGGGGTTGGTGGGCGCTACGGGCTCCTGGGAGTGCTCTGAGTACGTCTGCGTGCTCGGTTTGGACGGAGGTGAACCAAAACGATGACGGCGACAAGTCCGGCGCCGGTGAGGTCTCGGTCTCGACGGAAACGACGGATACGACGAGCTAATGGACATGGGAGAAGGGGGGGTCGGTAGAGGAGCTCACGGCGGATGCAGGGGTGGCTTCGGCGTGCTCGGGGAAGCACCGGAGCGTGCGCAGCGGCGAAGGGGATCTCCGACGGCCGGCGACGAAGATGACGAAGATGGTGATGATGCAGGGCCTCCGGCGCCGTGTAACTCAGTGGAGAGGACGAGGAAGATGCGGCGGAGCTTCTGGGCTGCTCGAGGGGGCGAGGGAGAGGCGATGGCTGCGGTGGTGCTCGTCGGTGGCGGCGGGCGCATTCGGTGAGATGGGGAAACGGCGAGGGAGAGAGCAAGGGGAAGGAATGAGAGGCCGGATCGATCGTGACGGCACCGAGGAGGAAGACCCGCGGCGTTGCGCTGTCCCAAGGACGCAGGCAGGCAGGCAGGTGGCGTGGCAGCACGGCCGTGCGCGCGCGTCGGGCACGCGCTCGGCGTCCGACTGGCGCGGTGGAGATGACGACTGGCAGTTGGGCCAGTGGGCCGCACTGCTGGGCTGGGTAAGTGGCCAGGTATCCTCTCTCTCTATCTCCCTTTTTCTAATTATCTCAGTTTTCTTTTATTCTGTAAATTTAGGGCTTTATTAAAAATACTCAGACACTTTCAAAAATCATGAAACTAAACATGGCTACTGTTTAGAATATATCCAACAGTAAACATTTTAGTTTATGATTATTTGAGCATTTGTAATATTTAATAGCATTTAAATGCCCAAATGAAAATACTATATGATTTAATTCAGTGACCAAATATGTCCTGCAAAAATATAAACCATTTTTGGTAGATGCTTCCACCTCAAACCAGAAATGTTGAACATTTTTAGAGGACATTTTGAGTTCAATGAAAAAGGTTTTATTTTGACCCTAGTTGAATTCATTTGGTGCTAGGGCTTAGTCAATCCCCATCTCAGGTTTAAATGAAGTTTGAACATGATGTAACACTCTAATGCATGCACTAGGCATTGACAGAACTAGGGATGTGACAACTCACCCCCACTAAACAAGAATCTCGTCTCGAGATTCAAGCGTAGGGTAAGGTGAAAGGGAAACGCAACTAGTATAATCTTCACAATCCAGGTTGCACTTCAAATGAACGTTGATTTGAACACCATCTTTGTCTTGTCGTCTTGCTCTGAGAACTCCAGCTAATCATGACAAGAAGAGGAAAGGAAAACTCTAGAAGGATCGGTCTTCTCGAAGGTCGAACAACTCAGGATTAACTCCCGGAATGTGACATAGCAACATCTCTCGAGCTGAGAGACGAAGCACACCTCTAGAGGAATGGAGTGGAACAGATGACGAGGTTCACTAGGTAGACAACAATTCCACACCTAAGAAGGTGGTAAACGATTGTCAACGTAGCGAGGAGTTGAGTTGCCATGATACCACGACGATACACCTTAGGGAAGGTGACTCGTAGAGATATCCCCTTAAGTGGCAAAAAGAATTACTTTTGATTCAGAGATCATTGAAACTCTTTATACCAGCCTAAGGCAATCACAAGCGATCATTTCGAGGGGGTCGGTAGAATGGCATAGTCGGGCTTGGATGATGTGGACTACCTTGTTGAAGACAATGCAATGTATGATTTTTGCTCATCACCGGAAATGGAAGAGACCCATGGTAGAATGGCACATTGGCGGTGCAAGCTGGGAACAAAATGCAAATGCTGGGAATGATTCTGGTAACTGGGGAAGAACCCAACAAAAGAGAGTGGATTCACTGTTTGAAAGGGTCATAGCATTGCCGAGGAAACTGAGAGGAATCCCAGTTAGCGTCGATGATAACACCTAGCGCTTGAGCGTGCTCTCAAGAACTTGAGCATTTCCACAATCATCAAGGTTTTACCAATATCCGTGTCAAGGATCCTGGCAACACAACTTGCTACCATGATGAATGGTGATGGAGGATGCAAATGCAAGGAAGATAACACCTTCTCAGATTTCACCTTAGCGAGGCCAAGGAAATAAAATCTGGATGATCGACCGAGAGACATTTAGCACTCCGCTTCTAATGTTCTCCTTGATGTGCTAGTGTAACCCATTCATAGATATGGTTTGATAACTAGAACATCAAGTAAAAGGTCAGACTTCGGAACACAGAAATCCATAGGGGCAACTAGGGAGTAAATCCTAAGAAATCCCTATGGAGAGGTGGCCAACTTCCTCAATCAAGATATTATAATAACAGGTCTTCCGGCTGGGTGTGTTGGCCATGACATCCACCTTACCGGTTATCGAGAGACCGACATTATAATTCTTGGGAAATGTTCCAAACCATCATATCTGCCTGAGATTCAGATCTGGTTGGTGTCAGGATATTCCAGACTCATCGAGTCTAGGAAGAAAAATGAAAGTTTGCAACACAAATCGACGAGATGACGTTGCGGGATTCTCGGGAGATGAACTATGATAGCAGCTCCAAAACATGAGCTGATTCTGCTACAAACATGTGAACACGCTGTCCCAGACAAACATGACCACGTGGTAGTCTTATAATAAAACACTACCGAGTTCAGGTGGGGGAACCATCATTAATGACATCGAAGTCTCCACGCGTGGAAGTCCAAAGAGTTCACCTTGGACAGACTCCTTTATCTTTGAACAACTCAATCAGTGGCTTGGTGTGCTCGGAACACATATGGAATGAAGGTTGCAAGTCTCCAGACCACAGAATACTTCGCACGTATGCATGACTGACTTGGGATGATTCTAGAGGAAGCAAAACTAACTTTCTCAAATCCATGGCGGCAACTTTCACCAAATGCACGTGTATAAGAGGAAGTCACTCCTTTCATCAAACAAATACTTCATGAGCTAGCATGAAGAAAATGTCTTCAAAAGTTTCCAACACTAGCTTAATGTTCAACAAAATCATGGAGGCGATAAGGATGTTGTCAATGGGCTCAACAACAATTCATCCGTGTTTCCTTTTAAAAGGAATTCCATAGTTAAGTGAACAAGTGATAGCATGGGTCAGAACCAAAAGATATAATGGTGTATACTCGAGGCATCAACCACGAGTAAGACAACATTACGAATATCGTTGGTTCTGGTCTGATTGGATGATAGCCCATACTCCAATCAAAGGTTGGATAAAATGATAGGTCCATTAACTGATCACGAGGTTCAGTCGATGAAAATATCAACTTTCTTCAACACACATACAAGACATCCCTTATAATGAACTATATCGGACAAGCTTCTATCTTCCAACTCTCCAAGTTGATGCATAGCCTAACCAACTAGCTCAGGGGTATCCAACACAGATTCTTGGAGAAAGGGTGGTTTACAGGAATAAACCAACTTGATCACGAACTCAACATAGCGGTCAGGTGACAACCTGGTGATACTTTCGAGAAGATATTCGGAAAATCACGAACCACCGATATGTTACTAAGATCGAGAACAATCTTGCTTTTCAGGGCAAGACGATATGATCAAATGAGTGAGGACTTGACACAATCCTAACTCATTGACCGAAGGGTGCACCGAAATAAGAACTAGATAGCACGATCAGTCTTAGGGTGACGATTCAATAATCAATATGCTGAGAATGAGGTTATCGTCCATTTAACTACCAAGCAACAAGGTTGCTAGGAGTATTTAATTCACACATCACGATTCACTTGTCGGCATTCCGGTTGCGACAACACGGAACCGAGGGATGAATAATGATGGCGAGAAGTATCACTACATCAAGAATTCACAAGAGCCGGTGCAATCCTCATGAAAATCCTGACATAAAGACGGTAATACTTCAGGGTAGAACAGAATCAAAAGCTGGATTGCATCTGATCTGTGGAAGACAACTTCTTTGACCCGATCCTGGATATGGATGAGGTACTGGAGTTTGTTTCTCCTAGTCATTCCGCGATAGAATGGCTTGACGGACCACAAAAGTAGTAGGCATCGATAAACGAACGCACGCATACTCTTGACTATCAATTGATAGACGAAGGTCAGTAGACAACTAAAGAGGGACAACTCAAAGGAACATACAATTTTCTGAGTTGTGGATGCATGGTTTAGCATGTCGAACGAAGTTCAACATATTTCTTCCGGATAACCCATGCAGAAAGGTAGAACTGGCAGAGCCACAATATATAATGGAGATCTCATCAAGAATAATCCTGTTGTGATATTTCAGTTCAACGAGGAACTTCTGCCATAAGTAGTTCATGGTATTTGGAAGAAGAAGATACCACGGACTTTAAGGACTATCGCAAAGGTTACTAATATCCTAAAGGAACTAGCAATACTATCAACATGATGTAAGTAGAGTGAATCTCGGGTTCAAAACCCAGGAGTAGAATACCTACTACTAAGTAGCATCACGGGATGCTTTCGAGAATAAAGGCCAGAATCTCACACTGGGAACACAAAACGTTGCTAGATTACTAGGTGACTCCCTAAATACCTAGGGTCATAATAGTAACTCCAACATAAAAGTCAAGGCAATAGAATACCTCAACTCAACAATTAGTGTGATTAATCTGGCCCATGGGCACATTGAAACGGGAAGAAAGGATTTGCAATTGCATCAGACTACTTAGAAACCTGGGATGACTCGGACAGCATAACGGCTGTAAATGCTCAGAAAGATTTGAGACATTCACAAAAATGGTGGCATAACCACTCAGAAGCACAATATCAAGGTTTCGAGATCAACAATTAACATACGGAAGTAGTAGGAACTGAACTGAGACTTAAATCCAACAATCTTATAAGTCCACTGATTAGTAACACGTGATCCTAATAGAAAGAAGAGATAGCCTAGTTCTTAATCCCCGTAGAAGAGAAGATGATGACTCGGATCAGAAGGCCATGAGGTATAAGGAGTAAAAAGAGCCTTACGTTCCATCCCACAATCAATTCCCTTATATAACTAAAGAATTTCTAGACTCAACTTCGACCAGTTGGCTTGGTAATCCTACAGGCAGTCAAGCTCTAATACCAACGCTGTCAGGACCCCGACTCAATGCCACATCGATCTAGCATGTAACACCTCATATCACTTTGCGGCCTCACGCACGGTATTCCCACGGGTGTCGCCTTACCTGTGCCCGGGACCGTTTGCACCTTTTGGCACACGTATATGACAGTGTCGCTAGCATCCATATGATAAGGAGCCCGGGCTGACATGGCTAGTCGTAAACCCAAAGTGGCACAAACTTACAGGGACAGGCATCCATGACCCAGCATCGAACGTGTCGGTCATCAGCGAGTGAACCCAGGCTATAGCACTGGGCTAGCAGGACTCCGGTGAACCGGGCTATAGCGGGCTAACAGGACTCCGGTATTCATCGCGTGACATTTCCCCGAAGGGACAGACACAGGAACGAAGAAGGACACATGCCGGCCAGCCTAAGTGTTCCGGAGCAGTAGCAAGCTACCATGGCTCAGTGGAAACACTAGGAGACATTTCCCGGTAAGAGAGGCTACTAAAGATAAACAACTAGATGGTCAGATCCCACACATACCAAGCATTTCAATAACATACACACAATATGCTCGATATGTGCAAATACAACATGGCATCACAACATGACTCTACGACTCAAGTAATTTATTCATTAGGCTCCGAGGAGCGAGATATTACAAACATGGGTCTCACGACCCAACAATCAGAGCATACAAGTCAAAGCACAAGCGGAAGCTATCGTGTCTGAGTACAGACATCTATAAATGAAAAAGGCCGAGAAGCCTGACTATCTATCAGATCCTGCCGAGGGCACAAGATCGTAGCTCAGGTAACAAGCTAAACGTCGAAGTCCACGCGGAACTACTAGTGAGACCGAAATCTCTCTGCAAAACATAAAATAGGCAAACGTGAGTACAAATGTACCCAGCAAGACTTACATCAGAACTATCTACATATGCATCATTATCAACAAAGGGATGGTGGGGTTTAACTGCAGCAAGCCAGCTTTGACTCGGTGGCTATCCTAAACTACGACTGCAAGTAACTCTTTTGAGGTGGCGCACACGAGTCCACATATTCACCAACCAATACACCACTATGGAACCGCTCCCGTCTCCCTACGAGAACGCCATCCATAGCACTCACGCTTATCTTGCGTATTTTAGAGTATCCACTTTCACTTGTCTATGAACTCATATAAGCAACCCAGAAGTCCTTTTCCGCGGACACGGCTATTCGAATAGATGATGTTAACCCTGCAGGGGTGTACTTCTTCACACACGCTCTCACCACTTACCGCCGTTTACACGACATGTACTCGGCAACCTTCAAGCGGAAGCCCAATGTGGGTGTCGGCCACGGCCTACCTAAACACTCAAGTCTCTAGTCCAGGTTTATCGCCTATTCGGGTTCCATCCATGAGGAGATCCGGCCGGAGTTTCGCTCACAGCCCCAAACGATGTGAACAGGGTTCCCGAGACACCAAACGGGCGCCCGGTACACCGTGCCACGTGCCTACCACATCACAGCCCACCCCTACGGTCAGCACTGCGCACGGCCTCCAGCATACTACAAACACCAGAAACTACTTGCAACTCCTGGACAGAGGACAAGGGTGATCAAGAAGCCGAGAGGGTCCATTGGTTTTGGGCCCAATGCGTGGTAGTAGCTGAATCATGGATCACAAACACAGAACTCAGTTCCTGAGGACGGCTGCAATGAGACAACCCACAATGTACTCCTACATGGCCTCTCACCGCTACCTTTACCAAATCGTATTCACACACTTAGCTCACACACAGTAGGACATGTTCACACGCCTCTGATTCATCCCCGATGAATCAGACCTGACTCAACTCTAAGCAGTAGCAGGCATGACAAACAAACATGAATGAGTAGGCACAACAGGGCTCAAACAACTCCTACTCATGCTAGTGGGTTTCATCTATTTACTGTGGCAATGACAGGTCATGCAGAGGATAAAGGGGTTCAACTACCGCAGCATGTAACAGTTGAATCGGTGTTGTCCTAATGCATTAAAAGAGAGCAGGAGCGAGAGAGTAGGATTGTATCAGAATGAACAAGGGGGTTTTGCTTGCCTGGCACTTCTGAAGATAACATTGAGTCTTCATCAGTGTCAACGATCACATCATCGGTATCACGTCTATCGAGAGGGGACAAATACCGGCAACACAGAAGGGAACACAATCAATGCAATGCACAATATGATGCATGATCATGACATGGCAAAATGAATGTGTTTTGGGCTAATGCAACTAAAACCAGATTAAATGAAGTTGGTTTGAATCCAAGATTCAAATTCAAACTCCATATGTGATTATTCAAATGCCATTTAATTGATTTGTGCTAAACAGCAGCTATAAGTTGTTCTAACATGCATGAAAATGGTACAGATGGATTCCTTGAATTTTTCTGATAATTTTTCATATATAAATTATTTAATTTGGAGTTACGGTTGAATTTCTATGAATTTTAGAAGTTTTGGACATTTTCTGGAATTTTCTGAATTATTTTAAATCCAGAAAATCATTTAATGCGTCAGCATGACATCACCTTGACGTCATCAGGTCAACAGGGCAGGTTCAGGTCAAACCTGACCAGTGGGGTCCACTGGTCAGTGACTGGGGCTGATTAGTGTCGCTGACATGTGGGACCAGTCAACGGCCGCGTCAGCAAAGTCAATGCTGACGTGTGGGTCCTAGTGGATTATTAACTAATCTAAATAGAAAAATAAATTAAACTAAACAGGTACAGGGCCCACATGGCAGTGGCACTAGGGGTGGTTTAGCTGGGTCATTAGTGGTTAACTAGACCGGGGTTAGGCCGACGGCTCGTCGCCGGCGAGGTCAGTGGCGGCGGAGCGCGTCGGGTTTCGCCCACAGGCGACCATTTGGACGGCGGATTGGTCCTACGCGTAGCTGGGGGTCGCGCGCGTCTGGTAGTGCAAGTGGGAGGAGCTGGGGTGGAGCGGGCTCGCCGGAGTCGAGCTCGTGGCGGCGGCCGGAGTTCGGGCAACGGCGGGTTCGGCGCTATGGTGCATGGGAGGAGGGGTTGGTGGGCGCTACGGGCTCCTGGGAGTGCTCTGAGTACGTCTGCGTGCTCGGTTTGGACGGAGGTGAACCAAAACGACGACGGCGACAAGTCCGGCGCCGGTGAGGTCTCGGTCTCGACGGAAACGACGGATACGACGAGCTAATGGACATGGGAGAAGGGGGGGTCGGTAGAGGAGCTCACGGCGGATGCAGGGGTGGCTTCGGCGTGCTCGGGGAAGCACCGGAGCGTGCGCAGCGGCGAAGGGGATCTCCGACGGCCGGCGACGAAGATGACGAAGATGGTGATGATGCAGGGCCTCCGGCGCCGTGTAACTCAGTGGAGAGGACGAGGAAGATGCGGCGGAGCTTCTGGGCTGCTCGAGGGGGCGAGGGAGAGGCGATGGCTGCGGTGGTGCTCGTCGGTGGCGGCGGGCGCATTCGGTGAGATGGGGAAACGGCGAGGGAGAGAGCAGGGGGAAGGAATGAGAGGCCGGATCGATCGGGACGGCACCGAGGAGGAAGACCCACGGCGTTGCGCTGTCCCGAGGACGCAGGCAGGCAGGCAGGTGGCGTGGAAGCACGGCCGTGCGCGCGCGTCGGGCACGCGCTCGGCGTCCGACTGGCGCGGTGGAGATGACGACTGGCAGTTGGGCCAGTGGGCCGCACTACTGGGCTGGGTAAGTGGCTAGGTATCCTCTCTCTCTATCTCCCTTTTTCTAATTATCTCAGTTTTCTATTATTCTGTAAATTTAGGGCTTTATTAAAAATACTCAGACACTTTCAAAAATCATGAAACTAAACATGGCTACTGTTTAGAATATATCCAACAGTAAACATTTTAGTTTATGATTATTTGAGCATTTGTAATATTTAATAGCATTTAAATGCCCAAATGAAAATACTATATGATTTAATTCAGTGACCAAATATGTCCTGCAAAAATATAAACCATTTTTGGTAGATGCTTCCACCTCAAACCAGAAATGTTGAACATTTTTAGAGGACATTTTGAGTTCAATGAAAAAGGTTTTATTTTGACCCTAGTTGAATTCATTTGGTGCTAGGGCTTAGTCAATCCCCATCTCAGGTTTAAATGAAGTTTGAACATGATGTAACACTCTAATGCATGAACTAGGCATTGACAGAACTAGGGATGTGACAGGTTTGCTCCTCCTGAAGGGTTTTCAGCTTGGTCTCTGCCTCAATGTAGTGCTTCTCGGTGGACACTACGCTAGCCAGCGCCATGTCACGAGCCTCCCTAGATTCTGAGGCCTCCTTCCTGCCCTCCGCTGTGGCGGCTTCAGCCCAGCCCCGGGCCGTCCTGGCGGACGTGTCGGCTTGGAGCCACCCTTATACAGGCCACAAACCCTCCCCGCTAGGCACCTATCGGAATCCTAAAGGTCGGCTCGGAGTCGGCCGAGCACGGTGTAGGCCTCGTCTAGGGCGCCCGACCTGATGAAGGGTCTGCAGTCTGTGAGCACAAGGGCCTGGGGAGGAGGCGGCACAGGAGGCTTCGAACACCCCTCAGGCATGACAAGGGTGGACATCCCCATAGCCTGCTAACTTGCGGGGGCCAGCTCGTCCTGAGACCGCATCACCACGCCCTCAGGGCCGTGCTCTGTCCCGAGAGGACAAGGGACCACCTCCTCCACCCGGGCAGGGGCCATTGCGGTTGCAGCAAGGGGTGATGCCTCTTGAACCCCAGCACGCTCAACGGACGTCCCATCAGGTAGCACCAGCGAGGCACCAAGAGCAAGTGGAGCACCGGAACACTTGGACGTGGTGTCGCCCGAGTGCCCGGGGGCTGTGCCGGGCCGGCCTGATGCGCTTCCGTGCCCACCACGACCGTGTCCATAGGCTGACGGCAACCTCAGGACTAGGGGCTCCTTCGGCTCTGCGTCCTCCTTCCTCATCTTTGTCATGATGCCTAGCCTGGTCATCGGGAGGGGAGTGGTGTGGGCACAATGGCAATCTATGCTAAACTCAAGAGCAAGGTAGGTTACTTACTCATCATGGTCGATCCACGTCCTCTTCTTCTCTTTCTTGGACAGGGCAGGGGCACCCCACTTTTCCTTGGCGCAACCTTGGTCACGCCTGGGGGAGCTGGCGGGGTGCTCTTCATCCGTTGCCAGCGTGACACTGCCACCTAGCGAGGTGAAGGGGTCGCCCTGAGGGGTCACCAATGGCGTCTGCACCACTCCGCCGGCGCTTGGGGCACCCTCCGGAGGGGCGCCGTCATGCTCTTCTTCAGGGTCGCTTGGCCTAACCCTTGCGGGGTCCGGATAATGGATCCTGACCATGTGAGGACCCCGGTAGAGCATGGGAGTCCACGTCAGCAGGCTCGTCAAGCTCGCCATTATCTGGAAGGTTGTGGAGGAGTTCGCTCTGAGGTGGAGGAGATACCTCTTCCAGGTCGTCGTCCTCGGTGTCCTCCGAGTCCTCCTCAGTGTAGGTGCCGCCAGAAGACACCTGCATGGGAGAGTTGGGATGCTCGGGCGACGCGAGCTCTAGCTCGTTGAAGGTGGGCATGGAGGCGACTAGCTTCGCCCTATCCCCGCGGCGGTACAGCAAGACGTAGGCCTCAGGGAGGTTCCTCGGCTCGCCGTTGAGAAAGACGGCCATGGCCATGTCCAGCTTCTCGCCCATCAGGCTCTCCGAGCGTACCCTCATGTTGTCCGACTCGCCCTAGAACTCCCACATAGGGTGCGTGTATGCCTGGAGTGGCGCCAGGTGCTGCGTCAAGAACTCCTTCACAAGCACGCCCCCGCCAACACCTTTGCCTCCATGTCCGAGGTCATCCTCCTTAGGACAGGCTCCGCTCGGGGGTCGGAGAGCTTCTCATGGCTCCACCTCTCGATTCATTTGGGCAACTCAGTCGGCAGCTCGGGCCGCTCGTTGAGCCCATTGGTGTCTAGGAAGACACAGTGGTGTCGGAAGCCTTCCACCTTCTTCCCGGCCTTCATGAGCCCATTCCCCTTGTGGAGTGTGACGAAGGACACGCAGCCGGAGCGTTGTGTCGCATCGTGCAGTCGCAGGCATATGAAGTGGCAGAGGAGCGGCACTGAGGGCTTCACGCCCACAACAGCTTCACAGTAGAATGCGAAGATGGAGAGGAGGATGGAGTTGGGTTGAAGATGGAGGGCTTGGATCTGGTAGTGGTTGAGGATGGCGACGAAGAACTCCGAGAGGGTCGGGATGAGACCCGCGAAGATGCCGTCGAGGAAGAAGGGATAGACCGTCTGCACCAAGGACCTCCGCTCGACGGAACCAGCCTAGATCACAGTCTCATTCTACTCATTGTTGTCACTCGCTGTCTGCGGGAGCATGGGGGTGAGGTGCGCCTCCTCGATAATGGGACGCGCCAAGCGCTGGTGCGAGAGAGGAGGAGGAGAGTGCGGCTTTCGCAGTGGGCTTCGGTTTCCGGGCGCCATTCGCATGGTCACCAGCACCGGAGGAGGAGGAGAAAGGGGGCGGAGCGCGATTGGATCTGGAGAAACCTTCGGTAGGGAGAAGGGGATCTGGAGCAAGTTGTGTGGGGAAACGATGGCTCTACAACGTGCGCCAGAATTTTGTCAGCCTGGGCGGTTGCCGAGGCGACATGGGGAAGTGGAGGCGTCCGCGTCCCATCAAGCGCCATGCGTCAACCTGGTCTGTAGCTGATTGGGGCCCGTGGCGCTTCGCCCTTGCCCCTTGGCTTCGCCTTGAAGCCAGCCCGAGCGTGCTATGGGCCCAGGGGGCTACTCTCGGCATTCTGGGTACCACGGTACCCAGAATTTCCTGTGTGAAGCCCACGATGTGGCTTCCTCGACTGACTGGTACGTCCCATCTCCAAGACCACCAAGACAAGACCCACGCGAGGGCCCTGACTTCGCGAGGCAGACGACACCAAGACCTCCGAGGGGGGTGGCCTCCCCAGGCGGCCTTCCGAGGAGCGGAGATTTCTATGCAAGTACCTAGCCTCGTGAGGCTGTGATGACGTGAGCCATGATGACCATGGCTAGGCGGGCGTTGATACGACTCCAACGTATCTACTTACGCTTTTCTCTTGTTTTAGACTCAAATTTGCATGATTTGAATGAAACTAACCCCGGAGTGACGCTGTTTTCAGCAGAATTACCATGGTTTTTTTATGCAGAAATAAATGTTCTTGAAATCGAAGAAAACTTTAAGAGGATTTATTATATCAATAATAAGAATTTCTGGAGCCAAGACCCACCAGAGAGGGGCCCCCGGATGGGCACAACCCACCAGGGCGCGCCCCCTCTACTGGCACGCCCAGGTGGGTTGTACCCCCCCGGTGGCCCCGCGGACGACCCCCCTGATACTATAAAATCACATATTTCCAGAAAAAATGAGGGAGAAAGAATTATCACGATCCACGAGATGGAGTTGCTGCCAACCCTTTTTCTTCCTTGGGAGGGCAGATCCGGAGTCCTTTTGGGGCTCCCAAGAGGGGGATCTTCGTTCTTCGTCATCACCAACCATTCGCCATCACCAATTCCATGATGCTCCCAACTGGGAGTGAGTAATTCCTTCGTAGGCTCGTTGGTCGGTGAGGAGTTGGATGAGATTCATCATGTAATCGAGTTAGTTTTGATAGAGCCTAATCCGTAGTATCCACTATGTTCTTAGATTGGTGTTGCTATGACTTTGCCATGCTTAATGCTTGTCACTTTGGGCCAGAGTGCCATGATTTCATATCTGAACCATTTATGTTACCATCATTATATGCATGTTCTAGATCTGATCTTGCAAGTTATAGTCACCTACTATGTGTTATGATCCGGCAACCCTGGAGTGACAACAACCGGGCCCACTCCCGATGATGACCATAGTTTGAGGAGTTCATGTATTCACTATGTGTTAATTCTTTGTTCTGGTTCTCTATTAAAAGGAGGCTTTAATATCCCTTAGTTTCCAATATTGACCCCGCTGCCACGGGAGGGTAGGACAAAAGATGTCATGCAAGTTCTTTAATAAAGCACGTATGCCTATTTACAGAATACATGCCTTCATTATATCGATGAACAGGATCTAGTGCCGTATCGCCCTAGGTTATAAATGTCTTATGATGAATATCATCCAACAAGTCACCGATCCAATGCCTACAAACTTTTCATTATTGTTTCTGCTAAGTTACTACTGCTATCATCATTGTTACACTTGCTACAAAATTACAGCTATCATTGTTACGGATACTATTGCTGCTGTGACTACTATCAAACTAATTTTGCTACCGATCACTTTGCTGTAGATAATTAATCGCCAGGTGTGGTTGAATTGACAACTTTCTTTGGCTCCCCTTGTGTCGAATCTATAAATTTGGTTTGAATACTTTACCCTCGAAAACTGTTGCGATCCCCTATACTTGTGAGTTATCAAGACCTTTTTTCTGGCGCCATTGCCTGGGAGCATTGCTATATTTGTTGAGTCACTTGGGATTATTATCATATTATCAGTATGAAGAATCTGAAGGATGCTAAGACTAAGATTTTTCCCCAAAGACGAGGGGAGGTAAGGAACTACTATCCAGTTCTGCTTTAGATTCACCTTCTGTTATGAATAAACTTGCAACACCACTACATGCTATTAATTCTGATATGTCGCAAGTTATTGATGATGCTACTTCTACTATGAATGATGCTTATGATGATGCTAGTACCTTGCTTGATAATGACTATGCGCCACTTGGTGAATTTCATGATAAACAAATTGCTAGAGTTATGCAACATGATGTTGTTGAATCTGATGATGAGCTTGAAAATGAAACTATTGAAACTCCTGCTAAAACTAGCCTTCCTAGATATGAATTGCCTAAGGTACCAGAAGGTTATGTTATGAGTGAAGAAACAACTAGAGATATTCTTGCTTGCAATGATAGAGATGATCTAGAGAAATTACTATACAAGTATAAAGAAAAATCTCTGAATGCTAGAATGAAATGTGATCCTAAGTTTGCTACTTCACCTATCTTTATTTATGATAAGTATTATGAATTCTCTGTCGACACAGAGTTAATTACACTGGTTGAATCTGTCCTTTCCATGGTTATGAAACTGAAACTGTTGTGGCACATCTTACTAAGTTGAATGACATAGCCACTTCTTTTTACTCATGATGAGAAAACTCGCTATTACTTTATTCTCAAACTATTTCCTTTCTCATTAAAGGGTGATGCTAAAGCTTGGTACAATAGTCTTGCTCCTGGTTGTGTGCGTAGTCCCTAGGATATGATTTATTACTGCTCTGAAAAATATTTTCCTGCTCATATGAAACAAGCTGCCTTACAGGAAATATTTAACTTTGCTCAAACTAAAGAAGAGAGTCTCCCACAAACTTGGGGGAGGCCTTTCCAGTTACTTAATGCTTTGCCTGATCATCCTCTTAAGAAAAATGAAATATTTGATATCTTCTATAATGGACTAACCGATGCTTCTAGGGACTTCCTAGATAGTTGTGCTGGTTGTGTTTTCAGGGAATGAACTGTTGGACAAGATGAAGAATTATTGAATAACATATTGAAAAATTGTGATGATTGGACCATTTCTGAACCACCGCCTAAACCCAATCCGAAGAAGAGGGGTATATTATATCTCAGTCCCGAAGATATGCAAGAGGCAAAGAAATCTATGAAGGAAAAGGTATTAAAGCTGAGGATGTTAAAAATTTACCTCATATTGAAGAAATACATGGGCTTAATACACCACCAATGCCTAAGGTGGTCGAGGTAAATTCTCTTATGAAGTTTAATGATAATGATAATCCTAACAATATGCATCCTAGTCAATGCCTTTATGAGTTTGAAAACTACATTAGAAAACAATATCACTTCAATGCAAATGTTATGAAACAATTGAAATATAATTCTGATATGATTGCTCGCTTGAGTGACTCGTTACTTAGAATATCAAATGATGTTAGAGGTATTGGAAAACATGCTTCTATGGTTCAAACTCAATTAGAACAAGTTTCTAAATCTCAAAGAAAATTACTTGATGAAATGAATAATAATATGCATGACTTTGCTGTTAGAGTTGCAACTAGAGGAGGTAAAATAACTCAGGAACCACTTTATCCTGAGGGACACCCTAAAAGAATTGAACAAGATTCACAAAGAGCTAACACTAGTGCACCTAGTTCTTCTAAAAAGAAAAAGAAAAAGAAAAATGATAGGAATTCACATGCTCCTAGTGAACCTGAAATAGAAAAAACTTCCTAATAATGATAATGATATTTCTATCTCTGATGCTGAAACTCAGTCTCGTAATGAACACTCACCTACTGACAATGAAAAAGGTAATGATGAGGTTCATGAATACTCTCAACCAACCAATGAAAAGGAACCATATAATGATGTTGAGATAGAACCACCCGTTGATCTCGATAACCCACAAGCTAATAATAAAAGGTATGACCAAAGAGACTTTGTTGCTAGAAAACACGGTAAAGAAAGAGAACCCTGGGTCCAAAAACCTATGCCTTTTCCACCCAAGTCAACTAAAAAGAATGATGACAAGGAATTTGAACGCTTTGCTGAAATGCTGAGGCTAGTCTTTTTGTGTACTCGTTTGACTGATATCTTGAAAATGCCACCTTATGCAAAGTATATGAAAGGCATCATCACAAATAAGAGAAAAATACCAGAAACTGAAATCTCCAATATGCTTGCTAATTACACTTTTAAAGATGGAGTACCTAAAAACTTGGAGATCCGGGAATACCAACTATACCTTGCTCTTTCAAAAAGAATTATGTGAAAACTACTTTGTGCGATTTAGGAGCCGGTGTTAGTGTTATGCCTTTCGCTTTATATAAAAGACTTGACTTGAATAAACTCACACCTCCTGAAATATCTTTTCAAATGGATGACAAATCAACTACCATACCTATCAGTATCTGTGAGGATGTGCCCATTGTTGTTGCTAATGTTACTATTTTGACTGACTTTGTTATACTTGAGATGCCCGAGGACAACAACATGTCGATTATCCTTGGTAGACCCTTCCTGAATAATGCAGGGGCTGTTATTGATTGCAATAAAAGCAAGGTCACTTTTCATATTAATGGTAATGAGCATACGGTGCACTTTCCGAAGAAACAAGTCCAAGTGAATGGTATTAATGTTATTGAAAAATCTCCGACAATCACTATTGGAAGTTTTCAAATACCTCTACCTACTGTCAAAAAGAAATATGAAATACTTATTGTTGGGGAAATGCATATCCCCATTGAGGTAAATTAGTGATTTACGAAAGTTCTTCGGTTTCATGCTAATCGAAAGTGGTTGTTAATAAGACTTGATCAACCTTATTAATGGATCATTTTTGAACAATATGAAGTTGATGAATTTAGTAAACACTAGTTCTGTCCCTACTTTTATTCTTTGTTTTTATTAGTTAAATAAAATAAAATGCCATGTTTTGTCTGTTTTCTGAATTTCCCATGCGATAAAAAATGACCCAAAAATAAAAAATCTCAGAATGCACTGAAAATTTAATACATTTTTTTTCGAATTTTTGAGGATTTTTGCTGCAATAAACATCAGAGGGATGTGCACCAGGTGGGCACAACCCACCTGGACGTGCTAGCACCCCAGGCGCGCCCTGGTGGGTTGTGGTCCCCATGTGAGCCCCCTCACTTACCTCTTCATACCACATCATCACTTACCTCCAGAAAAAAAATCCCCATTGCTCTCTCTCCCGTGTTCTTGAGCTCAAACCCGCGGATGTTGATCTCTTTGCTCGAAGCTCCATTTTCGAAACTGTTTCGGGGGGTTGTTGCTTGGTATGTGACTCCACCATTTGTCCAATTACTTTTTGTTTTAGTGGTTTATACTTCGTATAATTAGGTACTCTTGGTGCTGCTGTAGATGTGCTTGCATGTTGAATTCTTAGTGTTTTAAGTAGTTTGAATGCTTGCTATGGCTTCTATGTGTTCCTATGAGTAGTTGCTATCAATCTTACAAAGTTTTGTTGACAAAATTTTGTCACTCCAAAATTTTTATTTTCAGAAAATTGTACGCGAACATGAATATCTTTAGGAAGTTTGACTCTAAGAACAACTCCAAGGGTGTTATCAGGGAGTCTTCTGACAATGATCTCCACCGTCAGAGGTTGGCGGAAGTACGGCCGTGCGAATGGCCGCACACCCTGTTCCTGCAAGAGGCTGGAATTCTTGAGGAGTTCATGCAATATATTGCTAATACCGGCCTCACTGATTTCATAGCAGACGAGGGTGACCAGCACCAAATCCTCACAAACATCTTTGTTCAGAGCTTTACTTTCTTGCCCAGAAATAATCCCCCTAAAGTGAGCTTTGATTTATATGTTGAAAATCATTAGATACCACTTATTGAGTTTTGTGACATATGCATGATCCCTTCTAATGGGAGCTTGGCTGAGCCTAGGCCGGCTGAGTTTGAGGCCGCTTATCACACTCTGACAGCGGGTGATGAGAGAGGAGTGTCAGCCATCACTGCCGCTAGCTTACATTTTCCCGCTGTTCGATACTTTGCACCTTTTATTGCAAAATGCTTGCCTGCTAGGGAGAAGGAGGGTGCACTTAGTTCACCAGACCTTTCTATTCTACGTCGTGCACTAGAGGGCGACAACACGCATAGCTTGGGAGCTATCGTGGCTCGTCGCCTCCATCTTAATAAAACTCAGGGCAAAAACACATGGTGGGATTTATGCCACTTGTTTGGCAGCTCATTTTGAGGTAACGATACACCCTCATGATTACTGTCTGACTAAGGTTTACATAGATCGTGCAACCATGGATCACCATCACTTTCTTGCACATGATCGTCCTGACATGGCCATTCCCTACAACTTGGTCTATAGTATTGATCCTTGTGATGTTATTCCATTGCATGCTCCTGCTTTGTTTGATTCTGTTGCCAGGGGTGGATACCAGATTATGCATGCAGACATCATCGCCTACTGGAATTCTCACGCTGCAGAGGCTGCAGAGGAGCCTCCAAAGTGGGATCAGTGGATGCCCTCTCCTCAGCAGTGGGATGAGTGGATGCCTGCTCCTCAGGATCCATACTACCCTCCAGGCTACTGATTCACTACCAAGTTAGGCTAAAAGACTAAGCTTGGGGAGTACGTGTCTCTCATGACTTTACATTCATGTCTATTTATTCCATTTGTCGGTGTTCACACTTTTTCATTGTATCATCCATGCTTAGATTTATTTTCTTGCTTTCTTCTTGTGTGTTTGAAAAAACTTTAGAAAAACCAAAAAATTAGTTGTAGATAATTTACTTTCTATCCATGCTTAGTAGTACTAAAAAGAAAATCCAAAAAGATTTCCTTGTTCTTCTTTTGCTTATTGGGAGCTTTCCCAAGTAAATGGTTTTTTCTCATTTTTGCTTTTCCCTTTTATTTGCTTGCTAAAGAAAACCAAAATGTCCAAAAATATTTCAGTGTGTTTCTCTAAATTTCTTTTCCTTTTTTTATTTGAGTTGTACCGAGGAGAAGACCGTGATGAAAATGTTGAGTGGCTCTCATATGAATAATTGTTGAACTAATAAAGAGCCCATTTTACATTGTCTTCTCCTGTTGAATAAAATGTTTGTATATTCCAGCTTAGTCCATGGCACTCTTGCACTATTATTATTTTCATATCATTCGGTCGTGCAAGTGAATGGCAATAATGACGACATTCGATGAACTGGCTGTGGCAAAGAAAAATTGGTATGAACTCGACTTGTCCTGTTTGTGTAAATATGCTTAACCTAGCATCCATGATTCAGCCCATTATGATTAAACATGTTTGCAATGACAATTAGAGATTATAGTTTCTCATGCCATGCATAAGTAGCTGGGAGTTAATAATGATTTATCTTGGATATCAACATAGCATTAAAATGATTGTGATGTAGTATGATGATATGGTATCCTCCTCTGAATGTTCAAGTGGCTTGACTTGGTACATGTTCATGCATTTAGTTGAATCAAAACCAACATAGCCTCTATAATGTTTATGTTCATGGTGTTCATATCCTACTCATGCTAGTTTCCAATGTTACTTATGCATAATGCATGGTGATGATCATTGTTGCTCTCTAGCTGGCCGCTTCTCAATCTTAATTGCTAGCCTTCGCCTGTACTAAGTGGGAACTCTGCTTGTAGATCAAAACCCTTGAACCCAAAGTTATTCCAGATGAGTCCACCATACCTACCTATATACGGTATTACCCTGCCATCCTATGTAAATTTGCATGTGCCACCTCTAAAAACTTCTAAAAATTATCCGTTTTGTGTGCCTGGATCGTTCATGGAATGACAAGAGGTGCTCGGTATCTTCCATGCTAAGCGGGTTATTCTCAGGATGAGTGTTTATTCACTCGCCATCGCACGATAAAATGGGCGGTAATAGGGATGCCTAGTCCCAAACTACAAACATGAAAAATAGTTCATCTCTCAAATAATTAAACAAAAACTCACAATGGAGTCAAAACCTTTACTTTTATCGCTTGGGAACCGCCACTAGCATGCTTAGGTTGGAAGATGTTGATAACTGATGGTTGTGAAGTGAATAAGAAGGGTTCATGTCTCAAAATATCATTTGCCTCTGTTTTCAAAATTGAGCTCTAGCACCTCTGCAAATCACTGCTTCCCTCTACGAAGGGACTTTCTATTTACTTTTATGTTGTGTCATCACCTTCTAAAAACAAGCGCTAGAAACTCAGTAGAGCACAACTGTCATGATTTTTTGCATTGTGTGTAGCTAATGTTGGGTGCATCATGACTGGATCTTTTGTACCATGAATTACAATGTTTAGTCGCTGCTTGAACTTTGGAGGTGCTCTGCATTTATGTTTTGCTGTCTCAAAAAGGGCTAGCGAGATACCACTATTGTCATATTATATCATGGTTGTTTTGACAACATGTTGCCGTTTGAGATATCTTATTATTGCTCGCTAGCTGATTATGTCATTGATATGAACCATTATAATCTTTAAGTGTTATTGTTGACATGGTTAGTTATAATGTTGGCTGAAAACCTGGGTGTTGTTTAAGCTTATTTATGCAAACACGAGCAAAAGAGTTTGTAAAAGTTTTTCTTTCTCACTTTCAGTTTATCAACTGAATTGCTTGAGGACAAGCAAATGGTTAAGATTGGGGGAGTTGATACGTCTCCAACGTATCTACTTTTTCTCATGCTTTTCCTCTTGTTTTGCACTCTAATTTGCATGATTTGAATGAAACGAACCCCGGACTAACGTTGTTTATAGCAGAACTACCATGGTGTTGTTTTTGTGCAGAAATAAAAGTTCTCGGAATGGAACGGAACTTTGCGATGATCTTTTATATGAATAATAAGAATTTCTGGAGCCAAGACCAACCAGAGAGGGGCCCTTGGGCGCGCCACCTCTCTTGGTGTGCCCAGGTGGGTTGTACCCACCTGGTGGCCCCACAGATGACCCCCTAATACTATAAAATCACATATTTCTAGAAAAAATGAGGGAGAAAGAATTATCGCGATCCACGAGACGGAGCCGCCGCCAAACCCTGTTCTTCCTCGGGAGGGTAGATTTGGAGTTTGTTTGGGGCTCCTGAGAGGGGGATCTTCGTTCTTCGTCATCACCAACCCTTCTCCATCGCCAATTCCATGATACTCCCCACAGGGAGTGAGTAATTCCTTCATAGGCTCGCTGGTCGGTGAGGACTTTGATGAGATTCATCATGTAATCGAGTTAGTTTTGTTAGGGCCTGATCCCTAGTATCCACTATGTTCTTAGATTGATGTTGGTATGACTTTGCCATGCTTAATGCTTGTCACTTTGGGACCGAGTGCCATGATTTAAGATCTGAACCATTTATGTTATCATCATTATATCCATGTTCTAGATCCGATCTTACAAGTTATAGTCACCTACTACGTGTTATGATCTGGCAACCCTGGAGTGACAACAACCAAGCCCACTCCCGGTGATGACCGTAGTTTGAGGAGTTCATGTATTCACTATGTGTGAATGCTTTGTTCCGGTTCTCTATTAAAAGGAGGCCTTAATATCCCTTAGTTTCCAATATGGACCCCGCTGCCACGGGAGGGTAGGACAAAAGATGTCATGCAAGTTCTTTTAATAAAGCACGTATGATTATTTACAGAATACATGCCTACATTATATCGATGAACTGGAGCTAGTGCCATATTGCCCTAGGTTATAACTGCCTCATGATGAATATCATTCAACAAGTCACCGATCCAATGTCTAAGAACTTTTCATTATTGTTTCTGCAAAGTTACTACTACTATCATCATTGTTACACTTGCTGCAAAATTACTGCTATCACTGTTACGATTACCATTGCTGCTGTCACTACTATCAAAACTATCAAACTACTTTTCTTCTAGTCACTTTGCTGTAGATAATTAATCTCCAGGTGTGGCTGAATTTACAACTCAACTGCTAAGACCTTAAAATATTCTTTGGCTCCCCTTGTGTTGAATCTATAAATTTGGGTTGAATACTTTACCCTCGAAAACTATTGCGATCCCCTATACTTGTGGGTTATTAGGCGTCAGCGGGCACAGAGGAGACAATTTCCCTTTTGGTGCTATGGGAGCAAGGACGAGCACAGGTTCCCGAGGAATCCCCCAAAGGTTTCCATTCCGGTGCTACAAGACTAAGACCATGGGCTCGGCAAGGTGGAGGTCATCACCGAGATGACCGCTGGGTCACGACCAAAACATTGCAGGCGAAGACCACCTTTCATCAGGATTAGACGTACTACTTGTCCCCTTTCATATTGTCCATTGTGGGATCCCTTCCTGCCTAAGTTTCGGGGAAGAGGACCATGACCACTATAAATATAGGTTAGCCACCACCGTAGAGAGCGATCGGACCAAGACCAGATCCCTTCCACCCTCACCACCTTAGCCCTCGCGAGGCTGTTCATCCTATGTACTGGTTCACCCTTAGCCCCTCATGAGGCCAATCCACCACAAAGCAGGAGTAGGGTTTTACACTGCAAGGTGGCCCAAACCTGGGTAAACTGTCGTGTTCATCTTTTTCCCCGCTCATGCGAATGCGGCAAGGCTAGGATGTAGGGCAACGATCTTGACACTACTAGGAAAAGGCCTACTAATGGCGCACCCGTTTTGCCTACTAATGGCGCCCTACTGGTGTGCCATTAGTATCACACCACTAGTATTTCTTACTAATGGCGCACCATTGGTGTGCCATTAGTATCTGGTATACTAATGGCGCACCATGCAGTGCGCCATTAATATAGAACACCATGCACCATTAGTATGCCTCCCAGGGGGCCATATTTAACCATGTGCTTTGGCATACTAATGGCGCACTGTTGGGTGATGTGCCATTAGTATACTTTGGCATACTAATGGCGCACTCTGTAGTGATGCGCCATTAGTATGAATATTAGGTTTTATTTTTTTACTTTTCTGATTTTTTGCACAGGTTACAAAATATATTATTTGATATAATATAGACAGCAGTACACAGCAACATCGAATTCATCGAATACAATAGAAGATTAGTCACGGAATACAATTCATCATATTAGTCTCCGAATTCAAAAGACCGAACAAAGATAAAACATTACAAGTCTCGAGACCGCGAGTATCAAGTTTGTCTTCACATTACAAGTCGATATCGATCATCTAAACTACCATCACATAGAAGAGAGCTGCAGTCATCACGATGAGCATCATCGCGATGAAACTAGTCTTCATCCGGTTCCTCCAACGCTCCCTCCTCTCTCCCGCTAGATAGCGGGCGTATCTAGATTCCGCCTCCGCCCTAGTGGTGTACCCTTTGTAATTGTTACCGCTGAAATGGTGAACCTGTCTCCGACACTCCTCCCAGTCGTCGTAGACTCTGGGAACCTTACCCTTGTACACGACATACGACGACATCTCTATGCACAAGCCAAACAACAGACAATACATGCATAAGCAATATATAAGTATGCAATAAAAGGATCGGAAGAGAAAAGCAAGACATTAATAGCACGATTCAGGGTCCTACTAATAAATAGCATCGATTACATCTAAGTTGAACGATTGTCCAAACAAAGAGACATACAATTCATTAAAGTTTAATTACAACATGAGCCAATCAATGTTTCATAACTACACATCACTACTTTCGACTCGACTCATGGGACAGGAGCATGGATGAAGCTGCCGTCTGTCGTGATGGTCATGAAATCGCGGGCGTTGTCAGCCTGCATTTGTAGCGTTCCGTCTATCTCACTGTTGGACGGTTGATATCTGAGGAAGAACTGCCCCGAGGTATGAAGGACGTCTTGATGGATGATGTCCGCAAACTCCGACTAGATGCGAAAGAATTCTTGTCTGATGTTCGCGTCCTGGATTGCCGACAAGCTCGCGGCCCAATCTTTGAGATTATCTGGTAGCAGAAGGTGATGAAGGTCCCTTACGATCGCCCACATGTGATGGAGGGCGTAGTAGGCATCCTTCTGACCGCCAAGCGGCTGCTTGACGCAGCAGAATGTCGTATTGTGGGCAAACACGTGCTTGCCGTACTTATGAACTGCCCTGGTGAAGGTGCCTCTAGATTTGGCGTAGCCGGGGAGAACATCATCAAGAACTTTCTTGATATTTGTGTAGTCTATCTTGGAGTCATGGTTCGGGTTGAAATACGTGGCCATGGAATATTTTGGGCTTAAGAGGATGAGTGTGCAATGTGTGTCACTACACAGAACACGGAATGTTAGAAAAAAAAAGAACGATCGAAATCTAAGATATCATATGTTACGGGGCGGTTAAGGGATGACTTACTCGGGAACGTAAGCCACAAGGAAGTTATCCTTATCTGGGTTTGCCAGAATGACACCTTTGAGGTGTGAACTCGTGACTTGGCGGTCCCCAGCGCTGCTCAAGAGCTTGGCACGCTTGTAGAAGGGGTCGACTATCACGATGTCCGGGGTCTTGTCTCTAATGATACGCATCTCCATACTCAGCGAAAACAGTCGAACAAAGGTGTAGTGCAGCGGATGAAGGTTAAACATAGCAAAGATGTCATCAAACCGCAGGACGATCGTACCCCCGATGTCGCCATCCACAATGCCCTTGCCCTCTGGCACCTTGGCCACGAAAACCGGGTATGCCACATCATTCTCTCTGAGACGCCGCTTCTCCAAAGAAAGAACACTATCGTGCAGACTCCGCATAGCACCGATTGCAGTATTGAGCATATTTGTCGGTAGCATCGCCTTACCCGCCACATGCACCCTCCTCGAGATATCCTTAGGTGAAGGTGGTCCGTCCTGAGCACGGATCGTACTCGGTGTCGGCTGGCTCGCACTGGCGCCCTTTTTAGTCTTCCGTTTCCAGCTCTTCTTCTTGATCTGCTGTAATGGGACCGAGTTCTGCTCACAGACCGCCTTCTTGAGCGTGTTGGGGCTGATAATATTTCACACCTCAGCTATCTGAGGCTCGGTGAAGGCGGCAGCTGGAGGCGTCTCCTGAGAACTGAACGCCAGACGATGCCTGTTGCAACTGGGTTTCTCCGCCGTACCAGCTAGATCACGGCCGTCTTGGTTGGGTTCTTGAGAAGGAGGCCCGCATAACTCGTCACCGTACCCATGTTCGGAAAAGTACTTATCGACGTTGGTAAATACCGTCGTCGTTGTCGTCGTCGTCCGGATCCTGTGCCATATGCATGTCCGGATCATGTGCCATAGGGATGTCCGGCATGTCCGGTAGCGTTGCAGCGTTCTTGCCATGGCTTAGCGCCGGCACGACTGGCGGTCTTGTCTGTGGGGTGGTGTCCCCCGACCCCAACCGAATCTGGCTCTTCGACCAAAGCAGGGGCCAGCTTACGCAGGCGCTGAGGGTCATCTCATTTTCTTCGTCGGCCCCAGCGGGTTGAATCGGAGGTAACAGCTCGTCGCAGCCTGGCAGCACCCGAACCACTTCAACCCTATACACTGTGGGTGGCATCGGATTACCGTGGAACACGGGGTTGCCTGGTTGAATGATTCTGCCCTTGGCAACATCGACCAACTCGCCCTGCGGCGGTGCCCTGCGAAAACATGTAGGGCGTCAGGGATGCCCAGTCAAAGGCAAGGAGATGAAGTCATCGGCCGAGAGGCTTAGTTACCGTGATGCCGTCGATCTCGGCTAATGTCGAGGCACTGCCAACAGCGGGCCTGCAACTGACGAAGGGGCCGCTTGCTGGCGAGGTGCCGGCTGGCGTACACCCGGGTGCATTAAGCTTCAATGCTCGTGTCGGCGCCAGAGACACGAATACCGCCTCCGCCAGAGACACCAATGGCGCCACCGGAGACACCAATGGCGCTGCCTGCGCACTGTGCGAGTTGCTAGCCGTGAAGCTGGGAACCTGGGGGAGGCCCCTGTTGGCCGCCCGCAATCCACGTCGTCAGCCCATGAATCAACGTAGGCACCATGGCGTTGAGCTTTGTTCCCAGTTGTTGTTCCACTTGCTCTTGGACAAGCTCCGAAATTTGCGCCACTTGTGCCTTGAGTGCTTCAACCTCGCGCGACTGGCTTTCCGAGCTGGTCTTTTTCTCCTTTCGCCCACCAGCGGTATAGTATGATGACCATTTTGTGGACAAGCCTTTGCCGGCCACACGACCAGCTGACGTTGGCTTACTGAGCTTATCCTTGTTTTTCATTAGGTTCAACGCCCTATGCAAAGGGGTGTCGAAAGGGGAGCTCTGAGACGATCCCGCGCTACTGCTTTCTTTGTCCTGCCGAAGGAACGTGAACCATTTAGAAATATTGGGGATTAATTAGAATGCAACCATATGGAGCTAATTACGCGGGGGTGTATTCCTTACCAGAACAAGCTCAAGCGCCTTGGTCTTCGGATCCGTGATAAGCTCCTTTGTTACCTGGTCCTCCTTGTACCGGGCCCTAAGAAAGTTCCTGGTCTGCTTGTCACGGTATTTCTCGAAGCAGGGCGGTAGGCCTTGCTTGGCACGCTCCGTGTCCTCCTTGTCCCATATAGGCTCCGCCACTTTGTAACTGCCGGGACCGAGTTGGTGGACCCCTAAGTTCAACTGCCGCATTTCTTTCCCCCACTGACTTGATTCGGAGGTTGCGGGGCTCTAGCACTTGATCTTGAACTCCTTGTAGTCATCTTCGCTCATCAAAGGATATTTCGCCTTGATCTTCTCATAACTATCACCTTTTTCAATCATTGCCTTCACCGTGCTTTTCCAAGTAGACAGGGCCATGCTCATCCTCGTGAGGGCGGCACTGTTCACTTTATTCCCTGAGAGGCATGTGTTTGCAAACTCAGCGGGGAACTTGTATCGTTCGTGCAGCTTCGTGAAGAGGAGGCTGCGCAAATTCCCTTAGTCCTTATGCCTTAGGTTCTCGGTGTTGATCGAGATGGTGCTTCGGAGAATGCACGCGAGCTGAACTGAGTACCCCTTGACTACGTGTTTGGGCGTCGTCGGATGCTCGTCGGAGTTCACTTCAGTAAATTCCTCCCTGACGGTGCCGAGCATGCTCGGGCGCCGGTCCTTCCATTGCCTCTTCGATTGGCTGCCATCTGTGCGTGTGCCGCCATCATCAGTGGTGGCATCCGTGGCGCCATCATCAGTGGTGTCATCCCCGACGCCACTAGGGGTTGTGTAGTCAGGATCGGTGTCTTCCGCGGCGTCCTCATAGCGGTGAGGTTCTTCCTCCAACTCCTGGGACAGCTCCCAGAATTGCTTGCCGCCCGAACCGCGGGCCTCATCGTTGTGGGCCATGTTTCGCTCTAAATAGGAAAAAAGTTTGGTCAAAAAGTTGGTTATTGTCAAGGAACAAGATCATGGTCTCATCATTTAGGGTTTGTCGACACCGAGGCATCCTAAAAGCTAAGCTTTTATCATTTAGGGTTTGTCGACGCCGAGGCACCCTAAAAGCCTAAGCATACATCATTTAGGTTCTCATCGACACCGAGGCACCCTATAGAAGCCAAGTTAAGTTTTCATCATTTAGGGTTTATCGATGACGAGGCACCCTAGGTTGGGCCTAATCACTTGGCACTAATCACTTGGCTCTATTGCCACCTATGTTGGGTTTATCATCTAGGGTTTATCGATGCTAAGGAGAATTCTAAGTTGGGCCTAATCACTTGGCTCTATTGCCACCTATGGTTTAATGCAGCAAGAATGGCGGGGCAGTTGATCCTACTTAACTAAGTACTAAGATACCCCGGCCCATGCATTAGTCGCAAGTACCCCATATGTCCTATTTTTAGCAAAGTCATGCTAAAGTTTTTACGAATTTTTTTGGCATGCATGACCTTTGCTGAAAATAGGACATATGGAATACCCGAATTTGCCGGAACGGAAGTTAATCGACATTCCAGCAAACTCAAGGGCCTCTCGGGGTACCTGCAAATTCATCACGACACAATGGTCGGAGACAAAACCCAGCAAACTAGCAAGATGATCATCATCTTTGCAAGTCATTACTTGTCAAATACAGAAGAAGAACAATTTATTTGTGGCATAGTTGGCCCATACAGAAGAAGCAACACCCTGCACTAGCCTAAAAACAAGTGAAGTTTCACCCATATAAGAACAACTTTATAAAATCAGAGAAGTTGCTATGTTTTTTCTACTGCTAGGAAAAACATCACTCATTGGAAATGAAAATCTCAGTACCAGCATTTTGAACTTTGAAATGAAATACATTAGTAGTATTAGTAGTATATGGAGTAGTATCTTGTCTAGTAGTAGTATTAGTTGTATATGGAGTAGCAAGTTTTGCCTCAGAGACCGCAAAAGCTATGTTTTTTCTCAATTCAGATAGCTAAGTGGAAAACCACGTCAAGTTCTGTTTTAATACTCTATTTCTCAATGCATGCAATTGGTTTCATCTGGACTACATCATAGAACCACCAATAAAGGACACTGAAAAAAATATAGAGAAGCCTACGGTTCCTATCCTTGAGTAGCATGATTAGAGATGAGTAGATCCCCTAAAGGTGTCCTAAGCACCTGCTGTTACTCTTGGAAGCAATGCAAACATGTAAAAGTTATTACCGTTGACAATACTACTCAAGGCATGATAATCCATCTAATCTAATGAAATCTGAACTCAACCTGATCATGGTTCATGCCCTCAGACACATCAGCACCTCAAGAATTCCATGACAAAAATAAAAAGGACCAAGACAATCACCACACAAGTGAAGAGAGAACTCGGGGCCTCTTTGACAAAAATGAAAAGGACCAATACAATGAAAAGGACCAGTGAGATGAAAAAACTAAGTTAAGGGGGGACATCAAAATGCAGAAGTGCATAACACAAGCTCACCGACATAGACACACATAACAGCCGCACAACAGCATAGACATTAAACATGTGCAGAGATCACAATCAACAAAGGTTTCCACTAGGTGTATTTCAGACTATTATTCCCATCCCGAGAAAGCATCGACTTTAGAATATCCCCTTTTCAAAGAATGTGTTCTGTGATGAAAGCACTAGCGAATCATGTTAAAGCTAACCCCTACTTTTGACCCTCAACTATAACAACCGCATGCAGTACAGAGAAGTGTTGATGCAGGCATCAAACATTATAATGCCGCAGGGTAAGGTCTCAAGTTACATGATCAGTTGTGCTTGACTAAAAATTTTGACAGGAAAATTTTGACTGAAATTTTGACTGGAGTAACAAAGGCATAACAGTAGAAATTACAGGTGTAGGTTGCTCTATTAAACAAACTTCCTATCAGTCCAACAATGTTTCTGAATCTAAACTTTTTCAGTTAACAGAACCTAAACCTGACAATGTTCAGTTAACAGAAAGGGGGGAGGGGAACCGGTGCAGCTCACCGAGAGGAAGACGATGGCGAGCTCGTGCGGGGCTGGGGTTGATGAGGTGACGCGGATCGACGGTGAGGCCATGGTGGCCGGAGGTGGAAGAAGGCGCAGACGCTGTAGACGGTGGAGGAGTCAGTGTCGTAGAGGCGCCGGAGACCTTGCCCCGCGAGACAGAGAAGGGGCTGTCAGCCCCGGCGCAGGCGGGGGGCAAGGGGAGGAGGAGGGTCGAGGGGTGTATGGTGCTGCTTCGCTGCTCGGCGCCGACGGCGAGGAGGAAGGCGAAGACGTTGAGGGTCAGGGCAGCGGGGGTGGGGGCGCGGGGGCGCGGGGGCGGCGGGGGTGGAGTCCGGCGGGGGTGGGGGCGCGGGGGCACGGGGGCGGCGGGGGTCGGGGCGGCGGCGTCGTGGGTCGGGGCGGCAACATCGTGGGTCTGGCGAGGCAGAGAGGGACGAAAGGGGATCTAGCGAGGGAGAGTGAGGGAGTCCTGGATTATGGGGTCTCCGGACAGCCGGACTATCTCCATTGGCCGGACCGTTAGACTATGAAGATACAAGATTGAAGACTTCGTCTCGTGTCTGGATGGGACTCTACTTGGCGTGGAAGGCAAGCTAGGCAATACGTATATGGATATCTCCTCCTTTGTAACCGACCTTGTGTAACCCTAACCCTCTCCGGTGTATATATAAACCGGAGGGTTTTAGTCTGTAGGACAACAATCACAACATACAATCATACCATAGGCTAGCTTTTAGGGTTTATCCTCTCTGATCTCGTGGTAGATCTACTCTTGTACACTCATATCTTCATTATTAATCAAGCAGGACGTAGGGTTTTACCTCCATCAAGAGGGCCCGAACCTGGGTAAAACTTCGTGTCCCTTGCCTCCTGTTACCATCTGTCCTAGACACACAGTTCAGGACCCCCTACCCGAGATCCGCCAGTTTTGACACCGACATTGGTGCTTTCATTGAGAGTTCCTCTGTGTCGTCACCGTTAGGCTTGATGGCTCCTACTATCATCGATAGCGATGCGGTCCAGGGTGAGACTTTTCTCCCCGGACAGATCTTCGTATTCGGCGGCTTTGCACTGCGGGCTAATTCGCTTGGCCATCTGGAGAAGATTGAAAGCTACCCCCCTGGCCATCAGGTCAGATTTGGAAGTTTGAATTACACGGCCAACATCCGTGGGGACTTGATCCTCGACGGATTCGAGCCACAGCCGGGCGCGCCGCACTGTCGTGATGGGTATGACCCAGCTCTGCCATCAGACGGTACCCCAGAGGTCGCGCCCGCATCAGCTCCGACCATTAGCTCGGAGCCAGCTGCGCCAATCGAGGACGGGTGGCTAGACACCGTCTTAGGGGCTGCAGTCTCGACGGCAATCGAGCCAAACACCATCATAATCCTATATGCAGTCCATGACTCCAAGGTGCCGGACTCTCCTCCGGACCCTGAACCATCTGCGCCCCTGCCAATCGAATTCGATTGGGCGCCGATCTTGGAATTCACCGCTTCAGATACCTTTCAGCACTCGCCCTTCAGTGACATTCTGAATTCACTAAAGTCTCTCTCTTTGTCAGGAGAGCCCTGGCCGGATTATGGCCAACGAGACTGGGATACGGACGACGAAGAAATTCGACGCCCACCCACCACCCACTTTGTAGCCATTGTCGATGATTTAACCGATATACTCGACTTCGACTCTGAAGACATCGATGGTATGGACAACGATGTAGGAGACGAACATGAGCCAGCACCTATAGGGCATTGGAAAGCCACCTCGTCGTATGACGTATACATGGTGGACACACCAAAAGAAGACGACGACGAGGAACGAAAGGACGCACCGAAGGCTTGTTCCCTCGAGAAGCAGTCAAAGCGGCGGCGCAAGCGCCACCCCAAATCCCGCCTCGCCAGAAATAACGATCACACAGACCCAACGTTGGAGCAGGGCGAATCACTGCCGGACCATGGCAATACAGAGAATCAAACCAAACAAACCAATTCTGTCAAAGATAATAGTATAGACGACACAACACTGGACAGGCACCCGGAGCAGCAGAATGCCCGTCAAAGGCTTGTTGCCACTGCGAGGAGCCTAAAAAAGCAGAAGCAAAGGCTCAAGGCTGCGCAGGACACACTCCAAATCAGATGGAGTAAAGTACTCAACACAGCAGCGAAGTACGGCGAGAATTGCCCCACCAAGAGCTACCCAAAGCGGAAGTTGCTACCTGAATTCGACGCGGAGGCCTCAGACCCCTTGCAACCAAAAATCAAAACAGCCACCTAGCCGGATAGACGACCTCACGGCCAACATAGAGCGGCCAACAATGCCACTCACAAGACAATACGTGATTCACGCAGGGGCTTGCACCAAAAGAACAGCACAATCATATCGATCTATGGACGACGCAAGCACGCCCCAGCATATGATATAACATCCGAACAACGCAGTACACCCAGATACAGGGGTGCCACACACCCCCTATGTTTCACCGATGAGGTGCTGGATCATGAATTTCCAGAGGGATTCAAACCTGTAAACATAGAGGCATACGACGGAACAACAGACCCGGGGGTCTGGATCGAGGACTATATCCTCCACATCCATATGGCTGGAGGAGATGATCTCCACGCCATCAAGTACTTACCACTCAAACTCAAAGGGCCAGCCCGTCACTGTCTCAAAGGCCTCCCCAAAAACTCCATTGGAAGCTGGGCAGTGCTCAAAGACGCTTTTCGGGCAAACTTTCAAGGGACTTATGTCCGACCTCCGGACGCGGATGACTTGAGTCATATAACTCAACAGCCCGAAGAGTCAGCCCGAAAGCTTTGGAACAGGTTTCTTACTAAAAAGAACCAAATTGTTGACTGTCCGGACGCCGAAGCCTTGGCAGCTTTTAAGCACAGCGTCCGTGACGAATGGCTTGCTCGACACCTCGGCCAAGAAAAGCTGAGAACAATGGCAGCATTAACAAGCCTCATGACCCGCTTTTGCGCGGGTGAGGACAGCTGGCTAGCCAGATGCAGCACCAGCGACCCCAGTACATCCGAATTAAGCGATGGAAACGGGAAATCACGGTGCAACAGCAATAACAAACGCCGGAACAAAAGAGACATCACGAAGAACACGACACTAAACGCCGGATTCAAAAGCTCTCGGCCAGGTCAGAAGACGCCCTCTAAAGGCGCCAGAGACGAACTATACAGCCTGAATAAAATTCTGGACCAAATATGTCAGGTCCATAGCACCCCTGGCAAACCAGCCAATCATACCCACAGAGAATGTTGGGTCTTCAAGCAGTCCGGCAAGCTCAGCGCCATACACAAGGGGGAGGATACACCAAGCGAAGATGAGGATGAGCCTCTCAAGGGAGACGCTGGGGAACAAAAGAAATTTCCACCAGAAGTCAAAACAGTAAACGTGTTGCACGTGACCAATGGAAGAAACAAAACGGCACTCCTAGAAAAATACGCCCGAAGGCCTGTCACCGCGGAGTCCTGCCACTAGTCATCTCAACCGATCACTTTCGACCATCCTGATTACTCAGCAAGTATCCAGCGTGCAGGATGGGCTGCCCTGGTATTAGACCCAATAATTGATGGATACCACTTCACACGTGTCCTGATGGATGGTGGCAGCAGTCTAAACCTGATTTACCAGGATACAATCCGCGAAATGGGGATAGACCCAACAAAAATTCACCATAGCAATATTACCTTCGAAGGAGTAATGCCAGGCCCAGGGGCTCGTTGCACGGGCTCCCTGCTACTAAAAGTTATATTCGGCCTCCCCGATAACTTCCGTAGCGAACATGTAACCTTCCACATCGCTCCGTTCCAAAGTGGCTATCAAGCACTACTCGGACGCGAAGCTTTCGCTCGCTTTAATGCAATACCACACTACGCTTCCGTCACACTCAAGATGCCCAGTCCACGTGGCATCATTATAGTGAACGGAAATGTTAAGCGATTTCTGCGCGCCGAAGAGCGTGCGGCTGCCTTGACAGCCGCACACTAAAAACGGCCTCACCAACTAAAACATTTAGCAGGTCGTCACGACCTCGGACATGGTTAGACGAGTCCGGTGCAGCTATATGCAATTTATAGCGGATCAATGATCACACCCCTATACAAGGGGCTCAGCGTGCGCAGACAAGTAGCAATTCTTACTCACCTTGAATTATACATGGTTTATTTAAAAACTACTTTTTGCACGACAACTTTTTTACCTAAGCTCCTCTCTTTTACAGATAATCATCGTGCTACACCCATCCAGGATATGGCACAACGGAGACATAGGCGCAGACGTGCAGCAGGGACCCGCTCCAAGGATTCTTTTTAGATTAAGACCCTGCGTAAACCTTTTTTACTGTCTCTTGTTGATACATATCCACCGAATTCTCAGCGCAATTGAGAAGGATACTGATGTCTTGGCATGTGGCTACGTCAGAGTAATGCACGTACCTGGACACAAGGGTCTTCTTACAAGCGGCACTATTTCGGCCCGGTTTATACCATAAAGACCGAATACCTTAGTGAGTGTTCGGCGTCGCAAGTTCGGCCTTATATGCATCAGCTCTGAATCATTGTCTTTGGTCAAATGTTGGGTTTGCCCAGCTCCTATGTTTTGGTGCCTTACGTTCTGCTTTACCAGCTAAGGCAGCACCAGGAGAACTACTGCGATTGTGCCCTGGTTCATCCGGACGAGCGCCTGAGTAGAGAAAGCCGAAAACTGACTGTCATGATATAGCGTGAGACTGGTCAACCACTCGATGACCTATCGGAATGCTAGAATTCCTCCGCCTTAACGAAGGGCCATTTTCCGGCCAGGCATATACGCACCCCGCGATCGGGAGAGTGCGGAGCCACTAGGGGCTATCTAGTAGCCCCACTGTCAAACTCCTATGGCTAAGTGAAAGTGTTAAAGCATTATAGTCCAGTTGCCTCGCTCGCTGTGCTATCACCTCCTTATCAGGACCAAGACATTGGGTTAAGTGTGAACACGTGTTTTTTGCGAGCACCTCCGCATTATATGTGTGGGGGTTGAAGATGACGGCTGCAATCTTTCAGGTTATACACATGTATACATAAACGGCCGCACAGGAGGCATCATACTACTTTCAGGCAAAAGTATAAACATAGCCTTATAAAAACTTCATAAAAGCATTATGTTTACAATGAGAATACATATCACTCAAACATAATATTTTTTGAGCACTGGGCCTCTATTAAACGAGCACCCTCAAGAACTTCCTCAAAATAGTGTTCGGCAGCCACACGGCCTATGGCCGAACCCTGCGCCGCGACAGTGGTAGCGACCATCTCTGCCTAGTATGCTTTAACACGGGCAAGGGCCATCCGTGAGCCTTCTATGCACGCTGACCTCTTAATTGCATTAATGCGCGGCACCGCATCAAGGAACTGCTGCACCAAGCTGAAATAGTTGTTCGGCTTAGGCCCTTCCGACCATAGCTGATCCACAACTGACCTCATGGCGAGTCCGGACAACCTATTCAGTTCGACCCATTCGGCTAGCTGGTTAGTCAATGAAAGCGGATGCTCTAGAACGTGGAATTGCGTCCAGAACAGCTTGTCCACTTCACGATCTGTCTGACCTTGGAAGTACTTGGCCGCATCGGCAGCACTCGCCGCCAAATCCATATACGCATCTGCCGAGCTCCACAGCCGATCCAGAGGGGCATACCGTGGATCTCCGAACTTCCTCCGTAACATGAAGGGTTTCCCAGCCGCAATATCCCCGGCTTCCCACAGCTCCTCCTTCTTCACCCTCATAGCAGAACGGGTGTCTTTGTCTTCTGCCGCGGCCTTCTCAAGGTTCGTTGCCTTCGCTCGATTTCTTTCTCAAGGACCCGGCAATGGTCGGCAGTGTCTTTTAACTCTACGGCCATTTTGGCCATCTTCTCCTGGCTCTTGCAATGTGCGGCCTTCTCGGCTTTCAACTCTTCGGCTGCCTTCAAAGCAGCCGCATTACTAATCCTTGCTTGTTCATTGGCTCGGGCAAGTTCCGTCCGCAAGGCTTCCACGGTGGCAGCTCCATCTGCAGTCACAACATATTAAAGATACTGGCATTATGCTACTCTTACTATGTGGCGTTCACCGGATGATAATACTTACCCTGTGCCTCATCAAGCCTCTTGTTAACAAGGCCGATGTCGGTGTCTGCCGCATCCAGTTGCCGTTTTAATTGGGCAAACTCATTAGTCCGGCTAGCCACCGGAGCTTCCACCACCTGCACATAGAGGCAGTCTGGTTATTGCCTGGGAGTATGATGCTCTGTTCGCCGCCGTTCTCGACGACAACCAGAGTCTTAGGGGCTACTATCTACAAAGGGCACACCAAACATGTGCAGTACTATCACATATTATCTCACATACCTCAAAGCCTATCAGTAGACTCATAAAGGCTTCATGTAATCCGCTTTCGGCGGACGATATTCTCTCCATCACCGTACCCATCAACATACGGTGCTCTTCTGAGATGGCCGCTCGCCCCACCAACTCCCTCAGAACGTCTGACCGCACACCAGGCGGTGCCGGACTCTTTCGTATGCTCTCTTCGGGAGCCGGACACTGGGGACTTCTGGGGTCCACGGGACAATCTTCTGGCCTCACCGGATCCGGAGAGGCCCTGTGCGACGACACTTCGGGGTCGTCCGCTTCTGGAGCGGAGGAGTTCGGGGGAGGCGTTTCGCTCTCCATCATCTCCGGAAGAAGATCCCCCGAAGACGAACTCATTTGAGAGGGGCTGAGGCCCGAACTGCAAGATATATGCGGTGGTTGTTTTCTCAGAGGAAAAAGATAGCATACTCTTTCTATTAAAATATTTTGGATCACTTACAACTTGTTGGAGGGCTGATCCCCTCGCGGACTTTGTGCGGCAAAAGCCCCCCCCCCCCCCGAGGCAGGACCCTCTATGGGAGACTTCAGCTTCCGGATCCTCGGAAGCAGTCCTTTTCCTCCCCCGACCGTCCTCCTTGGAGACGCCCGTTCCCTCGGTTGGAGCGGATAGCGGTAGGGGCCCACGTCCGCCCGTATTATCTCCCTCGATATGTTCCTTCAAGGGCTCCGGGCAAGGTGCGACCTCGAGCATCTTCTCCAATACCGGCTTTTCCAAACCCTCAGGGAGGAGGGCCAAACACCGAATCATCTTCGCCTTTGTTAGCCAGTCCTGGTCAAAAGGCGAACTCTCATAAATAACTTCAAATAAAGAACAGCGTGTTCGGCCAGGGGATTTCTTACTTGTTCAGCGGCGCGGTTACTACTCAGGCCCACGTCCTCGGTGATATCTGGACATTCCACTTGAGGTCCGAAGAATGACTTGTACATCTCCTCGTGCGTCAGGCCGATGAAACTTTGAATGTCACGTGGTCCCTCTGGGTTGAACTCCCACAAGCGCAGGGGCCGGCGTTTGGAAGGCTGGACTTGGCGAACCAGCATAACTTGTATCACTGCAACCAAATTGAAATCTCCCTCGAAGAGATCCCGGACGCGGCTTTGCAGTATAGGAACGTCCTTGGCTGGGCCCTAGCTCAGACCCCTGCTAATCCATGACATCAGTTGTGGTGGGGGGGCCGAGCGGAAAGCGGAGGCAGCCGACCACTTGGCACTTCTGGGAGCCGTGACATAAAACCACTCCCGTTGCCATAATTCAGGCACCTCTGGAAAGGAACCTCTCGGCCATGGAGCTCCTGCCATCTTGCCTATTGATGCACCTCCGCACGCTGCTCGTTGCCCCTCGATCATCTTTGGCTTTACTTCAAAGGTCTTGAGCCACAGGACAAAGTAAGGGGTAACACGGAGGAAGCCCTCGCACACGACAATAAATGTCGTGATGTGGAGAAAGGAGTCCGGGGCTAGATCATGGAAATCTAACCCGTAATAGAACATCAAGCCCCTGACGAAAGGATCCAGAGTGAGGCCTAGACCTCGGAGGAAGTGGGAGACGAACACAACGTTCTCGTTGGGTTCGGGAGTAGGGACGACCTGCCCTGAAGCAGGCAGCCAATGCGACACCTCGGCGGTCAGATATCTGGCCTCCCTCAACTTCTTAATGTCCTCTTCCGTAACGGAGGAGGGTGTCCATCGGCCTTGAAGGCTAGATCCGTACATGGTTGAAGATCCGGAGCACCTGACCTGGGCTTTGGGTATTAGAACTCGAGGCGGGGGAAGGGTTTGATTGAGCACGGGAGGGAAAAAGCTAAAACCTTGTCCCCTTATAAAGAGGGTGAATATCAAGCGTCCTCTCCATAGCCGTTTAGGACTTACCTATAATCTAGGAGTCCTAGACACAGTTGGGTTACCCACGAACCACATTAATGAGAATCCCGTAATTAGGGGAACACGATCTCCGCTTTGGCAAGACGTGTCAAGAAACCGCCTCGCGTTATGTGTGGAGCTGGTTAAGAGAAACAGTTCGAATAATCACCGGGCCATGACATGACGTCATGCTGTCAAAACAAGCCAGCAAATAAGATCTGCGGAAAATTATTCTCTCTGTGGTGGAATGTGGAACTTATTTTGCAGGGTCGGACACTATCCTCGTATTCAACTTCTTCTGTAATGTATTCGGAGAAGGAACCCACCTTGCAATGCCGAAGACAACTGCACTCCGGACTCGTCGTCATTGAAGCCTAGTTTAGGGGCTACTGAGGGAGTCCTGGATTAGGGGGTCTCCGGACAGCCGGACTATCTCCATTGGCCGGACTGTTAGACTATGAAGATACAAGATTGAAGACTTCGTCTCGTGTCCGGATGGGACTCTACTTGGCGTGGAAGGAAAGCTAGGCAATACGTATACGGATATCTCCTCCTATGTAACCGACCTTGTGTAACCCTAACCCTCTCCGGTGTCTATATAAACCGGAGGGTTTTAGTCCGTAGGACAACAATCACAACATACAATCATACCATAGGCCAGCTTTTAGGGTTTAGCCTCTCCGATCTCGTGGTAGATCTACTCTTGTACACTCATATCTTCAATATTAATCAAGCAGGACATATGGTTTTACCTCCATTAAGAGGGCCCGAACCTGGGTAAAACTTCGTGTCCCTTGCCTCCTGTTACCATCTGGCCTAGACGCACAGTTCGGGACCCCCTACTCGAGATCCGCCGGTTTTGACACCGACAGAGAGGGAGGACTTAGCTATAGGGGGGAAGCTTACTAATGGCGCACCACCCGTCGGTGCACCATTAGAAATCTTTTTTTAGATAGCAATGGCGCACCCACCGTCGGTGGGCCATTAGAAATGTTTTTTAGATAGCAATGGCGCACCACCAAGCCGGTGCGCCATTAGTATTTTTTAATAAATGAATATGAATATGAAATAGTAATATTTTTTTTTATAAAAACAGTAACAATTGTTGTTTAACAACAATTGTAGTCTACAATTTATTATTATTATTTTTTAGAAAATGAATATGTATATGAAACAGTAATACTTTTTTAAAAAATATCATCAAATTTGTTATTTGAAAATATCATCGGCGGCGGCGGTGGAGCAGGGGAGGGTGCGGGGGGTGCTCGTCAGCGACGGTGGAGCGGGGGAGGGTGCGGGGGGTGCTCGTCGGCGACGGTGGAGCGGGGGAGGGTGCGGGGGGTGCTTGTCGGCGGCGGTGGAGCGGGGGAGGGTGCGGTGGGTCGTCGGCCGCGGTGGAGCTAGCGGGGGAGGGTGCGGGTGGAATCGAGATCGAGATGGAGGGTGCGGGGGGTGCTCGTCGGCGGCGGCGGAGCGGGGGAGGGTGCGGTGGGTCGTCGGCGGCGGTGGAGCTAGCGGGGGAGGGTGCGGGTGGAATCAAGGTCGAGATGGAGGGGGATCGAGATCGAGTGTCCTCATGAATTCAAAAAGTGCCAATGAAATTTAAAAATATTCATGATATCAAAAAGTTCCCATGAAATACAATCGAGAAATGAAGACTACGATTTAAATACAATCGATCTTAGCTAGCTATCTGTTCACAATCTTCTTGCCCTTCTTTTTCACAAATGGAGTTCTTCTGTGGAACGGACGTCCTTTAGGTAGGGTGGTCCTGCTTCTTCTTGTGGTGTATGCTGCTACTTCATCTTTGTCGTCATGTTCGATCTTCGGGTCGCCGTACTTGTCGAAGTCTTGCTCATTGGCTACTCCATCCATTCTGATGATCTTCCTTTTGCCTCTCCTCACGACAACACGACTGGGCTTTGACGGGTCGATAATGAAGAAGCATTGGTCCACTTGGGAAGCCAGTACCCATGGCTCATTTTTCGCAGTGACGTTTGCGCCCGCGGTCTTGGATTTGGCTTCGGGTATAACCATGCTGGTGAAATACCGGTCTTCTTTTAGGACGCTCTTGGCCCATCTGACATGGAACATCGGGACCTTCTCTCCAGCGTAGCTCAGCTCCCAGATCTCCTTGATCCTTCCGTAGTATCTGTCCTTGTCGTTACCGGTGTAGGATTCCATCGTTACCCCGGAGTTCTGATAACCATCGCTCTTTATGTCCTTGTCCTTGGTGTGGAATGTGTAGCCGTTGATATCGTACGCATCATAGGTCATCAGGTTGTGCTCGGCGCCCTGTGACAAGGCAAATATGAGTTGTTCTTCCGCGCAATAATCCTCATGTAAAGGGTACGATAGAAGCTTCTTCTTGAACCAACGCGTGAAACATGAGTTGTGCTCTTTGATTATATCTCCGTCCGTCCTCTGTTGGCCTCGGTCATTGTACGTCTTCTCAATAAAGGTTTTGTGATCTTACACCCAAGGATCGACCACGTCTATGTGTTGTAGCGTGACTAGGTTTGCTCTTTCAAAGTCGGCGAGTCGACCCTCGAAGTCGACATGCATTTCGCGGCGACCCTCATGGTGACCCCATCCAGCGAGCCTACCGAGGTGCCTGTTGACGGGCAGACCAACGGGGTTCTCGATGCCTAGATAATTCATGCAGTAGGAGATGCACTCTTCTGTCAGAAAGCCCCTGGCTATACTTCCCTCTGGACGTGACATGTTGCGAATGTATCCTTTGATGACACCATTCATCCTTTCGAACGGCATCATGCTATGCAGGAACGTCGGCCCGAGTTGGATGATATCCTCCACGATATGGACCAGCAGATGCACCATAACGTCAAAGAATGCGGGTGGGAAGTGCATCTCAAGCTCGCATAGTATCACCACGATCTCTTCCTGTAGCCTTCTGAGTTGCCTCATGCCAACCGACTTCCGAGAGATGACGTCAAAAAAGTTGCATAGGCCAAATAGCATTTCACGGACGTGCGCGTCCATGATCCCACGGATTGCAATTGGAAGTATCTGCGTCATCAGGACGTGACAGTCGTGAGACTTCATCCCGCTGAACTTCTGCTTCGCTGGGTCTAGGTATCTGCTTATCTTCCCCGCGTAACCGTAAGGAAGTTTTACTCCTACAAGGCAGGTGAAAAACTGCTCGATCTCCTCCTGACTTAGAGTGAAGCATGCGGGAGGGTAGTCATTTCCGGTCTTCTTGGCCTTTTTGCCTTTGCGACGACTTTCTGTATCCAGCTTCGCCTCATCATCATCATAATCATCATTAGCACGAAGCTCCTGCCTGATGCCCATGGATTTCAAGTTTGCCCTTGCTTTCGGCCCATCTTTGTTCCTCTCTGGCATGTTGAGCAAGGTACCAAGCAGACTCTCGCACACGTTCTTCGTGATATGCATGGCATCAAGGCTGTGAGGCACACGGTGGATCTTCCAGTACGGCAAGTCCCAGAAAATGGACCTCGTTTTCCATACCTTCAGCAGCGGCTCTGGCGCCTTTCGCTTCTTTCCCGGCTCTGGCGCCTTTTGCTTCTTTCCCGGCAGTGGGCAATCTTTCCAATTTTTCAATAGCCCGTCTATTTCCTCGCCGCTCCTCATACGCGGGCGTCTTCGGGGTTCGGTTACACCATCGAACAGATCCTTGCGTTTCCTCCATGGGTCATCGTCGCGAAGCCACCTTCGATGTCCCATGAACACGGTTTTCGAAGACCCGGGATCTCTATCTAGCTGGCGATATGTTGTGTCATCCATGCACCTGACGCATCCAGAAAATCCGTGGACCACCTGCCCCGCGAGATATCCGTAACCGAGATAGTCGTGCACCGTCGTGAGCAGTGCGGCTCTCATAGGGAAATATTCTTTCTCTGCAGCGTCCCACGTATTGGCTGGCGTTTTCCACAGCATGTCTAACTCCTCTTTCAGCAGCCCCAGATACAGATTAATGTCGTTCCCTGGTTGTTTCGGCCCTTCAATTAGCATATTCATGTGAATGTACTTCCTCTTCATGCACAACCAGGGGGGAAGGTTGTACATCCACACAAACACAGGCCAGGTGTTATGTGTGCTTCTCTGGCTGCCAAACGGATTGACTCCATCGGTGCTCGCGCCCAGCACGATGTTCCTTGGATCCTTCCCAAATTCTGGGTGTTCGAAGTTCAACGCTTGCCACTGGCTCCCATCCTTATGGTGACTCAGCATCTTGTCTTTTTTTATTTATCTCCGGATCATTTGCGTCATCTTCTCGCTTCTTCTCCTCCCTATCCACGTGCCAACACAGGAGCTTTGCTACCTTAGGGTCCACAAAATACCGCTGCAGACGAGGAGTGATCGGAAAGTACCACACCACTTTTCGAGGAGCTTTCTTCCTCTTCTTGTATCGAGTGACGCCGCACACCGGACATATGGTAGACTCCGCGTGCTCGCCCCGATAAATGATGCAATTGTTCGTGCACACATGGTATTTCACGTGCGGTAAATCCAGAGGACACATGACTTTCTTCGCCTCCTCAAAACTGGTCGGGCACTTGTTCCCCTTGGGAAGATGTTCGTGCCAGAATGACATGTTCTTGTTGAAGCATGCGTCGGTCATTTTGTGTTTTACCTTCATCTCCAAAGCCACGAGCATTACTTTCAGGCGGGTATCCTCGAGTCTGCATCCTTCATACAATGGAGTAACCGCGTCTATCTCTAGTTGATCCAGCTTGGCTTTCTCTCGGGCGGCAGCTCTTTCGTTATCCGTCTGCTTGAGAAGCAGCTCTTGAATATGAGGGTCCTGCACCCAGCCCATTGATGGTCCATCATCGTCTGCTCCGCCGGCATGTTCATCTTCATGATCATGCCCTTCGTCTGCTCCGGCATCTTCCTCATCATCATGTCTGACATCTTCTACATGATGACTGTGTACAGCATCACCGTCATGATCATGTCCTAGAGATTCTTCGTCTTCTCGCCCGCCCGAGCCGCGGTGGTTGTCTTGCTGCCCTTCCTAATTTCTTGCCCATCCCCCATGGTCGACTTCATAGTCATCTTCATCACCTTGCCACCGATAGCCATCCATGAAACCATGCAAGAGCAGGTGGTCCCGCACCTGCCCGAAATCCGGGTCCGCAATAAGGCTCTTCAGCTTGCATCTTCGACACGGACATCTTATCTCCGTCTCATTCTTTTGAAGCATCTCGGCCTTTGCGGAGCTCAAAAACCTATTCACGATGCCTTCGGTCATCGTGCGGACCATGGTCGCCTGCGGGGTAGAGCAAAACAATATTTTAGAACCAAGAAATTTTTTGGCATGACTTTCCCTAAAAATAGGACCAAAAAGAATGCATAGTGCCAAAATTCTCACCGAAACGGAAATGAATCAACATTCCGGCAAAATATTGGCAACTATCGCATTTCAAATACCGGTAGCTGCAAACACAAACATATATGCAACACCACAAACATATGCAACACCACAAACATACATAGATCTAGCTAGGCCACAAAAAGTGCATGTGCACGTTGTTGGAGCGAGCTAGGGAGAAAAAAGTAGATCTACAACATGAAGATAGCTTTCCCCTTACTTACCTATCAAGAAAGGTAATTTCACCACTTAATGTTGATGAATCTATGGTGCAAATGAGGTGAGGAGGAGGAGGCAGCCGACAAGCTTGGAGAAGGAGGTGGAGGGAATGAAGTGGGGAAAGTGAGTGTGTAGGTGTGGCTGTCCAAAATATCTAGCTGGTCCCAGGTTACTAATGGTGCACCACAAGCCATGCGCCATTAGTAACCCAACATACTAACGGCGCACCTCCTAGCCGTGCGCCATTAGTATTTTTGCAAAAAAAAGTAATATATATATATATATATATATATATATATATATATACTAATGGCACAACGTGGCATAGTGTGCCATTACTAGTTTAAACTAGTAATGGCGCACTTTGCAACGGTGCGCCATTAGTAGTTTTGCAAAAAAAAGAATAAAAAATACAGTAGTGGCGCACTCTACGGCTGGTGCGCCATTACTAGTTAGAACTACTAATGGCGCACTTTGCCTGGATGCGCCATTAGTATGTTTGGAAAAATGAAAAAAAAATTGTTACTAGTGGCGCACCTTGTGCCTGGTGCGCCATTATTGTCTTCCACACTAATGGCGCATCACCACATGGTGCGCCATTAGTATATAGTAGTGGCGCACCACTTCTCTGGTGCACCATTAGTGTCAATTTCATCTATAGCACTTTTCCTAGTAGTGTGAGACTTGAGAGGTTGAGATCTCCACACATGCCCTAGAGTTCGAACCTTCTTGGGTCTGCTGAGCCCTGAATCCGACACATATAACTTTGTAATGTTATATATGTAAGGCCCCGGATGTAACACTCCATATTTGCAACTCCAACTCTTGCTATTTCTGGCTATGTGATATGTTATATCCTTCGTGGTTGGATTTTTGTCTTTGTTTTGCATTTTGTTTCGGTCATGCATTTCATCTCGTGTCATCATGTGCATCTCATTTGCAGTCGTGTTCGTGTGATGCATCCGGTCATTTTCCCCGTTGTCCGTTTCGGAATCTGACACTCCCACATGCACCCGTTGCACCTCTTAGTTCTCGTTTCGTGAGCTGGAGAAAAATGTTCTCGGTTGGGCCGAGATTTATCGAGTGGTCTTGGTACATCACTGATAGGCCGCCTGTCTAATTTCGTTCCATTTGGAGGTCGTTTGATGCGCCAACGGATAACCGGGTAACCGCAAAGCCCCTCTCTCATTGCAGCCTAGCACCCCTCCAAAACAACCCACTAGCCCATCCAAACCACACCATGCTCTCCGTCGTTGGATCATGATCGTGTTGGCAAAAACCGCACCTCATTTGGACTCTCCTAGCTCCCTCTACCTATAAATATGCCTCCCCTTCCTCAAATCACGGATCCAAAACCCTAGCCACCTTCCTCCTCCGCGCTGGACATGTCCGGACGGCGCCGGACGCGTCCGCCGCCGCGCCACGGTGAATCAGACGTCGCCACGTGTCAGCCACCGACAGTTCTCCACTGCGCCCCGCCACCGGCCCATTGCGGCCTGGGTTGGGCCCTTCCGGCCTGAACCACTGCCCGTTGTCGCTCGCGCGGACCCGCACCCCGCGCCGCCCCGCTCCTCCGTGCACCGCCGTGTTGCCCACGTCGCCGCTCCATCGCCCTTCACCTCCACTGCACTTCGTTGTCCCGTTGCCGAGCGCCGCCCTCCGCCAGACCTCGTCGTCTCCCGCCGTGCCTCACCGTCGCCCGGTCGCCTCCTCATCTCCGGCCACCATCCCGGTGACCGGATCCGGACACCCCGACTCGTCGGCGACTCTCCCTCGAGCTCCGACCACCGCCCCCATCATCTCCGGTGAGATCTCGGCCACCTTGGTTTCCGCACGTGCAAACCCTAGATCCGGAGTGGTACAAGTCCCGAAATTCCCATTTCATGTGCCTAAGTTTGACATGCCATATCTCCATGCATATAGCTCCGATTTGCGCATATGATATACCGAAATGTTCGTCTCGTGATGCTATTCATGTTAGGGTCATTTGCATGTATGTTACTGTCAATATTGATGTCCTAATATTCATTTCAAAAGTGCTATATGATGTTGTCTGTTGGAATTCATCATAACTTGTTGATTTGTCTTTTTCATTGCGTTTTGTGTGTGCATCCTATGAGCATCATCTCTACATGTTTTAGGAGCATCTCCATGCCATCTTGACAGCAGAGCAAGCATTGTATTTTTATGAGCTTTGTGGTGACTATCACAAGCATGCAAAGTAGGCCACATGATGTTGTTGATTTTAGACAGAATTCTGCAAAGTCTTTTCTTGATACATTATGTTGCTGTGTTGACTTGTTGCCACAAGTATATCCATGCATTTTTTATGAAATTTAGTAAGAGTGTTTTAAATATATGGTTATGCTCTATCCATTCATGCCTCTGGTTGTATTTATGTAGTAGGTTAGCTTGTCATTACCATGCTCTACTTTTGCTAAATATTGTTGCTGGCACATTGTTAACATGAAGTTCATTCTTGCCATGTGTTTTGTTAGTGATACATGCACCCTATGAACTTGCTCTTGCCATGTTTAGCTTCATAAATGTGTCTACTTACTGTTGGTTACCTTATGATACCATGAAATGCATTGTGGTGAGTTTCATGTGCTTGGAAAGTTGCTATCATGAATCTGTTTCTGCCATGTCATGTTTTTCTTCTAAGTCTGAATCTGTTCATATCACTTGCCATGTTTGCATTGAGGCTATCATCTTTTCTATGCATCTTTGGATAAAGTTCACTAAGGGAGTTTTGATATTTGCCTTTAGTACTAGCATTCCATGCCTTTGTTTGCCATGATATGTTCTTGTAGCATGTTGTTTTCTAGCTCTAAACATTGCTACGTAATGTTGTCTATGCCATGTTTAGTATTTTCACCAAGTCTGTGAAGATGTTATCATTTGCATCTTTGCCATGCTATTTTAGTCTTGTTCTAGGGAGTTCTAGCAGGAGCTCAGTGTTCATGATTTGTAGAGCTTCACCTGTAATTTACTGACATGTGCTTTGTTGCTATGTTGGAGTGCTGTAGCATAGTTTCACGATGCATCTTAAGTGCCATGATGCTATTAAGCGCGTTTTTGCATCGTTCTTGTTTTGATTGTCATTTGCAAACCATGCATCTGTTTCCAGTGTTCCTTATATCGATTTCGACCAAAATCACTCACTATTTCCAGTGGCATACTTGGTTTGCCAAGTTGATTCCATGATCATCCTTTTCCTTTCGGAGTACCCATATGCATTGCACATCATATGTTGCATTGCATGCCATGTCTTGCATCATGTTGCTTGTGCATTGCACCATGATTGATTGTTGCTCCGTTGGTCGTGGTCTTGCTTTGGGTAGAGCTAGGAGATGAGTTCGTGAACAAGGATCCTGTCGAGTACGTTTACAAGGAGCAAGCTTTCGACAAACCTGAGAACTTGGCAGGCAAGATGACCATTACCCTCGATATCACTTCTATCTTTGCTTGCTAGTTGTCCGCTCTATCGCTATGTCGCGCTACCTACCACTGGTTTATCATGCCTCCCATTTTGCCATGTCAAGCCTCTAACCCACCTTCCTAGCAAACCGTTGTTTGGCTATGATGCCGCTTTTGCTCAGCCCCTTTTTATAGCATTTCTAGTTGCAGGTGCCTTGCAGGTTGTTCCATGTTGGAATATTGATATGTTGGGATATCACAAAATCTCTTATTTAATTTAGTGCATCTATATACTTGGCAAAGGGTGGAAGGCGTGGCCTTCTGCTCGGTATTTTGTTCCACTCTTGCCACCCTAGTTTCCGTCATACCGGTGTTATGTTCCTTGATTTTGTGTTCCTTACGCGGTTGGGGTTATGGGACCCACTTGACAGTTCGCTTTGAATAAAACTCCTCCAGCAAGGCCCAACCTTGGTTGTACCATTTACCTCATAACAACTAAAATTTTCCTAGGGAGTAATTAACCCGAGGATTATCTTAACTCAACCCCCGGGCCAGTGTTCCTCTAAGTGCTCGTCCAACCTAGGCGATGTATGGAGCCCCTTGGGCAACCAGGGTCTCAGCCAACCCGACGTTTTGCCCATTCGGTGTGCCCTGAGAACGAGATACGTGCGAGTCCTATCAGGATTTGTCGGCACATCAGGCGGTCTTGCTGGTCTTGTTTTAGCATTGTCGAAATGTCTTGTAACCAGGATTCCAAGACTGATCGGGTCATTCCGGGAGAAGGAATATTCTTTGTTGATCGGGAGAGCTTGTGATGGGCTAAGTTGGGACACCCCTGCATGGTATAAACTTTCGAGAGCCGTGCCGTGGTTATGTGGCAGATGGGAATTTGTTAATATCCGGTTGTAGAGAACTTGACACTTGACTTAATTAAAATGCATCAACCGCGTGTGTAGCCGTGATGGTCTCTTTTTGGCAGAGTCCGGGAAGTGAACACGGTTGGGTTATGTATGAATGTAAGTAGTCCAGGATCACTTCTTGATCACTTCTAGCTTAAAACCTTTGTGTAGTTTCTCATCTTACTCTTGTACTCGTATGTTAGCCACTATATTTGCTTACGCTTGTTGCAACTCCACCTCATAACCACATCCTACCCATAAGCTTAAATAGTCTTGATCTCGTGGGTTTTAAGATTGCCGAGTCCTCGTGACTCATAGATACTACCAAAGCAGTTGCAGGTGCCGATGATGCCAGTGCAGGTGATGCCACTGAAACCAAGTGGGAGTTTGACGAGGACCTTGGTCATTACTATGTTTTCGTTTCCCGATGATCAGTAGTGGTGCCCAGTTGGGACGATCAGGATTTAGCATCTGGGGTTGTATTCTTTCCATTTGCATTCGTCTATAGTCGGACTATGTGTGTACTCTGAATGATGTACGAATTATTTGATCTTTGTGTGACGTCGCGATTGTAAGCCAACTATTTATTCCTTCCTTGTTCATTACATGGGATTGTCTGAAGATGACCCTTCTTGCGACAAAACTGAAATGTGGTTATGCCTCTAAGTCATGCCTCGACACGTGGGAGATATAGCCGCATCTTGGGTGTTACAAGTTGGTAATCAGAGCCATCCCCACCTTAAGAGCCCCCTGCTTGATTGAATCGCTGACGTTGTTGAGTCTAGAACAAAAATATTTTGAGTCTTAGGATTATATATATCAAAGAGTAGGATTCTTTTTACTCCTAAGTCCCCTTCATCGCTCTGGTGAGGTCTCCTGACGTAGATGTTTTGACTTTCCTTTCCTCAATTTCACAAAAAAAAATCAGGATCACGCGGGTATCTTGGGATCATTCTGATATTCTTGTGACGAGAACATTGTTCTTGGTGCCTCCTGTCGGATTCCGGGTTCCGGCAGACCCTTGAGGTTCGAACACTGGGGTGCGCGCGGAGATTTCGCCTCCTACCTACCTGCACCCCTCCGCCTTGCAAAGATCTAAACTAAGGAAAGAACTACACAAGAGACACAGGGTTTATACTGGTTCGGGCCACCGTTGTGGTGTAATACCCTATTCCAGTGTGTGGTGTGGTGGATTGCCTCTTGGGATGATGATGATGAACAATACAAGGAAGAACAGCCTCGCGAGGGTCTATTCTTGGCTAGGGCGATGAACTGCTGGGAGGAGTCCAGTCACCCTTCTCTCTCTCTCTACCTGATCTTCTCTATCCTTTAATCCCTCTCTTTTCTTCCCCCTTTGCTCTGTGGGTGGCTGGTCCTATTTATAGAGGCCCTGGTCCTCTTCCCAAATATCGAGCGGGAAGGGAGCCAACAATGGCGGGCTAATTTGAAGGGGGACAGCTAGTATCAACTATCCTGACAAAAGTAGTCTTCGCCTGCGCAAAGCTCTGGTGATGACGCCGTCTTGGGCTCCACGGTGACCTCCGTCTCGTAGTCCTCCTGGTCTTGGTCTCTTTGCACCGAAATGGCAACCTTTGCCTGATGCCTCGGTACTCCGCGGCTGTGCTTGCCCCCTTTGCACCAAAGAGGAAGGGAGGACACTGCGCGGGCTGGCACCCGCCTGGCGCCCCCGGTCGTCATGGCTTGTGTCACGGGCACCTCGTGAGGTACCCCGCCTTGATCTCTCCTCCTCCTCGTGAGCCAGCCTGACAAGGCCGCGCCTGAGGAAGATCCGCGTCGTCCGCCCCGCGAGGCTTGGCCCCTCGCGAGGGTCTTGGGTTTGTGTTGGTGAAGATGGGCCGTGCTGGGCCCCCCTTTGAGCCACGCCGCAGGCCGCAGGCAGGCAAGTCTAGGGACCCCCGTTCCCAGAACACCGACAGTAGCCCCCGGGCCCAAGGCGCGCCCGGACTTGGCCGTGCAGGGAGGCGGAAGGGCAAGAGCGAAGCGCCGTGGGCCCTAACAGCCTGCGGCCTTGGGCGCCGCGTGGCGGTTGATTGGACGTGGGCATCTCCACTTCCCCATGGCGCCTCGGCAACTACACGGATTGGACAGGTCCCTGCATGCAAAGTGGGTCATGATTACCTGCAATCGTGGAGGTAGGCGGTTGGCCTTCGCCGGCCATAAGTACGGAACAACGCGCGCCCTTCCAGTCCATCCCTCCTTGCTCCTCCTTCTTCCTGATCCTTGCTCCATCTTGCTGCGATGGCTCCGATCCTCCGGTTCTCGATGGCAGAGAAGGGAAAAGCTCCCCGAGAGGAACCAGACCCACTCCCGCCGAAGAAACGGCTCGCCCCCCGTGGCCCGGACGAGGGGGCCCTTCAGGTGGTGTCGAGGCCTTGGTGCGAGCGGGTGCCGCCGGGGTTCCCGCTGCCATTGTACGCCCACGTCGAGGGCCCCGAAGGAGCTGATGCTGACCGCCGGTCACGAAGGTGTGGGTCGTTCCCCCTGGGGTCCACACCGAGGGCTCCTCCCAAGAGTTCGTGCTCCACGTCGCCATTCCTCTTCAGTCTTGGATCCGCCTTCCTCCCTTCTTCGCCTCCATCATCCCGCAGGGGGAGCCCCTGGAGCTCTGGCTGCAGCACGCCGGCTGTAGCACCCTCGCGACCGAGGCAGAGGTCACGGTCGTTGCCCCGGGCGAGGTCTTCATGACTCAGGGCTGGAGAGAGATCGCTTGGGTTTGCAGGGTAAGGGGCGTCTTCGCGGTCCACTTGGATTACGACGGTGCTTCGGTGATGCTCTTCAAGGTCTTCGATGCGAGCGGGCGCAGGCTGGAGTACTGCCCCGGGGAAGGTGGCCAAGACCCTGCCGCGACGAGGACTGGGCCCGCCAACCGCTCCCTTGGCGGCTCCTCAGGCGGTGGAGGCGTCGGAGGCTCCAGCGACTCCGGCGAGCTCTTCGCGACTCTGGAGACGAGCGACGATAGCTACGAGCCCCCGAGCTAGCACCGCTCCTGGAGCAGGGCGGGCTCGTCAGGCCGCCGCCGACTCTGATCTGGATGGGGTTGGCGTCGGTGCTTGACAGCCCACTGTTGATGATGGCGTCTTTTGCAGGGCCGCACATAGTTTGTGTCCCTTTAGGATCTGTTCCCTGCGAGGAATCAAAAACGCGCCCCATGGGGGCTTATAAGGTGCCTGTGATCCTGTTTTGTTAATATAACCCTTGTCGTAGAATTGCGCGAGTTGCTCATTCCGTCTTAGCTCAGTCCTCCCTTTCGAGCCTCACGAGGGCTTGGTGCTCTGCGCCGACAGGTCCCAGTCCCAAGGCGGCTTCAGCCATCGCTGGTATGCCAGGTCGCGATGCCGTGGTCAAGGCCAGGAGGTGAGCGACCCGGAGTCCGGTAAGAGCCCCTGAGTCGCGATGCTCAGGAGGTCCCCTTTGGCACCCAAGCAGCCGTCATTTGGTGAGAAAGGAGAGCGGCGTCGCTAACACGGGGTAGCATGAGGTGTGGGGATGGTGCCACGGCAGCTGGCGCTTCCGGGTGATGACTTATCTCGAGGATCAGGGGCCGCTCTCTGGTGTGTCGTCGGGTCCATGCATCGGCAGGCGCGAGGTTGCTCGGTGAGGTCCTCGTGTGTCTCTCCCCTCTCACCTTTGCTCCCCTTTCTGCTCAACGTCCTCGGGTCCCGGCCCTCGAGCGAATCTCAGCCGTCGCTGTTATGCCAGGTCGCGATGCCGTGGTCAAGGCCAGAGGGTGAGGGCTGGAGAGCCAGTAGGAGCTCTGAGTCGCGATGCTCAGGCACCCCCCTTTAACGTGCAAGCGGTTCGTGCGGATGAGAGCGAAGGAGACACCGCAAGGGCCTCGCCTGACGCAGCTCCTTCAGGAGGTCCTGCAGGCCCATCATAGAAAAAACAAGGGGTTGCCATGACAATTGACAGTCATCCATTGGTTGCTTCCGAGGGGTAGTGAGGCACTGAAGGCTTGACGAGGTGACGCTATGCGGGGCTGCCGCGGCCAGAGCTCAGCCATCCAGGTTTGTCGGTGTTGCAGGGACGGACCCATGCGCAAGCATCATGCCGTTTGGGAGCAGCTCCGTTAGTTGGCGTCAGCTGAGCAGGAAACTAGGTAAAACTCATTAGCCGCGAAGGAGTGGATTCGTTCAAGTAGATGCTGGGAATGCGGACATCACTGGGTCAGGCCCGAGCGACTTGGGGGGTCATGCAGCCCGAGGGGCGCCCCCTACAAGGTAAGCTAACAACATGGAATGAAAAGGGATACATGCCGCAGGGACGGACCCATGCGGCCTGGGAATAATGCAGCCCTGGGGGGCGCTCCCAGCTGGAAATAAAACTCGAAAGATGTCACCTGATGATGTTGAGGGCGAAGGAGCATTGGTGTAGCAGACTCGCCGGGCTGCGGAAGCCGATCCTCATGAGCCCCCAGGCCCAGGGGCCTCGGGAGGCTCCGGATGCGCTGGCGGCTCCTCACGGGCCATCTCCATCCCTACCAGGGCTGCGAAACGCCCTGCCTCTCGTGCCTCCGTGATGCCCCTCATGAGGCGCTCGTACGCGTCAGTCGCGTTCGGCAAGCCGTAAGGCATGCAAACGTAGCTGTGGGGGGGGCCTCCACAGCGCCCCACTCGCGAGGGCCAGAGGCGCTCCAGAGAGGCGACTCGGTTGAGCCCTGGTATGTCGATGCAGACGCGCAGCCCACCATCCTCGCCTGGATGGGGAGCCACTGCTGGTAGGCGGCGGCCGCTTTTCATGACTCTCGACTCCTGTAACTCCTGAATGGCCTTGTTGACGAACTCCTGAGGGTCTTGGTCTCCCTGCCTTGCTCCTTCTTGAAGGAAACATGCTTCGAAACACGCCTCCATGTGGTGCCCAAGCGCCTCCCTCGTGACCCTAGCTAGGTCGGTGGCCCTCCAGGGGAGAGCCCCCGAGCCCTGCCTGAGGAGGGCACCGGGCACACTTTCCTATGCGATGGAAGGAGGTTCCCCCTGGGCAGGTGTGGGCCCAGAGGGGCCTGCCTCCTGAGTGGTCAGGCCGGACGATGTCTTCTTCTTCTTAGGGGCGGTCTCGGGAGGCCTCCTGCTTCCACGATCCGGGTCTTCCACTAACGCGGCTTGAAAGGCCCGTTCCAGGGAACACACCGCGTCCTTCTCTTCACATGGCACCATGATGACTCCGCCGCTTCCTGGCATCTTGAAGACGTTGTAGCCGTGGTGAGTTATGTCCATTAACTTGGCCAGCGCTGGGTACCCAAGGATGGCGTTGTACGGCAGGCGAATGTGAGCGACGTCGAAGTCGATGAGCTCGGTACGGTAGTTGTTGCGTGCCCCGAAGGTGACAGGGAGGCGGACCTGCCCAATCGGGACCGTGGAGCCGTCGGTGATACCGAAGAAAGGCTTGGTTGGCTGAAGCTGGCTGTAGGGCACTTGGAGGTTGTTGAATGTCTCCACGGACAGGACGTTGAGCCTTGCCCCGCCATCGATGAGGGTCTTGGTAACCACCACATTGCTGATGATTGGGGAACAAAGCATTTGGAGGACTCCGGCTGTAGCCGCACACTTGAGCTGATCTGCTGAGCTGAACGTGATGGCGCATGCCGACCACCTGAGAGGGCGCGTGGCTTCGAGCCTGGGAGGACTGCGTTCACTTTGTGGGCGAACTGCTTGAATATGCGCTGAGAGGCTGGGGCTTGGGCCCCGCCCAGGATGCAGGCGATCGCGCGCGGCTCCTGGAAGCCCCCAGCCCCCTCGTCCTGGTGGCGGTCCTCGTTTCTCCTTGGCTGCGGTGGCAGCGGTGGGAGGCCTGTGTTGCCTTGCGGGTGATCCTCGCGAGGCTGATCCCTCCAATATCCCTCGCGAGGCTGATCTCTCCAGCCTCCCTTGCGAGGCGGGTCTTGCCAGCGATCCTCGCGAGGTCACTGCGGTCAGGGCCACGGTCTTCCCAGTGTCCTGCGTTCCTTCCTCCTCCTCGGCCGTAGCCCCGGTCACTGCGGTCAGGGTGACAGCCGATCCTTCCTTCTCGCACGGCTTAGAGCTCTTGACATTCGTTGGTGTTGTGGGTGTGGAGGTCGTGGTACACACAGTACCGGTTGCCCTTGGAAGGTTCAGGCTGATCTCTGCCCCGCTTGGTGTCTGGTTCTGCCGCGAGCACGGCAGCCCCCTTGCGCTGCACATCCTTGGCCTTGGGCTTATTTTCTTCTGGGTCTGCGGCAGGCAGCTCGAGGAGGGAGAGGCGCCCTTCCTCGGCCCTGGCGCACTTGGTTGCCAGGTTGAACAGTTCCAGGGAAGTGCACAGGTCTTCATGCATCGCCAGCTCCTCCTTCATCTTGACGTCGCGCACACCGTCGGAGAAGGCCGAGATGATGGCCTCCTCAGTCACCTTGGGAATCTTGAGGCGCGCGTTGTTGAAGCGCTGGATGTACTTCTGCAGGGTTTCCCGGGCTGTTGCTTGATGCGGCGCATGTTGCTCACAGCGGGTGGCCGGTCGCGAGTGCCCTGGAAGTTGGCGATGAAGCGGGTGCGCATCTCGTCCCAGGAGGAGATTGTGCCTGGAGCCAGGTTCAGGAGCCAGGTCCGGGCCTCGTCCTTGAGTGCCATGGGGAACCAGTTTGCCATGACCTTCTCGTCTCCGTTGGCAGCTTCGATGCCCAGCTCGTAGAGCTGGAGGAACTCCGCAGGGTCAGCCGTGCCGTCGTAGCGAGGAGGAAGTCTAGCTTGAACTTGCCGGGCCACACGACATTGCGTAGCTCATCGGTGAAGGCACGACAGCCTGCTGTGGCCATGGGAGGCCTTGGATGACGAGGAACTTGGTCTTGCATGTCCCCACGCGCTGCAGCTGGGAGCAGCGCGCGGTCTTGATGCACGGGAGCAGGAGCATGGTCGCGACGTGCTGGAGCAGGGAGCGCCCGGGCAGCTTCTTGCGGGTGAGGGACTTCTTGACAGCTCTGTTCTTGCTACACTGGCGCCTGACGAAGCGGGTTCCGCCCAGGGGCCACGCGCCTTGGAGCCATGGCGCCTTCCTGAGGAGGAGGCGACCGGGGCGCCACCGGAGCTTCACTACCCGCGTGGGGCGGGGTGCGCTGCAGCGAAACGGACAACGCAGGAGAGCCCCCTGCGGCGCAGACGAGCTCGGCGACGCGGTTGAGCCATTATTCGTAGACGTCATCGACGGGACGGTAGCGCAGGAGCTCGTTCGCCGCGATGAGTGCAGCCCGAGCATCCATGGGCGCGCGGAGCGCGCGGGACGAAGAACCAGCTGGGGTGAGCGAGGGAGTCGCGGTGCGGCCGTCTTGCCGCACGGACGGATGCTGGGACGATGCTTGCTGCTCGTCCCCCGCCGGGCCGGTGGCAGCGTTGACGGCAGATGACGGGGAATGGCGAGGACGCCCGCCGACAGGGGCCGTCTGGGCGACGCGGGAAGCGAGCGTGGCCCGGCGCTCAGCGCGGGCCCGACGAGCGTCAGACATGGGCGTGATGGTCGGAGGAGAACGGGGTGGTGGAAGACGAATCCCGGCGCACCCCTACCTGGCGCGCCAAATGTCGGATTCCAGGTTCCGGCAGACCCTTGAGGTTCGAACACTGGGGTGCACGCGGAGATTTCGCCTCCTACCTACCTGCACCCCTCCGCCTTGCAAAGATCTAAACTAAGGAAAGAACTACACAAGAGACACAGGGTTTATACTGGTTCGGGCCACCGTTGTGGTGTAACACCCTACTCCAGTGTCTGGTGTGGTGGATTGCCTCTTGGGATGATGATGATGAACAATACAAGGAAGAAAAGCCTCGCGAGGGTCTGTTCTTGGCTGGGGCGATGAACTGCTGGGAGGAGTCCAGTCACCCTTCTCTCTCTCTACCTGATCTTCTCTATCCTTTGATCCCTCTCTTTTCTTCCCTCTTTGCGCTGTGGGTGGCTGGTCCTATTTATAGAGGCCCTGGTCCTCTTCCCAAATATCGAGCGGGAAGGGAGCCAACAATGGCGGGCTAATTTGAAGGGGGGCAGCTAGTATCAACTATCCTGACAAAAGTAGTCTTCGCCTGCGCAAAGCTCTGGTGATGATGCCGTCTTGGGCTCCATGGTGACCTCCATCTCGTAGTCCTCCTGGTCTTGGTCTCGTTGCACCGAAATGGCAACCTTTGCCTGATGCCTCGGCACTCCGCGGCTGCGCTTGCCCCCTTTGCACCAAAGAGGAAGGGAGGACACTGCGCGGGTTGGCACCCGCCTAGCGCCCCCGGTCATCATGGCTTGCGTCACGGGCACCTCGTGAGGTACCCCGCCTTGATCTCTCCGCCTCCTCGTGAGCCAGCCTGACGAGGCCGTGCCTGAGGAAGCTCCGCGTCGTCCGCCTCGCGAGGCTTGGCCCCTCGCGAGGGTCTTGGGTTTGTGTTGGTGAAGATGGGCCGTGCTGGGCCCCCCTTTGAGCCACGCCGCAGGCCGCAGGCAGGCAAGTCTGGGGACCCCCGTTCCCAGAACGCCGACACCTCCTCACATTTAGGGGTTGTGGCAGTGTCCCGGAGAGTTGAGCTCCGAGGTGTTGTTGTCACAATTTTATCGTTGTATTCTGGAATACCTGAGTTCGCCGACATCGAAAATCTCTTTTATGTAGTTAGTGGTGAGATAACCTCGACGACATGCAGTAATGTCGAGGGAGTTCGGGAGTATTGCCACAACTCATATAACGGATGCTTTTCGAAGGTTGAGGTACACGATTTCCGTAGTTTTCTTGGTTATGTGTTGATGGATGGATATAGTTGGAGCGTAGGGCTTGTTAGTTGTGTGATATATATTGTGCCTCCATGTATCCCCAACACCAGATTGCATAACTAGAAAGTTTCGGGAGTTAATAGGTGGGAATTCAAGTAACTCTTAGTTATTCTTCCGATAGATATTTGGTATGTGATTGGGTGATCCTTACCATTTATTTGTTCCAGTCGTACCTTGTTGTTTCTTTCATGAATCTCTTTTAAGTGGCTTCTCACCTTAATGGTCGTGTAATGTTAACTTTCGAATTCATTCGTTCAACCTCTATTTGAATTTTTATTGTGAAGACTATATGTAGCAATTTCTATCCGTTGATTCGGCTTGTCTATCTGTCTATCATGGTTCTAACGAATCTCACCCTCCTCGGGATGGGTCCTACAACGCGTCTGAATCCGGACCGCAACGATGGGGATCAGGCGAACCCTCCACCTCCGCCACTTCCTCCGCCTCCGGAGGCATGGCAAGCAGTCATGGCAGCCACCAACGCGAACACCCGGATGCTTTTGCAACTCTTGCAAGAGCGCAACCAAGGTCAAGGCAACCAAGGGAATCAAGCTCAAGGGCAATTCAACAATCAGCCTCAGTTTGCTACCCTCAACCAGTTCCTTGCAAATCAGCCAAAGTCTTTCAGCAAATGTGCCGAGGCCATGGACGCCGATGATTGGCTCATGGACATCAGCATGCATTTTGAATGTAGCAATGTCAGGCCTGAGGACTATGTCAAGTTTGCTTCTTTTCAGCTCAAGGACCAAGTAGCTGATTGGTATCAGTAATACAAAGATTCCAGAGGGGCATGAGTGATTACCCGGGATGACTTCTACCGGGATTTTAAACCTCACCACATTCCAACAAGTTTTGTCGAGGGCAAGCGTGAGGAATTCCGCAATCTCAAGCAAGGAAGCATGTCCGTGTATCAATACAACATCTAGTTTCAGAAACTTGCTCGCTTCATGTCGTGGTGGGTGCACGGCAGATGCCATGGGATGTCTAAAGAGAGGAGGAGGCTCGAGGGCACTGGTAGGCTCCAGAGGCGAACTCGGCATGAGAGAGCATGGGACGCAAGACATACCCAGGTTCGGGGCTCTCCGGAGAGATTACACCCCTAGTCCTGCCGAGTGTGGTTTATATGTAACAACACAAAGTTGCTCCTAGAGTTATATGGATGGAGAAGGAGGTCTGGCCAAGGCTTAGGCTGCTCCCTCTCCTCGGGTGTTGCTCTGTGTGTGATCGATTGTGTGAATGAAGTGGGTTCTGCCCGTATGCAAGGGGGCTCTACTACCTCTTGAGCACTTGTGTTGGTTTTCGCTTGAAGAGGAAAGGGTGATGTAGCAAAGTTGCGTAAGTATTTCCCTCAGTTTTTGAGAACCGAGGTATCAATCCAGTAGGAGGCCACGCACAAGTCCCTCGCACCTACACAAACAAATGAATCCTCGCAACCAACGCGATAAGGGGTTGTCAATCCCTACACGGTGACTTATGAGAGTGAGATCTGATAGATATGATAGGATAATATTTTTGGTATTTTTATGATAAAGAGAAATAAAAGATGCAAAGAAAAATAAATGGAAAAGGAAATAACTAAGTATTGGAAGATTAATATGATGGAAGGTAGACCCCGGGGCCATAGGTTTCACTAGTGGCTTCTCTCAAGAGCATAAGTATTTACGGTGGGTGAACAAATTACTGGTGAGCAATTGACAGAATTGAGCATAGTTATGAGAATATCTAGGTATGATCATGTATATAGGCATCACGTCTGAGACAAGTAGACCGACTCCTGCCTGCATCTACTACTATTACTCCACACATCGACCGCTATCCAGCATGCATCTAGAGTATTAAGTTCAAGAGAACAGAGTAACGCTTTAAGCAAGATGACATGATGTAGAGGGATAAACTCATGCAATATGATATAAACCCCATCTTGTTATCCTCGATGGCAACAATACAATGTGTGCCTTGCTGCCCCTACTGTCACTAGGGAAGTACAACGCAAGATTGAACCCAAAGCTAAGCACTTCTCCCATTGCAAGAAAAATCAATCTAGTAGGCCAAACCAAACTGATAATTCGAAGAGACTTGCAAAGATAACCAATCATACATAAAAGAATTCAGAGAAGATTCAAATATTGTTCATAGATAAACTTGATCATAAACCCACAATTCATCGGTCTCAACAAATACACCGCAAAAGAAGATTACATCGAATATATCTCCACAAGAGAGGGGGAGAACCTTGTATTGAGATCCAAAAAGAGAGAAGAAGCCATCTAGCTAATAACTATGGACCCGTAGGTCTGAAGTAAACTACTCATACTTTATCGGAAGGGCTATGGTGTTGATGTAGAAGCCCTCCGTGATCAATGCCCCCTCTGGTGGAGCTCCGGAAAAGGCCCCAAGATGGGATCTCCTGGATACAGAAAGTTACGGTGGTGGAATTAGGGTTTTGGCTCCGTATGTGGTAGTTTGGGGGTACGTAGGTATATATAGGAGGAAGGTGTATGTTGGTGGAGCAACAGGGGGCCCACGAGGGTGGAGGGCGCGCCTGGGGGGTAGGTGCACCCCCTACCTCCTGCCTTCCTCGTCGATTTCTTGACATAGGGTCCAAGTCCTCTGAATCATGTACGTTCCGAAAATCACGTCCCGAAGGTTTCATTCCATTTGGACTCCGTTTCATATTCTTTTTCTATGAAACCCTAAAATAGGCAAAAACAGCAATTCTGGGCTGGGCCTCCGGTTAATAGGTTAGTCCGAAAAATAATATAAAAGTGTATAATAAAGCCCAATAATGTCCAAAATATAATATAATATAGCATGGAACAAACAAAAATTATAGATACGTTGGAGACCTATCAAGCATCCCCATGCTTAATTCCTGCTCATCCTCGAGTAGGTAAATGATAAAAATAGAATTTTTGATGTGGAATGCTACTTGGCATAATTTCAATGTAATTCTTCTTAATTGTGGTATGAATATTCAGATCCGAAAGATTCAAGACAAAAGTTCAATATTGACATAGAAATAATAATACTTCAAGCATACTAACTAAGCAATTATGTCTCTTCAAAATAACATGGCCAAAGAAAGTTATCCCTACAAAATCATATAGTATGGCTATGCTCTATCTTCACCACACAAAGTATTTAAATCATGCACAACCTCGATGACAAGCCAAGCAATTGTTTTATACTTTTGGTGTTCTCAAACTTTTTCAATATTCACGCAATACATGAGCATGAGCCATGGACATAGCACTTTAGGTGGAATAGAATGGTGGTTGTGGAGGAGAAAAAAACGGGGGAATATAGTCACACATCAACTAGGCGTATCAACGGGCTATGGAGATGCCCATCAATAGATATCAATGTGAGTGAGTAGGGATTGCCATGCAACAGATGCACTAGAGCTATAATTATATGAAAGCTCAACAAAAGGAACTAAGTGGGTGTGCATCCAACTCACTTGCTCACGAAGACCTAGGGCATTTCGAGGAAGCCCATCATTGGAATATACAAGCCAAGTTCTATAATGAAAAATTCCCACTAGTATATGAAAGTGATAACATAGGAGACTCTCTATTATGAAGATCATGGTGCTACTTTGAAGCACAAGTGTGGTAAAAGGATAGTAGCATTGTCCCTTCTCTCTTTTTCTCTCATATTTTTTTATTTGGGCCTTTTCCATTTTTTATGGCCTCTTTTTTTCGTCCGGAGTCTCATCCCGACTTGTGGGGGAATCATAGTCTCCATCATCCTTTCCTCACTTGGGACTCATCACACTTTTATTTACTTAGAACTCAACAATTACAACTCAATACTTAGAACAAATTATGACTCTATGTGAATGCCTCCGGCGGTGTACCGGGATATGCAATGCATCAAGAATGACATGTATGAAAGAATTATGAATGGTGGCCTTGCCACAAATACAATGTCAACTACATGATCATGCAAAGCAATATGACAATGATGGAGCGTGTCATAGTAAATGGAACGGTGGAAAGTTGCATGGCAATATATCTCGAAATGGCTATGGAAATGCCATGATAGGTAGGTATGGTGGCTGTTTTGAGGAAGGTATATGGTGGGTGTATGATACCGGCGAAAGGTGCGCGGTATTAGAGAGGCTAGCAATGGTGGAAGGAAGAAAAGTGCGTATGAGTCATAAAGAACTCATATACTTATTGCAAAAATCTACAAGTTATCAAAGCAAAGTATTACGTGCATGCTCCTAGGGGGATAGATTGGTAGGAAAATACCATCGCTCGTCCCCGACCGCCACTCATAAGGAAGACAATCAATAAATAAATCATGCTCCGACTTCATCACATAACGGTTCACCATACGTGCATACTACGGGAATCACAAACTTTAACACAAGTATTTCTCAAATTCACAACTACTCGACTAGCATGACTCTATTATTACCATCTCCATATCTCAAAACAATTATCAAGTATCAAACTTCTCATAGTATTCAACACACTCATAAGAATTTTTTTATTAATCTTGATTGCCTAACATAATTAAAGCAAATTACCATGTTGTTTTGTAGGACTATCAAAATATTCAAAGTGAAGCATGCGAGAAAAATAGTTTCTATAAAACAAATCCACCGACGTGCTCTAAAAGATATAAGTGAAGCACTAGAGCAAAAACTATATAACTCAAAAGATATAAGTGAAGCACATAGAGTACTCTAACAATTTCCGAATCATGTGTGTCTCTCTCAAAAGGTGTGTACAGCAAGGATTATTGTGGAAAACTAACAAATAAAGACTCAAATAATTCAAGACGCTCCAAGCAAAGCACATATCATGTGCTAAATAAAAATATAGCTCCAAGTAAAATTACCGATGGAAGTAGACGAAAGAGGGGATGCCTTCCGGGGCATCCCCATGCTTTGGATTTTAAGTGTCCTTAGATTATCTTGGATTGACATGGGCATCCCCAATATTAGGCTCTTTCTACTCCTTGTTCCATAATCCATCAAATCTTTTACCCAAAATTTGAAAACTTCACAACACAAAACTTACAGTAGAAAATCTCGTGAGCTCCGTTAGCGAAAGAAAACAAAACACCACTTCAAGGTAATGTAATGAACTCATTATTTATTTATATGGGTGTTAAACCTACTGTATTCCAACTTCTCTATGGTTTATAAACTATTTTACTAGCCATAGATTAATGAAAATAAGCAAACAACACATGAAAAACAGAATCTGTCAAAAACAGAACAGTCTGTAGTAATCTGTAGCTAACGCAAGATCTGGAACCCCAAAAATTCTAAAATAAATTGCTGGACGTGATGAATTTATCTATTAATCATCTTGAAAAATAATTAGCTAAATATCGCTTTCCAAATAAAAATGGCAGCAATTCTCGTGAGGGTTAAAGTTTGTGTTTTTGACAGCAAGATTAAAAAGACTTTCCCGAAGTCTTCCAAACGGTTCTACTTGGCACAAACACTTATTAAACACAAAAAACACAACCAAAATAGAGGCTAGATAAATTATTTATTACTAAACAGGAGAAAAAAGCAAGGAATAAAAAATAAAAATGGGTTTCCTCCCAACAAGTGCTATTGTTTAACGCCCCTAGCTAGGCATAAAAGCAAGGATAGATCTAGGTATTGCCATCTTTGGTAGGAAATCCATAAGTGCCTCTCATAATAGATTCATAAGGTAACTTAATTTTCTTTCTAGGGAAGTGTTCCATGCCTTTCCTTAACAGAAATTGGAATCTAATATTGCCTTCCTTCATATCAATAATTGCACCAATCGTTCTAAGAAAAGGTCTACCAAGAATAATATTACATGAAGGATTTCAATCTATGTCAAGAACAATAAAATCCACGGGCACATAATTCCTATTTGCAACAATAAGAACATCATTAATTCTTCCCATAGGTTTCTTAATAGTGGAATCCGCAAGGTGCAAGTTTAAAGAGCAATCATCAAAATCACGGAAACCTAGCAAATCACACAAAGTCTTTGGAATCGTGGAAACACTAGCACCCAAATCACACAAAGCATAGCATTCATGATCTGTAATTTTAATTTTAATAGTAGGTTCCCACTCATCATAAAGTTTTCTAGGGATAGAAACTTCCAACTCAGGTTTTTCTTCATAAGATTGCATCAAAGCATCAACGATATGTTTAGTAAAAGCTTTATTTTGACTATAAGCATGAGGAGAATTTAGCACGGATTGCAACAAGGAAATACAATCTATCAAAGAGCAATTATCATAATTAAATTCCTTGAAATCCAAAATAGTGGGTTCATTAATATTTAAAGTTTTGACTTCTTCAATCCCACTTTTAACAATTTTACCATCAAGGTCTAAAGACTCCGAATTCTTGGAACGCCGTCTAGGTAAAGGTGGATCATATTCAGTCCCATCACTATCAAGATTCATATTGCAAAACAAAGATTTAATAGGGGCACATCAATAACTTTTAGATCTTCATCTTTATTATCATGGAAACTAGAAGAACACGCTTTTATAAAGCAATCTTTCTTAGCACACATCCTAGCGGTTCTTTCTTTGCACTCATGAATGGAAATTCTCATGGCTTTGAGAGACTCATTGATATAATGCTTAGGTGGTATAGATCTAAGTTTCAAAGAATCAACATCATGAGAAATTCTATCAACGTTCCTAGCCAACACATCAATCTTAAGCAATTTTTCTTCAATCAAAGCATTGAAATTCTTTTGCGAAGTAATAAATTCTTTAATATTAGATTCAAAATCAGAGGGCATCTTATTATAATTTCCATAAGAATTTTTGTAGGAATTACCATAATTATTAGAGGAATTACTAGGATACGACCTAGGATTAAAGTTTCCTCTATACGCGTTGTTACCAAAATTATTCCAACCAACAAAATTCACATCCATAGATTCATTATTATTCTCAATTAAAGTAGACAAAGGCATATCATTAGGATCAGAAGAAACACTTTTATTAGCAAATAATTTCATAAGTTCATCCATCTTTCCACTCAAAACATTAATTTCTTCTATCGCATGCACTTTCTTATTAGTAGATCTTTCAGAGTGCCATTGAGAATAATTAACCATAATATTATCTAGGAGTTTAGTAGCTTCTCCTAAAGTGATTTCCATAAAAGTGCCTCCCGCGGCCGAATCTAAAAAAATTCTAGAAGCAAAATTCAATCCAACATAATTTTTTTGTATAATCATCCACAAATTCAAACCATGTGTAGGGAAATTACATGTCATTAATTTCATCCTCTCCCAAGCTTGTGCAACATGTTCATTATCAAGTTTCTTAAAAATCATAATATCATTTCTAAGAGAGCTGATCTTAGCGGGAGGAAAATACATAGAGATAAAAGCACTTATTCCACGAATCAATACTATTTTTAGGCAAAGACGAAAACCAAGCTTTAGCATGATCTCTAAGCGAGGAAATAGTTTCAATTTAACAATATCATTATCCACATCTTTCTTCTTTTGAATATCACATAAATCAACGAAGCTATTCAGATGGGTAGCGGCATCATCACTAGGAAGGCCGGCGAATTGATGTTTCATGACAAGATTCAACAAAGCAGCATTGATTTCACAAGATTCAGTATCGATAAGAGGAGCAATCGAAGTGCTAAGGAAATCATTGTTGTTGGTATTGGTGAAGTCACACAATTTAGTATTATCTTGAGCCATCGTGACAAGCATGCAATCCAACACACAAGCAAACAAGAAACGGGCAAAAATAGACAAATAGAGAAAGAGAGGGAGGATGGAGAGAGAGGGCGAATAAAACGGCAAGGGTGAAGTGGGGGAGAGGAAAACGAGAGGCAAATGGAAAATAATGTAATGCGGGAGATAAGGGTTTGTGATGGGTACTTGGTATGTCTTGACTTGCAACGGCGCCACAAGTGACTCGTTGTCGGGAGTCAAATCTTGACTTGTCTTGCGCAAACCTCCCTGGTAACAGCGCCAAAAATCCTTCTTGCTACCTCTTGATCACTTGCGTTGGTTTTCCCTTGAAGAGGAAAGGGTGATGCAGCAAAGTAGCGTAAGTATTTCCCTCAGTTTTTGAGAACCAAGGTATCAATCCGGTAGGAGGCCGCGCACAAGTCCCTCGCACCTACACAAACAAATAACTAATCGCAACCAAGGCGAGAAGGGGTTGTCAATCCCTACACGGTCACTTACGAGAGTGAGATCTGATAGATATGATAGGATAATATTTTTGGTATTTTTATGATAAAGAGAAATAAAAGATGCAAAGTAAAATAAATGGCAAAGGAAATAACTAAGTATTGGAAGATTAATATGATGGAAGATTGACCCGGGGGCCATAGGTTTCACTAGTGGCTTCTCTCAAGAGCATATGTATTTACGGTGGGTGCACAAACTACTGTTGAGCAATTGACAGAATTGAGCATAGTTATGAGAATACCTAGGTATGATCATGTATATAGGCATCACGTCCGAGACAAGTAGACCGACTCCTGCCTGCATCTACTACTATTACTCCACACATCGACCGCTATCCAACATGCATCTAGAGTATCAAGTTCAAGAGAACATATTAACGTTTTAAGCAAGATGACATGATGTAGAGGGATAAACTCATGCAATATGATATAAACCCCATCTTGTTATCCTTGATGGCAACAATACAATACATGCCTTGCTGCCCCTACTGTCACTAGGAAAGGACACCAAAAGATTGAACCCAAAGCTAAGCACTTCTCCCATTGCAAGAAAGAACAATCTAGTAGGCCAAACCAAACTGATAATTCGAAGAGACTTGCAAAGATAACCAATCATACATAAAAGAATTCAGAGAAGATTCAAATATTGTTCATAGATAAACTTGATCATAAACCCACAATTCATCGGTCTGAACAAACACACCGCAAAAGAAGATTACATCGAATAGATCTCCACAAGAGAGAACTTTGTATTGAGATCCAAAAAGAGACTATAAGCCATCTAGCTAATAACTATGGACCCGTAGGTCTGAACTAAACTACTCACACTTAATCGGAAGGGCTATTGTGTTGATGTAGAAGCCCTCCGAGATTGATGCCCCCTCCAGCGGAGCTCCGGAAAAGGCCCCAAGATGGGATCTCATGGATACAGAAAGTTACGGTGGTGGAATTAGGGTTTTGGCTCCGTATGTGGTAGTTTGGGGGTACTTAGATATATATAGGAGGAAGGAGTATGTCGGTGGAGCAACAGGGGGCCCACAAGGGTGGAGGGCGCGCCTGGGAGGGGGGTAGGCGCACCCCCTGTCGGGTGGTAGGTGCGACATATGCCAATAGGTGGCTTATCATTGTGGGAGCCAGTAAGACATCGCCGGTGCCTGGAAACGGGATGAGGTGAAGACATGCACGCCGACGAATCTTACCCAGCTTCGGGGCTCTCCGTGGAGATAACACCCCTACTGCTACTCTGCGGGGTCTCCGCATGATCACCAGATGGACAAGTAGCTACACAATGCTCCTTGAGCTGTTCGGTGGGAGGAGGAAGAAGGGCACAGCTAACTTGCTTCTTCTCCTTGTGTGGTGTCTAGAACTAGCAGGGGGTCGAACCCTTTACATGGGTGTCCCGGGGGGTTTATATAGGCCTACCCCCCGGGGGTACAATGGTAATCCGACTGGGCGCGGAGCCCAGCCGTCTGTGACTGCGCTCGCCGGCTTCTGGGCCGACTGCTGGGGCCCGCCGGCTGGTGGGTCCCACCGGCTACCAACTCCTTGGCAACAGGTAGGCCCCACTGCCAAGGGTCTTGTCGATGGCTGGTTACTGTTGCCTCAAACTGATGACGAGGGCGTCGTCGAGGTAAGCATGGCTACAGTGCCGCCGTACGGCGGGCGATTACTGTAGCCTTACCGCGTCTTGTCTCCTTAATGGATCGTCCTCTTCGAGGGGGGAAGCGAGCCGGCTGCAGGGAGCCGGCCCTGCCTCGGGCTGACTGGGGGAGGCCTGGCAGCTTTCGGGCGTCTCTCTGCCCAAAGGGGCCCACCGCCCATGGGCCGTACTGGCGGCCCGTCGTGGGTGACATCAGGGTCAACATGGCAACAGTGTCGCGCCGGACGGGTCATGGCCACTCCGTACGGCGCACTGTGCCAGGCGTGCTCCGGGACTCGGGGGTGGCAGGCTTTACTGTAGCCACGCCCCGTCTCATCGCCGCTTGGTGGATGCAAACTTTGAGGGTAGGGTCTCGGCCGCTCTATGGGAGCCGGCTTCTCGGAGTCGGCCTTCTCGCGGCCGGCTTCTCGTAGTCGGCCCTCCCATGGCTTTCTTCATGAGGGCTAAAGTCGGGCCGCCTTCCGAAAGCCGGCCTGGGTGACAGCCAGCAAGGGGAAGGCGGCCCCATGTCTTGGATTCCTGAGAGCCGGACGGGCTCGTAATTTTTTTAGAAGGGCCAGGGGAAGCTGGCTAGGCTACCCATGGCTATTTACTCCGACAGTAGTCCCCGAAGCTGATCGAGCTTCGAGGCAGACAAAGGGACGAGAAGCTTGGTCAACTTCCTATCCTGAAGAGCCGGCTTTGCTCGTGCGCGCCGACTTCAGAGAGCTCCAGTTCTCGTAGGCGGGAACGCGGGCCACGTGGCGAGGAAACCCTGCCAACGCACGCGCGCGACGGGACGTCGCTGTAGGCCCGAGCCCGCCACTCGCAGGCCTCGGTCCGAGTGCGGATCTTCCGTGGCCCACATGGACCGCTCGCCTTCCCGCGGCGGTTTTATTCCGCCATCATGGCACAGTAATCGCGGGACGTGGGGGAGTGGGCACGATCGATCCCCACATTTCCGCACGCCACGCCTCCTCGGCTCCGCCACGCAAGCCTATAAGTAGGGGGAGGAGGGGGAGCGACAGAGGTTCGCACGCTCTCTCTCGCTCCGCCCCTTCTCGTCCTCCTTTCTTCCTCTCGTTGCCTCCGCAACCTCCCGTCTCAGCGCCGCCGCGCCGCCACATCGTCTTGCTCCCATGGCGCTGTCGAGCTCGTGGGACGGCTCCAACGTCCACGAGGACCATGTTGAGTTCCTCCGCCAGACTCGGCGCCTGCCCGACGCCAACCTCGTGCGGGTCCGCCTGGCGCCGGAGACGGAGATCTCGCCGGCACCGGAGGAGGGCGAGCGGGTCGTCTTCCGCTCGCACTTCCTTCGCGGCTTCGGCCTTCCGGCGAGCGGATTCCTGCGCTCCTTCCTCGAGTTCTACTTTCTTCAACCGCATCACCTCACGCCCAACGCGGTGATGTTGCTGTCGACCTTCATCTCTCTCTGCAAAGGTTTCTTGGGGCTGCTCCCCATGTTGGAGCTCTGGGGGGAATTCTTCTAGAGCAAACTCGGCACCGTCGTCGCAGGCGTGCCCGCCCCCTGCGGGGCCTTCATCGCCATGAGGAGGGCGGGCGAGAACAACCCGTTCCCGCCCATCCCCCTGATCCAGTCAGTGAAGATCTGGCAGAAGTCATACTTCTACATGAAGAACGTCGCCGAGCAAGGAGACCATGTCAACCTGCCGGCTTACGTAGCCAGCCCGCCGGCTGGGAGGCAGCCCTCGTGGAGTTTCCGGTCCCGGTCACTGTCTCGGGCCAGGAACGCTGCCGTCTCCCGGCTTTGGGTGATGATCCAGTCAGAAGGCCTGAGCGGGGCCGACTTGGTGGCCGCTTTCGTGGAGCGCCGGATATCTCCTCTCCAAAGCCGGCCCCACATGATGTGCCAGATGAGTGGCCTCTTCGACCCAAGCCGGCTGAGCACCAGGGAGATGCCTCATGCGGAGGTATCGTACATGGTAAATTACATCTCTAATTGCAAGCTCGCCGAAGAGTGGCGAGACGGCAAGGCGCCGTATTCTCGCGCCAACCCTCCGCCCGTGGTAAGTTTTCCTCTCTTTCTTCTTTTTGTTGGTAGCCGGCTTTATGATGGCCGGCTTCTGATCGGTCAGTTTTTCTTAGCAGAACCCCCTTCTCCCACCGACGACTGGTGCAGCGGGGATAGAACGCCAGTACTTCGCTGACCGCACGGTGGACGACGTCGACGACCCGGATTTGGGGGCGGCCGCCATGGAAGACGCCGTCGTGGGGGACGACGCCGAGCCCGGAGGCACAAGGCTCACCGCAAGCTTCGAGGACTGGCCGGATGACGCCGAAGCCGAAGTCGCCCCGCGTCGCCAGCCGGCGGCCGACCATCAGGGCGCGGGCTCGTCCACCGTGCCGGCTGCCAGCGGCGGCGCACAGAAGCGCCGGGCCGTGTCAATCCTCTTCGGTAGCCCGCCGAAGAAGTCCAAAGCCTCCACCGCGGCGACAAGGCGAGATGAGGCGGCCGTGAAGGCGGCTCGCTTCCGCAAGGCAGTGAAGCAGCCTCAGGCGGTCTCAGCGTAAGACGTCGATTGCCTGGTCGCATGCTCTTCATCATTCTCTTCTTGTTCGAACATTCTTCCTAACCTTTTCCCGCTCGCTGGACAGGGCGCCGCTTTCCCTTGAGCGGGGTCCGGGCGGCTCTGTAGTTGGGCCGACTGGAGGGTCTTCGGGCTCCCGCCGCGTGGACCCCCGCGCCGAACTCAGGGAGGCCACGAAGCGGAATGCCCGTGAGGCGCGGGAGGAGCGCGGGGCGGCGGAGAAAGCGGCCGCCCAGGCGGCGAGGGAGCAAGCCGACGCGGCAGCCAAGGCCCAGGCGGAGGCGGCGACCGCGGAAACGGAGGCGGAGGGTTCGCACAACCAGCCTCCGCTGCTCGCCATTCCCCTTCGAGCCGTGGCCCCTGACACTCCATTGCCCTTGGCGGAGGAAATCGTCCAACCGCTGATGGAGAGGGGGGAGGACCTCGTGTTCTTTGCAGGGAGAGCGCCCCGGCAGCGCCAACCGGAGTGGGCCAAGGCGGCCAATCGTCAGCGGCGCCAGAGGAGCCGGCCGAGGGTGAGCCGGAGGACGGAGCCGGCTCCGAGGTGCAGCCGGTGACGCGTCGGCGCGCAGGGGGAGGCGCCGCTCCGCCGGAGTCGCACCGAGTTGCGGGCGCCAGCCAGTCGGCGGAGGCTCTGGAGGCGGTCAGCACCGCTACGTCTGAGTGGACTCCCAACAGGGGGACTGGCGAGCTGAATGCGGCGGCTCAAGAGGTCCGGAGCCCGCTTCAAGCTCAGGCCGCCCTGCTGCAGCAGTACACCCAGGAGTTCCTGTCGACGCGGGCCGTCATCCAGGTGAGTCTTTCATTCTTGGCCACTTTGTTCTCTTGATTTCTTCCGTGGGGGAGCGTCAGTGCACCCACTGGGTGTAGTCCCCGAGATTCGGGCCGACTGTTGAGCAGTCGGGTCGGATCTTTCTTGACGACTATCTTATTTTTGCTTCCTGTCTGAACTTCCAGGAATATCATAACTCCTGTGCTGCCACCTTCAACTCTCAGGCTCAGGAGTTGGGTCGGAAGACCAACGACCTGGCCGACAGCCGAAGTAAGTGCCTGATCTTGTCTATCTCCTGTGGGGGCGCGTCAGCGCACCCACTGGGTGTAGTCCCCGAGATCCGGGCCGACTGCTGAGCAGTCGGGTCGGATCTTCCTTGACTGCTTTTTCCTTATTGGTTTTTCTTTTGCTTTGTCTTCAGGGGCCAACACCGATTTGAGGAAGGAGATCGGCGAACAGCAGGCCGCCCTTCATAACAAGGATGCGGAGTATGCTGCCTTGGTCCAAGAGCATGATCGCCTGGCCAAGAAGCTGGCCGACCAAGAGAAGAGCCATAAGGCGGCCCTGCAGAAAGCGCAGGATAGCAAGGCCGCCCTGAAGGCAGAGTTTGAGACCGAGGCGGCGAGCTGGGCTGAGACCCAGCGAGCACTGGATGAAGGCTTTGGCCGCATCGAGGACTTGATCAACGGTAAGCCGCCTTCCTCGCTCCTCTCCTGCCCCTTGCCGCCTGGTTTTTGGCTTAACTTGTGCTACTGCTTATTTTTTTTTGTGTAGACTACTTCCCTGGCTACTCCGCCTTTGCCGCCCAAAGCATCGAGGCCCATCGCGAGGCACGCCATCAGGCGGGGGCCAACATCACGCCGGATGCGAACCGGACGCTTGAGGAGCAGCTCTTGGCAGTCCAAGCGTGGTTGCAGCCGGCTCATCGGATGCTTCGCCGGCTCCAACGTGCCGGGGCGCAAGTGTTGGCTGCCCTTTGGCCCGGCGAGACGATCCCCCGCACCCCAAGTCGGACGGCCGACTGGCTGGAGGTCGCAGTCGGTCGCTTTGAAGCTTGGAAGGCGTCGGCGGCCCACCTCGGAGCCGGGCGGGCGTTGGAGTTCGTTCGGGCTTGGTACCCATTGCTGAGCCTGGACCAGCTGCGCACTTGGCGGATGGAGGCCAATGCGGAGCTAGAGGAGGTGAGGCCGGCTATCGCCCAGCGTGCTTCGACAATCGCCGAGTGCACCGACATCAGCATTTTTGCACCCGAAATCGATGATGACGGTGTTGCCCAGCCGGAGGAGTGGTTCGGGCTGAACCCGGCGGTGGGCGAGGACTCGGCAGAGGAGATCGCCTCCAGCGACGAGGGCGAGGATGACGAAGAGGAGGACGGCGAAGACGTCGAGCCGGCTGGTGGAAAAACTAGCCGACCTCAGGCCGATCGTGCCTCTAGCAACGAGGCGCGTGGAAGCGCGCCCTCTGCGGGAGGCGGTGACCAAGCCGAGGTTCGCCAGCCGGCCGCTCCTTCAGCCGGCACAACCATCTCCGCCAACCAGCCCGGCTCGTCGGTTGCTCCGCCAGCTTGACCTGCCGTCCTTATTCTTCCCGCTTGTTTTCTTTTGAACAATCTTTATTAAGTTTTCGCAGTTCCACCCACTGGGGGTGTATCCAAACTATGTTGAATGCTGGCCTCTCGGAGGTCTTTTATGTAAATATTATTGTGTGCATGTTTGGTTTCCATTCGCGTATGCTTTTTATCCTTAGGCTTTTTCCTTTGCCGCCTTCCCTCTTTGGGGAGGCAAGTACTCAAGCTTTCTTAGATTTAAGTGAAGTGAATGGAAACCGGCCGGCCGGCTACTCTGGTAGCCAGTCGGCGGTGGGAGAAAACCCGGCTTTTGTTATATTAGTCCTTTAGTCCCTAGCCGTTTTTCGTGTGGGCGCCCGTTCCTGCCTTTAACTCTTGCCAGCCAGACAGCCGGTTCTTCGAACTGCGACTTTTGGCAAGAGAAAGCTTGGGAGCCGGCACACTACTTGTCTGACTGTGGGTAGGACTTCTAATATAACTCCAGCCGGCCAGTCCCCGAGCCGACTAGTCGAACCCGGTGCCAGATGGAATAAGTAAATGAAATGACAAGGTCATAAGCATGATACTTTTCATTCATAGATAAAAGATGGCAGTCCCCGAGCCCTCCTCAGGGGGCCTATTGTCTCGTACTTAGTAGAAAAGTTAGCGTGATACATACTGCATTTCAGCTGTAAAATCTTTGAAGGAGGTTGGCATTCCATGGTTGTTCCGACTCCTTGCCGGAGTCATCTCTCTTGCATGCCTTCGGCTTCTGTGCGTCGATCAGGTAGTAGGAGTCGTTGCCTAGAGCTCTGCTGATGAGGAAGGGGCCTTCCCAAGGGGCCGAGAGCTTGTGATGGCCGGCTGTTCACTGGATCAGCCGGAGCACAAGATCGCCCTCTTGGAAAGATCTTGGCCTGACCTTCCGGCTGTGGTAGCAGCGCAAACCCTGCTGGTAGATGGCAGACCAGCTGAGGGCTAACAGCCGGCTTTCTTCCAGCAGGTCGACGCCGTCTTATCGTGCTTCCTTGGCCTTCGCTTCCGTGTACATGGTTACTCGAGGCGAGTCGAACTCGATGTCAGTTGGGATGACCGCCTCGGCACCATACACAAGGAAGAAAGGGGTGAAGCCGGTTGACTTGTTTGGCGTAGTGCGCAGGCTCCAAAGGACAGCCGGCAGCTCATCGAGCCAATAGCCGGTTGAACGCTCCAGTGGTACGACCAGTCGGGGCTTGATGCCGGAGAGGATGAGGCCATTGGCTCGCTCAACCTGGCCGTTTGACTGCGGGTGGGCGACGGACGCTAAGTCCAGTCGGATACCTTGGGCTGCGCAGAATCATGCCAAGGCTCCTTTGGCAAAATTCGTGCCATTGTCGATGATGATGCTGTGTGGCATGCCGTACCGAGTTGTTATGTCTGCGATGAATGTCACAACAGTCGGCCCATTCAGCTTCTTGATCGGCTTTACCTCAATCCACTTGGTGAATTTGTCCACGACGACGAGCAAATGCGTCATGCCTCCGCGCGCCGTCTTGAATGGGCCCACCATGTCCAGTCCCCAAATGGTAAAGGGCCAAGTGAGGGGAATGGTCTTGAGTGCCGAAGCCGGCATGTGTTGCTTGGAGCTGAAGAGTTGGCACCCCTTGCAATATTTAACTAATTCTTTGGCGTCATCCAAAGGAGTCGGCCAGAAGAAACCACGGCGGAAGGCTTTGGCGACAAGTGATCTTGAGGCCGCATGGTGGCCGCATTCTCCTTGGTGAATGTCTCTGAGGATTGCAATGCCCTTCTCTTGCTCGACGCACCGTTGGAGGACTCGAGTGACACTGCGCTTGGCGAGTTCTCTGTTGACAATTGTGTATGCTCCGGCTCGATGTTGGACTTGTCTTGCCTCTGTTTCGTTAGTCGGCAGATCTTGGTTTACTAGGAAGTTGAGGATGGACTGAGCCCATGACGGAGCCGCGACTTCTCGTACTGCCAATGTGGCTACTGCCTCCAGGGTGGGTGGGCTGGGTGGTGAAATGCTGGAGTCGGCCGCCGGCTGTTGTGCTGGTGCAGTCCCCGGGCCGGCTACCGCAGTCCCCGAGCCGGGTGTGGCAGTCCCCTAGCCGGTTGCCAAAGTCCCCGGGCCGGCTACGGAAGTCTCGGGGTCGCCTGCTTGGTTCTTCGAGCCGGACCCGGCCGCGTCGGGGTCAGGCGGCACGAAGATGGAATCAGACTCTGGAGACGGCTTGATGGAAGGCTTGAGGAGGCGTTGTAGAGCGACGCCGGTTGGTATTGCTTGCCGAGTGGAGCCTATTCGAGCCAGGGCATCGGCTGGCTCGTTGTCGGCTCGCGGTACATGGAGGAACTCGCATCCTTCAAAGTATCCGCTGAGTTGTTGAACCAGGAAGCGGTAGCTCGCCATATTTGTGTCCTTGGCGTCCCAGTCGCCGGATGATTGTTGAACCACCAAGTCCGAGTTGCCATAACATAGGATCCGGCGAATGCCGAGTTCTTTGGCAAGCCGGAGCCCGTGTATGTGTGCCTCGTACTCGGCCACGTTGTTGGAGGCGGCAAAGTGAATCTGCAGCGTGTATCTGAGCTTGTCGCCCTTGGGAGAGGTAAGGACGACGCCGGCTCCCAAGCCGGTGCGCATCTTGGACCCGTCGAAGTGCATGCGCCAATGGGTGGAGTCGGGAGCCGGCGGTAAGTAGTGGGTCTCGGCCCAGTCGACGAGGAAGTCGGCCAGGGCTTGGGACTTGATGGCAGTGCGGGGCTGGTAGAAGATTGTGTAAGGGGCCAGCTCGATGGCCCATTTCGCCACCCGGCCGGATGCGTCCCGGCTGCCTATGATCTCGGCCAGCGGGGCGGTGCATACGACCGTGACGGGATGCTCTTGAAAGTAGGGCTTCAGCTTCTTGGCGGTGAAGTACACGCCGTAACACATCTTCTGGTAGTGCGGGTAGTTCTGCTTTGAAGCGGACAACACCTCGCTCAAATAATACACCGGCCTCTGGACCGGCTGGGCTCGGCCTTCTTCTGGGCGTTGGACTACGATGACGGTGCTGACCACCCGGCTGGTTGCGGCAATGTAAAGGAGCATGGGCTCTTTTTCAGTCGGCGCCGCTAGGACGGGCGGCGTGGCCAGCATCTTCTTCAGCTCGTGAAAAGCTTGGTCGGCCTGGTCGTTCCACTCGAAGTGAGTGCTCTTCTTCATGAGGCGGTAGAGGGGGAGAGCTTTCTCTCCGAGCCGGCTAATGAAGTGGTTCAGGGAGGCCAAGCATCCGGTGAACTTTTGGATGTCTCGAAGCTTGGTGGGGATCGCCATTCTCTCGATGGCCTTGATCTTCACCGGGTTGCATTCGATGCCGCGTTCGGAGACCAGGAAGCCTAAGAGCTGGCCGGCTGGCATTCCGAACACGCATTTCTCGGGGTTGAGCTTGATTTGGAACCGGCGCAGGTTCTCAAACGTTTCCTTGAGGTCTCCCAGCAAAGTGCCGCGCTTCTCCGTCTTCACCACAATGTCGTCCACGTAGACGTGAGCGTTTCTGCCGAGTTGCTTGAGGAGGCACTTCTGCATGCAACGCTGAAAAGTAGCACCGGCATTTCTCAAGCCGAATGTCATAGTCAGGTAGCAGAAGGCTCCAAATGGCGTGATGAAGGCGGTCTTCAAGCAGTCGTCCGGATCCAGCTTTATCTGGTGATATCCTGAGTAAGCATCCAAGAAACTCAACAGCTCGCATCCGGCTGTGGAGTCTATCACTTGGTCAATCCTTGGCAGGGCAAAGGGATCTTTGGGGCAGGCCTTGTTGAGGCTTGTGTAGTCTATACACATGCGCCACTTGTTGTTCTTTTTTAGCACGAGGACCGGGTTGGCGAGCCACTCTGGAAAGAAAACTTCCATAATGAAGCCGGCTGCCAGAAGCCGGGCTATCTCCTCTCCCACAATCCTGCGTTTCTCCTCCGACAGTCGGCGAAGGGGTTGTTTGACTGGCTTTGCGTCTTCTCGGACGTGTAGTTTGTGCTCGGCGAATTTCCTCAGAACACCCGGCATGTCCTTGGGGGACCATGCAAAGATGTCCCGATTCTCACGGAGGAAATCGGCGAGCTCGCCTTCCTATTTGCTGTTCAGGCTTGCCCCGATGATGGCAAACCTCTCTGGATGCTCGGGGTCAAGAGGTATCTTCTTCGTCTCCTGGGCCGGCTAGAAAGATCCTTGAGCATCATGCTTCTTGGGATCGGGGGACACGGCCGACTGCTTGCCGGCTATGGCCACGACTCGGTCCAACATCTTCTTTTCTTCGGCAATCACAAGGGACTCGGGCAGCCGGCTGCTGGCTGTCGCGCACTCAGAGGACTTCTTGTAATCGCCGGCTACGGTGATGACGCCTTTGGTGCTTGGTATCTTCATCTTGAGGTATGCATAGTGGGGAACTGCCATGAATTTGGCCAAGGCAGGTCGGCCAAGCAATGCATGGTAACGGCTCTCCAGGTCCACCACTTCAAACCATATCGCTTCCCGGCAGAAATGCCCCTTGTCCCCAAAAAGTACATCAATCTTGATCTTGCCGATGGGGGCGCAGGACAGGCCGGGTACGATGCCATGGAACACTGTTCGAGTAGGCATGAGCTGCTTCGTCTTGACATTTAGCTTCTCCAGGGTATCACGGTACAGGATGTTGATGCTGCTCCCGCCGTCTATCAGCATGCGGGAGAAGCGGGCAGCGCGTCTGTCCGTTGCGAGGGTGGCTTCCAGGACCAACGCATAAGAGCCGGGAGACGGCATCACCTCTGGATGGTCAGCCCGGCTCCAGCTGATGGGTTTTTCTGACCAATGCATGTGTCCGGCGGGGTTGGCAGCAACCACGCTGACTTCTTGGTGCTCTCTGCGTTTGCTGCGCCGGTCTTCGGGCTGGCTTGTAAAGATGATGTAGGTTGCTTGCTCGTCGGGGAATTCGTCATGCATGGCTCCGACTGTGGGCCGAGCGGCCGGAGGCGGCGGGCCGGCAGGCGGAGGCGGCGCGAGCCCCTCGCCTTTGGAGATTCGGGTGAGCCAATGGCACTTCCGGGTTGTGTGGTTGGACGGCTTCGCGCCGCTGTGGAACTTGCACGGGGCGTCGAGAGTTTGCTCGTAGGAGAAGGCCGGCTGCCAAGCCGGCCGGCCGCCTTTGGGTTTCTTGGGCGCGGGCCACCCTTCAGGCGGCACATCTTCAACTGTGGCCACCTGCCGACTGGCGGGAGGCGGCGCGGGGCCCTTGCGCTTGTGGTCGTTCGGGTGTGTGCGTCGGCCGGAATCCCCAGCCGGCGTCTTGGGCGCTGGGTTGAGTACCTTTCCGGACGCGTCTACCCGGAGCTCGGTCTTCATTGAGGACTCGGCGGTGGCATACTTGTCCGCTATGTCCAGAAGCTCGTCGAGGGTAGTCGGCTCGTCGCAGAGGAGCTTGTGCTTGAGGAGGGTGCCTTCTCGGCATCCGCCTGTGAAGTATTCTATGGCTTGCACCTCGTGCACCCCTTCACAAGAATTGCGGAGCTCGGCCCAACGCGTGAGGTAGTCGCGAGTGGACTCGGCGGGGCCTTGTACGCACAAGGAGAGCTGTCTGGGCTTGGGAGCCCGCTTGTAGGTGCTGCTGAAGTTGCGGATGAAAGCTTCGGTGAAATCTAGCCAGCTGTTGATGCTGAGAGGCTTGAGGCTGTTGAGCCAGGTCCGCGCCGTGCCTTGCAGCATGAGGGGCACGTACTTCACGGCAACGCGCCAGTTGTCGTTGGCTATGCTAACCGCCGTGGAGTAGTCGATCAACCAATCTTCCGGCTTCATGGAGCCGTTGTACTTGGGCGTGTCTCTTGGGAGCGAGAACCCTTTGGGGAAAGGCTCGTCGCGGATGCGGGGGCCGAAACAAGGCGGGCCGACATCGTCTTCTTCCAGCGCCAGGGATCGCGCCAGGCGGTCGATCCGATGGCGGGCATCATTCTCGCCGACTACTTCGCGACGATCTAGTCGGCCGCTGAGAGTCCGGTGCACCACTGGCGGCGGGGTGGGATATCTCTGTCCACGGGGTCGAGGCGGAGGCGGGTTGCCCTACCATTCCATGGCTCGGGGATGGCCGTCCGCGTCTCGCTCGATGGAGATTCGGGTTTGGCTTCGACTGGCAGCCGGCTCTTTCTCGCGCCGCGCGCGGGTGTTGCTCGTAGTCGGTGTTTGGGACGTCGCATCGTGATCTTGGCGCGGGGGAGGGCTTCCCGCGCGGGCATCGGCTTCGTGCCGCCGTGCGGCCACGTCAATCAGTTGCTGGATGCGCCGGGTCATGTGGTGGAGGTCTTCGGCCTCCAAGCCGTCCAACTCGTCTACGGCCGCCTGGGCGGCACGCAAGTTCTCGAGCAGAGTGGCATAGACCGGGCGGTCGACTCCCAGCGTATCGGCGATGACGGCGCCGCGTTGCCTGACAAGGCCGGCCCGGCTTGGCCCGCCCGGGGCCGGCATGTCGAAGGCGGCGCGGTCAGCTTCGCGCTGGTAGGCCTCAGTGAGGCGTCTCACGGAAGCCAGCCTCTGGCCCTCTGCGAGGAGGGCGAGGCGGCGTGCCTCCAGTGCTTCGTCGTCGGCATTAGCCGGGAGGAAGGTGGACAAGTCGTGGGCCGCCGCGTGCGGGGCGTCGTGGGCGCTCTCGTCGGCCGGGCCACCGTGGCCGACAACCATCACTTCGGTGGTGACAGTGTCGCAGCCGTCGGCTCGAGGAAGCGGGTCGTTGTAGATCGTGACGTTGGTGGGGAAGGTGTCGTAGGAAGCCGTGTCGGAGTCGACAGGCATCGGGCCGGTGGAGCCAACCGACTCCAGATCCACAGCGGGCTCGCTGGAGACATGGAGCTGGCCAAGGAGGTTGGCGAGGTGGTTGGTGCCCGCATCGGAGGCGAGCTCGTCGGAGGTGAGGGTTTCGTCGAGGAGATCGGCGAGGCTGCTCGCCGCGCAGACGTTGGTGACGCCTTGCAGCGCGTCGTGGCAAGCGCCATCGGGCGTGCCGGGCTGGCTACGCTCACGGAGGAGGAAGAGGGTTCCCGTCCAGAACAGGTCTCCGGACGACAGTGCACTTGGCCCCACGGTGGGCGCCAAATGTCAGGTGGTAGGTGCGACATATGCCAATGGGTGGCTTATCATTGTGGGAGCCAGTAAGACATTGCCGGTGCCTGGAAACGGGATGAGGCGAAGACATGCACGCCGACGAATCTTACCCAGCTTCGGGGCTCTCCGTGGAGATAACACCCCTACTGCTGCTCTGCGGGGTCTCGGCATGATCACTAGATGGACAAGTAGCTACACAATGCTCCTTGAGCTGTTCGGTGGGAGGAGGAAGAAGGGCACGACTAGCTTGCTTCTTCTCCTTGTGTGGTGTCTAGAACTAGCAGGGGGTCGAACCCTTTACATGGGTGCCCCGGGGGGTTTATATAGGCCTACCCCCTGGGGGTACAATGGTAATCCGACTGGGCGCGGGGCCCAGCCGTCTGTGACTGCGCTCGCCGGCTTCTGGGCCGACTGCTGGGGCCCCGGTGGGGTCCCGCCGGCTACCAACTCCTTGGCAACAGGCAGGCCCCACTGCCAAGGGTCTTGTCGATGGCTGGTTACTGTTGCCTCAACCTGATGACGAGGGCTTCGTTGAGGTAAGCGTGGCTACAGTGCCGCCGTCCGGCGGGCGATTACTATAGCCTTACCGCGTCTTGTCTCCTTAATGGAGCGTCCTCTTCGAGGGGGGAAGCGAGCCGGCTGCGGGGAGCCGGCCCTGCCTCGGGCTGACTGGGGGAGGCCTGGCAGCCTTCGGGCGTCTCTCTGCCCAAAGGGGCCCACCGCCCATGGGCCGTACTGGTGGCCCGTCGTGGGTGACATCAGGGTCAACATGGCAATAGTGCCGCGCCGGACGGGTCATGGCCACTCCATACGGCGCACTGTGCCAGGCGTGCTCCGGGATTCGGGGGTGGCAGGCTTTACTGTAGCCACGCCCTGTCTCATCGCCGCTAGGTGGATGCAAACTTTGAGGGTACGGTCTCGGCCGCTCTATGGGAGCCGGCTTCTCGGAGCCGGCCTTCTCGCGGCCGGCTTCTCGTAGTCGGCCCTCCCATGGCTTTCTTAATGAGGGCTAAAGTCGGGCCGCCTTCCGAAAGCCGGCCTGGGTGACAGCCAGCAAGGGGAAGGCGGCCCCATGTCTTGGATTCCTGAGAGCCGGACGGGCTCGTAATTTTTTAGAAGGGCTAGGGGAAGCCGGCTAGGCTACCCATGGCTATTTACTCCGATACCCCCCTACCTCGTGCCTTCCTCGTTGATTGCTTGACGTAGGGTCCAAGTCCTCTGGATCATGTTCGTTTCGAAAATCACGTTCCCGAAGGTTTCATTCCGTTTGGACTCCGCTTGATATTCTTTTTCTGCGAAACCCTAAAATAGGCAAAAAACAACAATTCTGGGCTGGGCCTCCGGTTAATAGGTTAGTCCAAAATATAATATAAAAGTGTATAATAAAGCCAAATAATGTCCAAAACAGAATATAATATAGCATGGAACAATAAAAAATTATTTCTACATTGGAGACGTGTCAGGCTCCTAGGAGGTTTTATAGGTCAACCCCCCAGGGGTACAAGGGTAATATTACGAGGTCGTAGGGCCAGGTTGTCAGTGTCCAGGAACCCGGTGCTAGGACCCGCCGGGTACCAGGGCTTGCCGGGTTCTCCGGGCATGGCCCCCATGCGCCTAGGGGCACTGTGTGTTGTCTTGTCAATCGTCAGTGTCAGGACCCCGATCCTAAGTCACACCGATCTAGCATGTAACACATCATATCACTTTGCGGCCTCACGCACGGTATTTCCACGGGTGCCACCTTACCTGGCCCGGGACCGTTTGCGCCTTTTGGCTCACGTATATGATAGTGCCGCTAGCATCCATATGACAAAGAACCCGGGCTGACATGGCTAGTCGTGAAACCCAAAGTGGCACTAACTTACAGGGACAGACATACATGACCCAGCAACGAACGTGTCGGTCATCAGCGAGTGAATCCAGGCTGTAGCACTGGGCTAGCAAGACTCCAGTATTCATCGCGTGACATTTCCCCGAAGGGACAGACACAGGAACGAAGAAGGACACATGCCGGCCAGCCGAAGTGTTCCAGAGCAGTAGCAAGCTACCATGGCTCAGTGGAGAGGCTACTAAGGATAAACAACTAGATAGTCAAATCCCACACATACCAAGCATTTCAATAACATACACACAATATGCTCGATATGTGCAAATACAACATGGCATCACAACATGACTCTACGACTCAAGTAAGTATTCAATAGGCTCCGAGGAGCGAGATATTACAAACATGGGTCTCATGACCCAACAAACAGAGCATACAAGTCAAAGCACATGCGGAAGCTTAACATGTCTGAGTACAGACAACTATAAATGAAAAAGGCCGGGAAGCCTGACTATCTACCAGATCCTGCCGAGGGCACAAGATCGTAGCTGAGGTAACAAGCTAAACGTCGAAGTCCACGCGGTACTACTAGCGAGACTGACATCTCTCTGCAAAAACATAAATTGGGCAACGTGAGTACAAATGTACCCAGCAAGACTTACATCAGAACTAACTACATATGCATCATTATCAACAAGGGGATGGTGGGGATTAACTGCAGCAAGCCAGCTTTGACTCGGTGGCTATCCTGGACTACGACTGCAAGTAACTCTTTTGAGGTGGCGCACACGAGTCCACATATTCACCATATCAATACACCACTATGGATCCGTTCCGTCTCCCTACGAGAACGCCATCCATAGCACTCATGCTTATCTTGCGTATTTTAGAGTATCCACTTTCACTTGTCTATGAACTGTACAGGCAACCCAGAAGTCCTTTACCGTGGACACGGCTATTCGAATAGATCATATTAACCCTGCAGGGGTGTACTTCTTCACACACGCTTTCACCACTTACCGCCATGTACACCTCGTGTATCTCGGCAACCTTCAAGCGGAAGCCTGGCGAGGGAGTCGGCCACGACCTGACTAACCACACAAGTCTCTTGACCAGGTTTATCGCCTATTCGGGTTCCATCCGCAAGGAGATCCGGCCGGGGTGTCGCTCACGGCCCCAAACGATGTGTGCAGGGTTCCCAAGCCCACCATCCGGGTGCTACTTGGTACACCGGGCCACTGTGCCTAGTCTGTCCCAAGCTCACCTGTACCGGGTGCCACTTGGTAGACTACTAACACTACCTACAAACACCAGAAACTAGTAGCAACTCCTGGACAGAGATCAAGTTGATTAATAAGTTGAGAGAGCTTGGAGCGCCCGGAGCCCAATGTGTGGTAGTAACTGATCATGTATCACAAACACAAAACTCAGTTCCTGAAGACGGCTGCAATGAGACAACCCACCATGTACTCCTACATGGCCTCTCACCGCTACCTTTACCAAATCGTGTTCACACACTTAGCTCTCAACGGTAGGACATGTTCACACACCTCTGATTCATCCCCGATGAATCAGACCTGACTCAACTCTAAGCAGTAGCAGGCATGACAAACAAGCATGAATGAGTAGGCACAACAGGGCTCAAACAACTCCTACTCATGCTAGTGGGTTTCATCTATTTACTGTGGCAATGACAGGTCATGCAAAGGATAAAGGGGTTCAACTACCGCAGCAAGTAACAGATGAATCGGTGTTGTCCTAATGCATTAAAAGAGAGCAGGAGCGAGAGAGTAGGATTGTATCGGAATGAACAAGGGGGTTTTGCTTGCCTGGCACTTCTGAAGATAATATAGCTCTTCATCGGTGTCATCGATCACATCGTCGGTATCACGTCTATCGAGAGGGGGCAATCACCGGCAACTGAGGAAAAACACAATCAATACAATGCACAATATTATGCATGAATGTGACATGGCAATATGCTGTGGTTTGTGCTAATGCAACTAAAACCAGATTAAATGAAGTTGGTTTGAATCCAAGATTCAAACTCAAACTCCATATGTGGATATTTAAATGCCATTAGTATGATTTGTGCTAAACAGCATTCATAGGTTGTTCTAACATGCATGAAACCAGTACAGATGGATAGATTGGATTTTTCTGATCATTTTTCATATATAAATTATTTCATTCTGAGTTACGGTTGAATTTCTATGATTTATTGAAGTTTTAGCTATTTTCTGGAATTTCCTGATTATTTATAAAATAAACTAAATTCCAGAAAAGGAATATTGCGTCAGCATGGCGTCATGCTGACCTCAGCAGAGTCAACAGGGCAGCCTCGGGTCAAACCTGACCAGGGGGCCCACTGGTCAGTGACACACCGCTGGCATGAGTCACTAACGTGTGGGGCCGGTCAAAGGCCACATCAGCAAGTCAAACTGACGTGTGGGACCAGCTGGGTTAATAACTAATCTAAACATAACATTAAGTTAAACTAAACAGGCACTGGGCCCACATGGCAATGAAACAGTGGCTAAATAAGTTAGAATAAACTAAACTAATTAACAGGGGGCTGGCCCGACCTGTCATCGACCCAGGGGAGGTCAAACCCCTGGTCAACAGGGCCTAACCCACCGGCGGTTCGTCGCCGGTGGCAACAGGCGCGGCGGAGGGCTCGGGCTCACTCCTTCGGCGTCCAAATGGACGGAGGAGAGCGGCTACGGAGAGCTGGAGCTCACCCGCGCCCGTTTCAGCAAGCAACAACAGCTAGGGCGGCCGGAGACGATGGCCTCGAGCTCGGCAGCGGCGGCCGGAGCTCGGGCATGCTCGGTTCGGCGTTACACGGCACGGCGAGATCAGCTGAGGGGCTCTACGGGTTACTGGGGTCATCAGGAGCACTCGGAGGCAACAAGCGCAGGTGGAGGAGCTCGGGAGCACGAAGCTCACCGTCCATGGCGGCGGCCGGAGCTCGGGTTCGGCGGGGCAGCTAGCTAGGGGACGAAATCAAGTGCACGGAGTGAGGGGAAGAGAAGAGGAGCTCACAGGAGTCGATTGGAGCAGACGGCGAGCTCGGGGAGGCGGCGACGGCGGCAAATCAACGGCGGCGGTCCTCGGTGGCCGAGGAGGGGAACGGCGGTGTTAGCGGCATCCAGGGACTTCCGGTGCCTTTTGTCTGGGTGAGGATGAAGAGGGAGGCGAGGCGGAGCTTCCTGGGGCGTCGGTGAGGCGTGGGGGGTGGCGGTGGCCGCGAGGGAGCTCGTCGGTGGCGACGGCTGCGTTCGGGCGAGTGAGAGAGAGGAAGCAGAGGAGAGAAACAAGGGAGAGGGAGAGAGCGAGGGGGTCCAGGGGTTCGCGCTGGCGTCGTCTAGACGCGACGAGGGGGAGCCAGGCAGGCTAGGAGGGAGGAGGTGGCCGGGGCAGCAGGAGGTGGCCGGGGCATCGCCAGCGCTCGCCACCGAGCTGCTTCGGGGCGAGGGGAGGAAGACGACAGGAGGAGATGGGCTGGGCCGCGCTGGGCCGGTCCTGTTGGGCCACCAGGTGGGCTGCGAGGTGAGCGCCAGGTAAGTGCTCTGTTTTATTTTCTGTTTGTTTTATTTTTTTAAATTTGTTTTGCCACTGTTTTGAATTTAAAATAATTCAAACAATGCCAAAAACTCCTCTGAATATTTTTATTTTGCTAGATGGACTTTTCCAAAAGCTCATAAAATATTTCAGGGGTATTTGAAATTATATTCTAATTATATGAATATAATTGAAATTCAAATAGCTAATGATTTAAATTCAAAGTCCCAAGATTAAGTCCTTAAAAATGTTCAATATTTTGGTTGGGACCAGAACCCTTGCCAAAAATTATCAAACATTTAAGAAGAGCATTATGGAACAATGAATGAGATTTTAGGGTTTTTGCCCTTCTTTTATTTAAGTTTTTGAGGCTTCCAAATTTCCTCAGTTCAAGTTTCAAAAATTTAAACATGATGCAAACACTAGGCAGCACCAGAAGCTAGGGATGTGACAACTCACCCCCACTAAACAAGAATCTCGACCCGAGATTCAAGCGTAGGGTAAGACGAAGGGGGCACGCAAACTAACACAATCTTCACGATCCAGGTTGCACTTCAAATGAATGTTGATTCAATCACCATCTTTGTCTTGTCGTCTTGCTCTGAGAACTCCAACCAACACGACCACGAGAGGAGAAGGAGACTCTAGAAGGATCGATCTTCTCGAAGATCGAACAACTTAGGATCAACTCGCAGAATGAGGCATAGTAACACCACTCGAGCTGAGACACAAAACACACATCTAGAGGGATGGAGTGGAACAAATGACGAGGGTTCACTAGGTAGACAACAATTCCACGCTTAAAAGGGTGGTGAACGGTTGTCAACGTAGCGAGGAGTTGAGTTTCCATGATGCCACAGCGGGACATCCTGGAGGAGGGTGATTCATAGATTATTACCTTAAGTGGCAAAAAGAATTACCTTTGATTCAGAGATCAGCGAAAATATTTTATACCAACCTAAGGCAATTCTCGAGCGATCGTTTGGAGGGTTTTGGTAGAATGGCATACCCGGATTAGAATGGATGATGTGGATTACCTTGTTGAAAACAGCACAAGGGATGATTTTGCTTGTGCGTGCTCTCAAGAACTTGAGCATTTCCATATTTATCAAGATTCAGAACTGGTTGGTGTCAGAATATTCCAGACTCATCGAGTCTAGGAAGAAAATGAAAGTTTGCAACACAAATCGACGAGATGACGTTGCGAGATCCTCGGGAAATGAACTACGATAGCAAACTCCAAAACATGAGTTGGTTCTGCTACACACATGTGAACACGCTGTCCTGGACAAACATGACCACGTGGTAGTCTTACAATAAAACACTACCGAGTTCTGGTTGGGAACCATCACCGTGGATAACGAAGTCCTTGCATAAGTCATATGATTAGCTCTTATGAAGGAACTTCTTCTCCTTGAACAAACCAATCAGTGGCTTGGTGTGCTAGGATATACATATGGAATGAAGATGATCAGTCTAACGGACCACAGAATTCTTCGCACGTGCATGACTGACTTGGGATGATTCCAAAGGAGGTAAAACAAGCCTTCTCAAATTCATGGCGGCAACTTGCATCAAGTGCACATGAATTAGAGGGACTCACTTCTCTTGTCCAAACATATGCTTCACGAACGAGTCATGAAGATAATGCTTACACAAGTTTCCAACACTAGCTTAATGTTCAACAAAATCATGGAGGAGATAAGGATGTTGTTAATGGGCTCAACAACAACTCATCCAGGTTTCCATATTAGTGGAATTCCACAATTATGTGAACAAGGTGATAGCATTGGTCAGACCCGAAAGATATAATGGTGTATGCTCGAGGAACAACCACGAGTAAGACAACATTACGAATATCGTTGGTTCTGATTTGATTTGACGATAGCCCATACTCAAATCAAAGGTTTGGGTAAGATAATAGATCCAACAATTGATCACGAGGATCAACCAAAAAAAATATCATCTATCTTCAACACACATACAAGACATCCCTTAAGATGAACTAAATCGGACAAGCTTCCATCTTCCAACTCTCCAAGTTGTTGTTCAGCTTAGCCAACTAGCTCAGGGGTATCCCACACAGATTCCTGGAGAAGGGGTGGTTTACAAGAGACCATCTTGATCACGAACTCAACATAGTGGTCAGGTGATAACCTGGTAATACTTTCGAGAAGATATTCGGAAAATCACAAACCACCGATATGTTATTAAGCTCGAGAACGACCTTGCTTTTCAGGGCAAGACGATATGATCAATAGAGCAAGGGACTGACTCAATCCTAACTCATTGATCAGAGGGTGCACCAGAAATAAAGACTAGGTAGCACGATCAATCTTAGAATGATGACTCAATAATCAGCACGCTAATAATGAGATTGTTGTCCATTTAACTACCAAGCAACGGAGTTGCTAGCAGTATTGATTTCACACACCACGATTCACTTGTCGGCATTCCGGTTACAATAACATAGGAACCGAGGAATGAACAATGATGGCAAGAAGTATCATTGTACCAAGAGTTCATAGGATGGTGTGCAATTCCTATAACAATCCCGATATAAAGATGGTAATACTCCAAGGTAGGGCAGAACAAAAGCTGGATTAGCAATTTGATCTGCAGAGCACAACTTCTTTGACCCGATCCTGGATAAGGATGAGGTACTGGAGTTTGTTTCTCCTAGTCATTCTAGAATAGAATGGCTCGACGGACCACAAGAATAATAAGCATCGATAACACGAATGCACAATTACTCTTGACTATCAACGGATAGATGAAGACTGGAATACAACTAAAGAGGGGCAACTCAATGGAACATACAATTTTCTGAGTTGTGGATACATGGATTAGTATGCCGAACAAATTCAGCATATTTCTTCCGGATAACCCATGCTGAAAAGGAAGGACATGCAGATTCACAATGTGGAATGGAGAACTCATCAAGAGCACTCTGGTTGTGATCTTTTGATCCAACAAACTTCTGCCATAAAGTGGTTCATAGTATTTGGAAGAAGGAAATACCACGAACTTCGAGGACTATCGCAAAGTTACTAATATCCTAAAGGAACTAGCAAACACTATCAACATGAAGTAAGTAGAGTGAATCTCGGGTTCAAAACCCAGGAATAGAATACCTACTACTAAGTGGCATCACGGGATGCTTTCGAGAATGATAGCCAGAATCATCACACTGGGAACACAAGGCATGACTGGATTACTAGGTGATACTCTAGACACCTAGGGTCATAACAATAACTCCAACATATATGTCAAGGCAGCAGAGTACCTCAACTCACCGATTAGTGTGGTTAATCTGGCCCAAAGGAACATCGAAACGGGAGGAAGGGATTTGCAAATTGCTTCAGACTATTTAGAAACCTGGGATGACTCGGACAGCATAACGGCTGTAAATGCTCGAAAAGATTTGAGAGATGCTACAAAATGGTGGCATAACCACTTGATCATCATAATATCAAGGTTTGGAGATCAACAGTTAACATACAGAAGTAGTAGGAACTGAACTGAGACTTAAATCCAACAATCTTATAAATCTATGGATTACTAACACGTGATCCTAATAGAAAGAAGAGTAAGCCTGGTTCCTTAACCCCGTAGGAAAGATAAGATGACTCAGATCAGAAGGGCATAAGGTATAAGGAGTAAAAAGAGCCTTACGTTCCATCCCACAATCAATTCCCTTATATAACTAAAGCATTTCTAGACTCAACTTCGACCAGTTTGGCTTGGTAATCCTACAGGCAGTCATGCTCTGATACCAACGCTGTCAGGACCCCGATCCTAAGTCACACCGATCTAGCATGTAACACATCATATCACTTTGCGGCCTCATGCCCGGTATTCCCACAGGTGCCACCTTACCGGGCCCGGGACCGTTTGCGCCTTTTGGCTCACGTATATGATAGTGCCGCTAGCATCCATATGACAAAGAACCCGGGCTGACATGGCTAGTCGTGAACCCAAAGTGGCACTAACTTACAGGGACAGGCATACATGACCCAGCAACGAACGTGTCGGTCATCAGCGAGTGAATCCAGGCTGTAGCACTGGGCTAGCAGGACTCCGGTGAACCGGGCTGTAGCGGGCTAACAGGACTCCGGTATTCATCGCGTGACATTTCCCCGAAGGGACAGACACAGGAACAAAGAAGGACACATGCCGGCCAGCCTAAGTGTTCCAGAGCAGTAGCAAGCTACCATGGCTCAGTGGAGACACTAGGAGACATTTCCCGGTAAGAGAGGCTACTAAGGATAAACAACTAGATAGTCAGATCCCACACATACCAAGCATTTCAATAACATACACACAATATGCTCGATATGTGCAAATACAACATGGCATCACAACATGACTCTATGACTCAAGTAAGCATTCAATAGGCTCTGAGGAGCGAGATATTACAAACATGGGTCTCATGACCCAACAATCAGAGCATACAAGTCAAAGCACATGCGGAAGCTTAACATGTCTGAGTACAGACAACTATAAATGAAAAAGGCCGAGAAGCCTGACTATCTACCAGATCCTGCCGAGGGCACAAGATCGTAGCTGAGGTAACAAGCTAAACGTCGAAGTCCACGCGGTACTACTAGCGAGACTGACGTCTCTCTGCAAAAACATAAATTGAGCAACGTGAGTACAAATGTACCCAGCAAGACTTACATCAGAACTAACTACATATGCATCATTATCAACAAGGGGATGGTGGGGATTAACTGCAGCAAGCCAGCTTTGACTCGGTGGCTATCCTGGACTACGACTGCAAGTAACTCTTTTGAGGTGGCGCACACGAGTCCACATATTCACCATATCAATACACCACTATGGATCCGTTCCGTCTCCCTACGAGAACGCCATCCATAGCACTCATGCTTATCTTGTGTATTTTAGAGTATCCACTTTCACTTGTCTATGAACTGTATAGGCAACCCAGAAGTCCTTTACCGCGGACACGGCTATTCGAATAGATCATATTAACCCTGCAGGGGTGTACTTCTTCACACACGCTTTCGCCACTTACCGCCATGTACACCTCGTGTATCTCGGCAACCTTCAAGCGGAAGCCTGGCGAGGGAGTCGGCCACGACCTGACTAACCACACAAGTCTCTTGTCCAGGTTTATCGCCTATTCGGGTTCCATCCGCAAGGAGATCCGGCCGGGGTGTCGCTCACGGCCCCAAACGATGTGTGCAGGGTTCCCAAGCCCACCATCCGGGTGCTACTTGGTACACCGGGCCACTGTGCCTAGTCTGTCCCAAGCTCACCTGTACCGGGTGCCACTTGGTAGACTACTAACACTACCTACAAACACCAGAAACTAGTTGCAACTCCTGGACAGAGATCAAGTTGATTAATAAGTCGAGAGAGCTTGGAGCGCCCGGAGCCCAATGTGTGGTAGTAACTGATCATGGATCACAAACACAGAACTCAGTTCCTGAAGACGGCTGCAATGAGACAACCCACCATGTACTCCTACATGGCCTCTCACTGCTACCTTTACCAAATCATGTTCACACACTTAGCTCTCAACGGTAGGACATGTTCACACACCTCTGATTCATCCTCGATGAATCAGACCTGACTCAACTCTAAGCAGTAGCAGGCATGACAAACAAGCATGAATGAGTAGGCACAATAGGGCTCAAACAACTCCTACTCATGCTAGTGGGTTTCATCTATTTACTGTGGCAATGACAGGTCATGCAAAGGATAAAGGGGTTCAACTACCGCAACAAGTAACAGATGAATCGGTGTTGTCCTAATGCATTAAAAGAGAGCAGGAGCGAGAGAGTAGGATTGTATCGGAATGAACAAGGGGGTTTTGCTTGCCTGGCACTTCTGAAGATAATATAGCTCTTCATCGGTGTCATCGATCACATCGTCGGTATCACGTCTATCGAGAGGGGGCAATCACCGGCAACTGAGGAAAAACACAATCAATGCAATGCACAATATGATGCATGAATGTGACATGGCAATATGCTGTGGTTTGTGCTAATGCAACTAAAACCAGATTAAATGAAGTTGGTTTGAATCCAAGATTCAAACTCAAACTCCATATGTGGATATTTAAATGCCATTAGTATGATTTGTGCTAAACAGCATCTATAGGTTGTTCTAACATGCATGAAACCAGTACAGATGGATAGATTGGATTTTTCTGATCATTTTTCATATATAAATTATTTCATTCTGAGTTACGGTTGAATTTCTATGATTTATTGAAGTTTTAGCTATTTTCTCGAATTTCCTGATTATTTATAAAATAAACTAAATTCCAGAAAAGGAATATTGCGTCAGCATGGCGTCATGCTGACCTCAGCAAAGTCAACAGGGCAGCCTCGGGTCAAACCTGACCAGGGGGCCCACTGGTCAGTGACACACCGCTGGCATGAGTCACTGACGTGTGGGGCCGGTCAAAGGCCACGTCAGCAAGTCAAACTGACGTGTGGGACCAGCTGGGTTAATAACTAATCTAAACATAACATTAAGTTAAACTAAACAGGCACTGGGCCCACATGGCAGTGAAACAGTGGCTAAATAAGTTAGAATAAACTAAACTAGTTAACAGGGGGCTGGCCCCACCTGTCATCGACCCAGGGGAGGTCAAACCCCTGGTCAACAGGGCCTAACCCGCTGGCGGTTCGTCGCCGGTGGCAACAGGCGCGGCGGAGGGCTCGGGTTCGCTCCTCCGGCGTCCAAATGGACGGAGGAGAGCGGCTACGGAGAGCTGGAGCTCACCCGCGCCCGTTTCAGCAAGCAGCAGCAGCTAGGGCGGCCGGAGACAATGGCCTCGAGCTCGGCAGCGGCGGCCGGAGCTCGGGCGTGCTCGGGTTCAGCATTACACGGCACGGCGAGATCAGCTGAGGGGCTCTACGGGTTACTGGGGTCATCAGGAGCACTCGGAGGCTACGAGCGCAGGTGGAGGAGCTCGGGAGCACGAGGCTCACCGTCCATGGCGGCGGCCAGAGCTCGGGTTCGGCGGGGCAGCTAGCTAGGGGACGAAATCAAGTGCACGGAGTGAGGGGAAGAGAAGAGGAGCTCACGAGGAGCAGACGGCGAGCTCGGGGAGGCGGCGACGGCGGCAAATCGACAGCGGCGGTCCTCGGTGGCCGAGGAGGGGAACGACGGAGTTAGCGGCATCCAGGGGCTTCCGGTGCCTTTCGTCTGGGTGAGGATGAAGAGGGAGGCGAGGCGGAGCTTCCTGGGGCGTCGGTGAGGCGTGGGGGTGGCGGTGGCCGCGAGGGAGCTCGTCGGCGGCGACGGCTGCGTTCGGGCGAGTGAGAGAGAGGAAGCAGAGGAGAGAAACGAGGGAGAGGGAGAGAGCGAGGGGGTCCAGGGGTTCGCGCTGGCGTCGTCTAGACGCGACGAGGGGGAGCCAGGCAGGCTAGGAGGGAGGAGGTGGCCGGGGCAGCAGGAGGTGGCCGGGGCATCGCCAGCGCTCGCCACCGAGCTGCTTCGGGGCGAGGGGAGGAAGACGACAGGAGGAAGTGGGCTGGGCCGCGCTGGGCCGGTCCTGTTGGGCCACCAGGTGGGCTGCGAGGTGAGCGCCAGGTAAGTGCTCTGTTTTATTTTCTGTTTGTTTTATTTTTTAAATTTGTTTTGCCACTGTTTTGAATTTAAAATAATTCAAACAATGCCAAAAACTCCTCTGAATATTTTTATTTTGCTAGATGGACTTTTCCAAAAGCTCATAAAATATTTCAGGGGTATTTGAAATTATATTCTAATTATATGAATATAATTCAAATTCAAATAGCTAATGATTTAAATTCAAAGTCCCAAGATTAAGTCCTTAAAAATGTTCAATATTTTGGTTGGGACCAGAACCCTTGCCAAAAATTATCAAACATTTAAGAAGAGCATTTTGGAACAATGAATGAGATTTTAGGGTTTTTGCCCTTCTTTTATTTAAGTTTTTGAGGATTCCAAATTTCCTCAGTTCAAGTTTCAAAAATTTAAACATGATGCAAACACTAGGCAGCACCAGAAGCTAGGGATGTGACAGTCAGGGCATGGCCGAGTTGAGTCGGCTACAGTGGCGCTCTGTCAGGTCGCCACTTGTGGGCGTCATTGGTCACGCCGGGACACTGTTTCCATGCCCGGCCTAGCTAGTGGGTAGGCGTAGGGCACTGTAGCCACGCCGACCCTAGTCTGCGGATAGGTGGAGGGCACTGTTTCCTCGTCCGGCTAACCAGAGGCATGGGCGGGGTACTGCGGTGTTGATCATTAGCTGGCGAAGATTCGTCCCATCGTACGACTGGGATGGGATGGCCGCTGACCCTTGGCCGGGTTTGGAGAACACGCCAAGGGTGGTGTTGGCTTGCTGGAGAAGTCTTGAGCTTGGTTGTTAGGGCCAAGTCGAGGAGCCTGGCCCGGTCGGCCTACTTGGCCGGATCGAGCGACCTGGCCGAGTCGAGCAACTCGGCCAAGGTCGGGCCGGATGGAGGGGCGATGCTTGCCCCGTTGTTTTTGAAAAGGATCCGGGTTCCATTGCCTGCCTGGGGTTCATCCCCCGACAGTAGTCCCCAAAGCTGTGAAGGTCCGCCGTCTTCAGGTGGTGGGCCTTCGCAGTTTCCCCCTTGTGCAGAGGCAAACTTGGTGACCACCGGGTTCGGCAACACCCACTATGTGCCGGCTTCCGGAAGCCGGATTGCAGCATCTTGGTCGTGGCGGGAAACCGAGGAGCTCGACGAATCTTGGGCAATCCTTTGGGCTTCACGCGGCCGCCACGTGGCGCCTCGGAGCCGGAAGGGCTTGACAGGCCACACACGCGATAGGACGGGGCGACGCTCTGGGGCCCGCCGCTGAACGCCCTCGGCCCACGCACACGGATTTATTGCGGCGTCCGCAGGTCGGTTGCTCTTCTCCAGGCAGTTATTGCATGCATACGTGCGCACTTAATGCAGGGAAGTGGGAGGGGCGAGCGCAGATGACCCCACTTCCCCATGTTTCGAATCGTGGCTATAAATTGGGGGCAAGGGGGCGATGGAGATCACTCACGCTCGCGCACCCCTTCCTCTTCGTCCTCCCTCTGCTTCCGACAGTCGCCGCCAGCTGAGACGCCCGCCGTTCTGAACAGAGCTTTCCTGCCATCTTCCTTTCCCCTTTCTTCTTCCTCTTCGCGCGCGAGATGATGGCTCTACCGTCAGGGTCGTAGATGGGCTCGACCGTCACCCTCGACGACATCACCGACCTCCACGACACCAGGCGCCTGCCGAGGGCGGAGGAGGTCGAGGCTCGCCTCCCGCAAGGCGAGCGGGAGCCGCGGCCCAGAGGCTCGGAGCAGGTGGTCTTCCTTCCGCACTTCAAGCGTGGGTTCGGGCTACTTGCGAGCGGCTTCTTCCACGAGTTTTTGGAGTTCTTCGGGCTCCATCCTCATCACATTGGCGCCGTGCGATCGTGTAGCTGTCCGGCATCGTCACCCTTTGTGAGGTGTACCTAAGGATCCAGCCTTCGATTGACCTATGGGTGGGCTTCTTCTCTCTAAAGCAGCACGGGCCGAAGGCAGGGGAGATGTCCGAGTGCGGGGCAGCCGTCATCACCAAGCGATCGAGCGCCGACTGCCCGAAGATGCCGCTGGAGGATTCCGTCAAGAAATGGCAGAATTCCTTCTTCTACGTCCGCAGCGTCGGCGAGGACCGCATCAACCTTCCGCCGTTCATCAACTCATCACCGTGGGGGAAGTTGAACTGGGTGTACTAAGCCAAGCACCCGTTGCAGGAGGTGCTCAACCTGGGCAAGCGGGTGTTGGTGATGAAGGAGCAGGAGGGGCTCACCGGCACCGACCTCATCACCACCTTCATCATCCGGCCGGTGCTGCCGCTGCGGCGGCACAGCCACCTCATCGGCCAGATGGCCGGCCTCCAAGATCCCAACCACATGGCGAATACGTGGTTGGCGGCAGACCAAATCGCGCGTCGGGTTAATGATATCTCCAAGGCCAACTTGGGGGTCGCCTGGGCGTTCGGGAAGGCCCCAAACAGCCGTGCGAACCCGGCACCATTGGTGAGTCCCTGGTCTCCATACTTCGATGCTCCTTATCTTCTTGTTCGTCCTGACGCAACGCGAGAGGTGCTTATGAATGCCATCCGACACCCTTATGATGGGGCCCGGGCGTAGGTGGTGCGGGACGCCTCGGAGGAGCCTGAGGCCCAAGACAGAGGGGAGGCGGCGGCCGCCGATACGGGCACAGGGCGCCGAGCTGGTAAGCCTTGTTTATATTCCTTGAGTTGCCAGTCGTGGGACAGCTTCGGAAACATTGATGCGAGCTGTTGACGCAACGGCGCTGGGTGGAGGAGGTGGCGGCGCGGCCGGATCCAGGTCGTCTCGAGGTGGGCGGGGACAGCGCGACACCCTCCCGGGAAGGATATCGACCCGCTGCAGGCCCCATCCGTGAAGCGCGCGGTGGACCCGGCCGGAGGCACGAAGCCGCCCGCCAAGAGAAGGTGCGGCGCTCTGCAGGAAAGGGCGGCGAGGCCCGAAGTTCCGGTGGTGCTGGGGTAAGTGATTTCTTGTGCCCGAGCCGAGTTGCCGAGTGGCCCTGCTTGACCCGACGTAATCATTTTTGTCTTGTGCTTTAGGTCGCTGATTTCGCTGGCACTGGCAGTGGCGGATGCCGCGTTCGTCGAGGGCACCGCGTTCCGGAGGAGCCGATCCGGTGCCGCTGGCCGGGACGAGGACAGGGACGAGGACGAGGCACTGGAGGATCCGGACCTCGGCCTGGACCCGGCCGACACCGAGGGCCTAGCCTGGAGGGATCGGAACCAGGCCGAGGCGGAGCTGGCGGTGGCGTCGACCCAGGCCTGGGTCAAAGCCATGACGGCGTGGGCACAAGCCGGCGAGGGGTCGACGTGGCCGAGATGCCAGCGGGGACGGTGGCGGCGACGATGGTGTTCGTGCCGGTGTTGGCAAGGGAGCACGGCTAAGGCGGCCATGCAGACGCGATGGACCTCGACCGGGAGGTCGTGGTTGTCGAGGATGGCACCCCACCGCGGACGGACATGGTCAAGCAGGAGGGGGCCGATGGAGTTGGTGGCGATGCCGTCTTGGAGGAGGAGGCGCGGGCGGCGCCGGAGGGGGCACCCCGGGCGTCGGCGGACAAGGCGCCGCTGGTGGTGGACCCTCAAACCGCTCCTCCCACCGAGCCGGCATCAGTGCCGGGGAGGGCGCTAGAGAAGGCGCCAGCTTTAGGGGGCGGCCAGCGGAAGGCACGCCCTGGCGATCAGGCCCAGAGGATGCCGGGTTGCCGAGCCGTGGGCGTTGCGGAGCGGGACCAGCGAGGTCCCTTTTGGAACTGTGACCCAGGAGGAGGCGGCAATGGCCGCCGTAAACCATCGCAGCGAACGGACTGGATCCAGGCCTTCGCCCAGGCCGAGGTTGAGGCGACGCAGGATCTGGAGTGCGCCGTCTTCGTAAGTTTCTGTCCGCGCTCTGTTTTTTCTTTTTCCATTGTTTTCCTCTTCGTGGGGGTGTGTCAGTGCACCCACTGGGTGTAGCCCCCGAGATCTGGGCCAGCTGCGTGGTAGTTAGGCCGAATCTTGTCTTGCCGGCTTGTGCTGACTATTTCTTCTTGTAGCAAGTTGACTCTTACTGGGTCAATGTCTTCAACCGGCTCCTTGAGATGCATCGGCGTCTCAAGGAGGGGCTCGCCGTCATGGAGGAGGAGCTTCGCGTCGCGACAGGTATTTCCTATTCACGCTCTTTTTAGTGGGGGCGCGCTAGCACACCCACTGGGTGTAGCCCCCGAGATTCAGGCCAACTGCATGGCAGTTGGGTCGAATCTTAAAATAGTACTTTGTCGCTGAGTTTTTTCTAAAGCCGAGGTGCTATCTTGGAGGACCCGGCTGATTCGGGCCGGTTTTTGCTATGACCGGCTTGTCACGGACGTGGACCGGCTTGGGGCCGAGGTGGAGGCGGCGAGGGTGGAGGCGACGGGGGTCCGTCAGGCGCTTGACGAGGCCAGTCGGCTGCGGGAGCAGCTGGCGGGCGACAAGAGCCGGCTCGAGGCCGAGGTGGAGAGGCTCAAGGCGGAGGCCGCCAAGGTCCTGGACACACAGTAGGCCCTTGCCGAGGCAGACCAGCAATGCAGCAAGCTGGTCGACAAAAAGGGGCAGCTCCAGGCCAAGGTGGAGCGCCTGAAAGCGCTGGTGGCGACGGCAGAGGAGACCCGGCAGGGGGAGACCCGGCTCTAGGAGGAGGCCGTGAAGGCGGTCGAGGACAAGGACGCCGAGCTGAAAGCGGCCCTTGCCAAGGTCGCCAACCTGGAGAAGGCGCTGGAGGAGTGCGACCGCACCATCGCTCAGCAGTGGCGCGGTACGTTGCTCGAAGCACAGCACCTGGAAGAGTCCTTCTCCAGTAAGTGCTTTTCTTTGGTTTTGATGTTGCTGCCGGGTTGGGACTCCGGCCTCTCTTCCTTAGTAGTTTTCTTCTGACTTGCTTTTCTTCTTGTTAGGGACCTTCTCGGAGACGCTCCCACTGGCGGAGGAGGCCGTCCGCTTTCAGCGAGACCCGCAGGGAGTCGTGGGCTCCGGGACCGACCCGAAAGTGGCCTGGACCTTCCCGGAGATTGTGACCGCCACCCAGACCTGCCTGCGGGTCCTGAGCGACCAGATGGGGCGGCTATCTTAGGCTGGCGCGGTGATGACGGCGTACCTCTGGCCGGGTTCCATTGCGTTGGGCTGCTTCACACGACTGGCGAGGTGGTTGGAGGCGGGCCCGTACCGTCTTCACGAGTGGCGGGTCTCCGCTGCTCGCGCCGGCACCGAGATGGCGCTTCAATTCGCGTTGTCGTGGCATCCGGACTTGGCACTGGATGCATTGATGGGCCAGCGAGCCGGCTCGGAGAGCCAGTTGCAGGCGGAGGCTGGCCGGATCATCGCCCGGGCTAGCTATATCACCGGATTCTCCTTCCACGATGAGTTCCCGCCGGAGCGGGTGGAGGATGGCGGCGTTGTGCCCACTGAGAACTACGGCCTTCTTCTGGACGACCAGGAGGTAGCTCCGAGGAGACGGGCGTCTACGCGGATGCCGAGGAGGAGGATACCGGCACCTCTGCGGACCCGGCGGCTGCGCGCTCTGGCGGAGGCAATGCCTGATTTCTTACTTGTAGAAAATTTCTGTTAGGTAGCAGGTCCATGCACCCACTGGTGGTAGATTTTGTGTAATAAATTCTGGCCTTTGGCCTGTTTAAATTTATGTTGTATGAGCTGTGTGAATGTTTGCACCTTTGCTTCTTGTTTTTTGGAGTTGTTTTCTTGCGACTTCCTCCCTTTGGGTTTCACCCCCATGAGTCTGACGGCCAGGGCTCTGGTCCATGACAAGGGGTTCAGCCTTTGAGAGGGACGCGTAGTACTTGGGATTTTGAAATGTTGGGCGGGAGTACCACTGGGCTGGCTGGCGGCAATCCGGCGGGCCAGGTTGGCGAGCAGCCGGTCGTGTGGTAGCTTAAAGTGGTGCGGCCGAGTCGAGCGATCCGGCGCCATGCAGAAACTTCGTGGATGCCTTCGCTTTCGCTTTTCGTTTTTAGGGCCATTTTCTTGTAACTCTCCCTCTTTGGGCCTCCCCCCCGTGAGTCTGACGGCCAAGGCTTTGGTCCGTGACAAGGGGTTCGGCTTTTGAAAGGAGCGTTCAATACTTAGTCTTTCAAAACGTTCAGTGTGAGCGAAACACCCACTTGGCCGGCTGGCGGCCATCCGGCGGGCCGGGTTGGCGGGCAGTGATACGTCTCCGTCATATATACTTTTCCAAACACTTTTGCCCTTGATTTGGACTCTAACTTGCATAATTTGAATGGAACTAACTCGGACTAACGCTTTTTTCAGCAGAATTGCCATGGTGTTATTTTTGTGCAGAAATAAAAGTTGTCGGAATGACCTGAAAATCAATGGAGAATTATTTTTGAATATATATAAATACTGGAAGGAAGAACCACGTCAGGGGGGCTCCACCTGTCCAGGAGGGTGAGGGCGCGCCCTACCCCCCTGTGCACGCCCCTGCCTCGTGGGCCCCCTGACGCTCCATCGACCTCAAACCTGACTCCATATATTCACTTTCCGGGAGAAGGATTCATCGTGTTTTATGATATGGAGCCGCCACCAAGCCCTAAACTCTCTCGGGAGGGCTGATCTGGAGTCCGTTCGGTGCTTCGGACAAGGGAATCCGTCGCCATCGTCATCATCAACCATCCTCTATCACCAATTTCATGATGCTCACCGCCGTGCATTAGTAATTCTATCATAGGCTTCCTGGACGGTGATAGGTTGGATGAGATTTATCATGTCATCAAGTTAGTTTTGTTAGGGTTTGATCCATAGGATCCACTATGTTCTGAGATTGATGTTGCTATGACTTTGCTATGCTTAATGCTTGTCACTAGGGCCCAAGTGCCATGATTTCAGATCTAAACCTATTATGTTTTCATCAATATATGAGAGTTCTTGATCCTATCTTGCAAGTTTATAGTCACCTACTATGTGTTATGATCCGGCAACCCCGAAGTGACAATAATCGGGACCACTCCCGGTGATGACCGTAGTTTGAGGAGTTCATGTATTCACTATGTGTTAATGCTTTGGTCCGGTACACTATTAAAAGGAGGCCTTAATATCCCTTAGTTTCCAGTAGGCCCCCGCTGCCATGGGAGGGTAGGAGAAAATATGTCATGCAAGTTCTTTTCCATAAGCATGTATGACTATATTCGGAATACATGCCTACATTACATTGATGAACTGGAGCTAGTTATGTGTCACGCTAGGCTATGACTGTTACATGATGAACCGCATCCGGCATAATTCTCTATCACCGATCCATTCCCTACGATCTTTCCATATATGGTTCTTCGCTTATTTACTTTTCTGTTGCTATTGCTATCATCACTACAAAACACCAAAAATATTACTTTTGCTACTGTTACCTTTTACCACCGTTACCACTACTATCATATAACTTTGCTACTAAATACCTTGCTGCAGATATTAAGTTTCCAGGTGTGGTTGAATTGACAACTCAACTGCTAATACTTGAGATTATTCTTTGGCTCCCCTTGTGTCGAATCAATAAATTTGGGTTGAATACTCTACCCTCGAAAACTATTGCGATCCCCCATACTTGTGGGTTATCAAGACTATTTTCTAGTGCCATTGCCGGGGAGCATAGCTCTATTCCTTGAGTCACTTGGGATTTGTATCTACTTATCATTATGTAGAACTTGAAGGATCAAAGAACCAAGATTTATACCTCAACTACGAGGGGAGGTAAGGAAATGCCATCTAGCTCTGCACTTGATTCACCTTCTGTTTTGAGTAAGCTTGCGACACCTAAACCTGCTTCTGCTATTAATTCTAATATGTCGCATGTTATTGATGATGCCACTTCTGTTATGCATGATACTTATGATGAAACTACTTATATGCCTGATACTACTCTGCCACTTGGTGAATGTCTTGATGAACAACTTTCTATGGCTAGAGAGAATGAAATTATTGAAACTGATAATATTGATGAAAGTGATGATGAAGATTCTCCCCCTAGATATGAATTACATGTTGTGCCTGAGGGCTGTGTTATGGATGAAGAAACTGCTTGATATTTTCTTGCTTGCAATGATAGGAGTGATCTTAAGAAATTATTAGCTAAGCTGAAACAAAAACTCTGAATGCTAGAATGAAATATGATCCTGCTTATGCTACTTCACCTATCTTTGTTACTGATAAGGATTATGAATTCTCTGTCGACCCTGATATAATTACTTTGGTTGAATCTGATCCTTTCTATGGCTATGAATCTGAAACTGGTGTGGCACATCTTACTAAATTAAATGATATAGCTACCCTGTTTACTAATGATGAGAAAACTCACTACTATTACATCCTTAAATTATTTCAGTTCTCATTAAAGGGTGATGCTAAGATATGGTTTAATTCTCTTGATCTTGGTTCTGTGTGTAGTCCTCAGGATATGATTTATTACTTCTCTGCTAAATATTTCCCTGCTCATAAGAAACAAGCTGCTTTAAGGGAAATATATAATTTTGTGCAAATTGAAGAAGAGAGTCTCCCACAAGCTTGGGGGAGGCTTCTCCAATTACTTAATGCTTTGCCTGATCATCCTCTTAAGAAAAATGAAATACTTGATATCTTCTATAATGGACTAACCGATGCTTCCAGAGACCACCTAGATAGTTGTGCTATTTGTGTTTTCAGGGAAAGAACACCAGATGAAGCTGAAATTCTATTGAATAATATGTTGACTAATGAAAATAATTAGACACTTCCTGATCCAATTCTTGAACCAACTCCTAAGCCAACTCCGAAGAAAAGGGGTGTTCTGTTTCTCAGTCCTGAAGATATGCAAGAGGCAAAGAAATCTACGAAAGAAAAAGGTATTAAAGCTGAAGATGTTAAGAATTTACCTCCTATTAAGGAAATACAAGGTCTTAATTTGCCGCCTATTGAAGAAATACATGGTCTTGATAACCCGACACATGTAGTAAAGGTAAAGTCTCTCTATAGATATGATAAAGCTGAAATCCCTCCTTCTAAGTTTGCTAGCCAATGCTTAGATGAGTTTTATAACTTTATGGTTAAGCAAGAAGATTTTAATGCTTATGTTGGTAGACAATTGAAATGTAATGCTTATATGATTGAACACTTGAGTGATTATATGGCTAATGTTAAAGTTGAACTAAAACTTATTAGTAAACATGCTTCTATGGTTATCACTCAAGTAGAACAAGTACTTAAAGCTCATAATGATTTGCTCAATGAATTGAATAGTAAGAAAAATGATAATGCTATTAGAGTTATGACTTGAGGTGGTAAAATGACTCAGGAACCCTTGTATCCTGAGGGCCATCCTAAGAGAATTGAGCAAGATTCTCAAAGAAATAATATTGATGTACCTATTCCTTCTAAAAGGAAGAGAAAGAGAAATGATTGGACTTTGCATGCTTCTAGTGAACCTGTTATTGACACACATGAGAATCCCAATGATATTTCTATTTCTGATGCTGAAACACAACCTGGTAATGAGCATGAACCTAGTGATAATGTTAATGATGATGTTCATGTTGATGCCCAACCTAGTAATGACAATGAAGTAGAAACTTAACTTGCTGTTGATCTTGATAACCCACAATCAAAGAATCAATGTTATGATAGGAGAGACTTTGTTGCTAGGAAGCACGGTAAGGAAAGAGAACCATGGGTTTAGAAACCCAGGCCTTTTCCTCCTAAACCGTCCAAGAAAAAGGATGATGAGGATTTTGAGTGCTTTGCTGAAATGATTAGACATATCTTCTTGCATATGCGTTTGACTGATATGCTTAAAAGGAATCCTTATGCTAAGTACATGAAAGATATTGTTACTAATAAAAGAAAGATACCGGAAGCTGAAATTTCCACCATGCTTGCTAATTATACTTTTAAGGGTGGAATACCTAAGAAACTTGGAGATCCAAGAGTACCAACTATACCATGCTCCATTAAAAGAAACTATGTTAAAACTACTTTATGTTATCTTGGAGCTGGTGTTAGTGTTATGCCTCTCTCTTTATATCGTAGACTTGATTTGAATAAGTTGACATCTACTAAAATATCTTTGCAAATGGTTGATAAATCAACTGCTATACCTGTCGGTATTTGTGAGGATGTGCCTGTTGTGGTTGCAAACGTTACTATTTTAACGGCCTTTGTTATTCTTGATATTCCCGAGGACGATAGTATGTCTATTATTCTTGGAAGACCCTTTTTGAATACTACAGGGGCTGTTATTGATATCACCAAAGGCAATGTCACTTTTCATGTTAATGGAAATGAGCATACGGTACACTTTCCGAGGAAACAACCTCAAGTTCATAGTATAAACTCTACTGGAAAATTTCCCTCGATTATTTTTGGAGGTTTTGAATTTCCTCTTTCTATTGTCAAGAAGAAATATGATATTCTTATTGTTGGGGATGTGCATATCCTCGTTGAGGTAACCTAGTGTTATTCGAAAATTCTCTGGTTTCATGTTATTCGGAATGAGTTTGTTAACAAGACCTGATCAACCTTGTTAGTGGATTCCTTTTGACGAGCATGAGATGGATGAATTTAGAAAACACAACTCTTTGTACCCTCTTTTTACCTTCTGTTATTTAGTTGAAATAAAGAAAAATAGTATATTATGTCTGTTTTGTGAATTATCCATGCAATAAAAAATACCCCGAAAATAAAACTTCTCCAAATGCCCTGAAAATTAAATACGATTTTTTCTAGCATATTTTAGAATATCTGGCACTAAGTACACAGCAGGGGGCGCAAGCACCTGGCCACGAGGGTGGAGGGCGCGCCCCCTGCCTCATGGGTCCATGGTGGCTCCCCTCCACTTATTCCAGCTACCACACACTCCTTCTTCCTCCCACAAACATCACTAACCAGCTCAAACCTGAGTTCAAGCTCATTTTGCTGCCATTTTCGATCTCCTTGCTCAAAGCTCCATTCAAAAAACTGCTTTGGGGTTGTTCCTTGGTATGTAACTCCTCCAATGGTACAATTAGTTTTTGTTCTAGTGCTTTATTCATTGCATATTTTTGCTGCTTAGGTGACCTTCTTCTTGAGCTTGCATGTCAAATTTATATGGTCAAAAGTAGTTTTGATGCATGATATTGCCTCTAGGCACTTGTAGGAGTAGTTGCTATCAATTTTGTTGAGTTTGGTTCACTTTTATTTTGAAGTTACTAAAAAATTCAGAAATATTCAAAAAAAGATGAAGAGGTTTTTGAGGGGCTCATCGAGCCGAAGCTCGAAGGATAAGCAAAGTGAGGAAGATAAGAGGCCCAAATATAATCTTCCTCGCACCGCGAAGGTTCGGCCATGTGAATGGCCTTGTGATGATTTCTTGAGAGCAGCCGGGATTTATGATGATTTCTATGAATTGGCTGAGAATGCAGGCCTCACCGCCTTCCTCCACGACCAACGCGAAGCGTATATCTTACTCACCAATATCTTTGTGCAAAATTTTCATTTCCATGCTAGGAGCTCACCACCTATGGTGGAATTTTATTTATATGATGAGCAGAAGGAGATGTCACTTCGTGATTTTTGTCGGGTTTGTTTGATCCCTTTCGAGGGCAGCGTAGAGGAACCACATCGTGACGATGTGGATGGGTTTATTGATACCATTGTTGTAGGGGAAACGAGGAAGGTTTCCGATGCACGAATTACTAGCATACACTTTCCCGTTCTACGTTACTTTGCTATATTTGCTAGTAGATGCTTAATTGGGTGCGGAAACTATGGAAACCTGAGTGCCCCTGATATTGTTATTTTGTGCCGTGCCTTATTTCGTGATGACACATTCAATATGGGCGCTATTGTTGCAAAGCGGTAAAATCTTAACCGTACTAAGGGCCCCATCCTTGGAGGAATATTTGCCTCGCGCCTCGCTACACACTTTAACATACCTATTAGGCATTATGAGAAGGAAGAGAAATAGCTGCCTCCTGTTTATCTAGATTATAAGAGTATGGTGGCACATGATTTTATTGTTAAGAATAGGTAAAAGGCGCTTAAGTACAAATTAATATTTGGTAAAAAATCATCCTGAGACTATTACCTTGCCTGCTCCTTCCTTGTTTGATTTATCTGCAGGCAAGTACCTTGTTCCTTTGGAGGCCATTCACGCCTACCGGAACCCTACATCAGCTACAGAGCCAGAGCCGGAACCACAATTTGATCCTCCACGACAGCCTGATTACCAGTGGGATCCGGAGGTGATTACCAAGCAGTGGAAATCCGAGGCTTCTTCATAGTACGACCCCAACTATTACTTTGGATATCCACCAGGCGAGCCATGGCCGTGGACCAACTCAGGCCAAAAGCCTAAGCTTGGGGGAGTACGTATTTCTCACCGACATTACATTTATTTTCACACACTCATTGCTAGTTGTCGGTGCTCATACTTTTTCATTGTATCATCTATGCTAGTTTATTTTCCTTTTTATACTTTCTTCTTGTGTGTTTGATAAACCTTAAGAAAAACAAAAAAAATAGTTGTAGCTTTTAATTAGTTTAATTTCCATGCTTGTAGGAGTAATTAAAAAGAAAACTCAAAAAGATTTCTCGTTCTTCTTTTGCTTGTTGGGAGCTTTCCCGTGTAAATAGTTTTATTTCTTTTCTTGTTCTTTGGGGGGTCGAGAGGAGAAGACCATAATGAAAATGTTAAAGTGGCTCTCATATGCATTATTGTTGATCTAACAAAGAGCCCATATTACCTTGTCTTCTCTCTTGAATTGAATGCTTCCAGATTCCAGCTTAGTCCAATGCACGTGCACTATTATTATTATCCACACTATTCGGTCGTGCAAGTGAAAGGCAATAATGGTGATTATATGATGAACTTATTGAGATGAGAAAAGCTGGTATGAACTCGACCTCTCTTGTTTTTGTAAATATGATTAGTTCATCGTTCCTGATTCAGCCTATTATGAATAAACATGTTTGCAATGACAATTAGAGATTATAGTTGCTTATGCCATGCTTAATTAGCTAGGAGCTTATAATGGTTTACCTTGCGTGCCAACATGCTATTAAAATGGTTGTGATGTGGTATGATAGGGTGATATCCTCTTTTGAACGATTCGAGTGGATTGACTTGGCACATGTTCACGCATATAGTTGAAACAAAATCAGCATAGCCTCTACGATATTTATGTTCATGGTGCATTATATCCTACTCATGCTTGCATTCGGTGTTGATTAATTTTAATGCATGTTCATGACTGTTGTCGCTCTCTAGCTGGTTGCTTCCTAGTCTTTTGCTAGCCTTCACCTGTACTAAGTGGGAATACTTCTTGTGCATCCAATTCCATAAACCCCAAAGTTATTCCATACGAGTCCACCATACCTACCTATATAAGGTATCTACCAACCGTTCCAAGTAAATTTGTATGTGCCAAACTCTAAACCTTCAAATAAACATTCTGTGTTGTATGCTTGAGTAGCTCATGTATCAACTAGGGTTGTCCGTATCTTCCATGTTAGGCGGGTTATTCTCAAGAGGAGTGGATGTAACACCCACAATGCGGCTATATCTCCCACGTGTCGGGGCACGACTTAGAGGCATAGCCGCATGGTAGGCATGTCGCAAGAGGGTAATCTTTACACATCCCATGTACTGAATAAGAAACAGATAAAGAGTTGGCTTACAATCTCCACTTCACACAATACATAAATATAACATACATCATCCACAATACAATCAAGGTCCGACTACCGAACCAAAATAAAGAAAGACAATCCCAAATGCTAGATCCCCAATCGTCCCAACTGGGCTCCACTACTGATCAACCGGAAAAGACGCAAAACAACAATCAAGATCTTCATCAAGCTCCCACGTGAGCTGGGTTGCGTCACCTGCACTGGTATCATCAGCACCTGCAACTGTTTGGAAGTATTTGTGAGTAACGAGGACTCAGCAATCTCACACACGTGCGATCAAGACTATTTAAGCTTAAGGTAGGAAAGGGGTAGTGAGGTGGAGCTGCAGCAAGCACTAGCTTATATGGTGGCTACCATACGCAAATAAGAGCGAGAAGAGAATCCATGCACGGTCGTGAACTAGAAGTGATCAAGAAGTGATCCTGAAACTACTTACGTTCAAGCATAACACAAGAACCGTGTTCACTTCCCGGACTCCGTCGAGAAGAGACCATCACGGCTACACACGCAGTTGATGCATTTTAATTAAATTAAGTGTCAAGTTCTCTACAACCGGATATTAACAAATACCCATCTACCCACAACCACGGGCACGGCTTTCGAAAGTTCAAAACCCTGCAGGGGTGTCCCAACTTAGACCGTCACAAGCTCTCATGCTCAACGAAGGATATTCCTTCTCCCGAGAAGACCCAATCAGTCTCGGAATCCCGGTTACAAGACATTTCGACAATGGTAAAACAAGACCAGCAAGACCGCCCGATGCGCCGACATCCTGATAGGAGCTGCACATATCTCGTTCTCAGGGGAACACTTGATGAGCACTCCGTACAACTAAAACCAGCCCTCAAGTTTCCCCGAGGTGGCGCTGCAAAGGACTCTAGTTCGGACCAACACTTAGACAAGCACTGGCCCGGGGGGGGCTTAAAATAAGGATGACCCTCGAGAGCGCGACTCCCAAGGGAAAAGTAGGTGGTGGTGAGGCAAATGGTAAAACCAAGGTTGGGCCTTGTTGGAGGAGTTTTATTCAAAGCAAACTGTCAAGGGGTCCCCATAACACCCAACCGTGTAAGGAACGCAAAATCGAGGAACATAACACCGGTATGACAGGAACTAGGGCGACAAGAGTGGAACAAAACACCAGGCATAAGGCCGAGTGTTCCACCCTTTACCAAGTATATAGATGCATTAATTAAATAAGAGATGTTGTGATATCCCAACATATCCATGTTCCAAACATGGAACAAACTTCATCTTCACCTGCAACTAGCAACGCTATAAGAGGGGCTGAGCAAAGCGGTAAGATAGCCAAACAACGGTTTGCTAGGAAATGTGGGTTAGAGGCTTGACATGGCAATATGGGAGGCCTGATATAGCAAGTGGTAGGTATCGCGGCATAGAAAATAGAGCGAGCAACTAGCAAGCAAAGATAGAAGTGATTTCGAGGGTATGGTCATCTTGCCTGAAATCCTGCAAGGAAGAAGAATGAGTCCATGAAGAAGACAAACGGACGTAGTCGAACGGGTCCTCACAAACGCGATGTTATTGGAACTAACCCGAAGAAGCAACACCAGAAAGGAGCAAACAACATAGTAAACAACCATCACATAAACATGGCATGATGCACAACCAAGTATGATGCATGTCTGGTTTAATGAAGAATGGCATGACAAAGTGCAACAAACAACACTACAAATTAAGTGGAGCTCAATATGCAATGAGTTGCATATTGACGGAACACCACATTCAAGCTATTTAGTTTGATCTCGTTTATGTACCCAACAATATTAAATGTTGTTTAACTTGGCAAGGGGTGAAGCATATGAAAACTACCTATCTAGGCAAGTTTAAATGAGGCCGGAACAACAAACAACAAGTCCGGAAACTCCTCATGAGAATATATTAGATTTGGTACTGTTCTGCCCTAAACCATATTTTAGAGTTGTTAAACATGCAAAGTAATGCCACCATGTTAAACTAGGCATTTTTCTACCCCATTTACATATAAAGTTTATTAGGTTTGGAGCTACGGTTATTTAGTTATGAATTAAATCATTTTAACATGGCAATTAAGCAAATAAATGCAAACAGCTTAAACATTTTAAACATGGTTGAAAGTTGGATATTATGAAACTAGACACAATTCTTAGCATTTTACATATAAAGTTTGTTTTAATCCGATACACGGTTAATTAGTTAGGATATGCATGAAGTTAGAGGGTTTTTCTGTAAAACTGCAATCTCCTGGAAAATGATTAAATTCGTCCAGAGAAAAAAATGTTATACGGGCCGAATCTGAATGCACTGCTGGCCCTGCTCGCCCAACAGAGAGGGGGGCTATGGGGGCTCACATTGGCCTGCGAGGCCTAGCTGGAGAACGCCCTGGCGCAGGGCCTTAAGGCGATGCAAAGGGGGCGGCCCATATGCACTACCGCTCGTCCTCCCCGCTCGAACGAGCGCAGAAAACAGAGGAGGAGGCGCACGGCATGGCAGCGTCCAACGATGGGTCCCGGGGGCGCGGACCAGCAAGGAGGTGACTGGAGGTTGTAGATCCGAGCACGGGACGACAAGGGCAACCGGATCCGGGGCGGAGAAGGCTGGTGGCGTCGACTGGTGATGGGCATAGAGAGAGAGACACCACGAGAGAGCAGAGAGATGGAGAGGGAGCGAGGAAGAGAGAGGAAGGCAGGGAAGGCAGTCTGGCGGACGAGGGAGCCCCTCAGGAGTGGGCGATCTCTTGAGTGGCTCAAGGCAGAGGCACCATGGATCGAGAGGAGGGAGTTCGGGTTCGTCCGCTCGTGCACGGGCACGACGAGAAGGAGGCTGCGACGCGAGGCTTGGTGTGGTACTGCTGTGCGAGGAGTCCAGCAAGGTCCGACCGGAGCGGCGAGGAGGCAGCAGGGGCAAGCCGCGGAGGCCTCGGGCGGCTGCAGGGGCAAGCCGCGGAGGCCTCAGGCGGCTGCAGGGGCTCGGGCTCCTCGATCCAGATCGAGGCAAGGAGGTGCTATGCTCTGGATTGGCTGGTTGGTGAAAATGAGGAGATTGGATGGGTGAGATCCCGATGGGACCAGGAGGTGGTGGCGGGATGGATGGAATGGACGGGACATGCTAGTGGTCTAGGGTTAGGCTATATATAGCAGGTGGATTAAGTTAGGGGCTATCGGATCCCTCCGATCATAATCAGACGATCGAGAAATAAATAGTTAGGAAGTCCAAATAGGAAAAACGATATGTTTTCTAGATGTTTGGGGATGATCCGGACCCAACGGTGACGACTCCCCGGGTCGGGTTCGGGACAACTACCGGACGCGCGCGAGAGGTTCGATGCACTGTGCAGAGAGGGTTTTCGGACCGTACGATCGCATCGGATGTCTCCGGACGCGAAGAGGGGTAGGTGGATGGACTAGGTGGGCTGTGGCGAGGCTGAGAGGAGAGAAGAGAGAGAGAGAGAGGGCCTGGCAGCAGTTTTCGGAGACCGAAAACGTCCAACGTTAGACCGGCAGCGGTGCCGCTATACTTATACGTTGGGGCGTCTAACCGACTCCGAACGCGATGAAACTTGGCATGCGTCCTACTGAAAACAAAACAACACCGCACGCCAACTTTCATCCCATTTCGAGAACATTTTCCGGCCACTTATAAAATAATATTTCGGACATGCCGCGGGCGCGTGCAAGGGTGTCTGGGTTCAGAACGGACGACGGACGAAACTGGGGAAACCGGACAGATGCAAGTTTTGAAATCATGATGATGCAATGCACATGATGACATGGCAAGATGCAACACGCAAGCAAATGACATGGCAAAGACAACGAATAACTGGAAGACACCTGGCGCAACGGTCTCGGGCCATCACAACACTCCACCACTACAAGAGGATCTCGTCCCGAGATCTAGGATGGCATCGGGGGAAACGAAAGAGGAAGGGGAAAAGGTAAAACTAAGTTGCTTCTTTGACAAACGCGTGAAAACCACGAACCTTGAGAGGTTGAACAAATTGAAAGACAGAATAAAACAAAGAAGAACAAAGTTGAAAACCTCCATTAGAAAAGAGGAACAAGGAACCTTACTAGAACCTTATAGGTTGAAAGGCATAAGAAAAGGGTGCAATGGACAAGAAGTACATGCAATCACTCCGGTTGAAACGAGATTTTCCAGGAACAATAAAGAAAAATTACGACAACACTACGGTTAAAACAAGATAGAGAAGGAATAAGAATGATGTAATTTGGACAGCAATCCGACTGCAAATGGAAGGAATTAACAAGAACTTGACAAGATGAGAGGATACTTGATGAAATCAACAACACGCTGCCTCTGGAACTATTGAAAGAATGGCACAAGGGGTAAGAAAGATTTTAGACAACACTCCGGTTGAGAAAGGAGGTAAAACTTGATAAGTTGAGAGAACTCGAATGAAAACACGACACTCCGGTTGAATGAATAAGCAAAGGAAAGAACATGATCTTCACAATACGAGATGATGAGTGAAGAGATCATCATCACAATGCCTCCGGAAGAAATGAAAGAATGCAATGAAAAGAATGGAGAAGAAAACAACATTTTCTACCTCAAATGAATTTGAGAGAGCATCCTTAAAAAGAAGGATTGAATGGAGTTGTTGGGAAATCAACAACGAAAAGAACAAGCTTGTTGAGGGCTTATGGAAAACATCTCAAGAACTTGAGGTGAAAAGCTGCCACAAACAAAAACAATTGCTTGCTTGAGAGGGACGGGGAGATGAAAACATCTTTCATCGCGAGAATAGGAGGAAACTTGGATTATTGATAAGCACCCCAATAGCAACATTCCTTAGGGAAGGTTTTAGGTGAAATATAACCCAAGATAACTCCAATGAAGAGATTGATGGGTTTAAAATACCTCATTCTTGACAACATGTGAATCATGAAACATGAACTCAAGTTATGAAGAATGACATAACACCACCTCAAATGATACGGTAAAAATAATTGCACTTTGGAATGCAATATTAAGAAGGCTTGAACTCCTCAAAAAGAAGAATGAAAAGTATCCTTCCAAACCATCATGTTGAGCCTTCGTGAAGAACTCCGGTAATAAAAGAATGATCAAAAAGAAGTGAAGGATGAAAAGAATAAGATTTTAAGCCTTGCAATGATTGGATGGAGATTTGCGATGAGATAAAGTGGAAACTTGGAACTCCGGAAGAAAAGATAAAGCATCTCGAACCAAGAATGTGATATGATGAACCACTCCGAAAAGAAGAAATTAGAATGCTTGGATGAAACAAGAATAAGAATTATGTTATGCATATCCTCCACCAATTTAGACTGATGACAAGCAACAGATTTGGCATACTACTTATTCTCGTAGAAAGGATTAAGATAGATATAGCGCAAACTTGGGAAAATCTTCAATGAACCACCGGTAGGATTAGAAAGAACGAATGAATTGATAAATAACCAAGGAAGAGAACTCTTGAACGAACCACCCTAAGAATTGAAAATGAACGTAGCAAAGGCACAATTCACCAGGAAGAATTGGAAAAACGAAGGAAGATACTTGATGGAATTTAGATACAAGCGAACAAAGATATCATGAACTGATTAGAGAACACTTGAACGATGCACCGGTAAGATTTGGATAACGAGAGCTGAAACCTGGAATGAATAATATTTGAAAAGATGGCCTTCGGAGGAAAGAAATGGAAACAACTCATGAAATGCTCCGGATGGGTGAAAAGAATTCTCAAAATCAAAAACAATTATGAGAGCATGGCGCCAAGGTTGAACTACGCATCTCTGAGAGAACGGATAAGATATGGAGGAAAAACTCTTCTTCGGTCTTCAAATGTTGAGAATGACGATGAGAAACACCACCATGAATTGTTGAGATACTCCGGGGGAATGAAAAGCGAAGAGGTTGAGCCAACAATGAAAAGAGTTATAAGATATTGGAGAAAAACAACTAACTCATGATAATACATTCTTACATCAAACTTTGAAAGATTTTAGAATACCTCCGGAAAAAGGGAAGAAGAGTCAGGTAAGATCCTGGGAAAAGACCTGTGGGTTAGGGCCCACTCAAAAGATACACCGTTGAAATGATTTTGAAGAGAGATCGCACCGGTTGAATTAAATGGCTTGAATGAGATAACAACCTTGAAACAACTTGAACGGAAGCAGAGTGGAAACACGAATCTTTGAGATATCTTGAGCACTCCGGAACAAATGAATAGCGAGAAGTGGATGATTAAGAGGTGCACCGACATGAGAAGACATTTGAAACAAGGACGAGAATATGATCAAGAAAGCTTGACTTGAATCCACCGGAGAAGAAAAGAGAACGCAGAATGATGAACTTGAAGAACATCTTCATGAGAACCACCGGGTAAAGAACATTGATTGAAAAGAATGAAGAGACTTCACATGAATAACATGATAGTTGCTTAAGGAATCCGAATCCTTGAAGGAAAAGGGTGGGATGGCGGGAAAACAAATGCAACTAGGGATGAATGAAACAAACACCGTTGAGAAGACTTAGAATTGATCTCGCGAATGTTGGAATGATCGGATCCACTTGAAGAGGAACACGCCGGTTGGAAAGAACTGACATGACAACCTCAATGATCAAGAAGGATTAGTATTCACATAGGAATATGAGAACACCACTTAGGAAAGTTATGGAATCAACACTTGACATTGAAGCAACTCGAATACCACAACTCAAAACAAAACAAGGATTGGCTTGCAAAATAAGCCAGAAACAAACATATGATAGATCCCATATTGTATGATGTGTTTGTTGGAAAGATATCCTACGATATACTTGGATTCCCACTTATAAACTCCCGAAACTTTCTGGTTATGCAATCAGGTGTTGGGGATACAAGGGAAGCATAATATCTCACCCAAAACTAACAAATCCTACATCCAGCTGTATCCATCCTTCAACACATAACCAAGAAACCTTCAGAAATCATTTACCTCAACCTTCGAAAAGCATCCATTATATGAGTTATGGGGATACTCCCGAACTCCCGCCCCAGTACTGGGTGGCGTCGAGGTTATCTCACCAACAACTTCATAAAAGATATTTTCGATGTCGGCGAACTCAGGTATTCCAGAACTGCAACGATAAAATTGTGACGACAACACCTCGGAGCTCAACTCCCCGGGACACTGCCACAAACCCCTAAATGTCAGGAGGCACCAAGAACAATGTTCTTGTTACAAAACCATCGGAACGATTCCAAGATACCCGCGTGATCCTAAAAAATCGTGAAATTTGAGAAGAGAATAGTCAAAACTCTACGTCGGGAGGCCTCACCAGAGCGACGAAGGGACTGGGGAGTAAAAAGAATCCTACTCTCTGATATATATAATCCTAGGAATAAAAACATTTTGTTCTAGACTCAACAACGTCAGCGATTCGATCAAGCAGGGGGCTCCTAAGTCGGGGATGGCTCTGATACCAACTTGTAACACCCACAATGCGGCTATATCTCCCATGTGCCAGGGCACGACTTAGAGGCATAGCCGCATGGTAGGCATGTCGCAAGAGGGGTAATCTTTACACATCCCATGTACTGAATATGAAAGGGGTAAAGAGTTGGCTTACAATCGCCACTTCACACAATACATAAATATAACGTACATCATCCGGAATACTATCAAGGTCCGACTATGGAACCAAAATAAAGAAAGACAACCCCAAATGCTAGATCCCCGATCGTCCCAACTGGGCTTCACTACTAATCAACCGGAAAAGACGCAAAACAACGATCAAGATCTTCATCGAGCTCCCACATGAGCTGGGTTGCGTGACCTGCACTGGTATCATCGGCACCTACAACTGTTTGGAAGTATCTATGAGTCACGAGGACTCAGCAATCTCACACCCGCGCAATCAAGACTATTGAGGCTTAAGGTACGAAAGGGGTAGTGAGGTGGAGCTGCAGCAAGCACTAGCATATATGGTGGCTACCATACGCAAATAAGTGCGAGAAGAGAAGCCATGCACGGTCGTGAACTAGAAGTGATCCTGAAACTACTTACGTTCAAGCATAACACAAGAACTATGTTCACTTCCCGAACTCCACCGAGAAGAGACCATCATGGCTACACACGTGGTTGATGCATTTTAATTAAATTAAGTGTCAAGTTCTCTACAACCGGATATTAACAAATTCCCATCTGCCCATAACCGTGGGCACGGCTTTCAAAAGTTCAAAACCCTGCAGGGGTGTCCCAACTTAGCCCATCACAAGCTCTCACAGTCAATGAAGGATATTCCTTCTCCCGAGAAGACCCGATCAGTCTTGGAATCCCGGTTACAAGACATTTCGACAATGGTAAAACAAGACTTGCAAGACCGCCCGATGCGCCGACATCCTGATAGGAGCTGCACATATCTCCTCCTCAGGGCAACACTGGATAAGCGCTCCGTACAACTAAAACCAGCCCTCAAGTTTCCCCGAGGTGGCGCTGCAAAGGACTCTAGTTCAGACAAACACTTAGACAAGCACTGGCCCGGGGGGCTTAAATTAAAGATGACCCTCGAGAGCGCGACTCCCAAGGGAAAAGTAGGTGGTGGTGAGGCAAATGGTAAAACCAAGGTTGGGCCTTGCTGGAGGAGTTTTATTCAAAGCGAACTGTCAAGGGGTCCCCATAACACCCAACCGTGTAAGGAACGCAAAATCAAGGAACATAACACCGGTATGACGGAAACTAGGGCGGCAAGAGAGGAACAAATCACCAGGCATAAGGCCGAGCCTTCCACCCTTTACCAAGTATATAGATGCATTAATTAAATAAGAGATGTTGTGATATCCCAACATATCCATGTTCCAAACATGGAACAAACTTCATCTTCACCTGCAACTAGCAATGCTATAAGAGGGGCTGAGCAAAGCGGTAACATAGCCAAACAATGGTTTGCTAGGAAATGTGGGTTAGAGGCTTGACATGGCAATATGGGAGGCCTGATATAGCAAGTGGTTGGTATCGTAGCATAGCAAATAGAGCGAGCAACTAGCAAGCCAAGATAGAAGTGATTTCAAGGGTATGATCATCTTGCCTGAAATCCCACAAGGAAGAAGAACGAGTCCATGAAGAAGAAAAACAGACGTAGTTGAACGGGTCCTCACAAACGCGACGTTATCTGAACTAACCCGAAGAAGAAACACCGGAAAGGGGCAAACAACATAGTAAACAACCATCACATAAACATGGCATGATGCACAACCAAGTATGATGCATGTCCGGTTTAATGAAGCATGGCATGACAAAGTGCAACAAACAACACTACAAATTAAGTGGAGCTCAATATGCAACGAGTTGCATATTGACGGAACACCACATTCAAGTTATTTAGTTTGATCTCGTTTATGTACCCAACAATATTAAATGTAGTTTAACATGGCAAGGGGTGAAGCATATAAAAACTACCTATCTAGGCAAGTTTAAATGAGGCCGGAACGAGAAACAGCAAGTCGAGCATATATTAGATTTGGTACTGTTCTGCCCTAAACCATATTTTAGAGTTGTTAAACATGCAAAGTAATGCCACTAGGCATTTTGCTACCCCATTTACATATAAAGTTTATTAGGTTTGGAGCTACGGTTATCTTTTAACATGGCAATTAAGCAAATAAATGCAAACATCAACTTAAACATTTTAAACATGGTTGAAAGTTGGATATTATGAAACTACACACAATTCTAAGCATTTTACATATAAAGTTTGTTTTAATCCAATGCATGGTTAATTAGTTAGGATATGCATGAAGCTAGAGGGTTTTTCTGTAAAAGTGCAATCTCCTGGAAAATGATTAAATTCGTCCAGAGAAAAAAAATGTTATACGGGCCGAATCTGAATGCACTGCTGGCCCTGCTGGCCCAACAGAGAGGGGGGCTGTGGGGGCTCACATTGGCCTACGAGGCCTAGCTGGAGAATGCCTTGGCGCTGGGCCTTAAGGCGATGCAAAGGGGATGGCCCATATGCACTACCGCTCGTCCTCCCCGCTCGAACAAGCGCAGAAAACAGAGGAGGCAGCGCATGGCATGGCAGCGTCCAATGACGTGTCCTGGGGGCGCGGACCAGCAAGGAGGTGACTGGAGGTTGTAGATCCGAGCACGGGACGACAAGGGCAACCGGATCCGGGGCAGAGAAGGCCGGTGGCGTCGACCTGCGAAGGGCATAGAGAGAGACCATGAGAGAGCAGAGAGACAGAGAGGGAGCAAGGAAGAGAGAGGAAGGCAGGGAATGTGGTCTGGCGGAGGAGGGAGCCCGTCAGGCATGGGCTCTCGGGCACGGGACGGTGGCCTGGTCTCGGCCGTCGGCGATCTCTTGAGTGGCTCGAGGCAGAGGCACCATGGATCAAGAGGAGGGACTTCGGTTTCGTCCGCTCGTGCACGGGCACAACGAGAAGGAGGCTGCGACGCGAGGCTTGGTGTGGTATTGCTGCACGAGGTGTCCGGCGAGGTCCGGCCAGAGCGGCGAGGAGGCAGGAGGGGCAAGCCGTGGAGGCCTAGGGCGGCTGCAGGGGCTCGGGCTCCTCGTTCCAGATCGAGGCAAGGAGGGGCTATGCTCTAGATTGGCTGGTTGGTGAAAATGAGGAGATTAGATAGGTGAGATCCCGATGAGACCAGGAGTTGGCATCGGGATGGATGGATTGGACGGGACAGGCTAGTGGTCTAGGGTTAGGCTATATATAGCCGGTGGATTAAGTTAGGGGCTATCGGATCCCTCCGATCGTAATCGGATGATCGAGAAATAAATAGGTAGGAAGTCCAAATAGGAAAAAGGAGATGTTTGGGGATGATCCGGACCCAGCGATGATGACTCCCCGGGTCTGGTTCGGGACAACTTCCGGACGTGCGCGAGGGGTTCGATGCACTGTGCAGAGAGGGATTTCGGACCGTGCGATCGCATCGGACAGCTCCGGACGCGAAGATGGGTAGGTGGATGGACTAGGTGGGCTGTGGAGAGGCTAAGAGGAGCGAAGAGAGAGAGAGGGCCTGGCAGTAGTTTTCGGAGACCAAAAACGTCCGATGTTGGACCGGCAGCGGTGCTGCTATAGTTATACGTTGGGGCGTCAAACAGACTCCAAAAGCGATGAATCTTGGCATGCGGCCTACTGACAACAAAACAACACTGCACGCCAACTTTCATCCCATTCCGAGAACATTTTCCGGCCAGTTATAAAATAATATCTCAGACGTGCCGCGGGCGCATGCAAGGGTGTCTGGGCTCAGAACGCACAACAGACGAAACTGGGGAAACCGGACGGATGCAAGTTTTGAAGATATGATGATGCAATGCACATGATGACATGGCAAGATGCAGCACGCAAGCAAATGACATGGCAAAGACAGCGAATAACTGGAAGACACCTGGCAGAACGGTCTCGGGGCGTCACAGTGGACTCCGCTCCTCACACACAAGAAAATGGCTGGTTACCGGGATGCCCAGTCCCATGCTTTATGCAAATAAAATCAAAATAATTGCAAACAAAACTCCCTCGGGACTGTTGTTAGTTGGAGGCACTCGTTGTTTCGAGCAAGCCATGGATTGATGCTTGTTGGTGGAGGGGGAGTATAAACTTTACCATTCTATTTGGGAACCGCCTATAATGTGTGTAGCATGGAAGATATCGCCATCTCTTGGTTGTTAAGTTGACAATGAAAGTATACCGCTCAAAATATTATTCATGTCTATTTCAAAACTGAGCTCTGGCACCTCTACAAATCCCTGCTTCCCTCTGTGAAGGGCCTATCTATTTACTTTTATGCTGAGTCATCATCCTCTTATTAAAAAGCACCACCTGGAGAGCACCGCTGTCATTTGCATTCGTTACTATTAGTTTACATTGAGTATGAATTGACTGGATCTCTCTTACCATGAATTACAATGTCTAGTCATTCCTTGATCTTTAAAGGTGCTCTGCATTTATGTTTTGCGGTCTCGGAAAGGGCTAGCGAGATACCATCCTGTTGTACCATATCATGATTGTTTTGAGAAAGTGTTGTCATCTGAGATTTATTATTATTGCTCGCTAGTTGATTATGTCATTGACATGAGTAAACATGAGACCTAAATGTTATTATGAATATGGTTAGTTCATAATCTTTGCTGAAAACTTGAATGCTGGCTTTACATATTTACAACAACAAGAGCAAACAGAGTTTGTAAAAGTTTTTCTTTATCACTTTTAGTTTATCAACTGAATTGCTTGAGGACAAGCAAAGGTTTAAGCTTGGGGGAGTTGATACGTCTGTGTCGTATCTACTTTTCCAAACACTTTTGCCCTTGTTTTGGACTCTAACTTGCATGATTTGAATGGAACTAACCCGGACTGACGCTGTTTTCAGCAGAGTTGTCATGGTGTTATTTTTGTGCAGAAATAAAAGTTCTCAGAATGACCTGAAAATCAACGGAGAATTATTTTGGAATATATAAAAAATACTGGAAGAAATAACCACGTCAGGGGGGCCTCGACCTATCCACGAGGGTGGGGGCGCGCCCTACCCCCCTAGGCACGCCCCCCTGCCTCGTGGGCCCCCTGACGCTCCATCGACCTCAACCCTGACTCCATATATTCACATTCCGGGAGAAAAAACGAGGAGAAGGATTCATCACATTTTACGATACGGAGCCGCCGCCAAGCCCTAAACTCTCTCGGGAGGGCTGATCTGGAGTCCGTTCGGGGCTCCGGAGAGGGGAATCCGTCGCCATCGTCATCATCAACCATCCTCCATCACCAATTTCATGATGCTCACCGCCGTGCGTGAGTAATTCCACCGTAGGCTTGCTGGACGATGATGGGTTGGATGAGATTTATCATGTAATCGAGTTAGTTTTGTTAGGGTTTGATCCCTGGTATCCACTATGTTCTGAGATTGATGTTGCTATGACTTTGCTATGCTTAATGCTTGTCACTAGGGGCCGAGTGCCATTATTTCAGATCTGAACCTATTATGTTTTCATGAATATATGAGAGTTCTTGATCCTATCTTGCAAGTTTATAGTCACCTATTATGTGTTATGATCCGGCAACCCCGAAGTGACAATAATCGGGACCACTCCCCGTGATGACCGTAGTTTGAGGCTTTCATGTATTCACTATGTATTAATGCTTTGGTCCGGTACACTATTAAAAGGAGGCCTTAATATCCCTTAGTTTCAAATAGGAGCCCGCTGCCACGGGAGGGTAGGACAAAAGATGTCATGCAAGTTCTTTTCCATAAGCACGTATGACTAAATTCGGAATACATGCATACATTACATTGATGAACTGGAGCAAGTTCTGTATCACCCTAGGTTATGACTGTTACATGATGAACCGCATCCAGCATAATTCTCTATCACTGATCCATTGCCTACGAGCTTTCCATATATTGTTCTTCGCTTATTTACTTTTCCGTTGCTTTTGTTATCTTCACTACAAAACACCAAAAATATTACTTTTGCTACCGTTACCTTTTACCACCGTTACCACTACTATCATATTACTTTGCTACTAAATACCATGCTGCAGATATTAAGTTTCCAGGTGTGGTTGAATTGACAACTCACCTGCTAATACTTGAGAATATTCTTTGGCTCCCTGTAACGCCCCAGATGTAACTTTCCCTATTTGTACTCCAACTCTTGTCGTTTCCGGCGTTAAGTTATATTTATTTCCTTGGGTTCGGGTCTTTGTCTCCTTGTGTTGTTATCGTTGTCATGCATCTCATATCATGTCATCATGTGCATTGCATTTGCATACGTGTTCATCTCATGCATTCGAGCATTTTCCCCGTTGTCCGTTTTGCATTCCGGCGCTTCGTTCTCCTCCAGTGGTCATTTCTAGCTTTCTTTCATGTGTGGGGTTTAAACATTTCCGGATTGTACCGAGACTTGCCAAGCGGTCTTGGTTTACTACCGGTAGACCGCCTGTCAAGTTTCGTATCATTTGGACTTCGTTTGATACTCCAACGGTTAACCGAGGGACCGAAAAGGCCTCGTGTGTGTTGCAGCCCAACACCCCTCCAATTTGGCCCAAAACCCACCAAACTCTGCTCCATGTCCTAGAGCGTTCGATCACGATCGCGTGGCCGAAAACCGCACCTCATTTGGACTCTCCTAGCTCCACTTATGCCTATAAATACACCCCCTCCGTTTTCGGATCTCCCCTCTCCCCGAAACCCTAAAAAAAATCCCTTCCGCCACCGCCGAACGTGTCCGGGCGAGCCGGACAACGTCCGATCCGCCGCCGCCAGTCAACCGTCGCCACCTGTCGCCTCCCGCGCCGGCCCGCGAGGGCTCGAGGCCGGCCCCCGCGGCCCATCCGCCGCACGCCGCCGCCCGCACCTTCGTCCCCGACGCCGCTCGCCGCGCCGCCGCCTAATTCGCCTCTCCGCCACCGCGGGCCGCCTCCCCGCCGCCCGGCCGGCCGCCCCTCGCCGCCCCGTGCCGGCGCCGCCCAACCGCCGCCAACCACGCCGCCGCCCCGGCCCGGCCTCTCCTCCCAAGCCCCGGCCTCTTCTCCATCTCCGGCAAGGATTCCGGTGAACAGTGCTCGAAGTCCTGCGAACCTCGTAATCCGCGCCGCCCGATCCAGATCTGAGATCCGGTTGATTTTTATCCCCGAACCCTAATTTTCGAGCAAACTTTGACCTGCTGTAACTTTGCATCTGTAGCTCCTATTTGGGCGTATAGCATATAAAAATGTTCGTCTCAATGAGTACATCATTTCATTCCATTGCATCATTTTCATTTGAGTGCATCTTGATGCCCGAAATGCTGTTAGAAGGAGGCTTCGTGAGTTAATTGTCAGATCTGCTAGTTCATCTTAGACTTTTGTCATTTTTGCCATGATTATTGTGTGCATGATATGCCTGTGAGTCCTTCATATGTTTTGTTAAGGATTTTGTCTTCTTTCCAGAGGTGCAACCCATGCATTTTTAGGATGTGTGTGGTGACTTGTGCAAGCTTGCAAAGTGAGGCACCCGGTAAATCTGTTTTCAGGGACTTAGTAGTTTTCACAAAGTCTGGGATTATTTAGTTCATGATGCCATATCTTCGTGTTGTTTCCTAGTGATCCGTGCCTCTTTTAAGGATGATCAGTAAGGGAGTTTTGTTAACCTTCTAGTGCTCTATCCATCCATGTCTTTGTTTGAAATTATGGAGCACCCTAGCTTGAGTCAATCGAGCTCTACTTTTGCTTCGTGGTGAATCTGGGCAGATCGTCAACTCGTTTGCGATTTTGCCGATGCTATTGTAGTTGATCCGTGCATGCTATGCCATTGTTCTTGCCATGTCTAGTTAGAATTTTGTGCCTTCTTAATGGATGTATGATTGACTTGCCATGACTTGCACCGTAGTGAGTGCATCGAGCTCGTTTACATGCCTTCGTGAGTTATATTTCAGCATGTCTCAGTTTTCACTGTCTGAAAACTGATTGTGTTTTAGCTATGTTCGTGTGCCCGTTAGTATATTTTGTGAACCCTTTTGGCCCCAGGTCACTTTGATTCTTTTGTTAAGCTTGTTGAGTAGCTCCATGCCATGTTCTTACTTGTCTTAATAAGGTCATGTATCATGTTGTTTTGCTTCTCCGAAGAGGGCTTCGTGATCTGAAATTTCAGACAAGTGTTAATTTCACCAAGTCTGAGATCTGTTTTGCATTTGCGTTTTTGACATGCTTGTTTGAACGTCATAATGGATGATTTGGCCGTAGCTCAGTGCTAGACTTTTGTTAAGCATGTTGTGTACATCCCTGCCATGTATTTTGTTGTCATGTTTGGGTGCTGTAGCATGTTCATTTCATTGCATTTAGATGCCTACTTGCTGTAAATCGCAGACCGGTGTCATTTTTGAAACGCTTGCCATTTCCAAACCGTAACTCCGATTCCGGCGTTCTTTATATCGTTTTCAAGCGATTTCATCTCATCTTTCCAGTGGCACCCTTGGAATTCCAAGTTGAGGCCAGGTTCATGCATTTCCTGTCATATCTTGCATTTTGCATCCCGCATCGCATCCCGCATAGCATATCATCTTTGCATCGTGTTGTTTGAGTTTGCACGTGGTTGATTGTATCCTTGTTGCTTGTTTGTCTTGTTTGGGTAGAGCCGGGAGATGAGTTCGCTGCCGAGGAGCCCGTTGAGTTTGCTTGTGAGGATCCAGTCAACTCTGACAACTATGCAGGCAAGATGATCATACCCTCGAAATCACTACTATCTTTGCTATGCTAGTTTGCTCGCTCTTTGCTATTCCATTGCTACGATGCCTACCACTTGCTTGCAAGCCTCCAAAATTGCCATGTCAAACCTCTAACCCACCATGTCCTAGCAAACCGTTGATTGGCTATGTTACCGCTTTGCTCAGCCCCTCTTATAGCGTTGCTAGTTGCAGGTGAAGATTGGAGGCCGCTCCTTGTTGGGACATTTATTTACTTGTTGGGATATCATTATATTGCCATGTTATCTTAATGCATCTATATACTTGGTAAAGGGTGGAAGGCTCGGCCTCTCGCCTAGTGTTTTGTTCCACTCTTGCCGCCCTAGTTTCCGTCATATCGGTGTTATGTTCCCGGATTTTGCGTCCCTTACGCGGTTGGGTTATAATGGGAACCCCTTGATATTTCGCCTTGATTAAAGCTTTTACAGCAATGCCCAACATTGGTTTTACCATTTGCCACCTAGCCTTTCTTTCCCTTGGGTTCTGCGGACTCAAGGGTCATCTTTATTTTAACCCCCCCGGGCCAGTGCTCCTCTGAGTGTTGGTCCACCTGTCAGCTACCGGTGGCCACCAGGGGCAACTCTGGGCTGGCCTACCCGTACCTAGGACAATCTGAGTGTGCCTTGAGAAAGAGATATGTGCAGCTCCTATAGGGATTTGTCGGCACATTCGGGCGGTGTTGCTGGTCTTATTTTAACCTGTTGAAGTGTCTTGAGTTACCGAGATACCGAGTCTGATCGGAACGTCTTGGGAGGAGGTCTATTCCTTCATTGACCGTGAGAGCTTGTCATGGGCTAAGTTGGGACTCCCCTGCAGGGATTGAACTTTCGAAAGCCGTGCCCGCGGTTATGGGCAGATGGGAATTTGTTAATGTCCGGTTGTAGATAACTTGAACCTTAATTATTTAAAATGAATCAACTGAGTGTGTTACCGTGATGGCCTCTTCCTGGCGGAGTCCGGGAAGTGGACACGTTGTTGGAGTAATGTTTGCGCAGGTTGCTCTCTAGTTTCTCGCTCGCGCTTTGCCTCCTCTTCTTGCTCTCCTTTGCGAATAAGTTAGCCACCATATATGCTAGTCGCTTGCTGCAGCTCCACATATATTTGCCTTTCCTTTCCTACAAGCTTAAATAGTCTTGATTGCGAGGGTGCGAGATTGCTGAGTCCCTGTGGCTCACAGATTACTATTACACCAGATGCAGGGCCTAATGATTCCGCTCCAGGAGACACGTATGAGCTCAAGTGGGAGTTCGACGAAGACTATCAACGATACTATGTTTCCTTTCCCGATGATCAGTAGTGGTGCCCAGTTGGGGGTTATTGGGACCGTGTCGCATGTTGGGTTCTCTTTTATTTTGGCGCCGTAGTCGGGCCATGAGTGTTTTGGATAATGTAATGTTATTTATGTACTTGATTGACGTGGCAAGTGTAAGCCAACTATGTTCTTCCCTTTTATTATTATATTACATGGGATGTTTGTGGAGATTGCCTAACTTGCGACATATGCCTTCAATGCGATTATGTCTCTAAGTCGTGCCTCGACATGTGGGAGCTATAGTCGCATCGAGGGTGTTATACTCCCCTTGTGTCGAATCAATAAATTTGGGTTGAATACTCTACCCTCGGTAACTGTTGCAATCCCCTATACTTGTGGGTTATCAGGCAGTCGGTCGTGTGGTAACTTAAGGCGGCGGGACCGGGTTGGGCGACCCAGCGGTTCTTGCCTTAGTGTTCGTGGTGCGATGTTGCTTTTGTACTCATGTGCTTGCCAGCCCGCAGTTGAAGCCGGATCTGCAGCTTAGGGCGAAGCGAGAATCTATGGCGAACCAATGTGTTTGAGAACCGCTAAGAAAAAAATGGCAAGTGGCCAAGCCGGCCAGCCCCCAAGCCCCCGAGTCGAGCGAATCGACCCGGCAGCCGGGTTCGGCTTAAATTTTTTAAGTGATGCGCGAATGTAGAGACACGATAGCTTGGTCGCAAAAGGGGCAGCCCCCGAGCGTCGTCCGGGGACCCCATCATTTTGAGATGATTACAAAAGACGGTGGTACATACGTGTTTACAGCTAACTGCAAAATGGGCGGAGTAGCTCCGCCTTCCATGGCCGGGTTGTTTCTTCGTCGGCTGTGTCTCTCATGCACTTGTTCGACTTGCGGGCGTCAATGAGGTAGTAGGCATTGTGATCGCGTAGGGCCTTGTTGATGATGAAGGGGCCCTCCCATAGGGAGGACAACTTGTGCTGGCCCGTCTACTGCTGGACGAGTCGGAGGACGAGGTCTCCCTCTCAGAAGGTGAGGGGCTTGATCTTCTTGCTGTGGTAGTGCTTCAGACCTTGCTGGTAGATGGCTGAGTGAGTGAGCGCTAGGAGACGCGCTTCTTCAAGAACGTCGACGCCGTCTTCGCGTGATTCTTTTGCTTCGGCTTCTGTGTACATCATGACGCGCGGTGAGTCGAACTCGACGTTGGTCGGGATGATGGCTTCTGCTCCGTAGGTGAAGAAGAACGGGGTAAACCCGGTTGACCGGTTAGGCATGGTGCGGACACTCCAGAGAATAATCGGCAACTCGTCGAGCCAGCTACCGGGGGAATGGACGAGCGGCTCGACGAGCCGCAGCTTGATGCCGGATAGGATGAGGCCATTGGCATGCTCGACCTGGCCGTTGGACTATGGATGAGCAACGGAGGCCAGGTCGAGGCGGATGTCGGAGATGGAGCAGTACTGCGCGAGCACGCCCTTGGCAAAGTTCGTGCCATTGTTCGTGATGATGTTGTTCGGAATGCCGTAGCATACCGTGATATCTTTGATAAATCGAACGGCCGTTGGACCTTCCAACTTCTTGATCGGCCTTGCCTCGATCCACTTGGTGAATTTGTCCACCGCCACCAGCAAGTGCGTCATGCCGCCTCGAGCGGTCTTGAAGGGTCCCACTGTCAGATCACGGGTGGGCGCCCAAGCGGGGACGCGGCCGTCCCCGCAAGCACACCATGACTCCCGCCGTGGCCCTGCTCCTGGGGTGGCGCCGATGCGCATGGTGGGGGTCGCTTCGGTCATGGCAGCCCCGTCAATGAGGTGAGACGTGTCATGGTTGCACGGCCTCCCTGGCCACGCTTCCACACGGCAGAGGTACTACCGGAGTTCGTTGTCTAGTCGAAGGATCTGGTTCTGGTTGCAGGCGGACGGACGGCTCTGGTCCATGCGGGCTCTGGTCCATGTGGGCTCTGGTTGCAGGCGGACGGCTGCTGCAGCAGGGCTTCCTGGGTCGCGGTTGATGTCTCCGCCGTGGCCAACATAGCTCTGGCTCGTGGTTGGCAGACGTTCGCCCCCGCGCGCGGCCTGGGCAGGCGGTGCGCCCTCCCTTTCAAGTATGACAGTGATGCGACCCTCTATGTGAGAGTGTTTGGGGAAGATGGTCGCCGCGCCGGGTGCTACCCCGAGACGAATGACGGCGAGGAGGTGCTCGGTCTCGGCGATGACCATGATGAGGGCGAGCCCGCTGGCCACGCCTTGTCCAGCTACGGTGGCTCTTCTACTGGTGAAAGCTCTAGCAGCGGCGGCTACGACCAGCCACCACGCCGTCGCACTCGCTTCGAAGGTGGTAGCGGGTCTTCTCGTCGCCGCACCTCCGTGAAGCATGAGGAGGGATCTGGCTAAGCTCGGGACGTCATTGGAGGCCTGCCCCCGTGGTTCGCTGCAACACCGCTTTTGTTGTGTTCCCCTTTTCTTTCCTGCATCAAAATGAAACCAGTATGGGCCCGGAGGGGCGTGTATCGAACTTTGATCCCTCAATCATTACGCTATGCTTGTTATTTCTGTGTTGTGTCGTTATTTTGTGCGGACATAACTTAGCCTGGCACGTTCGGGGAAGCCTCTTCTTCAAGAGGCACTTGTTTCCTCGTGCCCGTCTTGGCTTAGTGGTTGCTTAGGAACTGCAAAAAATTTGTTAGGAAGCTCGCTAGGAGACTTATCGTACACCCGAGCCTTGACCCAGCGCTTCATATTGCGGTACCCGAGGGGCACAGATTAGGAGAGATGTGCCGGTTGGTGGGCTCGAACGAGGGTGCCTCGCCAGAAAGCAGACCGAAGGCAGAGAGAAGGACCAACACAGGAGGTAGAAACCCTCGCGAAGGCGCCTGCCTAGCCGCCTCGCGCGAGAGAGAACACAAGCGAACTGGATTCAGAAAAGGTGGTAAAAGGCGATGGAACCAAATCAGCAAGGAACACAGGAAGAAAACTTCGATTAAGAGAAGGCAAGCCAACTACGGAAAGCAAATGAAAAGCCGCGTCCGGCACCTAGTCTAGTATTCAAGTCTTCTCACCAGCGCGGAGCTAAGTGCTGCCACTAGGCGTGGGAGGGAGCCCCCGAGGCCCGAGGGTGGCAATCCTGAGACTCCATAGGCACGGGGCCTTGCTTCATAGGCACGGGGCCTTTCTTCACAGGCACTGGCCCTTGCTTGACAGGCACTGGGCCTTGCTTCACATGCATGGGCCTTGCTTCATGGGTAGAACTTGTGGAGGTGTTGGATGTTCCAAGCGTTCTGGATGGGCACCCCATCCTGCGTTTCCAGGCGCGCGATGCTAGGCCTGGAGATATGGACGACCCTGAATGGGCCCTCCCACATGGGTGAGAGCTTGTGCAACCCTTCCCTGGAGAGGACCTGCCTCAGGATGAGGTCGCCTGCCTCGAGCGTCCTGGAGCGGATGCTGCGGCAGTGGTACCGCCGCAGCGCCTGTTGGTACCTTGCCGCCCTCAGTGCAGCTTCACGGCGTCATTCCTCCCCCAGTACAAGGTCAATCCCCCTCATGGCGTCCTGCTGTGTTTCATCAAACGCTAGGACCCGTGTGGAGTGATGCTTGACCTTGTGAGGGAGGCCCGCTTCGGCTCCGTAGACAAGGAAGAATGGGATCTCGCCCGTCGGCTTAGTGGCGGTGGTGCAGATGGACCACAGCACGGACTGGAGCTCGTCGTGCCAGCCCCTGTCGCTGGCCTTGAGCTTCTTCTTGAAGGTTCTGGTCTTGAGGCCTCTCAGGACCTCCGTGTTGGCGCGTTCAGCCTGGCCATTGCTCCTGGGGTGCGCCACCGAGGCATAGCAGATCTGCGTTCCAAGGTTAGCACAGTATGTTTTGAAGAGGTTACTGGTGAACCGCGAGCCATTGTCGGTGATGATGCGGTTGGGGACCCCAAAACGGCTCATGAGGCCCTTGATGAACTTAACCACCGAACCTGCTGGGATGGTGCGGCTGGCTTCCACTTCCGCCCACTTGGTGAACTTGTCGATGGCGACATAGAGGTAGTGGTAGCCCCCTGGCGCTCGAGGGAATGGGCCCAAGATATCCAGCCCCTGGACCGCGAATAGCCATGTGAGCGGTATAGTCTGGAGGCCCTAAGCTGGCTGATGAATCTGCTTGGCATGGAACTGGCAAGCTTCGCAGGACTTCACCAGCTCAGCTGCGTCGTTGAGCGCCGTGGGCCAGTAGAATCCACTGCGGAACACCTTGCCAATGAGAGTCCGTGACGACGAGTGGTGTCCGCAGTCCCTGCTGTGTATGTCAATCAACAACATCTTCCCCTAGTCCCTGGAAATGCAACACAACGAAACATCATTTGGTCGCTCTTGTACAACTCACCATCCTGGATGCAGTATGCCGTGGCTTGCCGGGCCACGCCCTCTGCGTCCTCTTCCTTCTTCAGTAGCGCCCCTTGCATCAGATATTCCTTAAATTCCTTGGTCCAACATCCCTCTTGAGGCTCGAGCGCCAAGAGCAAGCGAGCTCCTGAGGTTGGGGCACAAGCTGGAGCTCCCGTGGCAGGCGGTTGTGGGAGATCCTCCCGAGGCCGTGCCATGCTTGAAAGTTGTGGCGTCGCTCACGGCTTGAAGACCCACTCCTCGAAGACGCCAGGCTCTTGGTGCTGCCGCTTGGATGCCCTCCTGGCGATGTCTTCGGCTTCCTTGTTGGTGCCACGGGGCACATGCTGCACCTCCAGGCCTAGGAACTGCTTTTCCATCTTACGTACTTCTGCGAGGTACGCATCCATGTACTCATCCTTTGGCTTGTACACTTTGTTGGGGAAGTTGACGAGGAACTGTCTGTCGCCCCTAATAGTGAGGCGCTTCACCCCTAGAGCTGTCGCGACCTTCAGCCAGCTATGAGGCCTTCATATTCTGCAATGTTGTTGGAGACCTTCTCGCCCTGCTGAAAGCAGAGCTGCACAACATAGTAGAGCTTGTCCTGCATGGGCGAGATGAGTACTGCTCCAGCCCCCGTGCCCTGGTGTGCAAAGGCATCATCGAAATACATGACCCATCCGTCGAGCGCCTCACTTCACCGGTCCTCGCCTACTTCCAGCGCCGGGGCATCCGTCCATTCCGCCATGAAGTCAGTGAGCGCGGCTCCCTTGATGACCCTGGTGGTGCTGAACTCCAACTGGAATGCCAGTAGCTCGATGTTCCACTCGGCGACCCTTCCGGCAGAGTTGGGGCTCCTGAGCACCCTCTCCAATGGGTAGGCCGAGATGACTTTGATGGGGTGGCCCTGGAAGTAGTGCCGCAACATGCGCGAGGCCACCAGGAGCGCGAGCAAGAGCTTCTGATGCATGGGATAGCGTGGCCTCGCGTCCCGCAACACTGTGCTGACGAATTGCACCGGGTGCTCGATGAGGACTGGCGTGTTGGTGAGGCTCGCGTCTTGTGCAAACTGGGGTGCCTCCTAAGGTGGGGGGCCCCTGGCGCCTGGTCGCTTGCGGGAATCTCTACGGTGTCATCCTATCGAGCTTGGTCTTCTATTGTTGCCGCTATGACTCTTGTTGCACCTTCCTGATCTTGCGTCATCTTGGCTGGCGATGTAGCTTGGCGCGATGCCCTCTTGGCCTGGTGCTCCTCCCGAACCGCCACTAGTGTGGCGCTGGCGGAGTATGGGGTGGCGGCAAGATGAAGTACTAGAGGCTCGAGAGGCCGTGGCGGCACAAACACCGGTGGGCTGGTCAGGTATCTCTTGAGGTCTTGGAAGGCTCGGTCGGCCTCCAGAGTCCACTCGAACGGGCCCTTCTTCTTCATCAGCTTGAAAAAGGGTAAGGCGCGCTCTCCTAGCTTGGAGATGAAGCGCCCCAATGCAGTCCCCGACCAGCCAGCTTCTGCATTTCCTTGAGGGTCTGTGGTGGGCTCATGCCCTCAATGGCCTTGATCTTCTCTGGGTTTGCCTCGATCCCTCCGTGTGACACGAGGAATCCCAGCAGCTTGCCGGAAGGGACACCGAACACACACTTTTCTAGGTTAAGCCACAAGTTCACCTGGCGCTGGCTTTCGAAGGTCTCCTCCAGGTCTTCGATCAAGGTTCTCGCCTCCCGAGACTTCACCACAATGTCGTAGACGTAGGCCTCCATGTTCCTCCTGAGCTGCCGCCCTAGAGCGATGTGCATCAGCCGCTGAAAGGTCGCACCCGCGTTGCGCAGTCCGACGGGCATAGAGGTGTAGCAGTACACCCCACACGGGGTTAGGAAGGCTGTCTTTTCTACATCTTCCACTGCCATCTTGATTTGGTGATACCCTGAGAACGCGTCCAGGAAGCATAGTAGGTCGCACTCGGTGGTTGAGTCGACAATTGGGTTCACCAGCCATTCGGGGTACCTAACCTCACGAACGGCACCTGCCGCCTCCAACTTGCGGGTCTCTTGGACGATGAAGGCCTGCTTCTCTGTGGACTGCCGCCTTGCTCGTTGCTTCACAGGGCGCACATTGGGGCACATCCCTTAAGTGGTGCTGAATCACCTCTCTCGGGACCCTCACCAGCTGATTGGGCTCCCATGCGAATATGTCCTTGTTCGCGCGCAATAATTTCACCAATTCTTCCTCTTGGCTGGGGTTGAGGCCGGCACCTATGGTGAAGGTTGCTCCTAAGGAATCATCCTCGTCGACCGGCACCTGCTTGGTCTCTGCCTTGTCTTGGGTGAACAACTACTTCTTCTTGGTTGGCGTGGCCTTCTTGGCCTCGGGGGCGCCGGTGCCGACGGGATGCGCCGCCGCAGCGGTCCTGAAGGCAAGTTTGAGCGCTGTCACGGCCTCCTTGGTATCCCCCTTGATGGTGAGGACACTTTTGCTTCCTAGCATTTTCATGAGGTTGTAGGCTGGATGAGTCACCGCCATGAACTGGGCCAGAGCTGGGTACCCGAGGATGGCGTTGTATGGGAGGCCGATGCGGGCGATGTCGAAGTCGACCAGCTCAGTGCGGTAGTTGTTGCGCATGCTGAAGGTGACGGGAAGGCGGATCTGCCCCAGGGAGCGAGCAGCGCCACCACCAACTCCTGAGAAAGGCTTGCTGAGGCTAAGTCACTCGAGCGGCACGTGAAGAAGGCTGAAGGCCTCCATGGAGAGCAAGTTGAGGCCAGCACCGTCATCGATGAGGGTCTTGGTGACGGTCACGTTGCAGATGGTGGGCGTGCAGAGCATCGGAAGCATGACCGAGCCGGTGGTTGTCATAGCCCTAAAATAATGCTTGTAATTAGTGGCATTGCATCCATTCATCATGTCTAATTTCTGAAAGCTGAACTGAGGAAATTTGAAAGCCTCAAAATTTAATTAAAAGAAGGGCAAATAACCCTGGAAAATGCATCCAATGTTCCCAAAATGCTCTTCATTGATGTTTGATATTTTTGGCAATGGTCTTGATCCAAACCAAAAATAATGAACATTTTTAAAGAATAATTTTGGGCACTGATGTTAAATCATATTGTATTTCCAATTTGAATTTATATTCATATAACTAGAATATATCTTCAAATGCTCCTGAGATAATTTATGGGCATGTGGCTAGGTCCACGTACGCAACATACAATATTTCAGAAAGATTTGACATGAGTTTGAATTCTATTTTGAATTTAACCAGTGGCGAATAAACAAATAAAAGAAAACAAAACAGAAAAAAATAAAACAGAGCAGAAACTCACCTGACTTACCTGGCCCAGCTCCTCCAGCCGGCCCAGCCCACCTGGCTAGTGCCAGTCATCTTCAACCTCTGCCAGTAGGCAGAGGCGAAGGTGGGCACGGCGCGCGCTGAGGCCGGCACCTCCTCCCTGCTTGCCTCACGCCCCCGAGGCTCTCTCCCAGCGCCACGAAGACGGCCACGGACCCCCCTGTTTCTCTGGGCTCTCTCCCTCTCGCTCCCTCATTGTCCCCCATGGCCGAAGCCGCCATGCCCACACTGCCGAGAACCACCGCGGCCAGCCACTCCCTCGCTCCATCTCCGCGTCCCCGAGCTCCTCCACAACCCCGTGGACCTACACACCCGACACACGCGACCGCAGAAGCCCTGCAACATCGTCCCTGCCGTCCTCATCGCCGCCTCTGTCCGGTGATCACCGTCGTTCGATTCATGTCGTCCAGGGCTTCCCCGGCCTCGACCTCGACTCCGTTCGACCCCTCTGTGAGCCTCCGTTGTTTCCCCCTTGTTTCCCCTCTCCAACCCTTCCTCTAGCCGTGCTTTTCGTCAGAGCTGGGAGCTCATGCCCGTCGGCCATGTCGCCGTCATGTCTACAGACGGTGTAGCTTGTGCCTGGGCGCATCATCGTGCTCGGGTTGCTCCTAGGAGACGACCCCGACCACTAGCTGGTCCTGCCGTGCACCGGAACACCGAACCCGTGCGTGTCCGAACTCTGGCCGCCGCCCAAACGCTCGCTGGCGTCGTTCCCGGCCACCGTGCACTCAACCACCTGCACCGTTGGACGCGACACTCCTCCAGCTGGCCGTAGGACCTAGCCATGCGCCCAGCCAACGCCTGTGGCGCCGTTCCGAGCGCCTCAGCCGCTCTGTTTGGTCGCCGGCGACTAACCCCGGCGACCGCTGACATGGACCCGTCATTAGCACTAATGACGGGGCTAACTAACCCACTAGCTCACTGATGTATGGACCCCACGCACTAATTAACCCCGGGTTATTCGTGCTTAGATTTAACTTAATTACGGTGGCCCCACGTGTCAGCTTTGACTTTGGTCAAGTCAACATTGACCGGTCCCACCTGTCATCCAGCCAAATCAGCTTGAGACACTGATGTATGGGTCCCACAGGTCAGTTTTGACCTGGCCGACCAAGTTGACCAGCTGATGTCATAGTGATGCAGTGCTGACGCAATAACTCATATTCTAGATTTAACTTAATTTGGGAAATTCTAGAAAATGCCCAAAACTTCTAAAATTCATAGAAAATCAACCGTAGCTCCAAATCAAATAATTTATATATGAAAAATGATCAGAAAAATCCAAAGAATCTGATTATGGCATTATCATGCATGTTTGAACAACTTATGCCTGCTGATCAGGTCAAATCAAATAAGTGGCATTTAAATAATCACATATGGAGTTGAATTTGAATCTTTGGTTCAAACCAACTTCATTTAATCTGGTTTTAGTTGCATTAGCTCAAATCACAGCATATTGACATGTCATGATCAGGCATCATAATGTGCATTGCATTGATTGTATTCTTTCTGTGTTTGCCGGTGATTGTCCCCCCCTCGGTAGACGTATGTTTCGACGACGTGTTCGACGACACCGATGAAGAGCTATATCATCTTCAGAAGTGCCAGGCAAGAAAAAACCCCTTGCTCATTCCGATACAATCCCACTCTCTCGCTCCTGCTCTCTTTTACTGCATTAGGACAACAACGATTCATCTGTTACTTGCTGCGGTAGTTGAACCCCTTATGCATGACCAGTCACTGCCACAGTAAATAGATGAAATCCACTAGCACGAGTAGGAGTTGTTTGAGCCATGACCTACTCATTCATGCTTGTTTGTCATGTCTGCTATTGCATAGAATCGTGTCAGGTCTGATTCATCGGGGATGAATCGGAGGCATGTGAACATGTCCTACTGTTGAGAGCTAAGTGTGTGAACATGATTTGGTAAAGGTATCGATGCGAGGCCATGTAGGAGTACATGGTGGGTTGTTTCATTGAAGCCTTCCTTAGGAACTGAGTTCTGTGTTTGTGATCCATGAAACAGCTACTGCCACACATTGGGCCCTGAAATATGACCCCGCTCGACTTACTGACCCCTCTCGTCCTTTGTCTAGGAGTTGCAACTAGTTTCTGGTGTTTATAGGATATGTGTTGGCGGCCGTGCGTAGCACTGACCCTAGGGGTGGGCTATGATGTGGTAGATACACCGTGGCACGGTGTACCGGGCGCCCGTTTGGTGTCTCGGGAACCCTGCACACATCGTTTGGGGCTGTGAGCGAAACTCCGGTCGGATCTCCTCGCGGATGGAACCCGAATAGGCGATAAACCTGGACTAGAGACTTGTGCGGTTAGTCAGGTCATGGTCTACACCCACGTCGGCTTTCGCTTGAAGTCTGCCGAGCACATGTCGTGTGCAGACGCTAAGTGGTGGAAACATGTGTGACGAAGTACACCCCTGCAGGGTATAAAACTATTCGAATAGCCGTGTCCGCAGTAAAAGACTTCTGGGTTGCCTATAACAGTTCATAGACAAGTGAAAGTGGATACTCTAAAATGCGCAAGATAAGCGTGAGTGCTATGGATGGCGTTCTCGTAGGGAGACGGGAGCGGATTCATAGTGGTGTATTGATATGGTGAATATGTGGACTTGTGTGCACCACCTCAAAAGAGTTACTTGCAGTCATAGTTTAAGATAGCCACCGAGTCAAAGCTGGCTTGCTGTAGTTAAACTCCACCACCACCCCTGTTGATACCGATGCATATGTAGCTAGTTCTGATGTAAGTCTTGCTGGGTACTTTTGTACTCACGTTTGCTTAATTTATGTTTTGTAGAGAGACTTCAGTCTCGCTAGTAGTTTCGCGTGGACTTCGACGTTTAGCTTGATACCTTAGCTACGATCTTGTGCCCTCGGCAGGATCTGGTAGATAGTCAGGCTTCTCAGCCTTTTTCATTTGTAGATGTCTGTACTCAGACATGTTAAGCTTCCGCATGTGCTTTGATTTGTTTGCTATGATTGTTGGGTCATGAGACCCATGTTTGTAATATCTCGCTCCTCGGAGCCTAATGAATAAATACTTGAGTTGTAGAGTTATGTTGTGATGCCATGTTGTATTTACACATATCGAGCATATTGTGTGTATGATTGAAATGCTTGGTATGTGTGGGATCCGACAATCTAGTTGTTTATCCTTGGCAGCCTCTCTTATGGGGAAATGTAGTCTAGTGCTTCCATGAGCCATAGTAGTCCGCTACAGCCCGGTTCATCGGAGTCCTGTTAGCCTAGCACTACTGCTCAGGACACTTGACTGGCCGGCATGTGTTTCACTTCGTTCCTGTGTCTGTCCCTTCGGGGAAATCTCACACGGTGACATCCGGAGTCCTGCCTAGCCTGCTACAGCCCGGGTTCCCGGAGTCCTGTTATCCCAGTGCTACAGCCCGGATTCACACGCTGCTGACCGACATGCTCGATGTGATTCATGTATGCATGTCCCCATAGGTTAGTGCTGCTTTGGGTTCACGACTAGCCATGTCGGCCCGGGTTCTCTGTCATATGGATGCTAGCGACACTATCATATACGTGAGCCAAAAGGCGCAAACGGTCCCGGGCCATGGTAAGGTGACACCCGTGGGAATACCGTGCATGAGGCCGCAAAGTGATATGAGGTGTTACCGGCTAGATCGATGTTACTTGGAATCAGGGTCCTGGCAGCGTTGGTATCGGAGCCTGACTGCCTGTAGGATTACCAAGCCAAGCTGGTTGAAGTTGAGTCTAGAAATGCTTAGTTATGTAAGGGAATTGATTGTGGAAGGGAACGTAAGGCTCTTTTTACTCCTTTACCCTATGCCCTTCTGATCTGAGTCAACCTCTTCTTTTCTACGGGGATTAAGAACTAGGCCTTCTCATCTATCTATCAGGATGACGTGTTACTAATCCATAGACTTATAGAATTGATAGTTTCAAGCCTCAGTTCAGTTCCTACTACTTCCATATGTCATAGCTGGCCTCAGAACTTTGATATTGTGATGTTGAGTGGTTATGCCACCATTTTGTAGGATGTCTCAAATCATTTTGAGCATTTACAGCCGTTATGTTGTCCGAGTCATCCTAGGTTTCTAAATAGTCTGATGCACTTGCAAATCTTTCCTCCATGTTCCCATTGTATTTTTGGGCCAGATTAAGCACACTAATCGGTGTGTTGAGGTACTCCGCTGCCTTGACATGTATGTTGGAGTTATTATTATGACCCTAGGTGTTTCAAGGAGTCACTTAGTGATCTAGCCATGTTTTGTATCCCCAGTGTGTGATTCTGGCCATTATTCTCGAAAGCATCCCGTGATGCCATGTAGTGGTAGGTATTCTATTCATGGTTTATTGAACCCGAGATTCACCCTACTTACCTCATGTTGATAGTGTTTGATAGTTCCTTTAGGATATTAGTAACCTTTGCGATAGTCCTTGAGGTCCATGGTACAACGTTCTTCCAATACCATGAACCAATATGGCAGGAGTTCTCTTGAACCAAAATATCACAATCAGAGTACTCTTGAGGAGTTCTCCATTCTATATTGTGACTCTGCCAGTTCAACATTTCTGCATGGGTTATCCGGAAGAAATAACATGCTAATCCATGCATCCATAACTCAGAAAATTATATGTTCCTTAGAGTTGTCCCTCTTTAGTTGTATTCTGACCCTCGTCCATCAATTGTTGGTCAAGAGTAGTTGTGCATTGGTGTTATCGATGCCTATTATTCATGTGATCCGTCAAGCCATTCTATTGCGGAATGACTAGGAGAAACAAACTCTAGTACCTCATCCATATCTAGGATTGGGTCAAAGCAGTTGTATTCCGCAGATCAATCTAGCTTTTGTTCTGTTCTACCTTGGAGTGTTGTCTCCTTATGTCAGAATTGTCATGAGAATTGCACCACCTCTTATGAACTCTTGATGAAGTGATATTTCTCTCCATCATTATTCATTCCTCCGTGTTGTTGCAACCGGAATACCGACAAGTGAACCGTGATGTGTGAAATCAATACTCCTAGCAACTAGTTGCTTGGTAGTAAATGGACAATATTCTCATTCTTAGCGTGTTGGTTATTGAATCATCATTCTAAGATAGATTGTGCTACCTAGTCCTTATTTCTGGTGCACTCTTCGATCAATGAGTTAGGATTATTCAATCCCTTGCTTATTTGATCATATCATCTTGCTCGGAAAAGCAAGATTGTTCTCGAGCTTAATAACATATCGGTGGTTCGTGATGTTCCAAATATCTTCTCGGAAGTATTACCAGGTTGTCACCTGATCGATATGTTGAGTTCGTGATCAAGTTGGTTTTCCAATAAACCACTCTTTCTCCAAGAACCTATGTTGGATATCCCTGAGCTAGTTGGTTAAGCCAAACAACAACTTGGAGAGTTGGAAGAAAATCTTTTCTGAATTAGTTCATTCCAAAGGGATATCCTTGTGTGTGTGTGTGTTGAAGAAAGATGATATCTTCATCGATTGGTCCTCGTGATCAGTTATTGGATCTATTGTCTTGTCCAAACTTTGATTTGGGTATGGGCTATTGTCAAATCAAATTAGAACCAACGATATTCGTAATGTTGTCTTACTCGTGGTTGACCCCTTGAGCATGCACCATTATATCTTTGGGACTGACCAGTGCTATCACCTTGTTCACATAATGGTGGAATTCCTGTGATATGGAAATCCTGATGAGTTGTTGTTGAGCCCATCAGTAGCATCTTATCTCCTCCATGATTCATGTTGAACATTAAGCTAGTGTTGGAAACTTTTGTAAGCATTTCTTCATGCTAGCTGATGAAGCATACGCTTGGATGAAAGAAGTGACTTCCTTTGGATCACGTGCATTTGATGCAAGTTGCCACCATGGATTTGAGAAAGTTTGTTTTGCTTCCTCTGGAATTATCCCAAATCAGTCATGCGTACGTGCGAAGTATTCTGTGGTTTGGAGACTTGCAGCCTTCATTCTATATGTGTCCCTAGCACACCAAGCCACCGATTGATTTGTTCAAGGAGAAGAAGTTCCTTTTTAAGAGCTAACCCGGGCTTAATCAAGGACTTCGTTATCCGCAATGATGGTTCCCCACCTAAACTCGGCAGTGTTTCGTTGTAAGACTACTACGTGGTCATGCTTGTCTGGGACAGCCTGTTCACATGTTTGTAGCAGAACCAGCTCATGTTTTGGAGCTTGCTACCGTAGTCCATTTCCCGAGAATCTCGCAACGCCATCTCATCGAATTGTTTTGAAACTTTCTGTTGCAGACATGTTGAGTCTGAAGTATCCTGTTACTAACCAGATCTGAATCTCAGGCAGATATGATGGTTGGAACATTCCAACATTTGCATTTTGTTCCTAGCTTGCACCGTCTTTGTGCCATTTCACTATGGGCTGCCTCCTTAGTAATTATCATTCAGGATCATCTTCAAAAGTGGTCCTACCATGGGTCCCATCTATTTCCGATGAAAAGCAAAATCATCCATTGTGTTGTCTTCAACAAGGTAGTCCACATCATCCATCCAAGTCCGCGTATACCATTTCTTTGAGCTCTTTCAAATGATCAATTGTAAATTGCCTTAAGCTGGTATGAAGAGTTTGAATGATCTATGGATCAAAAGTAATTCTTTTGCCAGTTAAGGGAACAATCCAACAAGTCACCTTTCCCAAGGTGCCCCGTTACGGATCATGGCAATTATTTCCTAGCTATCTTGAAACCATGCACCATCATCTTAAGCGTGGAATTATTTCCTACCAAATTAAATCTTCATTATCTGTTTCTTTCCTTCCCTCCCGATGTGTGTTTTGAGTCTCAACTGAAGAGGTGTTCTTACGTCTCACTCCATGAGTCGATCTTGAGTTACCCGGTCTCAAGAAGATCATTTCCAGTAAAGTTTCTTTCTGTCGTCATCGTGTTCGATGAAGTTCCGGAAGGCAAAGACGTCAAGATCAATATGATGCGATAAATCAACATCTCCGAGAAGGACAGCTGGATCATGAAGATTGTGTAGTTTTGTGTCCCCTCTGTCTCCTTACCTCACGTCTTGAATCTCGGGACGAGATTCCTGTTTAGTGGGGGTGAGTTGTCATAGCCCTAAAATAATGCTTGTAATTAGTGGCATTGCATCCATTCATCATGTCTAATTTCTGAAAGCTGAACTGAGGAAATTTGAAAGCCTCAAAATTTAATTAAAAGAAGAGAAAATAACCCTGGAAAATGCATCCAATGTTCCCAAAATGCTCTTCATTGATGTTTGATATTTTTGGCAATGGTCTTGATCCAAACCAAAAATAATGAACATTTTTAAAGAATAATTTTGGGCACTGATGTTAAATTATATTGTATTTTCAATTTCAATTTATATTCATATAACTAGAATATATCTTCAAATGCTCCTGAGATAATTTATGGGCATGTGGCTAGGTCCATGTATGCAACATAAAATATTTCAGAAAGATTTGGCATGAGTTTGAATTCTATTTTGAATTTAAACAGTGGCGTATAAACAAATAAAAGAAAACAAAACAGAAAAAATAAAACAGAGCAGAAACTCACCTGACTTACCTGGCCTAGTTCATCCAGCCGGCCCAGCCCACCTGGCTAGTGCCAGTCGTCTTCAACCTCTGCTAGTAGGCAGAGGAGAAGGTAGGCACGGCGCCCGTCGAGGCCTCCGCCTCCTCCCTGCCTGCCTCACGCCCCCGAGGCTCTCTCCCAGCACCACGAAGACGGCCACGGACCCCCCCTCTTTCTCTGGGTCTCTCTCCCTCTCGCTCCCTCGCTGTCCCTCATGGCCGAAGCCGCCATGGCCACACCGCCGAGAACCACCGCGGCCAGCCACTCCCTCGCTCCATCTCCGTGTCCCCGAGCTCCGCCACGACCCCGTGGAGCTACACACCCGACGCTCGCGACCGCAGGAGCCCTGCAACATCGTCCCTGCCGTCCTCATCACCGCCTCTGTCCGGTGATCGCCGTTGTTCGATTCGTGGCATCAAGGGCTTCCCCGGCCTCGACCTCGACTCCGTTCGACCCCTCTGTGAGCCTCCGTCGTTTCCCCCCTGTTTCCCCTCTCCAACCCTTCCTTTAGCCATGCTTTTCGTCAGAGCCGAGAGCTCACGCCCGCCGGCCATGTAGCCGTCGTGTCTACAGACGGCGTAGCTTGCGCCTGGGCGCGTCATCGTGCTCAGGTTGCTCCTAGGAGACGACCCCGACCACCAGCTGGTCCTGCCATGCACCAGAACACCAAACCCGTGCGTGTCCGAACTCTGGCCGCCGCCCAAACGCTCGTCGGCGTTGTTCCCGGCCACCGCGCGCTCAACCACCTGCACCGTTGGACGTGGCACTCCTCCAGCTGGCCGTAGGACCTAGCCATGTGCTCAGCCGACGCCTGTGGCGCCGTTCCGAGCGCCTCCGCCGCTCTGTTTGGTCACCGGCGACTAACCCCGGTGGCCGCTGACATGGACCCGTCATTAGCACTAATGACGGGGCTAACTAACCCACTAGCTCGCTGATGTATGGGCCCCACGCACAAATTAACCCCGGGTTATTCCTGCTTAGATTTAACTTAATCACGGTGGCCCCACGTGTCAGCTTTGACTTTGGTCAAGTCAACGTTGACCGGTCCCACCTGTCATCCAGCCAAATCAGCTTGAGACACTGATGTATGGGTCCCACAGGTCAGGTTTGACCTGGCCGACCCAGTTGACCAGCTGACGTCACAGTGATGCAGTGCGGACGCAATAACTCATATTCTAGATTTAACTTAATTTAGGAAATTGTAGAAAATTCCCAAAACTTCTAAAATTCATAGAAAATCAACCGTAGCTCCAAATCAAATAATTTATATATGAAAATGATCAGAAAAATCCAAAGAATCTGATTATGGCATTATCATGCATTTTTGAACAACTTATGCCTGCTGATCAGGTCAAATCAAATAAGTGGCATTTAAATAATCACATATGGAGTTGAATTTGAATCTTTGGTTCAAACCAACTTCATTTAATCTGGTTTTAGTTGCATTAGCTCAAATCACAGCATATTGACATGTCATGATCAGGCATTATAATGTGCATTGCATTGATTGTATTCTTTCTGTGTTTGCCGGTGATTGTCCCCCCCCCCCCTCGGTAGACGTATGTTTCCACGACGTGTTCGATGACACCGATGAAGAGCTATATCATCTTCAGAAGTGCCAGGCAAGCAAAACCCCCTTGCTCATTCCGATACAATCCCACTCTCTCGCTCCTGCTCTCTTTTACTGCATTAGGACAACAATGATTTATCTGTTACTTGCTGCGGTAGTTGAACCCCTTATGCATGACCAGTCATTGCCACAGTAAATAGATGAAACCCACTAGCATGAGTAGGAGTTGTTTGAGCCCTGATGTGCCTACTCATTCATGCTTGTTTGTCATGCCTGCTATTGCATAAAATTGTGTCAGGTCTCATTCATCGGGGATGAATCGGAGGTGTGTGAACCTGTCCTACTGTTGAGATCTAAGTGTGTGAACATGATTTGGTAAAGGTATCGATGAGAGACCATGTAGGAGTACATGGTGGGTTGTTTCACTGAAGCCATCCTTAGGAACTGGGTTCTGTATTTGTGATCCATGAAACAGCTACTACCACACATTGGGCCCTGAAATATGACCTTGCTCGACTTACTGACCCCTCTCGTCCTCTGTCCAGGAGTTGCAACTAGTTTCTGGTGTTTATAGGATATGTGTTGGCGGCTGTGCATAGCGCTAACCCTAGGGGTGGGCTATGATGCGGTAGATACACCGTGGCACGGTGTACCGGGCGCCCGTTTGGTGTCTCGGCAACCCTGCACACATCGTTTGAGGCTGTGAGCGAAACTCCGACCGGATCTCCTCGCGGATGGAACCCAAATAGGCGATAAACCTGGACTAGAGACTTGTGCGGTTAGTCAGGTCGTGGTCTACACCCACGTCGGCTTTCGCTTGAAGTCTGCCGAGCACATGTCGTGTGCAGAGGCTAAGTGGTGGAAACATGTGTGACGAAGTACACCCCTGCAGGGTATAAAACAATTCGAATAGCCGCGTCCGCGGTAAAGGACTTCTGGGTTGCCTATAACAGTTCATACACAAATGAAAGTGGATACTCTAAAATGCGCAAGATAAGCGTGAGTGCTATGGATCCATAGTGGTGTATTGATATGGTGAATATGTGGACTCGTGTGCGCCACCTCAAAAGAGTTACTTGTAGTCGTAGTTTAAGATAGCCACCGAGTAAAAGCTGGCTTGCTGCAGTTAAACTCCACCACCACCCCTGTTGATACCGATGCATATGTAGCTAGTTCTGATGTAAATCTTGCTGAGTACTTTTGTACTCACGTTTGCTTAATTTATGTTTTGCAGAGAGACTTCAGTCTCGCTAGTAGTTTCGCGTGGACTTTGACGTTTAGCTTGATACCTCAGCTACGATCTTGTGCCCTCTGCAGGATCTGGTAGATAGTCAGGCTTCTCAGCCTTTTTCATTTGTAGATGTCTGTACTCAGACATGTTTAAGCTTCCGCATGTGCTTTGATTTGTTTTCTATGATTGTTGGGTCATGAGACCCATGTTTGTAATATCTCGCTCCTCGAAGCCTAATGAATAAATACTTGAGTTGTAGAGTTGTGTTGTGATGCCATGTTGTATTTACACATATCGAGCATATTGTGTGTATGATTGAAATGCTTGGTATGTGTGGGATCCGACAATCTAGTTGTTTATCCTTGGCAGCCTCTCTTATGGGGAAATGTAGTCTAGTGCTTCCATGAGCCATAGTAGTCCGCTACAGCCCGGTTCACCGGAGTCCTGTTAGCCCAGCACTACTGCTCACGACACTTGACTGTCCGGCATGTGTTTCACTTTGTTCCTGTGTCTGTACCTTTGGGGAAATGTCACACGGTGACGTCCGGAGTCCTGCCTAGCCTGCTACAGCCCAGGTTCCCGGAGTCCTGTTAGCCCAGTGCTACAGCCCGGATTCACACGCTGCTGACCGACACGCTCGATGTGATTCATGTATGCCTGTCCCCATAGGTTAGTGCCGCTTTGGGTTCACGACTAGCCATGTCGGCCCGGGTTCTCTGTCATATGGATGCTAGCGACACTATCATATACGTGAGCCAAAAGGCGCAAACGGTCCCGGGCCATGGTAAGGCGACACCCGTGGGAATACCGTGCGTGAGGCCGCAAAGTGATATGAGGTGTTACCGGCTAGATCGATGCGACTTGGAATCGGGGTCCTGGCAGTGGTGGTGATAGAGTGGTCTTCTAAGCTGAAGGTGAGGTCGGCCTCAGGCGCGGCCCAGCCCGGCGGAGCCCCTGAGCACGTGGAAGTGGTACCAATCTGGCGGAGGAACGGCTTGATGTGGCGCTCTGAAGGTGGCGCCTGTGAGCCGCCTAGCAGGGCCACGACCGTGTGGTGTGCCGGTGCCGTGTAGTGCATAGCGAAGAGGTCGCGGAGCTCCTCCCAAGACGCCACCGTGGATCCGGCAAGGTTGAGCAGCCAGGCGCGCGGCTTGCTGGCGAGGGCCACGGGAAGCCAGTTGCCCATGACCTTGTCATCACCCCCAGCTTCGAGGACGGCCTCCTCGTACGCTAGTAGGAAAGCTGACGGGTCCTCCGTGACGTTGTAGCATGGCGGCATCTCCGGATAGAACTTGGGCGGCTACTGCACCCGCCGCAGGGCGGGGGCCAGGGCTCGAAGCCCCCTGGCCCCATCACCAACGCTGACCGTCGGAGTCGATGGCAGGGCGCCTGCCATGTAGGCGAAGCACGGTGTCGGCGGAGCACAGATGGATGGAAGAGAAGCTACAGCGCACCCATACCTGGCGCGCCAAATGTCAGATCACGGGTTCCGGCAAACCCTCAAGGTTCGAACACTGGGGTGCGTGTGAAGGTTTTCTCTCTATCTATCCACGCCCTAGCTCTCTAAGATCTCACGGACAAACTACACGAACTCACAAGACAAAGACGCAAGATTTATACTGGTTCGGGCCACCGTTCTGGTGCAATACCCTACTCCAATGTGGTGGTGGTGGATTGCCTCTTGGGCTGATGATGAACAGTACAAGGGGAAGAATAGCCTCCTGAGGTTGAGGTCTTCTTGTGCTTGGTGAACTTGTGTTGGTGAGATGATCTTGGATCAGTCTCCAATCATTTGGTTATCAGGTCCCTTCTCTACTGTGGTGGCTAGTTCTACTTATATAGGCCCTAGTCCTCTCCCCAAATATTGAGTGGGAAGGCAGCGAACAACGGCCATTTCGAAAGGGGATAACTAGTACAACTTATCCTGACAAAAGTGGACTTCGCCTGCCAAAGGCTCTGGTGGTGACGCCGTCATGGGCTCCATGGTGACCTCTGTCTTGCCGTCCTTCTGGTCTTGGTCTCGTTGCACCAATATGGAAACCTTTGCTTGATGCCTCGGTACTCCACGCCTGCGCTTTCCCCCTTGGCACCAAAGAGGAAGCAAGGACACTGCGCGCTGGCACCCGCCTGGTGCCCGTCTGGTCTCAATCGTCATGGCTCACGTCACGAGGACCACATGAGGTTTGCCTTGCCTTGATCTCTCCACCCCTCGTGAGCCTGCCTGGCGAGGCTGTTCCTGAGGAGGTCTTGCATCGTCCGCCTCGCGAGGGTCTTGAATGCCTTGTTGATGAAGATGGGTCGTACAGACCTGCCAGCCCAGCCACACCATCGGCCGCAGGCAAGCAAGTCTGGGGACCCCCGTTCCCAGAACGCCGACATCCACAATGTTGAGTCCCCAGACCGCGAAGGCCCAGGCGATTGGGATGGTCTGGAGTGCCGACGCCGGCTGGTGGCTGCGCTTGCTGAAGCGTTGGCTAGTACAAACCATGGTGGAAAGCCTTGGCCACCAGGGATCGCGAGGCGGTGTGGTGCACGCACTCGCCCTGGTGTGTGTCAAGGAGGATCTCAATGCCCTTCTCCTTCTCGACGCAGCGCTGGAACACGCCGGTGGAGCTGCGCTTGACGAGCCCGTTGTTGATGATGTTGTAGGTGGACGCTCGGCGCTGTACTTGCTGAGCTTCGGTTTCGTCAATGGGGAGGACACCGTTCTCCAGGAACTCTGAAATGGGCAGGGCCCAGGATGGTGCCGCAACCCCGGTGAGGACAGCAATCACGATGGGTTCCGGGGTGGCAGCCCCCGACCCGGGTTTAGCGGCCCCAGGGCCGGGTTGGGGTGTGGTCAGGATGGCTAGATTAGTCCCCGGGCTGGGTTGAGGTGCGGCCGAGTCGGCTGGAGCAGTCCCCGGGCCGGTTTGAGGCATGGCCGGGTCGTCCGGGACATGGATGGACTCGGAGTCTGGAGACGGCTTGACAGAGGGATTGTGCAGGTGCTCGAGGAGAAAGGAAAGGCCCCTCATGAGGGGCCTGGCTCCCCGACGCCCAAGTGGGGATGCGGTCGTCCCCGCAAGCACACCATGACTCCCACCGTGGCCCCCCGCTCCCGGGGTGGCACCGTTGCGCGTGGTGGGGGTCGCTCCGGTCACGGCAGCCCCGTCGATGAGGTGAGACGTGCCGTGGTTGCGCAGCTTCCACGGCCATGCTTCCACTCGGCAGAGGTACTGCCGAAGTTCATTGTCTAGTCGGAGGATCCGACCTGTAACTGGCTTCAGCTTCCGCGCTTCTTCGTCGATGAGCTGCCAGCCTCTGGTCCAGGCGGGCTCTGGCTGCAGGCGGACGGCTGCTGCAGCAGGGCTTCCTGGGTCGCGGTTGAAGTATCCGCCGTGGGCAACATAGCTCTGGCCCATGGTTGGCAGACGTTCGCCCCCGCGCGTGGCCTGGGCAGGCGGTGCACCCTCCCTTTCAAGTATGACGGTGATGCGACCCTCTATGCGAGAGTGTTTGGGGAAGATGGTCACTGCGTCGGGTGCTGCCCCGAGACGAACAACAACGAGGAGGTGCTCGGTCTCGGCGATGACCACGATGAGGGCGAGCCCGCTGGCCGCGCCTCGTCCAGCTACGGTGGCTCTTCTCCTGGCGAAAGCTCCAGCAGCGGCGGCTACGACCAGCCGCCACGCTGTCGCGCTCGCTTCTAAGGTGGTAGCGGGTCTTCTCGTCGCTGCACCTCCGTGAAGCGTGAGGAGGGATCCGGCTAAGCTCGGGACGTCGCTGGAGGCCTGCCTCCGTGGTTCGCTGCAACACCGCTTTTGTTTTGTTCCTCTTTTCTTTCCTGCATCAAAATGAAACCAGTATGGTCCCCGAGGGGCGTGTATCAAACTGTGATCCCTCAATCATTACGCTATGCTTGTTATTTCTGTGTTGTGTCGTTATTTTGTGCGGAGATAACTTAGCCTGGCGCGTTCGGGGAAGCCTCTTCTTCAAGAGGCACTTGTTTCCTCGTGCCCGTCTTGGCTTAGTGGTTGCTCAGGAACTGCAAAAAATTTGTTAGGAAGCTCGCTAGGAGACTTATCGTACACCCGAGCCTTGACCCAGCGCTTTATATTGCGGTACCCGAGGGGCACAGATTAGGAGAGATGTGCCGGTTGGTGGGCTCGAAAGAGGGTGCCTCGCCAGAAAGCAGACCGAAGGCAGAGAGAAGGACCAACACAGGAGGAAGAAACCCTCGCGAAGGCGCCTTCCTAGCCGCCTCGCGAGAGAGAGAACACAAGCGAACTGGATTCGGAAAAGGTGGCAAAAGGCGACAGAACCAAACCAGCAAGGAACACAGGAAGCAAACTTTGATTAAGAGAAGGCAAGCCAACTACGGAAAGCAAATGAAAAGCCGCGTCCGGCACCTAGTCTAGTCTTCAAGTCTTCTCACCAGCGCGGAGCTAAGTGCTGCCACTAGGCGTGGGAGGGAGCCCGTGAGGCCCGAGGGTGGCACTCCTGAGACTCCGGGGCGTATACAACCCCACTCATTATTAGGTGAGAGTGTCACAGGCGGTGATTCTTCACAGGCATCGGGCCTTCTTCACAGGCACTAGGCCTTTCTTCATAGGCACGGGGCCTTGCTTGACAGGCACTGGCCCTTGCTTGACAGGCACTGGGCCTTGCTTCACAGGCATGGGCCTTGCTTCATGGGTAGAACTTCTAGAGGTGCTGGATGTTCCAAGTGTTCTGGATGGGCACCCCGTCCTGCGTTTCCAGGCGCGCAGTGCCAGGCCTGGAGATATGGACGACCCTGAACGGGCCCTCCCACATGGGTGAGAGCTTGTGCAACCCTTCCCTGGAGAGGACCTGCCTCAGGATGAGGTCGCCTGCCTCGAGCGTCCTGGAGCGGATGCTGCGGCAGTGGTACCGCCGCAATGCCTGCTGGTACGTTGCGACCTTAGTGCAGCTTCGCGGCGTCATTCCTCCCTCGGTGAAAGGTCAATACCCCGCATGGCGTCCTGCTGTGTTTCATCAAACACCAAGACCCATGTGGAGCGATGCTTGACCTCGTGAGGGAGGACCGCTTCGGCTCCGTAGACAAGGAAGAATGGGATCTCGCACGTCGGCTTTGTGGCGGTGGTGTAGATGGACCACAACACGGACTGGAGCTCATCGTGCCAGCCCCTACCGTTGGCCTCGAGCTTCTTCTTGAAGGTCCTGGTCTTGAGGCCTCTCAGGACCTCCGTGTTGGCGCGTTCAGCCTGGCCATTGCTCCTGGGGTGCGCCACCGAGGCGTAGCAGATCTGCGTTCCAACGTTAGCACAGTATGTTTTGAAGAGGTTACTGGTGAACTGCGAGCCGTTGTCAGTGATGATGCGGTTGGGGACCCTGAAATGGCTCACAAGGCCCTTGATGAACTTAACCACCGAACCTGCTAGGATGGTGCGGACGGCTTCCACTTCCGCCCACTTGGTGAACTTGTCGATGGCGACGTAGAGGTAGTGGTAGCCCCCTGGTGCTCGAGGGAATGGGCCCAAGATATCCAGCCCCCGGACCGCGAACAGCCATGTGAGCGGTATAGTCCGGAGGCCCTGAGCTGGCTGATGAATGTGCTTGGCGTGGAACTGTCAAGCTTTGCAGGACTTCACCAGCTCAGCTGCGTCGTTGAGCGCCGTGGACCTGTAGAATCCACTCCGGAACACCTTGCCAATGAGAGTCCGTGATGACGAGTGGTGTCCGTAGTCCCCGTCGTGTATGCCAATCAACAACTCCTTCCCCTAGTCCTTGGAAATGCAACACAACGAAACATCATTTGGTTGCTTCCTGTACAACTCACCATCTTGGTTGCAGTATGTCGTGGCTTGCCAGGCCACGCCCTATGCATCCTCTTCCTTCTCCGGTATTGCCCCTTGCATCAGATATTCCTTAAATTCCTTGGTCCAACATCCCTCTTGAGGCTCGAGCGCCAGGAGCAAGCGAGCTCCTGAGGTTGGGACACAAGCTGGGGCTCCCGTGGTAGGCGGTTGTGGGAGATCCTGAGGTCCAACATTCTGCAACTGACGGAAACGATAGATTGGATTGATATCCACAAGGAGACGAGAAAACTATTTCACCGGGAGGATAATTAAAAGAACTTGGATCATTTATAATCACCATAAATAGCAACAATCCTTAGGGAAGGCTTTAGGTGAAATATAACCCAAGATAACTCCAATGACGAGGTTTTGAATATCTCATTCTTAACAACATGTGAGTTATTAAACATGAACTCAAATTATCAAGAATGACATAATACCACCTCAAAAGATGAGATAAGAACGAATTGCACTCCTGATGCAAGATGAAGAATGCTTGATCTCCTCCTAAAAGAATCTTGATGATCACTTCGAGAAGGAATAAATCATTGGAGAACCATCATGTAGAGCCTCCATGAAGAACTCCGGTAAAAGAATGATCACAAAGAAGTGAAGGATGACAAGAATAAGATTGATTCCTTGCAATGATTAGATGAAGCTTCACAATGATAAAACCGAGAAAACTTGGAACTCCGGAAAAGGAAAGATGAAACCATTGAAATAGAGAATTTTGATGAACCTCCGGAATAAGGAATTAATCGCTTGGATGAAACAAGAATAAGAATTACATTATGCTTATCATTCATCAATTTAAATTGATGAACAACCAAAGGATTTGGCATACTACTTATTCTCGTAGATAGGATTACGATAGATATTGCGCAACCTTGGAAAGGTCTTCGACGGTCCACCGGAAGGATTGAAACAACGAATAAATTGATATGATAACCAAGGAAGAGAATTCTTGAAGGAACCACCGTAAGAATTGAAAAACGAACAAAATAAAGGAATGAATCACCGGTAAGAATTAGTAGGTGAACGAAGATGTTTGAGAGAATTTAGATCCATGAGAACGAAGAGATTACGAGCTGATTAGAGAGAATAGTTGAATGACGCACCGGTAAGATTGGAGAATGAGAGCTGAAAGCTGAGAATGAAAAAGTCTTCTGAAATGATGGGCTCTGGATAATTGAACTGAAAATACCCTTGAATATCTCCTGATGGGTGAAAAGGATTCTGACAATCGAAAATAATTATGAGAGGATGGCAACAAGCTAGCACCATGAATCTTGAAGAGAATGGAGCAAGATTAAAGAGAAACTCTTCTTCGGTCTTCAATATCTGAGAATGACGATGAGAAACACCACCAAATTGTTGAGATACTCCGGGATGAAAAATAGAAAAGGTTGAGCCAATGATGAAAGAATTTCAAGATCTTGGAGAAAGGCATTTGACTGATGATAAATCATTCTTACGTCAAACTTCGAAAGATTTGGGAATAGCTCCGGGAAAATAGAGGAGTCAGGTAAGATCCTGCAAAAAGACATGTGGGTTAGGTACCACTCAAAGAAACACCGTTGAACGATTTAAAAGGAAGATTGCGCCGGTTGAATTAAAAGGCTTAAATGAGATAACATCCTCGAAAGAGTTTGAACGAAAGCAGAGTTGAAAAACACGAATCTCCGAGATATCTAAAGCACTCCGGAACAATTGAATAGCGAGAAGTGAATGAATATGAGGTGCACCGGCATGAGAAGATATTTGAAACGAGGAAAAGATATGATCCACACAGCTTGAATTGGATCAACCGGAGAAGAAAAGAGAACGAAGAATGATGAGCTTGAGGCTCCGTTAGTATCTTCATGAGAATCACCGGATAAGAACATTGATTGAAAGAATGAAGAGACTTCCCATCAATAAAATGTATACTTGATTAAGATATATATGTCCATGAAGAATAAGGGTGGGAGGGCGGGAAAACAAAGACAACTTGGGATGGATGAAACGAACGCCGTTGAGAAGACTTGAGTTGATCTTGCGGATGTTGAAAAAGATCGGATCCACTTGAAGAGAGAACACGCCGATTGAAAAGGATTAACAAGACAATCTCGATAAACGAGAAGGATTAGTATTCACATAGGAATATGAGAAGACCGCTTAGGAAAGGTATGGAATCAACTCTTGACTTCGAAGCAACTCGAATACTACAACCCAAAATAAAAACAAAGGATTGGCTTGCAGAATAAGCCGGAACAAACATATGATAGAGATTTCGTTCGAAGTTTTCGTGGTGGGGCCTACACGGGCTCGATCGTACAGCACCATCATGTACAAGGCAGTGCACATGACATACGAAGCGTCCCCGAGTCGGCATAGCCAAGGACTCTTTAAGACACAATGAGACCACTTTAAAACTAACCGTGAATAGGCGGACCACTAGACGTTGAACCCCAATTTCATATCATACATCTGTCGAAAAGATATCCTAAGAGCTACTTGAATTCCCACTTATAAACTCCCAAAACTTTCCCGGTTATGCAATCAGGTGTTGGGGATACAAGGGAAGCATAATATCTCACCCAAAACTAGCAAATCCTACATCCAGCTGTATCCATCCTTCAACACATAACCAAAAAACCATCGGAAATCGTTTACCTCAACCTTCGGAAAGCATCCATTATACGAGTTATGGCAATACTCCCGAACTCCCTCCCCAGTACTGGGTGGCGTCGAGGTTATCTCACCAACAACTTCATAAAAGAGATTTTTGATGTCGGCGAACTCAGGTATTCCAGAACTGCAATGATAAAATTGTGACGACAACACCTCGGAGCTCAACTCCCCGGGACGCTGCCACAACCCCTAAATGACAGGAGGCACCAAGAACAATGTTCTCGTCACAAATCGATCGGAATGATTCCAAGATACCCGCGTGATCCTAAAATTATTTTAGTGAAATTTGAGAAGAGAAAGAGTCAAAACTCTACGTCAGGATGCCTCACCAGAGCGATGAAGGGACTGGGGAGTAAAAAGAATTCCTAACTTTCTGATATATAGATCCTAAATGACTCAAAACATTTTTCTAGACTCAACAACGCCAATGATTCGATCAAGCAGGGGGCTCCTAAGGTCGGGGAAGGCTCTAATTACCAACTTGTAACGCCCTCGATGCAGCTATATCTCCCACATGTCAAAGCACGACTTAGAGGCATAACCGCATTCAAAGCAATGTCGCAAGTGAGGTAATCTTCACACAACCCATGTAATACATACGGGAAAAGATACATAGTTGGCTTACACTCGCCACTTCACACAATACATGAATAAAGCATTACATCATCCAGATACAATCAAGGTCCGACTACGAAACCAAAATAAAAGAAGACTACCCCAAATGCTACACAGATCCCCGATCGACCCCAACTGGGCTCCACTACTGATCAACTAGAATGAAACAACACAAAGGACAAGATCTTCCACGAGCTCCTCCTTGAGCTTGGTTGCGTCACATGCACGGTATCATCGGCACATGCAAACTGGTTTTGGAAGTATCTGTGAGTCACGGGGACTCAGCAATCTCACACCCTCGCGATGAAGACTATTTAAGCTTATAGGAAGGGTAAAAGGTATGAGATGGAGCTGCAGCAAGCGACGAGCATATTTGGTGGCTAACAACGCAAATGAGAGTGAGAAGAGAAGGCAAAAGCATGGTCGAACAATTATGATCAAGAAGTGATCCTAGAACAACCTACGTCAAACATAACTCCAACACCGTGTTCACTTCCCGGACTCCGCCGAGAAGAGACCATCACGGTTACACACGCGGTTGATGTATTTTAATTAAGGTTAACTTCAGGTTTTCTACAACCGGACATTAATAAATTCCCATCTGCCCATAACCGCGGGCACGGCTTTCGAAAGTTCAAAACCCTGCAGGGGTGTCCCAACTTAGCCCATCACAAGCTCTCACGGTCAACGAAGGATATTCCTTCTAGCGGGAAGACCCGATCAGACTCGGAATCCCGGTTACAAGACATTTCGACAATGGTAAAACAAGACCAGCAAAGCCACCTGAATGTGCCGACAAATCCCGATAGGAGCTGCACATATCTCTTTCTCAGGGCACACCGGATTATCCAAGGTTCCGGTAGGCCAGCCCAGAGTTGCCCCTGGTGGCCACCGGCAGCTGACATGTTGGACCAACACTCAGAGGAGCACTGGCCCGGGGGTTTAATAAAGATGACCCTTGGGCGGGCCTACCCAAGGGAAAGAAAAGGCTAGGTGGCAAATGGTAAAACCAATGTTGGGCCTTGCTGGAGGAGTTTTATTTAAGGCGAACTGCCAAGGGGTTCCCATTATAACCCAACCGTGTAAGGAACGCAAAATCCGGTAACATAACACCGATATGACGGAAACTAGGGCGGCAAGAGTGGAACAAAACACCAGGCATAAGGCCGAGCCTTCCACCCTTTACCAAGTATATGGATGCATTAATTAAATAAGAGATATTGTGATATCCCAACAAAACATCCATGTTCCAAACATGGAATAACTCCAATCTTCACCTGCAACTAACAATGCTATAAGAGGGGCTGAGCAAAGCGGTAAGATAGCCAAACAATGGTTTGCTAGGACAAGGTGGGTTAGAGGCTTGGCTTAACAATATGGGAGGCATGATAAGCAAGTGGTAGGTATCGCAACATAGGCATAGCAAAAGAGCGAGCAACTAGCAAGCAAAGATAGAAGTGATTTTGAGGGTATGGTCATCTTGCCTGAAATCCCGCAAGGAAGAAAGACGAGTCCATGAAGAAGACAAACGGACATAGCCGAACGGGTCCTCACAAACGCGATGTTATCGGAACCAACCCGAAGAAGCAACACCGGAAAGAAGCACACAACATAGTAAACAACCAACACATAAGCATGGCACGATGCGCCAACAAGTATGATGCATGTCCAGTTTAATGAGGCATGGCATGGCAAAATGCACAAACAACCCTACAAATTAAGTGGAGCTCAATATGCAACTCCGTTGCATAATGACAAAACACCACAACAATTATTTAGTTCTCTCCCGTTGAAGTACTCAACAATATTAAATGTTGGTTAACATGGCAAGAGGTGAAGCATAATGAAACTATCTAACCAGGCAAGTTTAAATGAGGCCGGAACAACAAAACAACAAGTCCAGAAACTCCTCATGTGCATATTTTGGTTATGGTACTGTTCTGCCCTGAACCATATTTTATAGTTATTAAACATGCAAGATGATGCCACCATGTTAAACTAGGCAAAATTCTACCCCATTTACATATAAAGTTTAAGAAATTTGGAGCTAGGATTAATTAGTTATGAATTAAATCATTTTAGCATGTCATAGGAGCAAAATTACACAAAACAGCATTTTAAACATTTCAAACATGGATGAAAAAGACATATTATGAAACTAGACGAAAAACTAAGCACTTTACATATAAAATTTGTTATCATCCGATGCACTGTTTGTGAGATATTAAATGCATGATGATGAAGGACTTTTCTGTAAAACTGCACTCTCTAGGATAATTGCTAAATTCCCAGATCTGAAAAAAACACAGCAGGCTGAAACTGGGCGGACTGGGCGCTCACCATGGGCCAAGCCCAGTTAGTGAGGGTGGTTGGCGGCGGCCTCAGGGGCAGGACGGCTTAGGCGCGCAGCTGGGCCTCGCTGGAGACGCTAGGCCGACGTGGTGGAGCGGTTCACGTAGGCGAAGGAAAAGGGTGGTCAACCAGGCGGCGCTCGGCTCGTCCCTGAAGCGAGGAACGAGTAAGCAACTGATGCAGACGGCGACGGTGAACAGCTCGCCGGATCCGCCTGATCCGGGCGACGCAGCGTAGGGGAGGCCGAAAACGGGAAGGACGACGGCGGGGCACCCAGATCCGGTGGCCATGGGGGTCCCTATACAAGGCTGGATATAGAGAGAGGTTAGAGGAAGGAGGAGAAGGAGATGGCCAGGAAAAGCGGAGCAGGGCGGCGGGATTCGGCCTGGGAGGTCCTCCGGCGAGGCTTGCTGGCGACGAGGTCTCCGGCGACCGTACGGCATGCTGACGGGGCGGTGTAGACTCCCGGCGACGCTCGGGCAGAGGCAGTTGCCTCGATCGAGACTGGATCGGGCACTGCGGGAGGAGCAGCGGTGTTTCGGGCCCAGACGGGCTCCCGGTGGGCCTGCAGGGCCGCGGCGGCTTGGGGGTGGAGGACGAGGCGCCAAGTGGTGGCGGCACTGTGGAGGGGTGCGGAAAACAAGGGGTGATGACTAGGGTTTCCAAAATTGGAGGAGGGGGTATCCATTTATCGGAATGGGCAAGGAGAGGGGGGTTTTAGTCCGTTTTTCGGACCCTCGGATCACGATCGGATGGCTCCGGACGGAGGGGAACTAGGTGGGGTTTATGGGCTGTCCTAGAGAGAGATGGGCTGAGAGGGAGGAGAGAGAGAGAGGCCTGGTAGCGGCTTCCGGAGACCGAAAACGTCCGACGAAAAGACCGGCTATATTGCCGCTATAGTTTAACGGTTGGGCTAACAAACGAACTCCGAATGCGGTGAAACTTGGCAGGCGACCTACTAACACTATAACAACACTGCATGCCAACTCTCATTCCATTCCGAGAACATTTTCCGGCCACTTATAAAATACTATTTCGGACATGTCGCGGGCGCGTGCAAGTGTGTCTGGGCTCAGAACGGACAATGGAGAGAACGAGGATACCGGGATGGATGCAAGTTTCGAAAAAATATGCAGATGCAATGCGGATGATGACATGGCAAGATGCAACACACAAGCGAAAGGCAAGGCAACAACAGCGAATAACCGGAAGACATCTGGCGCATCGGTCTCAGGGCGTTACAAGACGGCAATCATGATGGGTTCCGGGGTGGCAGCCCCCGAGCCGGGTTTAGTGGCCCCAGGGCCGGGTTGGGGTGTGGTCGGGATGGCTGGAGCAGTCCCCGGGCCGGGTTGAGGTGCGGCCGAGTCGGCTAGAGCAGTCCCCGGGCCGGGTTGAGGCGCGGCCGGGTCGTCCGGGACATGGATGGACTCAGAGTCTGGAGACGGCTTGACGGACGGATTGTGCAGGTGCTCGAGGGAGACGCCGGACGGAATGGACTGCCGGGATGAGGCGATCTTGGCGAGCGTGTCGGCCACCTCATTCTCCTCATGCGAGACATGGAGGAATTCTCAACCCTCGAAAATCCGGACAACTTCCAGATGAGGAAGCGACAGCTTGCCATGTTGGAGTCGTGGGCGTCCCACTCGCTGGAGCACTGCTGGACGACCAGGTCCGAGTCGCCGAAGCATTGGATTCACTAGATGCTGAGTTCCTTGGCAAGCCGGAGGCCGTGCACAAGGGCTTCGTACTCGGCGACGTTGTTGGAGGCGGCGAAGTGGATCTGTAGCGCATACTTGAGCCGGTCGCCCTTGGGGGAGGATAGCACGATGCCAGCCCCCAGGCCGAGTCGCATCTTCGAGCCATCGAAGTGCATGCGCCAATGCGTCGAGTCTGGCAGCGGCGGCAGGTACTGGGTCTCGGTCCAGTCGACGAGGAAGTTGGCCAAAGTCTGGGACCTGATCGTGGTGCGGGGCTCGTAGAGGATGGTGTGGCCAGCTAGCTCGAGCTCCCACTTGGTGACCCGGCCGGAGGCATCCCGGCACCCGATGTTCTCGCCGAGAGGGGCCGTGCTGACCACGGTGATGACATGCTCTTGGAAGTATTGCTTCAGCTTCTTGGCGGTGAAGTATACGCCGTAAGACATCTTCTGGTAGTGCGGGCAGTTCCGTTTCGAGGCGGAGAGCACCTCGCTCAAGTAGTTGATGAGACGCTGGACGGCTTGAACCTTGCCCTTCTCTGGTCGCTCGACCACCATCACCGTGCTGACCGACCGCGAGGTCACGGTGATATAGAGCAACAGCGGCTCCTTGTCGACCGGCGCGGCCAGGACAGGTGCAGTGGATAGCATGCACTTGAGATCTCGGAAGGCCTCGTCCGCCCGGTCGTTCCACTCAAACAACGTCGTCTTCCTCATCAGTTGATACAGGGGCAAGGCCCTCTCGCCCACCCGGCTGAGAAACCCGCTGACCGAGGCCAAGCAGCCGCTGAACTTCTGGACATCACGCTGCCGAGCCGGTTGCGCATCCGCTCGATGGCTTTGATCTTCTCCGGGTTCGCCTCAATGTCGCGCTCCGAGACGAGGAAGCCGAGTAGCTTTCCGGCCGGGACGCCGAAAACGCATTTCTCTGGGTTGAGCTTGACCTTGTATCCGCGTAGGTTGGCGAAGGTTTCCTTCAAATCGTCGAGGAGCGTGAGGTGCTGCTTGGTCTTCACCATGATGTCGTCCACGTAGATGTGGATGTTGCGGCCGAGTTGCGGCAGTAGGCATTTCTGCATGCAACGGTGGAAGGTGGCGCCGGCGTTCTTCAAATCGAACGACATGGTGATGTAGCAATACGCCCCGAAAGGGGTGATGAAGGACGTCTTCAAGGCGTTGTTTGGGTCCAGCTTGATCTGATGATAGCCGGAGTAAGCATCTAGGAAGGACAGGAGCTCGCACCCTGCGGTGGAGTCGATGACTTGGTCGATCCGCGGGAGGGCGAACGGGTCTTTGGGGCAGGCCTTGTTCAGGCTGGTGTAATTGATACGCATGCGCCAGGTCTTGTTCTTCTTCAGCACGAGGACTGGGTTGGCCAGCCACTCGGGGTGAAACACTTCCATGATGAAGCCGGCCGCCAAGAGTTTGGCGACCTCTTCACCTATGGTCCTTCTCTTCTCTTCGGAAAAGCGTCGCAGGGGTTGACGGACAGGCTTGGCATCCTTGCGGACATGGAGTTTGTGCTCGGCGTACTTCCTCGGGATACCCGGCATGTCCTTGGGGGTCCATGCAAAAATATCCCGATTCTCACGGAGGAAGTCAACGAGCTCGCCTTCCTATTTGCTGTCGAGGCAGGTGGCTGCGACAACGTACTTGCTGCAGCTGGGATCCTCCGGGTTCAACTTCACCATCGTGGTCTCTTTGGAGGGCTTGAACATGGCCACGTCGGTCGGCTCCTCGGTCGGGATCCAGGTGGCCGACGCCTCCTGGGCCAAGGCGACGATCCGGCCGAGTTGGCGCCGCTCCTCGGCTACGACCAGCGACTCGGCTAGCTTGGCGTCGTCTTAGGCACAGTCCAGGGACTTGCGGTAGTCGCCGGTGATGGTGATGAGGCCCTTTGGACCCCGCGGCATCATCTTCATGTAGGCGTAGTGGGGGACCGCCATGAACATGGCGAGCGCGGCCCTACCAAGCAGCGCGTGGTATGCACTGGATAGGTCCACAACCACAAACCAGATTGGCTCGCGTCGGAAGTGGCTGCTGTTGCCGAACAGGACGTCGAGCCGGATCCAGCCGATCGGAGAGCAGGAGAGGCCAGGAACGATGTCGTGGAAGATCGTCCAGGTCGGCTCCAGGTCCTTGGCCTCGAGGCCGAGCTTGGTCATGGTGTCGTGGTAGAGGATGTTGATGTTGCTGCCTCCGTCGACGAGAACCCGGGAGAACTTACACGTGCGCTGGGGCGCGACGATGGTGGGGTCAAGGACGAGAGTGTAACCACCCGGGTTCGACATGATGGCCGGGTGGTCTTCTCGGGTCCAGGTGATCGGGCGCTCTGACCAATGCATGTACTCCGTCTTGGCTGGGATGACGGTGTTCACCTCCTGCCAAAGGAGGCGCTCGCTACGCTTGTCATCGCCGAAGCTGGTGAAGACTACGTAGGTCGCGTTCTGGGCCGGGTACGGGTCGTCGCACATCGCGCCGGTGGCCGGAGGTGGAGGCGGCTGCCCCGCTCCCGGAGCCGGAGCCGGAGGCGGCGGGATGTCGCCCCTGGCGATGCGCTTGGTGATTGTGCACTGTCAAAGCGTGTGCGTAGACGGCCTCGCGCCGCTGTGGTGCTTGCAGGGAGCGTCGAGCATCTCCTCGAAACTCATGGCGGGCTGCCATGCCATTTTGCCGGTGTTCCAGCGTTTGGCAGCCGGGTCGGCCGCGGGCGCCTGCTCGGCGGCCGCTACGAGTCGGTTGTCGTAGCGCTGAGCCGGTTGATCGGCTTTGTGCTTGTTCTGCTGGTTGTGCTACAGCCGGCTTCCCTCACCGGTCGGCTTCGGAGGCGGCACCGCCTTTGCCTTGCCGGCTTCGTCCAGTGCCACCTAGATTTTCATGGCGGAGCCGGTGTTGGCGTACTTGTCCGCTGTTACCATGAGCGCGGGCATAGTGGCCGGCTCAGAGCGCAAGAGCTTGTGCTTGAGGAGGGTGTCATCTCAGCACCCATTGACGAAGTACTCGATGGCTTGAACTTCGTGGACGCCCTCGCAGCTGTTCCGGAGCTCGGTCCAGCCTACGAGGTACTCGCGGCCGGTTTCTGCCGGCCGTTCCACGCACATGGCGAGCTGACTGGGCGGCTGGGTCACTTGTAGGTGCCAGTGAAGTTGCGCATGAATGCTTGCTCGAAATCGACCCACGTGTTAATGTTGCTGGCCGGCAGACTATTCAACCTGGTGCGGGCCGATCCCTGGAGCATGAGAGGCGCGTAGCACAAGGCCAGGCGGTGGTTGCTGCCGGCGATGCCGATGGCGGTGGTGTATTCGGTGATCCAGTCCTCCGGCTTCACAGTGCTGTCGTACTTGAGGGTGTCGTGGGGGAGCGTAAACCCTTCGGTGAAAGGCTCGCCCCAGATGCGTGGCCCGAAGGATGCCAGTCCGATGGGGCCGGTCTCCTCCAGCTCCTAGGAGAGGGCGAGTCGGTCGAGACTGTGACGAGCGTCGGTGTTGTCGATGTCGCGTGGATCCAGCCGGTCGGTGACTGCGCCTCAGGGGGCCGGCTCGCCTACAGCCGGACGTCGGCCGGGTTGGAGCAGGGGATCGAGGCGGCGCCGGGCCTCAGAGGCCGGCTCATCCGCCAAGCTGCCAGCGGCCGTTAGGGCGGGATTGCGCCGGGTCCGGGTGCGGCCGGAGTGCGCCTCGCCGAGTGGCAAAGACGGAGGGTGATGGAAATCGCCGGGTCCTGCGACACGAGCGGAGTCGCATCCGGCCGGCTTGGCAAGTTTATTGAGGCGGTCCTGCTGCGCGTTAGCCACAGCGAGGAGGTCGTTCACCCTCTTGAGGCGATCCTGCAGCTCTTCGCCCGCGAGCTGATCCATGCCGGCCATGGCCGCCTGCACGGCACGCATGTTCTTCGCAAGAGTCTAGTAGACGGGAGGGAGGGCGCCGAAAGCGCGCCCGATCGCACAACCCCGGGTTCGCACGTCGGCGACCCGGCTTCGCTCGGGAGCGGCAGGCATGAAGCCTTAGGCGGTGTTGCGCTCCAGCTGGGCGGAGCCGAGGCAACGCTGCATGGCGGCGAGTGTCTCGGTGAGGTCCAACAGGCGCTAGCGATCGTCGGTGAGGCGAGTCCGGACCTCGGCGATGTTGGAGGCGTCGATATCGGTGCCGATGGGAACGCGGAGGCTTTGTATCATGGCGCGCAGTGGGTTGGGCGAGCTGGCCCTATCCGCCACGTCCTTAGCTTCGGCGGCCATCCTTGCCGCGCTCGACGATGAGGAGGTGTTGATGTCGATGACGAAAACCTCCACGCAGAGGTCCATCGCGCCGGCGGGAGCACCGTCGCTGATGGAGAGTGGGGAGTCGGAAAAGCTAAGTATATCGCAGGGGTACTCGTCGTCCGTTGGCGCGTCGGAGATGCGCAGCGTGGCGAAGGAGGCGGCGAGCGCATCGATGACGTTGTCCGCCAGCATGACGGGCTCGTCGGAGTCGCAGAGGATCCCCGTCTGAAGCATGCTCCCGGCCAGGACCTCGAGTTGCCCCACGGTGGGCGCCAACTGTCGTGTGGGCGCATGGCAGATGCCATGGGATGGCTAAAGAGAGGAGGAGGCTCAAGGGCACTGGTGGGCTCCAGAGGCGAGGTCGGCATGAGCGAGCGCGGGATGGAAGACATAACCAGGTTCGGGGCTCTCCATTGAGATAACACCCCTAGTCCTGCCTAGTGTGGTTTATATGTAACATTACAAAGTTGCTCCTAGAGCTGTATGGAGGGAGAAGGAAGTCTGGCCATGGCTTAGGCTACTCCCTCTCCTCGGGTGTTGCTTTGTGTGTGATCGATTGTGTGAATTAAGTGGGTTATGCCCGTATGCAAGGGGGATCCTGGGGGGTTTTATAGGTCAACCCCCCAGGGGTACAAGGGTAATATTACAAAGCTGTAGGGTCGGGTTGTCAGTGTCCAGGAACCCGGTGCTGGGACCCGCTGGGTACCAGGGCTCGCCGGGTTCTCCGGGCGCAGGCCCCATGCGCCTAGGGGGCACTGTGTGCCGTCTTGTCGATTGTCAGGGCATGGCCGAGTTGAGTCGGCTACAGTGGCGCTCCGTCAGGTCGCCGCTTGTGGGCGTCATTGGTCACGCCGGGACACTGTTGCCATGCCCGGCCTAGCCAATGGGTAGGTGTAGGGCACTGTAGCCACGCCGGCCCTAGTCAGCGGGTAGGTGGAGGGCACTGTTGCCTCGTCCGGCTGACCAGAGGGATGGGTGGGGTACTGTGGCATTGATCATTAGCTGGCGGAGATTCGTCCCATCGTACGGCTTGGATGGGACAGCCGCTGACCTTTGGCCGGGTTTGGAGAACACGCCAAGGGCGGTGCTGGCTTGCTGGAGAAGTCTTGAGCGTGGTTGTTGGGGCCGTGTCCAGGAGCCTGGCTGGGTCGGCCTTCTTGGCCGGATCGAGCGACCTGGCCGAGTCGAGCAACTCGGCCAAGGTCGGGCCGGATTGAGGGGTGATGCTGGCCCCGTTGTTTTTGAAAAGGATCTAGGTTCCGTTGCCTGCCTGGGGTTTATCCCCCCAACACTTCGCAAGGTAGGACGTTCCTGATGAAAAGAGCATGATCTATCACTTCAGGGGTGGCCTCAGAGAGGATCTACAGTTAGCTCTCATTCTTGTTGAGCTTACTCAGTTCGATAAGTTCTATAACATGGCCCTCAAGCAAGTGGTGCTTAGCTTAAGTGTGAGGCTTCAAAGAAGAGAATCAGGAATGTAGTTCAGTCTTCTTCTTCCTCACAAGTGGCAGCTAAGCAACAGAAGTTCTGGCTTCCTCCGCCTCCTCCAATTCGTCAGCCCTACCAGCAGAAGATCAAAGGCGGCTGAGGGAGTCCTGGATTAGGGGGTGCCCAGATAGCCGGACTGTACCTTCGGCCGGACTCCTGGACTATTAAGATACAAGATTGAAGACTTCGTCCCGTGTCCGGAAGGGACTTTCCTTGGTGTGGAAGGCAAGCTTGGCGATACGGATATGTAGATCTCCTACCATTGTAACCGACTCTTTTTAACCCTAGCCCTCTCCGGTGTCTATATAAACCAAAGGGTTTTAGTCCGTAGACACAACAATCATACCATAGGCTAGCTTCTAGGGTTTAGCCTCCTTGATCTCGTGGTAGATCTACTCTTGTACTACCCATATCATCAATATTAATCAAGCAGGACGTAGGGTTTTACCTCCATCAAGAGGGCCCGAACCTGGGTAAAACATCGTGTCCCCTGCCTCCTGTTACCATCCGCCTAGACGCACAGTTCGGGACCCCCTACCCGAGATCCGCCGGTTTTGACACCGACATTGGTGCTTTCATTGAGAGTTCCTCTGTGCCGTCGCCATCAGGAAGGATGCCTCATCCCGTCTTTAAAGACGGTACCGTTGCTAAGGGAGCTTTGGCTGTCAGCCAAACTCTCCGGCTAGGTGGTTTCCTTATGACCGCCTGTTCGGCTGCTGCGCCGACGATGACCTCTCGGGTCATCAAAAGCAATCTTCACGTCAGCTCGGAATTCGCCGAGCAGCTAGATCCAATGGAGCTCTCTTCCCTAAACGAGCTCTTGGATCGCATCACCGCCCTGGGAGTTGCTACGGATTACGACCAGATTGGGCCTTAACCCGATCTGAGAGAGATTAACTCTTCCCAGGTCACCCATCACGTTGTCGTGGTAGAGGAACAGTGCAGCGACCCTTCATCTATCTTAAGGACTATCTATGTCCGGATTCCCGATCCCTCCAAGCCGGATACCCACGGAGGGGAGGACATCACTCAAGACCTGAACTTAAAGTCAGGCGACGGGCTAGATTCATTGGACAGCATCCAAGAATCCAAACTTCCGAGTTCGGAAACTCCTTGGCCTCTGGGTCTCAGATTGGGTGAGGTTTCGGATTTGATTCCACCCACCCGTACATAAGCAATCTATCCCAAATTAGGGAAGAGCGCGAGGAAACAGTACATCATTACTGGGCCAGATTCCTCCTGGTTATGAACAGGATAAAGGACTGCCGCGAGGAAGACGCAATTTCATTCTTCTGCAATAATTGCACGGACAAGGGAATCCTCAACGCCATAAGTCACCGTGATATTACACGCTTCGCTGACCTGGCGTCCATAGTACGGAAGTACTATGCGATGGAAAGCGCTTGGAAAACCGAAATTAAATTTTGGGACAATCCGGCCCTGAATACAATACCAGTCCGAAATGAAAGGGTGCATCATCGCCAGACACCCGGGTTCAATACCAAAAAGAAAAAGCCCTCTACAGGGAACGGAACCGTACTGGAAGGATGGCTTAATGGACCCTGTAAAATTCACAGTGCAGAGGGCGCCACACCAACTCACAGCCTTAGAGCATGTTGGATACTCCGGCAGGTGGCAAAAATTGGCGAAGACCTTCTAATTCCAGAAGCCACAGAAAGCCACCCCAGAGACACCGATATGGTATTAACCGTCTTCGAGACTTTCACATCAAATAATATGCGAAAAAGAACACTCCACAGCCTTGCCGAAGTCTACCAAGTAGCAACAATAAACCCATGGAGTGACACGGCTATTACTTTTAACGCTAGTGATGAACCTAAATTCCGAACAGCCCGAGCACCAGCCGCATTGGTCCTCAGTCCAATAGTGGACGGCTTTCATCTTACGAAGGTACTCATGGATGGCGGCAGCGGACTGAACCTCATTTATGAGGAAACCCTTCAAATAATGGAAATAGACTGGAACCGCATTGAGCGAAGCAGGACAACCTTTAGAGGAATAATCCCCAGTCGGGAAGCGCGCTATATAGGAAAAATCACACTAGATGTGGTGTTCGGCATACCGGATAATTACAGGTCCGAAGAGGTCACGTTCCAAGAGGCCCCATTCAGTAGCGGATACCACGCTCTGCTAGGGCGGGAAGCGTTTACAATCTTCCAAGCAATACCCCATTACGGGTACATGAAGCTCAAGATGCCCGGGCCTAACAGAATCATCACTCTTGCTAGTGATCCGGACATAGCACTCTGTGCTGAAAACAAGACAACCACACTGGCCCTCAAGGCGCTATCCAAAGCCCTAGCGGCTAAGGAACTGACAGCGCTGCGCTCCATGGTGAATAGGGACGATGTGACACTCGATAAAAGATCCAAGTCCACCTCCTTTAAACCGGCGGATGAAATAGTCAAATTCCAGGTCCATCCAACGGACCCCAATAAAACAGCTTCCATCGGGGTACAGTTAAACCCTGATGTAGACGCCACACTGCGAGAGTTCCTACGAGAGAACTGGGAAGTTTTCGCCTGGCACCCTTCAGACATGCCAGGAATCCCACGCAGGATGGCCGAACACAGCTTAAATATCCTAAAAGGATGCAAGCCAGTCAAACAGGCTCTTCGGCGTTTTTCCGAACCTAAGAGACAGGCCATGGGAGAGGAACTAGCCAAGCTATTGGAGGCTGGATTCATCAAAGATATAAAACACCCAGACTGGCTAGCAAACCTGGTGATGGTACCAAAGAAGGACAAATCCTGGCGCCTGTGCGTTGATTTTAAAGACCATAACCAGGCTTGCCCAAAGGATCCCTTCCCCCTCCCCCGCATCAATCAAATTATCGACGCTACCGCAGCACACGATTCGTTGTGTTTCCTCGACGCATACTCTGGCTACCATCAAATAAAGATGGCAGAGTCAGACCAAGCCGCAATGGCATTCATCACACCATACGGCCCATTCTACTTCAACACAATGCCCTTCGGGCTCAAAAACGCCGGCGCAACATATCAGCGCATGATTCAGACATGTCTGGCAAACCACATCGGCAAAATAGTGGAGGCATACGTAGATGATGTGGTCGCTAAAACAAGACATGTCGAATCTCTAGTAGACGACTTGAGGTTAACATTCGATAACCTCCGGACATACGACATCAAGCTCAACCCGGAAAAATGCGTTTTTGGCGTTCCAGCTAGAAAGCTCTTGGGCTTCACTGTATCCGGTAGAGGAATTGAAGCAAATCCAGCCAAGATCCGAGCTCTGTCACAACTGGATATCCCGAAGGACCTCAAACAAATACAAAAATTAACCGGATGCGTGGCGGCTCTAAGCCGCTTTATCTCCCGCTTGGGAGAAAAGGCCCTACCCCTTTACCGCCTCCTTCGGCGCACCAAACACTTCGAGTGGACGAATGCGGCCACGGCCGGACTCGACGAAATAAAAGCCATCTTGGCAACAAACCCAGTCCTGGCCACGCCAAACATTGGCGAACCAATGCTATTATACATTGGAACAACCCATCAGGTCGTAAGCGCAGTGCTCGTCATCGAACGAGAAACGAACGGACATAAATTCCCCCTTCAAAAGCCGGTCTACTATGTGTCCACTATCCTTACTCCATGCAAGTCACGATACCTGCATTATCAAAAGATTGCATACGCGGTATTTATGGCATCCCGGAAGCTGCGACACTACTTTCAAGAGTGTTCAACAACAGTGGCCTCGGAAGTGCCACTTAACGATATTATAAACAACCGCGACGCGATGGGCCGGATTGCAAAATGGGCCATTGAGCACCTCCCGTTCGACATAACTTACAAGCCACATCGAGCTATCAAGTCGCAAGTTTTGGCTGACTTTGTCACAGAATGGACGGAGGCCGAACTCCCTAAAGAGTACGGCACATATTCAAACTGGATCATGCACTTCGACGGCTCCAAAATGTTGGACGGTCTAGGGGCTGGCATCATTTTGACGTCCCCCACAGGAGACACAGTTCAATACGTACTCTAGATAATGTACACAGACTCCAACAATGCAGCCGAATATGAGGCCCTTTTACATGGTCTCCGGCTGGCAGTATCCATGGGCATTCAACGCCTAGAGGTGCGCCGGGACTCGAACCTCGCATTATCCTAAATAAATGGAGACTTTGATGCCAAGGATCCAAAAATGGCAGCTTATCGCAACGCCGTCCTAAAATGTCAGCTCGGTTCGAAGGGCTCGAATTTCACCATATAGCCCGGGAAAATAATCATGCGGCAAATGTCCTGGCACGCATCGGCGCAAAACGCGATGTAGTCCCCCCCCCCAACATCTTCTTGGAAAGGCTGTTCAAGCCATCCGTAGTATGGGAAGGGGAACCCGGCAATAATAGCCCGGACCCAACCGCACTGCCTGACACCGAACACTTTGACATAATTGGAGGCTCTGCCAATGAAATAACACCTTCAGCCCACGTAATAATGGTCGTCATCGCCCCGTGGACAGAACCATTCCTCGCCTACCTTACTAGGCAGGAACTCTCGGAGGACCAAAATGAGGCACGCTGCATAGTGCGGCGATCTAAAGCCTATAAAGTCCATGAGGGAGAGCTTTATAAGAAAAGCACTACCAGAGTCCTTCAAAGGTGCATCTCCGAAGAGGAAGGGCGGAACCTCGTGGCTGAAATTCATGCCGGACTCAGTGGTCATCACGCTGCAGCTCGGTCCCTTGTAAGCAAGGCCTTCCGTACATGCTTTTATTGGCCGACGGCCCGGGCAGATGCCCAGGACTTAGTCCAACGATGCGTCGGTTGCCAGCTTTTTGCAAACGAAAGCCATATGCCACCCACCGCCCTCCAAACTATCCCCATCACTTGGCCCTTCGCGGTCTGGGGGCTTGACATGGTTGGACCCCTTAAAGGCGGAACCCTCAAGAAAAATACTTACTGGTCATGGTGGATAATTTCACCAAATGGATAGAAGCCGAGCCTGTTAAGACGGCCGAATCCGGACCGGTGATAGACTTTATATCCGGGGTTGTACACTGTTACGGCGTCCCCCACAGCATCATAACTGATAACGGCACGAACTTTACAGCCGACGAGGTAAAACTCTGGTGCAAAAACATGGGCATCAAGCTCGATTATGCTTTCGTCTATCACCCACAAACTAACGGCCAGGTCAAACGTGCAAATGGTCTTATCATGAGCGGCATCAAACCCAGATTAGTGCGGTCCCTTAAGGAATCTAATACGCACTGGGTAGAGGACCTTGACTCCGTACTCTGGGGGCTGTGGACCACGCAGAATTGCACCACCAGATACACACCATTCTTCATGGTGTACGGTGCAGAGGCAGTTTTGCCCTGCGACAAAATTCATGACTCACCTCGAGTGTGCATGTATGAAGAAAGAGAAGCCGAGCTCGATCGGCAGGACAGTTTGGATGCCTTGGAGGAAGAGCGTGACGGGGCAAAAGCCTGTTCTACATTCTATCAATAGCAGGCTCGAAGATACCAAAGCAGAGAAGTACGGGCCAAAAATTACAACGTTGGCGAATTAGTTCTACGCCTATCGGACAAGAAAAAGGACAAACTCAAGCCCAAGTGGGAAGGTCCCTTCATAATTGACCAAGTCCTGACTAGTGGAGCGTACCGCCTGCGAGATGCATCGGATAACCGACTCGAGCCGAACCCATGGAACGCAGCCCGTCTCCGAAGATTCTATGCCTAGCGCCAGACTCTGTGTTCGTCTCCTTCCTCTGTCCATTTTTTATATACTTTCTGTCTTACATTTCTCTCCTTCTCCCCTCCCTCTCTCTTATAGCATTTAAAGCCTCATAAAGTGATGCGCTATCTGCGCTCATTAAACCCGGGGGCTTCTTTAAACAGAAGCTTATTTATACGGGCTTCATGCCCAACACATGTGTCACACTTCCGCATGTACCTTTTATTCACCATTATATGCATCGATATGACTTATGTTTTGGCCAAGCTAGGTTGCCTGGCTCCTGTGCTTACCCCTACGTTCCCGATTGTTCGGCTAGGTGGTAAAGGGAGCACCTCTGTGATTGTTATTGCCGGGTCAGCCGGATGTGTATCTCAGACTGGGTGAAGCCGAAAGCTAGCGTTCTTAAGGGAATATTCGGTCGATGAACTAAAGATGATCTTTTTTCACTTATTTATCTATACACCCCCAGATGTTTTTCCTGCGTCTCTTTTCGCAGAATGGACATGCACTTTAGGGCATGCCTCCCAGGGAAAGGAACCCCTAATGGAACTATTCTCCCTGGAAGATGTTTCTGACTGACCATGTAATATAACATAACTAGTTGGGCACTTGTCTGTTCAAGCACTAATGACCCCTACGCCTGGTCTCCATGCATACCCCGGTTCTTATATAACTGCGAGGGTATTCGGACACACTCCGGACCGTCAGGTCCCGAGGTTGAAGCGAAAAGGTCGGCCATGACAAACGATCTACAATCCGGCTAGGAGGCATTACACATGTCAATTAAAATTACATAGTCAATCTGACTAATTGTATTCCTCTTCAATACCATCTGACAGGCTGTCTAGTTTACAGTCCTGTTGGGAATACTTTGCGGCCAATTCTACTTGGTCGTATACTAAGCTCACAGGGATCTCCTTCCCATCGGGCCCCACGGGTCTGGCCTCGGCCATGTGGTTTGGGTCAGCCTTCGTGTACCGCGTCTTCACCATGACCCAGGCCTCCCTGGCGCCTTGAAGGTAGGCCGACATCTTCCACAATCGGAAGCGCCGCCGTGCTCCCTTCAGCTTCTCTACAAGCTCTCCAAGGCCTACGGGCATGGAGACGGATGGCCACAAGGCTTGGGCGACGCCTTGCATCACCTGCCGAACTCGCTCGTGCAGTTGTGAGAGCTCGGGAAGAAGGTCACCCGTAGAACCGGGCATTTCCTCTGCAGGACGACCTGTTAGCATACCTACAGACATTACTCTGTTAGTCAACTTCCTCGCTGAACTCTTTTTTCAAATTTCATTTAAGAACTTACTAAATACACTGCATCGAAGCCGCTGATTCTCCTTAACGGAGTCCAACAGCGGGGCACGAACATCCTTCAGTTCAACGCCCAGCTTGGTGTTGGCATCTTGGAGATCGTTCTTCTCCCGCCTCACCTTTGTCAGCACGCTCTCACCAGCCTTCAGCTGGCATAGGAGTTGTTTCTCTTCCGGATTTAATCCGGTCCCGTCTGCAATTTCATTTGTCAGATTTGCACCCACGCCACACTTCACAAAATACTTATCTTTTGAAGTGTATATTACCAGAGGGGGTCTCCTTGGGCTCCCCTGCCGCGGCTAGTGCGGCCTCAAGTTGGGCTTTGCACTCTTCAAGCTCCTGGGACAGTAGGGTATTCTTTTCTGTAAGAACCTACATAACAAATAATCCTTAAATTAGTTATTCTAACTGTTTCAAGTCTCGGGGGCTATGGGTATATATATATAATTACCAAAATTTTCTTACCCGTATGTCTTTTACATATTGCTCCGTGGCTCTTGCTAGACCATTTTGAGCGGCACGGAGGTACGCATCTCCCGAATTGAAGGCATCCAATGCCTCTTGGGAGAAACAAGCGTCGCGAAGAACTGTCCGGCGACGCCTGTGGTTCATCGCACTCTCCACCTCGGAATTGGTGGCAGACAGCCTGTCCGTATCCTCTGTCGGAGGAGCGTCCGGTGCGCGCCCTGTGTTCGCCTCTGCTTCCGGACCAGGCTTTGGAGCCTGGCTGGTGGAGGCGGGATTGGCAACCTCTCCGGATATAGTCCGGCGAGGCCTCTTCGTCCTGAAGAGAGCACGAGCGATAATATGCATTGAAGGAATAACACCTGGGAATAAGATGGCGCGCTACACTTTTGCGCCGGTGTCTCAGTCCGGACCGCACTTCTTTTCAGCCCGCGGGGCCTTGCCGCCCCTCGTTGGCTAGTCGCCGCAGGCTCGGCCTCCCGTCTCAAGGACCTCCCCTGCAAAACACGGTTGTCATACGGCAATCAAAAACACACGAGGATAGATCCCTTTTCAAAGTGCTGGGACTTCAGTCTCAGTTACCTGTGAGGCTGGGAGTAGCCCTGGGTAATCGGCCGTAATGGCCACCAAGGCGTTGTCCTTGCTCAATTGATGAAACACCCCATCAATCAGCTCCACAGATAAGTTCGGATCCTCTCAAGAGGCCGGGTCGAGGGACCGTCTCGGATCCTCGGGTTATGGAGGAGGGCTGTTTAATTCTTTAACAGCCTGGCGCAGTTCCAGCGTTGAGGTTGTTAGACTGAATACTTAACGATGGGAATATAAAACGGATGGGCAAGTAAAAGTGTCCACTTACCCAACTTGGGGGATTGAACATAGAAAATCCACCATGTGGGTTGACGCGGAGAAATTCCTCCTCTTCTCCCTTGTACAAAGCGGACAAGATCTTTATTAGAGCGGGAGCCGAATCCGGCCCCTTACGGCCGTGGCGGGTGGCGTCGTCCTCCCCGTTGAAGTCCCACATGCGGTGGCCTCTATACTGAAGCGGCTGCACCCCTCGCATGATGCATGCGGCCATGACCCCGATCATGGTTAGTCCAGAATGAGCTAACAATCTTATCCGGCCCATCAGGTAAAGAACGTCCTTGTCACTTTCCCTCTGAGGGCTCCGTGGACGCCAGCTTAGGCGCTTCCTTAGGGGAGCACTGTCGAACTTAGGGAGGCCGATCCGGACAGGATCCGGCAGCGGGACGTCCTATATATAAAACCATTTCGAAGGCCAGTCCTCAGATGCCTTCTTTGGGGTTTCGGATATATATCTGGTCCCGGCGATGCGCCTCACTTCGGCTCCACCCACTTGATATATTGACCCCTTCTGAGAACGGGGCACAAGGAAGAATAGCCTTTTCCACAGCGCGAAATGAGCCTCGTAGCCCAAAAACAGCTCGCAAAGGGCTACGAAGCCCGCGATATGCAATATGGAGGCAGGCGTGAGGTTGTGCAGCTAGAGGCCATAGAACTCCAGGAGCCCCGGAGAAACGAATGAATTGGAAATCCGAGCCCTCTTATTAAGTAAGGGACAAGGCATACCCGCTCTCCTCTGGAGGGATTGGGGGCGCTCTCTGCTTGCTCTCCGCCATTATAGGTGGCAAGTCCGGCTCGAACCGGGACCATATAGGCCGGGGGGAGAAATCCCTTGGTCTAGAGCGTCACTAGCTCGCTGTGCGGGATGGAGCATCTCTCCCAATCTCCAGGATGAGGGCTGGAAGGGCGAGAGGAGGAGCTGTGGCGGCCGGCCATGATAGAATGGACCTCTGTCGGATACGCTCTGATGAATACTCGCGGAGGGGAGAAGGTGTGGTTTGGATCTAAATCCTTGTCCCCTTAAATAGGCGGCTCATTCACGCGGCTAGTGGTGTAAATGTAAAAACACCCTGACTTTTCGTATTTGTTTGACACATGGAAGACGGCCATTCTTGGGCGTAGAAGCCAAGGAGCGCTACATTTACAAGAAACCGGACATTATTCAACAGGTACACGGAATTTGGAGGAGAACCCGCCTTGCAATGCCGAAGACAATCTGCGCGCCGGACTCGTCGTCATTGAAGCCTGGTTCGGGGGCTACTGAGGGAGTCCTGGATTAGGGGGTGTCCGGATAGCCGGACTATACCTTCGGCCGGACTCCTGGACTATGAAGATACACGATTGAAGACTTTGTCCCGTGTCCGGAAGGCACTTTCCTTGGCGTGGAAGGCAAGCTTGGCGATACGGATATGTAGATCTCCTACCATTGTAACTGACTCTGTGTAACCCTAGCCCTCTTCTGTGTCTATATAAACCGGAGGGTTTTAGTCCGTAGACACAATAATCATACCATAGGCTAGCTTCTAGGGTTTAGCCTCCTTGATCTCGTGGTAGATCTACTCTTGTACTACCCATATCATCAATATTAATCAAGCAGGATGTAGGGTTTTACCTACATCAAGAGGGCCCGAACCTAGGTAAAACATCGCGTCCCCTGCCTCCTGTTACCATCCACCTAGACGCACAGTTCGGGACCCCCTACCCGAGATCCGCCGGTTTTGACACCGACAGTGGCCATGGATCTTCCCACCCACCCAACCCAGGCTATCAGAACAAGTCTCAGACTCAAGCTCCGAGGGTAGGTCCTCCCACTCCTTATCATCGTCCGCTCTCAGAGGTTACTTGCAACAAGTGTCAGCATAAAGGTCACTATGCAAATAACTGCTTCAACCAAAGGCGCCTTCTGCCTCCTCCTCCTGTGAGGTCTTCAAGCAGTGGAGTGTTCAAACATAATCCCAAGTCTGCAAGGGTGAACATGTTGAACGTAGATCAAGGAGAGGATTCTTCAGAAGTGTTCATGGGTAATCTTCCAGTTAATGTTATTCCTGCACAAGTATTATTTGATACTGGTGCATCTATTTTGTTGATATCAGGACCTTTTGCATCCATGCACAATTTGCAAGCAGGAAAGAAAGGAGTCTGTATTTTTTTCAACTCCCATGTATAGCCAATAACAGACTTACCAGAAGTTGTGCATCCCAATGTGGCAAACATTTTGCTCGGGCTTGACTAATAAAAAGTAAAATAAGACAAGCATTTCAGATAAGTGAAATATTTAGATATTACTATTGTACTATGATTATTAGAGCTATGACGTGCTTGAACCATCTCATCTTGTTTCTGTTCTGGAATTTTTTCTTTAGAAAACATTCAACTACTTGCTCATCTTCACAATAATGGATCCACCTTTGTGCCCGAGGTCCTAGAATGCATTCGATGCACCTTGTTGGAGGATGTCATTGCGGTAAAGACTAAAGATATTGCATCTTTCACAATCATAGTGCAATGAGAGATAACAATCTGTTAGCAAGGCCTCTCATTGGGAAAAAAGCAATCAAAAGCGAGTGATGAATTTCATACCAAATGCACAAAAAATTAAAACCAATGTGCAACACATAAATCGTTGGCACAACGAGAACATGTATTAAATTCTATTTGCATAATTTTAAAAGGCCAGCAAAATGCATATCCCTATGCAGAACTTTGTAGTGAAGCTTTGCCTGTTGTATGGTGCCAATTGTGTTTTCACACAAGCAGCTTGTGATGCGGTCTGCTCCTGAATATGCATAGATTGTCTCTGACTTATAAAGGATCCAAAGCACATATGCTTGCATCACAGAACTATAAAGCTATGAGAAGCATTGTAGTGGAGTAATCATTTCGAGCAAATCAATAGCCATCATAATTCTTTCATTTTTTCTAATGATATATCATCCATATAGTTTCTCTTACATTATACATAGAACGTGAGAACCCAAAATTGTTATTCAAGCCTTATATACCATCTAACAAAATGCTATGCGTGTAGCATGTTTGACTCTATTATAAGTATATATCTGTTGAAGTTTGACATTAATTTAGAAAATATTGTGTACAAAACAAACATCCGTTGACAATTAAAATTGACCATAGGTGTTGTTTTGGATTGTCTTTTTCTGGATGTAAAAAAGCCAACATGCTATAAATGGGAGGCATAGTGGTTTCCAAGTTTGGCATAGTGGTTTGGACGGTCTAGAAGAGGAAATCGGATATGTGCATGCTGGGCATAGTGGTTTGTATGCTCAGCAACAATCTCCTCACTACAGTTCTACACATTCAAAGGTTGCCAACTTGTTAATTTAAGTAGTTCGATAGTTCTGCAAAGCAAACTATTCATAATTGTAATTAGAACTCAAATGCATAGCATATTAGGATACCTATGCTCAACGTGGACATCAAGAGAAACCTGAAGAACGACGGCAACTTGCAGGCTGCCCCTACATGCTTGGTATATACATACCTTCATTGTTGCTCTGCCTCTCTTTGGGTATTTATGGAGTCCTGGTGTTGATTTCTAATGCATGCTGCAAGAAGCTAGCATACCACCATGGCATGAGCACCGACCTGGTAAACTTCATGAAACACCAATCCATCTGCAGGAGGAAGATGCACATGAAGAAAGGATCCAACTATGGTAAAAGAGTAGATCACTAACCAAATTGAACAACGTATACCTCATCGATCTTGTATGTCTCCAGGTTTGTGATCACAAGACCCAATCCAGCAATAAGGCTTGTAATTCCAAACAAACCAAGAAGATTTAAACAGTGAGAACCAAAAATTAGGCATCACAAAGACAAACAAAGGGGAACTCAACACTGACACCCAAAATTAAGCATTAGGTCAAGAAGCATGCTTACATCAATCTGGTTATGCAGGTAACATGGAAGCTTCGCTGGCATGGTGGGCATGTGCAACGGATGGCAACGAAGATACAGGCGGGGAGGCGGGGATGGTCGGCGCTGAGGCCGGGCTTCTCCGTCATGTAGTCCACCTCCACCTGCAATAAACCATGGCGTTTGGCATGACTCGAGCGGATTACGGGGCGGGAGAACTGGAGCTCGCCTGGGGGCGGGGGTCGGGTTCGTGGTGGGCACTCTCCTCGAAGCCCTCGCCGGCTCCTGTGGCACTACTCTTCCTGTCCCTGTGGCGGTAGCGGTGGCAGGGGTGGCCGCGCTTGGTGTCCCGCGGGTCGGCTCGCCAGCGGGGGTGGCGGTGGGCATGATCATCGTCCGCACTTAGCAGAAGTGAACGAGGCGACCCCCTCCTCCTCGGTGCCTCCACTGCGCTCCTCTCTCTGGCGACAACGACATCTGGCAGGAGATAGACGAGATCAGGAGCGAGGGGTCGAGGAGAGGTGGGGCCGATGGGACGTGCGACGATGGGTGGGAGCGTGGGCTAGTTTTTCGGGTTTGTATATGCGTGCGGGATCGAGCGTTTTATTGCGTGATGGGTGGGAGGAGGTCGATCGTGGCTATTTATTTTTTAGTCATGGCTTTTCTGTTTTTTGTTTTATCGCGCGGAGAGAGAGGGAATCATAGGAGGGTGGGATGGAGGGGAGCGAGGCGATCGTGAAGGCTAAACTATCGAGGTTGAACCATCACGACGTTCGATTTTCCTTTAATAGTAGAGATATACAAGCTTCTGCCAATGTGGATACCTCTGCCTGGACTCAATAAGCAGCTCACTGATGTAGTAAACCGGCCGCTGAACTGGATGCTCCTTGCCTGATTCCTTCCTTTCCGCCACAATGGCTACACTGACAGCTCGGCTATTGGCAGCCACATATAACACCAAATGCAGCTTATCAATGGGAGCAGCAAGAACCGGCGGCTCAGCCAACTTTTTCTTCAGGGCCTCAAACGCCTTATAAGCAGCAACACTCCAAACAAAGTGATTTGTCTTCTTCATCATCCGGTGAAGAGGGATGTCCTTCTCACCAAACCGGCTTACGAACCGGCTTAAGGCTGCAATACGACCCGCCAAACGCTGACCATCATTGATACACGCCGGTTTAGCCATTGAGGTGATAGTCTTTATCTTCTCTGGGTTAGCTTCAATACCTCGTTTTGAAATCAGAAAACCCAAGAGCTTGCCTGCTGGCACACCAAAGACACACTTGGCCAGGTTAAGCATCATCTTGTTGACCCGGAGATTATGAAAGATCTCTTTCAAATCATCTATCAAGGTTTCCTTCTTCCTGGACTTCACCACAATATCATCCACGTAGACATGAGCATTGCGCCCAATTTGATCATGAAGACAATTCTGCACACACTGCTGGTAAGTCGCCTGGCCCCGCTTGAGCCCAAAAGGCATAGACACGTAACAGAAGGCTCCAAAGGGAGTGATGAAGGCTATTTTCTCCTAGTCCTTAACTTCCATCTTGATCTGATGATAACCAGAATAAGCATCCCAAAAATTCAAATGCTCACAACCCGCTGTAGCATCAATAATCTGATCAATACAGGGGATAGCAAAGGGATCAATCGGACAAGCCCTGTTTAAATTCATATAATCCGCACACATGCGCCTGGTGCCGTTTTTCTTAAGCACCAGCACCGTGTTAGCCAACCACTCAGGATGAAAAACTTCAACAATGAACCCAGCCGCCAAGAGCCGGGCTACCTCCTCACCAATAGCCTTACGCCTCTCTTCATTTAAACGTCGAAGAAATTGCTTGACGGTTTAAACTTTGTATCAATATTGAGAGTGTGCTCAGCGAGTTCCCTCGGGACGCCTGGCATATCTGAAGGCTTCCATGCAAAGATGTTCCGGTACTCATAGATGAACTCGAAGAGCGCGCTTTCCTATTTCGGATCCAGATTAGCACTGATGCTGAACTGCTTGGATGAGTCGCCAGGAACAAAGCCAACTAGCTTAGTGTCATCTGCTGACTTAAACTTCAACAAGGGGTCAACATTATCCGTGTAAAATTTCAACTCTTCTATTGCACAAACAGATTCAGCATAAGCGGCATCACCTTCTTCACACTCCAAGGCTACCTTGCGACTTCCATGCACTGTGATTGTGCCCTTGTGACCCGGCATCTTAAGCTGTAAGTAAACATAACAAGGCCTTGACATGAATTTAGCGTAAGCCAGCCGTCCAAACAGAGCATGATAAGGGCTCTTGATTTTAACCACTTCAAAGGTCAGTGTTTCAGACCTAGAATCATACTCATCCCCAAAGGCAACCTCCAAAGATATTTTACCCACTGGATATGCCGACTTACCAAGCATCACACCGTGAAAAACTGGGTTTGACAGCTTAAGATTTTTGTCGGTAAATCTCATGCGACGGAAAGTTTCATAGTAAAGGATATTGATGCTGCTACCTCCATCCATGAGCACTTTAGTGAACTTCTATCCTCCAACCTGAGGTGCCACCGCTGGCTCAACGGCGTTCACTGCCATTTTATGGAGCTTCTGATCCCGCTAACATAAACTCGTGGTGACGAAGTGGTACTGCCCACTATTCAATTGCTTTGGGTTACTATGATAACCAGACTGCTACTGATTCTCCTGATTATTCTGTTGATTGTAACCTCCCTGATTGCCTTGGCCTTGAAAACAGGTATTTGAACTGCCACCTCCATGACCTGGATCCTGAACCGCCATTTGGGCCATGGTTATTCTGGACAAGATGGGAATTCCTGAACTCTTTCATGATAAAACAATCCTTCCACGAATGGATAGATGGCTTCTCATGTGTTCCGTGCTTCGGACACGGCTGATTCATTATTGCCTCGAGGTTGAATTTTGTCCCTCCAGACTGAGCCGGCCTCCCCTTGTGACACTGGTTACCATTCCGCACACCAGTGTTGGCAACAAAGTCTAAATTACCGTCGGCTCTATGCTTACTGTTGCCACCCTGATTGGACGGGTTGTACTGCTGCCCCTTCATGCCGCTACTCTTTTTCCCTTACCCGGCCTTTCATCATCAGACTCGGGGTCCTTGGTACTATCAGAGTCGGCATACTTGACAAGGGTTGCCATGAGCTCCCCCATGTCGCTTCAATGGCGCTTAAGACGCCCAAGCTTCTGTTTGAGAGGGAGGAAACGACAATTTTTCTCCAACATTAAAATTGATGAGTCGACATTGATATTATCTGATGAGTGTATGATAGTTGAGACCCGGCGCACCCAGTTGGTTGTTGACTTGCCTTCACCTTGGACACAAGAAACCAAATCCACGATTGGCATAGGCTTCTTGCACGTATCTTTAAAATTTTGAATAAAACGGGCCTTCAACTCCGCCCACGACCTGATGGAGTTGGCAGGCAGCCCCTTTAACCAAGTAAGAGTCGGCCCTTCTAACATCATGGTGAAATACTTAGCACACACTGCTTCACTAACATCCAGCATCTCCATGGCCATCTCATAACTCTCAACCCAAGCCTTAGGAGGTTGATCTGCCATGTAATTAGGCACTTTGCGAGGACCCTTGAAATCCTTGGGCAAGTGCTTGTCACACAGAGCCGGCACTAAACAGGTCACACGCAAGGTTCTAGAGGTCACGCCTGTCTCTACTGAGGTTGTCGGCTAAACCGGAGACAGTCGATGAGCCACTTGCTGAGCTGCCAGCTTGGCCTCCCAACGCGCCCTGCCTTGACCCACCAGGGTCTGAGCATTGGCACCGCCGCACGCCGGATTACTGCAATGTTCACTGCTTGAGACCGTTGGTTCGTCAATGTGCCTGCTATAACTTTGGCTTGGACGAGGGGTTGAATGGATCCGCTCGTGTAGTGACCCGACCTCAAACGGTCAAGTCTCTGTGCTTTAGTGTCATCCCTGGATCGGTAATGCTGACACACACAGTACTCAAGGATTTATAACAGAGTAGCAATCACACACTTATTACATCGAATGTCTGCAAAGAGAACTTATTACAATAAATATGGCTTAAGGCCATCTAATACGATAACAACGGAAGGCTTGGAAGATAAAGTGAGTCAATCAACTCCAATGGCATAGCTGAGCTGCATGGCAACGACCTAACGAACCTTACACCTCGTCTGAAAAATCTGCAACATAATACGTTGCAGCCCGAAAACGGGTCAACACATGGAATATGCTGGCAAAATAACACAGTAGAGCAGGAACGGAATAATGCTATCACTACATGCATATTTGGCTGGTGGAAAGCTCTATGGTTATAGTTTGCGAAAAACCAATTTTTCCTTACAACAAAGAAATAGATTTTAACTTAACTATCATGGTAGTTGAAACATCATTGAGAAGGTTCCTCCAACTCAATCCCAATTAAGGTGATTAACAACCCAAAAATATTATTTTTAGGGTGATGAGATACATAAGATACTCCAAGTACTAGATACTCAAGATTATCCATAACTAGGGACACGGCTAACCATGATTAGTTTATACACTCTGTAGAGGTTTGCGCACTTTTCCCCACAAGAATCGATCTCCTCCGTTGGTTTTCTCGCACTACAGGGTGTTTGAGAAATGGATGACCGAGACATAGTCTTTCAGAAACATTAACTCTCTACTCCGGGCAGACCATACCAAACCTACAAACCCACTACCTGCTGATCCACCTCTTCAAGAGCTTCACGTAACTTACTCAACTATGCTAGAGCCCATAATAGCTTGTGGCTGCACACGTAAGTTTCTAGCATGAATAATCTCAGCTCCCTTTGAGCTTGGGTGGCTGTCCATAGGAAGATCACACGGGTACTCCGGGATTTCCAAAAATACAGGCAGCACTGGGTACTCCATGTGCCTCAATCCACCCAGATCTGTATTTAAGTTGCCACCTTAATTTGAACCATTAATTAACAATCTCACATCTATCATGGATTTCACTCACCCAAACCACGTCTACGAGCATAGCGTAGCAATATAAGCAACTAATAGAAGTAACTCCCAGGGGTTTTAATGTAATAGGGTAATAGGTTCTACCTCATTAGCTACATAAGCAATCAAGCTAAGAAACACGGGTAAATCTCAAATAAGAAGATCTAACCAAAAAGTTCAACTTAAGAACTCCGATTTGCAAAAAGAATCAAATCAAACGGAGCAACAAAACTGAAATGGCGAAAGAAACAAGATCCATTTACTAATCTGGACCTAGGTCAAATTTTACAGTAGCAAAAACTTGTGCAAGTTGGTTAAGTGGAAAGAAGGTCTCGATACGAAGACCTAGGCACTTGAATCGCCTGATTCCGATTAACGAGCGAAAAGATAAACTAGAACGAAAATTGGATCAGAATTCGCGATCAGAAATAATTGCGGAATAATCCGATAAAAGGAAACTGACGAACAGGCTAACGAACGAGCGTTCGTTGTCTGTAACTAACGGGCAAAAACTGTTCGTTAAAACAAACGTCCGCGAAAAAGAAAAACCGGAAAAAAACCGGCGAACTAAAAAACAGGCTAGGGTTTTTCTAAAAAATCGATTGGTTTTAAAAAAAACGAACGATAGCGAGGTACCTCCGGCGTGGCTCCAGCGAGGCGGGGCTCGGGCAGCGGGGCGGCAGGGCCCGCGGGGCAGCGGGGCGGCCGCGCCGCGGGGTAGCGAGGGCGGTGGCGGCTCGTGGGAGGCGGTGGGGCGCGGCTCGGGAGCGGGCTGCGGGGCGGCGGGGTGGTGGTGGTGGCGGGGCTCGGCGGCGGCCTTTAAAGGGGGCAGGGGCGGTGGCTTGCTTGGGCGAGGGGGCGCCCGGGGAGGAGTCCGGCTCGGACTCCCCTCGACGTCCGAGCTACGCACGGCGGCGCGCGCGCGAGGGAGACGGCCGGGACGGGCCGGCTGGGCTTCGACCCAGCTGGGTCCGGAAACCTTCTTTTTTTAATATATATATATATATATATATATATATATATATATATATATATATATATATATATATATATATACTAGCAAACATGCCCGTGCGTTGCAACGGGAGAATGAAATTTATCATGAGTCCCAATAAGCATTGCTCAAGATTGTCCTTGCTGCTTACCCTTTAAGCTGATGGTGCATGTGTTAAATTTATGTGAATCAAGGTAGATGGCTCACCATCAAGGTAGGGACCACATGGATGTTGACGTCACGGATTGAATGGCCTTGAACATCTCATCCATCGAAGGCATTTCATCGGTCGGCGTCTACATCCCATTGAGCAACTGCGTCTCCTTTACATTACCCGACCTGTTGTGACGAGTAGCCACGGGAGGAGCATTCGTCGACGGGCTTGAGAGCTTGTATGATGACTGGCACATCATCCACATGAGCGGCCTGCATTACAATAGGTGCAGTGGCATGTGGAAGGCAGCATTGTGCTCTTTGACGTGTCGCTTGAACGGCGTGAACAACGACTTCTGTCGCCTTGCACCATTGTAAGGCAGCATTGTGCTCTTTGACGTGTCACTTGAACGGCGTGAACGATGACTTATGTCGCCTTGCACCATTGCGATGGTGGGATTTGGTTGTCATTGTGTCGTCATGGCTACGGAAGGGGCTTGGGCTCTTTTAGACTTTATTATATTTTGTTTTTTATATAATCTACTGTTTTAGAGTTTGTTTTTAGTTTTATTGCCCGATAGTAGACTAAGTTTGTACGGATTGAGCAATGATGATGTGAATGCATGTGCTAGCAGAACTTTTGTTTTCTTTTATATTACCAGGCAGTGTGGTTAGCTAGTTAGTTCGCTCAAAAAAATCCACACACATACACCGAACGACAAGATTCACAGAGATTTCACATGATGGAGACGTAGAGTAGTGCTGGTTGCATATTAGTCAGAATTTGTGTTGGCTGATCGACGTGTGGCTTTGCCGCCGCTGGTTTCAGCTGCATCTGAATCAAAATAAAATAAAATCCCAGCCTAGCCGGATCAACAGGCAAGGCCCAGCCTGGGAGACGTAGAGTAGTGCTGGTTGCTTATTAGTCAGAATTTGTGTTGGCTGATCGACGTGTGGCTTTGCCCGCCGCTGGTTTCAGCTGCATCTGAATCAAAATAAAATAAAATCCCAGCCCAGCCGGATCAACAGGCAAGGCCCAGCCTGGCCGCCAGGCATCTTGACGCCAACCCCAGCCACAACACGCACGCGAGGGGATAAGCCCCAGGCCACACGTATCCCCTCGCGCCGCTCCTCTCTCCAACCTGTGGCCGAGACCCCGCTTGCCTCCCTCGATTCTCCTCTCCTCTCTCCTCTCACTTGCAAGCCCCCAATCACCGTCGGCCAGCTCTCCTTTCCTCGACGCTCCCTCCCGATTCCCTCAGGAGTCACGCCCGAGCGCCCGAGGAGAGGAGCTCCTAGAGCACCGGCGCCCGCCGCCGGCAAGACCACGGCCAGGTCGTCCCTTCTCCCTTCCCCTTTCTTCCTCCTGTCTCCTCCCCTAGCTCTCTCTCATGCCGTGTCTCCCTCCCTCTCTTTTCCCTACAGGAGCTCCCCACGCGCCATGGAGTTTGCAGAGGACCTCCCCTGCCTCACGCCGCCGCCTCGTTAGCCCCACACCCGGAGCGCGCCACTGCGGCACCTCTCATTCTCCCTCTTTTCCTTTCTTCTCCTCCCTGAATCGTCCTCACCCCCCACGCATCTCTCTCCCTCTATGTGTTCCAGGAAACGGCCATGGCCGAGCGCCAAGCCGAATCGAGCTCTGACGCCCTCTGCTATCCGTCGTGCCGGCCAGCCTCCTCTACGCCGGGGCCCTGCAGCCATCCAACCGCCTCGGATCTCGCCGGACCCGTCCGGATCGGGACTCGCGTTGCCCGCCGAGCTTGCCACCTGCGCTGTCGCTGCCTTCTGTCGAGCAGGAGCTCGTCCGTGGACTCCTCTGCTCCCGTCGACCGAGCGAGAAAATGCCCATGACCCCCGTGGATAGCACCGCAGTGGGTGCACTCTACACTGCGCTGCCTCACTGCTCCCGCTGCCGCCGCCTCGTCTCCCCTCCTTTCTCCAGTTTTTCCTCCCTCCATCTTCCCGTCTCCTTCCTGACAGGAGCCAGATGCCATGAATTCTCCCGGGAAGTCGCGCTCCGGCCTTAATCATCGTCACCGGCGACCCCCGTCCTCACCGCCCGCCTCCGAATCCTTCCCAGCCCCTGCCGTGCATGGATCCATTCGCTGCAAGCTCCAGCCGTCGCGCCGCCGCCGTTCTACAGATCGCGGGTTGAATAGATGAAAACACAGGGTCCTGTTTGTAAATTCGAAACATTTTTCTGACTGAGTAAAGCGTGTACTGCGGGTTAATTTCTAAAAAATGGGGGGACTTTTCTGCAAAACGGCCGGCGACGTACGACCAGAAGCAGTCGCTGCTTTATTAGTAGGGAAGATATACACACACACACATATATATATATATATATGTGGGGTCGCGCTATTCGTCACCCTGGGTGAGGAATAGTTATTCTTCACCCCCCCTCTATTTTACCATCAATGCACCGTATTTTATGTTCCGTAAGTTTTATCTTATTTCCGACGCAAAAAGGGACCGTAAGAAAATATATAATCGACGTAAAAAATATTTTATATTATGTAAAATTGTAAACCTAAAAACATAGTCTAAAATATACATAAACTATAAATTTTCTTGTCTTATGACCTATTTTTTTTTCTCATGTCAAATTTTACGTAGTGAATCAATAGAAATGTAACTGTTTGAATTCCAAACGTAACTTAATTATTTAATGATTGTAAGATTATCTCAGGTGAATAATAACTTATTCTGCACCTTGGGTGATGAATAGTAACACTATATATATATATAAACACTATTCTGATCACGGGATCAGAATAATATTCTGATCACAACCTGAACTGCCTGAGTAACGCGCCTGAATTTCCCTGTGTACGAACCTGAACTTCTGGCTATCTTCGCAACCGGGGCTTCTACCGCGATTTTTTCCGATTATTCATGTTGTTTGTGATGCAAGTGTAATGTGGACACGGTTTTTAGCAACTAAATACTCGTTTTAAATAGGAATCTCACTCATAGGAGGATTTTGCACTCGGGTCGTGATGAACTCGCGTTTTTTGCAATTTTACTGCCTGAGTTGTTCGACCTGAACTTCCCCATGTGCTAGGTGGAACTTCCGCCAACATTGCCCAAATGGGGCTTGCTATATACCGTTGGAAAGCTATGGACACCAGTATCATCACCTAAGTTAAATTTTTGGCAAAATGTAAGCGGTTTAAGAGCAATTTTGAAAATCGTTTTTTCTTCACACAAAAAACGTGAATCGTATTTTCGATCGCATTTCTAAACTGTTTATCAGAATGAGGCAAATAATATTGCGTTGGAAAGCTGCTGAAAAACCGCTCATTCCACATGTTGAAGGTTTTCTCTAATTCCCTATGGTTAAAGAGTAATTTGGAAAATCGTAAAATTTCAGAAACTGAACAGCCGACTTCGTGTTTTCGATGTCATTTCTAAACGGATAATCCAATTGAGGCAAATGATATGGCGTTGGAAAGCTTATGGGATTGCGCTAATTTTTCATGTTAAAAGTTTTTTCTAATTTTCAATGGTTTAAAATTAATTTAGAAAATGATACAAGTTCCACCGAGTTTGTATTTTCGAGCTACTTTTTTAACCGTACGTCCAAATGCAGCAACTGATATGGCATTGGAAAGCTTGAAGAAATGCGAAACTTTTTTGTATATATTGTTTCTCCTAATTCATTACGGTTTTATGTCAGTTTTGAAAATGGCTAAAAACATATTTTTGTCGTAATTTCTATAAATTTCATCGGAATGGGGCAAATAATATACCGTTGAAAAGCTAAGGAAAATGTGAAACTTTTTCATGTTGATGGTTTTCTATGATTCCCAGCCGTTTTCAAGTAATTTGGAAAATGGCGAGGGCATTCGTTCTGCCTTTATTGCGAAACAGATCCTTCGAAAATGCACCACGTGAAGTACCTGAACTTCTCGGCATGTCTACTTGAACTTCACTCTGTTTTTCACGTGTTTTTTTGCTCGTAGATCTCCATCCACTGCTAGTAGCTCTCCATCCATTCACCGGAATTGAGCAGGTGATATACCGATGGAAAGCTGTTGTAAACACGCAACTTTCCCGTGTTGATCATTTTTTCATACTCGCGACGATTTTAAAAGTTTTTCATCTAAAATTCACTCAGCGTAGTAGTTGAACTTCCTTCTGTGTTCACGTTGAACTTCTGTGACGTATTTTTGTTTGTAATTTTCTCATCCATTCGTTAGTGTTACACAAATAATATTCCTTTTGTACAAACGTCTCTCACAATAAATTTTTTAACTTTCTGTGACAAAGGACTTGAACTTACACAAATGATATTCCTTTTGTTTTGAGGTAAATTAGAAAATGGCGAGATCATGATTTATGCGTTCATCGCGAACGGAAATGCACTGCGTGAAGTATTTGAACTTCTCGGGCATGTCTGTTTGAACTTCACTCTATTTTTTACGTGATGTTTTTTGCACTACTTGAATTAGTTGAACTTCTGGGGCATGTCTGTTTGAACTTCACTCTGTCTCACTTTATTTTATTTTCTTATATGAAATACACACCATGTAGTATGTGAACTTCCGGTTGTTATCACTTTGAACTTCTCTCTGGTTTGAGAGAGTTAATTTAAAACACACAAAAACACATTTTTTTATGTATTTTGGACATCTAATTAGACGGTGAACCTCTCTCACAAGATTTTTTTTGAACTTGTCCTCACCGAGCACTTGAACTTCTAGCATTTTTTCATTTATGGGTTGTTTTTAAAAGTGCAAAAAATGGCGTTGTGTTTTTTATTTTTTGAACAGGTATATCCTAGGTTTTAATAAACTCTGAACTTCTCTGTTATTTTGATTTGAACTTCACCTTTTTATATTTTGAGTAAAGTATAGTATTTGACTTTTATACGGAAATGTAAGGTAAACCTCTCTCGCAAGAATTTTTGGACATCTCCGGACAGAGCACTTGAACTTCTTCCAACAAACCTTTTAAGCTTTTATTTTTCTATACTTTTATTCTCACCTAAAATGCATTCCTTGCAGTACTCGAACTTCTCTATGTTTTGACCTTGAACTTCTGTCATGTATTTTTGTTCAACCTCTCTCACATGAATTTTTGATAGATATTTCTTTTGAAATACCAAAAACAACAACATTTTTTCTGTATTTTAAACATGTAAATATATGATGAATCTCTCTTACAAGAATTTTTGAACATTCTCGAGCAGTGCACCTGAACTTCTAGCAGCAAATGTTCCAGACTTTACCTTTTTTATTCTCATATGAAACAAACTCCACACAGTAGTTGGAGTGTTATGTGTTTCACATTTGAACTATGCCGACATTTTAAGGTAACTTTTAACCCCCATTATTTTGTATAGTAAACATCAAACTCCTCTGTTATTTTAATTTGAACTGATTGGTTATTATTTTAAGAAACAAGAAATCCATTTTCTTTTAATAAACATCGACCCGCTCTATTTTTTAAATATGAACTTCTTACTTTTAGTTTTGTAGAAATAGGGAAAATATGAGTTGTTTTATAAACATTTGATCTTCTCGATTATTTTCATTCGACTTATTGGTTTCATTCTTTAGCAACGAGAAAAAACTTTTTTTTGTTGACAAGCATTGAACCGCTCCATTATTTAAATTTGAACTTCTAGGTTTTTTTCTTCTAGAAACCGAGGAAATCCATTTCTATAAATTATTCGAACTGCTCTATTATTTTAATTTGACCTTCTTGGGCTTTTTTAGCAACGCTGAAAAATGTATGTTATTTTACAAATATTGAGCTGCTTTTGTTTTAATTTGATCTTGTTGGTTATCTTCTTTCAATAAGTAGAAAATCCATGGGAAAAATTGTACACCCGTAACACTTTTTTTAGAACTCTTGATTTTTATTAATTTGTAACACGCACACACAGCTAGTGCACACACTACATCAACAAACCACATGCACTAATGCATGCACGTTTTTCCTTACAATACAATTTCTTTGCATTAGGCTCGAGTTGTAAAGAAGTATATTCTCCTTAGTAAGTTAGATTTAAGAGTAATATAATAATGGTACTTGAGAGGCGGAGTAAGTGGATGGCCACATGAGAAGCGGTGGCTTCTTTCTCCACCACAACTTCATTTTATTTTCCTATCCACTCACCACACACACATATCATGAAACATACAACTTTGCCCGTCTATTTCTTTCTAAACTTTCAGCAGGGGGATCTCTGAACTTTCAGCTTAATTTTCTTTACTCACTATAGATCGCATTACTAGTAGCAGTACGGATGCTACTGCATCTCGTCCCATTTTGTCCATGGAACTTGTGCATCCTCGGAAGATGAGGTGGAGCACCAGGGTGGAGGCAGTGAGCTTGCGGACAAGCTGCATCCAGTTTTTGATGGCTGGAATCGTCCCGAACCCGTGAACAGCAGCGGCTGCGGTGCGGCTCCGCAATAGTTGGTGAAAGCCGCAGGCTGGGAAGGCCCTTGCTCCATGTTGCGGTAGCTAGCATCCACGCAGGCGGAGGACGAATCTCTCGAGCTGCCACTTTTTCAGAGCCCGGACTGCTACAAAATCTCTGCCCCGTCGCTCCGTCGTGGTCGGTGACGAGCAGCAGGAGAGACGGCCGTCATAGGGAGCAGCGGAGCTGGGTGTCGGGCTCATCGGTGGGGAGCACCAGGGAGGGGGAGGGGGCGCGGTGGAGGGAGGTAGGTCCGTGCGAGGAGACCGGTGGCTGGGTCCCGGGAGAAGGCCTGCTGCGGGGTTGCAGGAGGCGGGGTCCGGCCACGGCAACGTTTGTGGTAGGCGGCGGCGGGGCGTGCAGGAGGTCACGCGGTGGTGGGGGATCCCGGGTGGTCGGGGCAGCGGTGGGGGAGTCGGGGAGGTCACGTGGCGGCGCGGGGGAGGTGGTTTTGGGGCGGGGCATGAGTTTGGTGGTGATGAGATCGGGGGTGGGTGTCTTTTTTGTCGCTGCAGTTGCAGGAGTTCGGCAACACCGCTCGCGCTCCTTATAGAGGCCGTCGTGATCCAAATAGTTATTCTGATCCCAAGATCAGAATAGTTCTACTATGTATATATATATATATATATATATATATATATATACATAAACACTATTCTGATCACGGGATCAGAATAATATTCTGATCACAACCTGACCTGCCCCACTAGTAGTACGTTGAACTTCCGTGTGAACTGGGTTGAACTTCCGCCAACATTGCCCAAATGGGGCTTGCGATATACCGTTGGAAAGCTATGGACACCAACATCATGACCCAACTTAAATTTTTGGCAAAATATAAGCGGTTTAATAGCAGTTTTGAAAACCATTTTTTCTTCGCACAAAAAATGTGAATCGTATTTTTGATCGCATTTCTAAACCGTTTATCGGAATGAGGCATATAATATGGAGTTTGAAAGCTGCTGTAAAACTGCTTCTTCCACATGTTGAAAGTTTTCTCTAATTCTCTATTGTTAAAGAGTAATTTCAAAAAACGTAAAATTTCGTAAAACCGAACAGCTGAGTTCATTATTTCGAAGTCATTTCTAAACGGCTAATCCAATGGAGGCATATGATACGGCGTTGGAAAGCTTATGAAAATTTGCTACTTTTTCATCTTGAAAGTTTTTTTCTAATTTTGAATGGTTTAAGAGTAATTTAGAAAATGGTCAAAGTTCTACCGAGTTCGTATTTTCGAGCTAATTTTTTAACCGTCCGTCCGAATGCAGCAAATGATATGGCGTTGGGAAGCTTAAACAAATGTGAAACTTTTTGGTATGTATTGTTTCTCCCAATTCTTTACGGTTTTAAGTCAGTTTCGAAAATGGCGAAAATGTATTTTCACCGTAATTTCTACAAATTTTTTGGTATGTACTGTTTCTCCCAATTCTTTACTTTTTGTAATGGGGCAAATAATATACCGCTGAAAAGCTACAGAAAATGCAAAACTTTTTCATGTTTTCAAGTAATTTGGAAAATGGCGGGATCATGCGTTCTGCCTTCATCGCGAAACAGATTCTTCGAAAATGCACCGCGTGAAGAACCTGAACTTCTCAGCGTGTGTGCTTGAACTTCACTATGTTTTTCATGGGATTTTTTTGCTCTCAGATCTCCATCCACTGCTCGTAGCTCTCCATCCACTCACCGGAATTGAGCAAGTGATATACCGATGGAAAGATGATGTAAACACGCTACTTTCCCGTGTTGATCGTTTTTTCATACTCACAACGATTTTAAAGTTTTTCATCTCAAATTCATTCACTATAGTAGTCGAACTTCGTGCCGTTTTCACGTTGAACTTCTGTGACGTATTTTCATTTTTAATTTTCCCATCCATTTTCATCAGTCTTACACAAATGATATTTCTTTTGTACAAACCTCTCTCACAATATTTTTTTAACTTTCTTCGACCGAGGACTTGAATTTACACAAATAATATTCCTGCTGTTTTGAGGTTAATTAGAAAATGGCGAGATCATGATTTCTGCGTTCATCGTGAACTGAAATGCACTGTGTGAAGTAGTAGAACTTCTGGGGCCTGTCTGTTTGAACTTCACTTTGTTTTTGAAGTGTTGTTTTTTGCACTGCATGAAGTAGTTGAACTTCTGGGGCATGTCTGTTTGAACTTCACTGTGTTTCACTTTATTGTATTTTTCTTATATGAAACACACACACCATGTAGTACGTGAACTTCCGGTTGTTATCACATTCAACTTCTCTCTACTTTGATAGAGTTATTTTAAAACACAAAAAACAACATACTTTTTATGTTTGTTGGACATCTAAATACACGGCGAACCTCTCTCACAAGAATTTTTCGAACTTTTCCTCGTCGAGCACTTGAACTTCTAGCAACCATTTTTTCGTTTATGAGGTTGTTTTTAAGAGTGCAAAAAATGGCGTTGTGTTTTTATTTTTTGAACGGGTAAATCCTAGGTGTTAATAAACTACGAACTTCTCTGTTGTTTGAATTTGAACTTCAACTTTTTATATTTTTGAGTAAAGAATTGTGTTCGATTTTTATACAGAAAAAATCGAACATAGAAATACGAGGTGAACCTCTCTCACAAGAATTTTTGAACTTCCCTGTACAGAGCACTTGAACATCTTTCAACAAACCTTTTATGCTTTTTTTCTATGTTTTTATTCTCACCTGAAATGCATTCCTTGTAGTACTTGAACTTCTCGTTGTTTTCACTACGAACTTCTGTCGCAATTTTGTGTGTACGTCGAATTACATGCAACTGAATGTCGGACGCCATTTTCTTGCCATTTTAAAACATGTAATTGGAGGTCGGACATCCCGCAATATAAAATTCTGAACCGTGCATGGAGGTGCACGTGAACTTCTTACAACAAATCTATGTTTTTTATATACTTCAAACTTCTCTGTTATTTTAATTTAAACTTCTTAGTCGTATTTTTAGAAAGGGAATATGTTTTTAAATAAGCATCAAACCTTTTTTTTTGTAAATTGCACTTCATAGTTTTATTTTTCTTAGAAACGGTAATAATTTGAGTTTTCCGTATACATCGAACTACTCCTTTATTTTAATGTGAACTTCATCTTTTTTTCTTTAGTAACAAGGAAAATCTAAGTTTTTTATAAATATCGAACTTCTCGATTTTTGTAATTTGGACTTCTTGGTTTATTTCTTTTAGTAACAGAAAAATCCTAGGTTTTGTAACAAATATTCAACCAGTTCTTTAATTAAATTTTAACTAGAGTTTTTTTATTTAGAAATCATTAATTTTTTTATGAATTTTGAACAGCTCTATTTTTAAAATTTGAACTTCTAGTTTTTTATTTTTGAACTTCTTATTTTTCATTCTTTAATAATAAGGAAAATATGAATTTTGTATAAACATCGAGCTGCTCCTTTTTTAATTTGGAATTTTTGGGCCTTTTCAATTATTTATTTTAACAAAGAACCACTCATATTTATTTATTTGAGCTTTAGTGAAAACTCAATTCTTGTTTAGACATGTGATTTTTTTGTATCATTGTAGTTTTTCAGTTTTTCAGTAGCAATTGCAAAAGTTTTTAATATCTAGAGAGTTCAAACAGTAGCAATTGCAAAAGTTTTACAGTTTGGTTACATGTGATTTCTTTTGTATCATTGTAGTTTGGAAAAACATAGACACATACAGGCGAGAGAATTATGTGTGCACAAACTAGATATCAATACACAAACTCTCTAGGGAGTAATACAGAACTCTCACGGAAGTGAGACACGAACTACTTTTGTACATAGTCTTTTTTTCTTGTATTACTCCCTAGAGAATACGACGTCCGTCCTTCAGTTAACATACTTTACCTTCCCGAACACAACATTTTGACCTTTGCATAAACAAAAAATTAAAAGTCAATTATTTTTGCACAGTAATACAATATTTTTTCTATATCCATTTTTGGAGATGATATCTTCATTCACCTTTTGCTGTTGACACTGAAGAACACAACAAACAATGAGTAGGACGGGAGAGATGGACATCGGGACTTGTGTTCTACCTGAATTTCTAAAGATTTTTGAACTCGTTTGATGTTTCAAACAAACGTCGTTTCCTTTTTGTTTTTTTAAGAGACCATGCTGCAAAACTACGCCAAAAACAATCACAAAATGCATTCAGTTTTTTTGTTCCATCACACACATGAACACCTGAAGAGCAAGATTACAAAGTACAGAAAATAAATTCCATGCATTTCTTGTTTTTTTCTATTCGGGATTGCACCAAGCAAAGTACATGTGTCTACTATGAACAAACCACCTCACCAAATCAACAAGGTTCATATGAATTTCAGACAGAGAGAGGGAGAGATGGAATGGATGGTTGTTGAATTTATATGTGCAGCCGTGAGGAAGTGCAGAGGAGCAGTCCGCGGCGACGGCTGGGCGCAGTCCATGGCGACCACAGTGCCCGCGGAGGTCATCCCTAGCCCAGTCCGACCAGGATCTGTTGCTAATTGACCACCCCCACTGCCTGGATATGATGCGAGCGAGCTGAAATTTATGAAAACATAATTCTCAAGTGCCCTTGAAAGTTACGAACTCATTTTTGTTCCCTTCATGTATTACTTCCAATTCAGCTCAAAGATATATAATATTACTCTCTACTACAAAAAATCTGAACCAATGCAAGACTGGTATAAGGATAACATTTTTCTACAAATTGATCATTCCATCCATCGTTATATATTTTAACATATGAGTAAGTACTAGAGCATATTTATGTGTACTTATTCTGAATTCATTTTTAGTGCTATTTACTACAGTCATTTTATGTGTACTTAACAAAATGGTGTAAGTGTTCAGGGTGAGAGGAGCCAAGTTGCCAAGGTCACAGCCTCTCTGAAGTAAGTATGCCTGTAGCCAAAATTTACAAGGAAGAAAGCAACTTTTTGAATGTACTAAAAAAATACTCTCTGAACTTTAATCCCCTGCCACTTTGAACTTCAGCCACGTCCAGCACCCTAGAGAGACGCACGCCACACCCAGCCATCATCGGCCATCGCATGCCCGTTGGGGTGAAGCTGCTGCATGGCGCACTCCATCTGTAGCTTCAATGGCTGAAAAGGAAACTGCGTGGGAGGAAAAGAAGCACCATGAGCTAGCTGAAACAGAGGTGAAGAAGTAGCAACAAATGCAGCAGGCGAGAGGCCTAAAGAGCTTTGCGTGGAGGCGGTGTATGGACATGTAGGGGCGACTAGGGCGGGAATGGATGCCAGCCACGTCGGCGAGGAATGAACATGAAGATGATTGGTGCTTCATACGAGGTGCAGACTATCAAGCTCGTCCCCATCTCTCATTTTCTCTCCACACTCTGAACATAAAAAGGTAGGAAAGATGGTTGATGCTCCCTCCAGCTTGGGGAAATTACTACAGAGAAGAAAAATTGAAGATTTTGTTGCTGGTGCTTCATACGAATGAAACCACCTACTCCTTGAATTACTTCATCAGCAGGGGAACACATCGGACATCAAATGCGTCCGTGCTCATCCTTTTTTCTATATTTTGGTGACGTTCAACTTTTGCCTGCAGATTTGTAGTAGCCTAGCAGGTCAAGCATTCAACAACCATCTTGCTGAAATAAAATGGGTGAAAATGACAAAAGGGTGGAAAATCAAATGTACGTTGTGGAGGCGATAAATGTTGCAGTAATTTCCCCAAGCTGGAGCTGCGGTACCTCCAGGGGTTGCGTACCTGAACGGCCGGAGGTAGCGGTGATGAACGCCCTTGGTGTTGTGGATGTGGAGCCCCACCGGGAGGAGGCTGCAAGGCGGCGATGGAGCCTGGGCAGGGCCAACCTACTCAGCGCCGGGGGTGGTTGGTGTGGGCGGGCCGTGGCCACGGCGGTGCGCAGGCGGCAGCGCTTTGGTGGTGGTGGTCTTCGGCGGCTCGCAGAGATCCACGGTGGGGGCGGCGCGATGGGATCCAGGGCCGACGGCGGCACGACGGGATCCAGGTCCGGTGACGGCAGGCAGTGGCACAACGGGATCCAGGGTGGCGCCGGCGCGTGGGGATCGAGCGTGAATCGAGGCCGGAGTGGATCATGGGCGTAGCGTCGGAGTGGTGGTGGGCTTTTTTTTCATCGGGGCGCACCGGTTCGGGAACACCTAGTCGTGCCCTTATAGGGCCGGCTGTGATCAGAATAACTATTCTGATCCCAGGATCAGAATAGTGTTACTCTATATATATATATATTTTCGCCGAAACTAAGAAAAATCCGAGAAAATAAAATAAAAATCTAAAAATGCCAAAACAAATTTTCTCCGCCTAAATAAAATATTTAGAACGAGATGAACATTTTCTTGGTCCTGAAATGCAATTTTTCTAATGCAAATAAAATCCAAATAAAATCAAATATTTGATTTAATATTTTTCCTCCAATATTTCAATTATTTTGGACAAGTCATATTATGTCCTCTCATATTTTAATATGAAATATTTTCAGAGAGAAAAATAATTAAAACCAAAAGTCCTTATTTCAATATTTGATAAAAATCAAATATGAAATCTGGGAAATCCACAACTCTCTCCAAGGGTCCTTGAGTTGCTTAGGATTTCGAGGATCATGAGACGAAATGAAATAAAATATGATATGCAAGAATGATCTATGTATAACATTCCGAATTGAAAATTTGGGATGTTACAAACCTAACCCCCCCTTAAGATGAATCTCGCCCTCGAGATTTGGGTTGGCTAGAAAATAGGTGTGGGTGGTCCTTGCGGAGATCATCCTCTCGTTCCCACGTGGCTTCGTCCTTGGTATGATGGCTCCACTGAACCTTGCAAAACTTAATAACCTTGTTGTGGTTGACTCGACTGGCAAACTCTAAAATCTTGACTGGCTTCTCTTCATAAGTCAAGTCATTATCCAACTGAATCGCCTCCAAGGGTATGGTATCTCTTAGTGGTATGTCGGCCATCTCAGCATGGCACTTCTTCAACTGGGAAACGTGAAACACATCGTGAAATCCTGACAATCCTTCAGGTAACTCCAACTTGTATGCAACTTCTCCCATTCGTTCCAAAATACGATATGGTCCTACAAATCTCGGGGCTAACTTTCCCTTAACTCCAAAACGTTTCACTCCCCGCAAAGGTGATACTCGCAAATATGCTCTATCTCCAATTTCGTAGGTTACCTCCTTGCGTTTTGAATCTACATAACTCTTCTGCCTGGACTGGGCTATCTTCAGTCTATCCCAGATCAGTTTAACCTTCTCCTCAGACTCTTTGATCAAGTCTGGTCCAAACAACTGTCGGTCTCCAACTTCATCCCACATCAATGGCGTTCTGCACCTTCAGCCATACAGAGCTTCGAATGGTGCCATCTTCAGACTGGCTTGGTAACTATTGTTGTATGAGAACTCTGCGTAAGGCAGATTGTCATCCCAACTAGATCCATAATCTAGCGCACAGGCTCTCAGCATGTCCTCCAGAATCTGGTTGACTCTCTCGGTCTGTCCATCTATCTGCGGGTGAAACGTTGTACTGAACTCCAATCTGGTTCCCAAGGTCTGGTGCACCTGATGCCAAATCTTTGAGGTAAACTGTGTCCCTCTATCTGATACGATGGTCCTCGGAACTCCATGTAGACATACGATCCTAGTCATATATATCTTGGCCAACTTTGCACTAGTATAAGTTGTTTTCACTAGGATAAAGTGTGCCACTTTGGTTAAATGGTCAACTCCATGCCAAGTTTATCCCACTTCCATTCGGGTATAGGCATAGGCTGCAGCAATCCTGCTGGCTTTTGATGCTCCGCCTTCACTCTCTGACATACATCACATACGGCCACATACTCGGCGATATCCTTCTTCATCCCTGTCCACCAGAAATGTTCCTTTAAATCCAAATACATCTTGGTGTTACCGGGGTGTATCGAGTATGGTGAGTCATGTGCCTCCTGAAGTATTAATTTCCTAATCTCCATGTTATTGGGCACATAAACAGGCCTTTCCTTCGCTCATTTTCTCCTTTATCTCGGCAATCTCTTTGTCATCCTTTTGAGCTTCTCGAATCTTTCCCAACAATGTAGACTACACCTCCATTGTTGCAACAAAACCGCTAGGAACAATCTCCAAACGTAGTTCCCGGAGATCCTCTGCTAACTCCTTCGGCAATCCCGTGCTTATTATGGTATTAGCACAGCTCTTCCAGCTCAAGGCGTCTGCTATGACATTGGCCTTTCCTAGATAATAATGAAGCTTCATGTCATCATCCTTTATAAGCTCCAACCATCTTCTCTGCCTAAGGTTCAGCTCCTTCTGGGTGAAAATGTACTTCAAACTCTCATGATCCGTATACACATCACAATGATTACCAATAAGGTAATGTCTCCAAGTCTTCAACGCATGCACTATGACTGCTACTTCCAAATCATGCGTGGCATAATTCAACTCATGTGGTTTTAGTTGTCGTGAGGCATACGAAACAACTCTTCCATCCTGCATTAAGCACACTTCCAAGTCTTAGGCGAGAGGGATGTAGTCAAACGTTTCTTCAGCTCCTGGAAACTTGCCTCACAATCTTCCGTCCATTTAAACTTGGTATCCTTCTTCAATAATTCTTTCATGGGCTTCGCAATCTTGGAAAAATTCTCAATGAATCTCCGATAGTATCCTACGAGTCCAAGAAAACTCCGGATGTCGCTAACTGAAGTGGGTGCCAACCATTCAGTGACCGACTGAACCTTGGTGGGATCTACTACTATACCTTCTCCTGATATAACATGTCCAAGGAATCTGACTTCCTTCAACCAAAACTCGCATTTGCTGAACTTGGCATATAACTGATGTTCCCTGAGTTTCTCGAGAACTAATCGCAAATGCTCCTTGTGTTCCTCTTCATCCTTTGAATATACCATTATATCGTCAATGAACACCACAACAAACTTATCCAAATACTCCATGAACACCTTGTTCATCATGCTCATGAAATAGGCAGGGGCATTAGTCAGTCCAAACAACATGACCGTATACTCGTATAACCCGTACCGTGTGGTGAAGGCTGTCTTGGGTATATCCTTCTCTCGTATCTTTAACTGATGATATCCTGATCGTAGATCGATCTTCGAAATCACCTTAGCTCCTTGCATCTGGTCAAACAGATCATTGATCATCGGCAATGGGTACTTGTTCTTAATTGTCACTTCATTCAATGCCCGATAATCAACAACCATTCTTAGGGATTTATCCTTCTTTTCAACCAATAGCACTGGAGCTCCCCATGGTGATGAACTCCGTCGAATATAACCTTTCTCCAATAACTCCTTAATATGTTCCTTAATCTCCTCCAGATCATTCGCGGGCATCCTATAGGGTCTCTTGGATATTGGCCTTGTGCCTAGTAATAGCTCTATCAAAAACTCGATATCTCGATCCGGTGGCATGCCTGGTAACTCCTCTAGAAAAACATCCGGGTAATCCTTTACTACAGGCACTTCCTCCTGAACAACTCCCGTTAGGGTATTTACTTGGCTACTTCTTGGCGCATGCCTAGATATATACTTGATCCTTTTTCCCTCCGGGGTGGTGAGACAAATTGACTTACTAACACAGTCAATGTTTCCTCCGTACCTTGACATCCAGTCCATACCTAATATCACATCCAACCCTTGTGACTCCAAGATAATTAGGTTGGATGGAAAAACATGGTTGCCAATGGTTAAGGGTATCTGATCGCACCATCGACTAGCCATATACTCTGCTCCAGGTGAACTTACCAACAGAGGGGTCCTAAGGGTTTGGGTCGGCAGTTTAAACTTATCCACGAATTCCCTTGATATGTATGAATGCGATGCACTAGTATCGAAAAGAACAAGAGCGGTAAATGACTTAACCAAAAACTTACCTATAACCATGTCTGGCTGCTCTTCAACCTCCTCCACGTTAACGTGATTTACTTGTCCTTTGTTGAATGGGTTGGGATTCTTCCCAGCGCTCCCATTTCCGTTTCCATTCTTCCCTTCAGGGCACTCCATGGTATAGTGTCCAGTCTTCCCGCACTTGAAACAATTAGGTCCCTCTTGGTGGGTGTGGCTGGATTTGGGCGGTTCTGATTGTTGCTTGCTCCATTCCCATTCCTAGGGCTAGTATGATTATGGTTACTCCCTCCATTATGGATGTGGGCTCCATGGTAATGAACAAGTCCTCCCGTGTTCGAGGTTACGCAAGGCTTCTGCTGAGCTCCTAAGCTATACCTCCCTTGTCCATACTTCCTCTTACGGCTCTCAATCTGCTGCTGCTTCCCTTCAATCATAAGAGCCTTATCTACCAACTCTTGGTAGTTGGTGAATGTTGCCACCATCAACTGCATACTCATCTCATCATTCAGCCCTTCCATAAACTTCTCCTGCTTTGCGGCATCTGTGGCCACATCATCAGGGGCATAGCGAGATAACTTGCTAAACTCATCCGCGTACTGAGCCACAGTACGGTCCCCCTTGCATAGGTTGTGAACTCACGCTTATTCATTCTCATTGCTCCAGTTGAGACATGGGCCATACGGAAAGCTTGCTGAAACTGGTCCCATGTCACCATGGCTATAGGGTAGGTGACAGTGTAATTCTCCCACCATGATGTTGCTGGTCCATCCAACTGATGTGCGGCAAAACGCACCTTCTCAGCATCAGTACATCCTGCAGTGGTTAACTCCCTTCCAATCCTGCGGAGCCAATCATCTGCTACTATAGGCTCGGTGCTACTGGAAAACACCGGCAGCTGCAACCTCAGAAAACGGGCTAAGTTGTCAACTGGTGGTGGTGGTGGGTTATTGTTGTTGTTGCCTTGGTTCTGAACTAACAACTGCATCAGGGTATTCTGCTGCTGGATCAACTGAGTGAGCTCGGGTGCGAAAGCAAATCCGGGTCACATCTCGGAGGCATTTGATGGGTTTAGAGGGGAGAGATTAGAATGGAATGAGGTCTAATGAGAAAGCACTACCCATATGCACATGAGACAAACATAAACATTTCACTCAATCAATCAAGCAGGCATACAATCGATCTAACTATCGCAAAAGTGCTCGGACTACTTTATTTACATGGTGGAATACTACTATTGATATGGTGGTCTACTAAAAATATTCCTCAGTTGAAGACTCCATGATATCTGCTCCAGCTTCATCTTCAAAGTCATCATCGCTAAGGTCGGAGTCGGTGTCGTCGATGATGATGTAGTCCTCCGGGCGAATCTCCTTGGGTTCTTCATCTTCTTCTACTGGTGTGGGGTCTCCCATGAATATTCCAATCTTCTTAATCAGGTCATCATTCTTCTCCACTAGTACGGTGATTTCCTCTTCATAATCTTCACGTGTAGCCTTGAGTTCTTTCTCCAGTTCCGCGATCCTAGTCATTGCCTTCTTCAAATCTATCATGTCTGAGCACATCTGATTCTCTTGACGTCGAATGTGCTGGTTTAACTCCTGGATGAAAGCTGCAATTGATCTATCCTTCTTGGTACTGATCATCTCCCATTGCTCGTCTCGGCGCCGACATATCTGGTAGATAGTGTCCTTAAGATCCTTGTGATATACTTCTCCAATGCGTCCCATGGTGATGTGAGATGCCATACTCTTTCGTAATCTCCAGGTTGGAGCGTCGAAGGAAAACTCTATAGGTTTAGTGACTAGCATGAAGGTCCTTCCTGGAACTTGAACTTGAATCTTCCATCGCTCCTCTTCCAGCAAAGTGGCGTTGTAGGTCCCGGTGAAGCTTGGTATTCCTATGTTCAGGTACCTAGTGCCTTCCTTCAGGTGTCGTCCAAAAGGTGCTTCTTCATCCAGTTGTGCAAACTTGTTCCTTGCGTCCGCCATCCTAAAGAGTAGAAAATGGAGAGGAGTCAGAAGTGAGAAGAGAATAGTGATCTATGGCTTTAGCTTAGTGGTCGTGTCATACACTCAGCGTGTGCTCTGATACCATCTTGTAGCGACCCGACCTCAAACGGTCAAGTCTCTATGCTTCAGTGTCATCCCTGGATCGGTAATGCTGACACACATAGTACTCGAGGATTTATAACAGAGTAGCAATCACACACTTATTACATTGAATGTCTCCAAAGAGAACTTATTACAATAAATATGGCTTAAGGCCATCTAATATGATAACAACGGAAGGCTTGGAAGATAAAGTGAGTCCATCAACTCCAACAGCATAGCTGAGCTGCACGACAACGACCTAACAAACCTTACTCCTCGTATTAAAAGTCTGCAACATAATACGTTGCAGCCCGAAAACGGGTCAGCACATGGAATATGCTGGCAAAATAACACAGTAGAGCAGGAACAGAATAATGCTATCACTACATGCATATTTGGCTGGTGGAAAGCTCTATGGTTATAGTTTTGTGAAAAGCCAATTTTTCGCTACAACAAAGGAATAGATTTTAACTTAACTATCATGGTAGTTGAAACATCATTGAGAAGGTTCCTCCAATTCAATCCCAATTAAGGTGATTAACAACCCAACAATATTATTTTTAGGTGATGAGATACTTATGATACTCTAAGTACTAGATACTCAAGATTGTCCATAACCGGGGACACGGCTAACAATGATTAGTTTATACACTCTGTAGAGGTTTGTGCACTTTTCCCCACAAGACTCGATCTCCTCTGTTGGTTTTGTCGCACTACAGGGTGTTTGAGAAACGGATGGCCGAGACATAGTCTTTCAGAAACATTAACTCTCTACTCCGGGCAGACGATACCAAACCTACAAACCCACTACCTGCTGATCCACCTCTTCAAGAGCTTCACATAACTTACTCAACTATGCTAGAGCCCATAATAGCTTGTGGCTGCACACGTGAGTTTCTAGCATGAATAATCTCAGCTCCCTTTGAGCCTGGGTGGCGGTCCATAGGAAGATCACACGGGTACTCTGGGATTTCCAAAAATACAGGCAGCACTGGGCACTCCGGTGCCTCAATCCACCCAGATGTGTATTTAAGTTGTCACCTTAAGTTGAACCATTAATTAACAATCTCACATCTGTCATGGATTTCACTCACCCAAACCACGTCTACGAGCATAGCATAGCAATATAAGCAACGCGTAGAAGTAACTCCCAGGTGTTTGAATGTAACAGGGTAATAGGTTCTACCTCATCATCTACTTCCCAACCCACATGTTAATGACATCCTAACCATGCAATGTTTGAGGATTGGAACTAATGCATAAAAACTGGGTGATAAAGGGATATGATCAAAGTGTTACTTGCCTTGCTGACGATCCGCGTAACCTAGAGTCTCCAAATAACACGCTTCGCTCTCCGGGAATTCTATCGTAAACAAACAATAACTTACATAAGCAATCTAGCTAAGAAACACGGCTAAATATCAAATAAGAAGATCTAGCGAGAAAGTTCAACTTAAGAACTCCGGTTTACAAAAAGAATCAAATCAAACGGAGCAAAGAAACTCAAACGGCAAAAGAAACAAGATCCGTTTACTAATCTGGACCTAGGTCAAATTTTACAGTAGCAAAAAGTTGTGCAAGTTGGTTAAGCGGAAAGAAGGTCTCGAGACGAAGATCTAGGCGCTTGAATCACCTGATTCCGATTAACCAGCAAAAAGATAAACTAGAACGAAAATCGGATCAGAAATCACGATCAAAAATAATCGTGGAATAATCCGATAAAAGGAAACAGACGAACAGGCTAACAAACGAGCGGTCGTTGTTTGTAACTAACGGGCGAAAACCGTTCGTTAAAACGAATGTCCGGATGAACGTCCGCAAAAAAGAAAAAACCGGAAAAAACCGGTGAACCGAAAAAAAACAGGCTAGGGTTTTTCTAAAAAAACCGGACTGTTTTTAAAAAAATGAACGGCGGCAAGGTACCTCCGGCGTGGCTCCGGCGAGGCGGGGCTCGGGCGGCGGGGCGGCAGGGCTCGCGGGGTAGCGGGGCGGCGGCGGCGCCGGGCGGCCAGGGCGGCGGCGGCGCAGGGCAGCGAAGCGGCCGCGGCGGCGGCTCACGGGAGGTGGCGGGGCGCGGCTCGGGAGCGGGCTGCGGGGCGGCGGTGTGGTGGTGGTGGCGGGGCTCAGCGGCGGCCTTTAAAGGGGGCTGGGGCGGCGGCTTGCTTGGGCGAGGGGGCGCCTGGGGAGGAGTCCGGCTGGGCTTCGGCCCAGCTGGGTCCGGAAACCTTTTTTTTAATATATATATATTTCCACCGAAACTAAGAAAAATGCTAGAAAATAAAATAAAAATCTAAAAATGCCAAAACAAATTTTCTCCGTCTAAATAAAATATTTAGAACGAGATGAACATTTTCTTGGCCTTAAAATACAATTTTGAAAACGTGCAATTTTTCTAATGCAAATAAAATGAAATATTTGATTTTAATATTTTTCCTCCAATATTTCAGTTATTTTGGAGAAGTCATATTAATTCCTCTCATATATTTTAATATCAAATATTTTAGGAGAGAAAAATAATTAAAACCAAAAGTCCTTGTTTCAATATTTGATGAAAATCAAATATGAAATCTGGGAAATCCCCAACTCTCTCCAAGGGTCCTTGAGTTGCTTAGGATTTCGAGGATCACGAGATGAAATGCAATAAAATATGATATGCAAGAATGATCTATGTACAACATTCCAAATTGAAAATTTGGGATGTTACAGCTCGCGACTCTAAGAATAAGTCACCTGGTGAGCCATGGTTGTCTGAAGATGTTCCCTGACCCGCTGTGTCTTTACTGTTGCTGGAGACTCGCCTTCAACTAGTAGAGCTGCCAATCGTGATGCCACAACAATCATATTGTCCAAAGGGTTAGAATAATGACCCAGTGGTGTCGAAACATGTTGAGGTGGAATATTATTCACACGTGAAGAGTCCATCGTGTGCGGCTGAACCAGAGCTCCGGCTCCAGGCGCTTCGACCGTCCGGTTTACCTCCGACGGATCGCTGGTCCCTGCTCCAGGCATGTTGAAGAGGTTCCTTGGCTCATAAACTGTTGGTAGGCGACTCAAGTATCTCCTTCTCATGACCTCATTTGAAGCATTCTGATCCAACGTGAGTCAGAAGGAATCGGCTTGGATCCGCTGTGCCTATGCGTCCAAAACCGCCCGTTCTGCAGCCAGCCTGGTGTTCTCAGTCGCCAAGTCTTCCTTGGCTTGAGCTATCTCATCTCGCAACTTAGCCACATCCACCTTGTGTTGATCCAGGTTGTCCGGGGTTACCTCCACCCCCATCAAAGTCGCCAGTGCCTCTAACAATTCGGTGAGACCTTGAGCCAGCGGGCTCGCAGAGCCACTAGCACCAGCCGCCACTACAGCCATCAAACTAGAGGTCACGGCCAGGGCGGTTGTTGAACCAAGCGCTGGTTGTGTATCGGCCATCAAAATCGCAACCCTGTTCGTTGGCTCGTAGGTGTCCGGAATACTGTCACCACTAAAATAGCCCCCAAGCAGCCATCTTGAAGTTGATACAATGAGTTGGTCTCGCTGGTGGACGATTCACCATCAGAATAGATGGTCGCCTCACCGCCAGATACAGATCCATCCTCAATTTGCGCCCCATGGATGAAACCAACAAAGACACGTTTCACAGTGGGCTGAACCGGGGTTGGTCGTGCACGCTGAGTCGTCTCGATGATGTCGCTGCAGATGTCCGGCTCAGGGCCCGGTTCGTCGATCTTGCCGATGTAGAGGTGGATTCCATTGAAGGGGACCCGGTACCCTTACTCGATTGAGCTGGCCTTGGGGACCCAGCCTGCATCGTCGATGTAGAGCTTGCCGTGATGACTCTTGGTCATCAGGCCCATAGCGTATCCATTGATCCCTTCAAAGCTGCCCTGTAAGAACTCGAAACCACCATGCGCTGGCCCCACGGTGGGCGCCAACTTTCATGGAATTGTCACGACAGATGTCCTAGCAGAAGGACTTAGTCGTGGAGCCATCATAACTAGGTTAGCTTAAAGGGGTTAAATGGGACAAAGGACACAAGAGTTTATACTAGTTTGGCCCCTTGCGGTGACGGTAAATGCCTAGTCCTGTTTGAGTTGGCATTGCTTGGGTTTCGATTACTAGGGAGCGAATACGCTTGACCTAGTTCTCGATGTCTTATTTCTTGCCCTAAACTGTCGCCCGGTCATCGCCTTATATACATAGGTTAACACCTAGCGGGTCACAGAGTCCCAGCCGGCTCATACAACGTGTCCGACTCAGTGACTACCTATCCCTTGCCTTGCAATACAAGTCACACATACATGGCTATTTACATCTATAGACCTCAAATCACCCCTGGGCTTCGGGCCTCTTGTAAGGCTGCTTCATGAACCACCATCTTCAACATCTTCACGGGCTTTGTTATTGTGAACTGCCAGTGGTATGACCTGGCCCCTCCCGGGCGGGTCATACCCGATAGTCATATCCCCAACAAGTCTAAATATGCAGTCCGTTCGTCTACCGCACGTCCCTAGCATTGTGAACATGCAACCGTCCCCCTCCGGTCCGTTTGTCCGAAAATGCCAAACTCGAGGAATACTTTCCCGGATGTTTTCACCCTTCTCATAGTACTGCGTTAGGTCACCCATAGCACTGCGTATTGCCATGTTATGCCTTGTGATGCTTTGATTTCTTGTTGTTTATTGTGTTCCCCTTCCGTTACTTCTTTCTGGTAGACCAAGAGACTACTGGTGACCCCTAGTTCGGCAACGGTGTTGACAACCCCTGTTTCTCGGTAGAGCTTCCAGGCAAGCAAAACCTCCTTGATCATCCCGATACCACCTAGTCCTTCTTTCTACTTCTTGCATTAGTAGTTGTGTTATAATCTTTCGGTTTGACCCTATACAGCTACATAGTCTGACCTTGTTGCTACTATTGTTGATACTTTACCTGCAATCCTAAAATGCTTGTTATAGAATGCTAGTTTATCATCAGTGACCCAACATTCTTGTTCGTCTGCCATATTGTACTATCGGGCAGTGATCACTCGGGAGGTGATCCTGGGTATATAGATACATAGATACTATACTTGATACATGTGGTGACTAAAGTCGGGTCAGCTCGTAGAGTACCCACAACTGATTCACGAAAGTGGGGGCTAAAGGGACAAGTTGTTCCCTCCAGGTTGTGATGGGCCTGGGTTCCCGACAGCCCCCGAGTGATTCTTTGTGGTGGAGCGACAGGGCAGGTTGAGACCAACCAGGAGAGAGGTAGGCAGAGTCCCTAGTCGGCGTCTGCGGTTACATTAATTAACAAGATTAACTACTTTGGATATTTGATCTAAGTTGGTTTTGACCTATATGCACTAACCGCCATGTGGGACAAGATATGGGCAGCCAGCATCGTAGTGTCAGCCGAGGCTCTTCAAACGTTAGCGAATGAGTGGCGCGCGCTGGGTTGGACCGCGTAAAGCAAACGCCTTGTAGTGTGGGTTGCCAGGTCTGCTCACCAACCGCGTTCACAGCATGCAGGAGTGCAAAGGGTGATGGGCCCAAGACCCCTGTGCACTTAGGATTTAGACTATCATGTTGGCCTCTGTGTTGAGTCTAGGAAAGGCTGCGACGTGTTGATCTTACGAGGCCGGGCATGACCCAGGAAAGTGTGTCCGGCCAGAGGGATCGAGCGTATTGGGTAATGTGGTGCACCCATGCAGGGAAGTTTATCTATTTGAATAGTCGTGTCCATGGTAATAGGACGACTGGGAGTTGTATTCCGACCTCATTACAACTAGAACCGAATACTTAATAAAACACACCCAGATAATTTGCAAATACAACCCGGTGATCGCTTTCCCACAGGGCGACAAGGGGAGGATCCCCGGGTAGAATTATGTTATACGATGTTACTTGATGCTATACTTGCTACACTCTTCTATATGCTTCAAGATGAAGGCTGCCAGAAGTGTAGTATTTGATACGACTAGCTATCCCCCTCTTGTTCTGGCATTCTGCAGTTTAGTCCACAAATACTACCCGTTTCATTGATATCGATGCATATGTAGTGTAGATCCTTGCTTGCGAGTACTTTGGATGAGTAATCACGGTTGTTTTTCTCCCTCTTTTCCCCTTTTTCCATCCTTCTCGGATGTTGCAACCAGATGTTGGTGCCCAGGAGCCAGACGCCACCATCGACGACTCCAACTACACCAAGGGTGCCTATTACTACGTCTAGGCCGCCGGCGACCAGGAGTAGTTTAGGAGGATCCCAGGCATGAGGCATGCGCCTCTTTGATCTGTATCCCTATTTGTGCTAGCCATCTTATAGCACCTTGTTTAACTTATGTATGTACTTAGATATTGTTGCTTCTGCTGACTTGTTTTTGATCAAGTATTTGTATTCAAGCCGTCGATGCCCCTGGCTTGTTATATAAAGCTTGTATTATTTTTTTGTGTCTAGAGTTGTGTTGTGATATCATCTCGTGAGTTCTTGATCTTGATCGTACACATTGCATGTATGATTAGTGTACGACTGAATCAAGGGCGTCACAAGTTGGTATGAAAGCCGACTACCTGTAGGAATCCCCCTTTCCAACTCCTTGGCCGAAGTTGAGTCTAGTCATTGGAAAACTTTTACTAACATGGTTGTGTGGCTTACGGGTCCACGTCTCCATTGGGTGGTATTAGGATGTTTTAGTCCTTGTCTATACTCTGGGATTCTGATCTCTCTTCTATTCATATTAAATGATTTTCCTAAATCTAAGTCTTGGTTCTCGTACCCACTTCCTGTTGGAGAGCCCCTTTATTATAGATGACCGCCTGCTGCACCAGAAGATTCCAAAGATGCTATTCGATGTTTTTTCGAGACACTTGTGCCCACCGCCTTTACAAATTCCCTACTAGTGTTAAATCCTTATGGATAACTACTTACGATTGTCGTTCATACCTTCGTTCCTAATTACCCTTGTTATTTCTTGATACCCTAACCAAATCTCTAATGTTCCGAGAATCTTTTGTGCCTACTGCTTTGCAGCTCTTTTCCGCATTAATACCCCCACGGACAATTCCTCGCACTTACCGGGGATTTGTCCATCCTAGTTGTTTACGTGTTTCACAAAATTCTTCGAAATACTAATCGATCTTTCGAGAATCCTCTACAGCGTATGGCTCTTGAAATTCTTGTCTACCTACATTATGGTTAATTCGAAATGCCTAGGAATATTCATTGACATCCTTTGTCACTATCATTTTGAGACTGTTGATTCAATATGTTGCGAATGCTCGCAATCATCGGTCGCAATTGGACTTCATCCTGCCGCCTCAGACGTCATTGTAAACATGGGCTGGATCTCAACCCAATCAAATTGACATCGATTGTATCCCTAATCCTACTCAACTTATTCATCCTTAATCAGAGCGTTTTCTTCTGATCCTTGATATGGAAATCATAATTCCTTTGTATTTGAGATTTGAATTAGACAGTTGTTTGAATAATCCAATGTATTTGCATTGTTTTCTTCACCTTATTATGTGTCGATGCTCACATCAGCTCTATTATGGGTCGTCAGATCCATTGTTGAATTATCATCCGACAGTGTCCTTCGTATACTAAACCTCGAGTAGTTCTTTCTTTGATATAAAATGCCATAGGTAAGTCCTATCCTCTGATTGGCCAACCATCCTCTGCTTTTGAGCTAGTGATATTTACTCTTCAAACATGTGGTATATCTTTCTAAGATGCCCCTATGGGTTGAACCTATGCCTTCTCTAAATCGTGGGAACGTGAAAGTTTTCGCGAGTCATACTCTTCTGGTGCTTCGCCAGATAAAATTTCAATACTACAACTTCTACAAAAACAAGAAGTGAATGAAAGGTTATGAAATGCAGAAGTGGGAGTCGACCTTGAACTTTGTGTTCATGCCCAAGGATACGATGTAGATCTTGTCATGAAAGCTTCTCTTAAATTAATTATTCCCTTGATATAAGTTCATCTTGTATCTGAGATTTGATATTTTGCAATCGTGGTTCTGACCATATTGTTCTTCATTGATCCCATTTCTCCAACAAGTTATGGTACTTGTCTCCTGCAGATCATTTCGCCTGTCAAGCATCTATTCTACTCTACCTTCGAGTATTACCCTCTGGTATCACGAGAGTAACAAAGAACTGTGTTGCTTCCTATGAGTCTTCTTCTAGTATTGCTTATCAGTGATTTCAGATCTCCCCCGGGTTTTAAGTTGTTGGAAACTCAAGGACACCGATAATGAATCGAGTCCGCACTACAATTACACAACACTTAGTAATTTTCTTTAATTACAAGTTTGTACCCGGCGACGTCATTCCTAGTCTGATTGACTATATCATTACCATACTGATTTTAATTGTGCTACCTGGTCCTTATTCCGGAGCACAACTTACTACGAGGAGCTAAGCTAACATTGATTTCCTCATCTTATCATTCCACCTCGAACAACAAGCTTGCTTCTGAGTTGGTGTCGTATCTATGGATCCCATGATCTTTTGCCGCATCAGTCCTTTTACTTGATGTAGTCACTGTTCGATTGCTTCATTGTAGATCCTCGACAAAATTTGTCGACTTCATCATCAAAATTTGTACTTCTTCTAGGATAACAATCAAATTTATGATGATAAGTGCCGTCCTCGTCCCTTGGTAATTTGATTTACCATCGACAACATCCTTACCTTTCTTTCATCACAAACTTGTTCATGTTATGGATACAACTTGCTATCCAGCTTGTATTATGTTCTACCTTGAAGTACTATTGTCTTTTAGTTCAAGGATGTTGTGGGCATTGCTACACCTCTTAAGAATCCTTGATATAGTAATACTTCTCATCATCACCATTCTTTATTGGTCCCCGTGTTGTTTATAACCGGAATACCGACCATTGAACTATGATGTGTGAATTCAAAACCTCTAGCAACCCTATTGCTTTGAAGTGAATGGTCGATAGTTTCATTCCAAGTCTTTTGGCTATTGGATCACCATTCTATCATTGATCGTGCTACTTGGTCCATATTCCCGGGTGTCATTTTCGTTCAATGTTTAATTGTGAAGGGTTTTTTCCTCGAGCATACATCATTATATCATTTGACTTGACAAATGTTATCTCCTTGTTAACATCATTCTGGAAATCCATCCTTTTGGAAATCTCGATGAATTTTCGCTCAGTTCATCAACCACCTCCTCATCCTCTCCTTGGTTTAGTGATGAACTCATGATTCAAAACTTGCTTCCATAGTTCATTTCTTAAGAATCTTATAATTTCATCTAGTCAAATTGTGTTGCACCTTTTCTTCACAGGCATCCTGAGTCTGAGGTATCCTAACACCAATCAAGTCTGAATCTCGGTCAGATATGATGGTTGGAACATATTTGCAAGACTTATAACATGACATGGTAAGGTGATGTCATGCCTAGCACACCCGGCCGTAGGACCTATTGTTATTGTTTCCTTTTTAGCAAGGTTATCCATTCTTCCATCAGAAAATTGTAAGACTTATTCTAGAATTTGTTCCTGATGGATCCATCGTGTATCCAAAGTGTGACCTTTGCTTGAAGACCATGTCAATGCTATCTAGGAGTTTGTCTGTGGTACTCCGATCTTCAATAAGAACATTTGAAGCACAATGCTAAATTTTCTATATCAGTTATCCAAGCACTGTTGCATGGGTAATGTCATGAAATTCCTCTCCCATGCCTAAATGATTTTCTACTTTATATCCTCTCATGGATATCATGCTCTGCTTGTCCTTGGGAAGGATATACTGTCACGCCAAATATGCGACTCTATCCTAAAGGAACACGAAGGTCCCTCCAAGGATAGAACCGCATATTGACATGCTTTCACAAGGTGGATATCATTACATCGTACCATTACATAATAGTGGGGGATACATACAAAGGAATGCAAATGCCACAAGAATACATCAAAAATCATACATGAGAACAACATCCGGCTACGGACGAAACACAAACAAAAACTCAACGACATCCACTCTGCTAGCCCAGGCTGCCGACATAGTACCTAACCCAAGATCGACGAAGAAGAAGAACTCCAAGACAAGCGAACATTGCTCTCATGTCATGATCATCACATAACCTGTACCCGCAACTGTTGTTCTAGTAATATGTGAGCCACAAGGACTTAGAAATCCCATTACAATGGGTACCAAGACTAGCAAAGCTTAATGGGTATGAAAGGATAAGTGGTGAGGTTGCAACAGCGGCTAAGCAATGTATGGTGACTAACTTACGAGTACAAGAGTAAGATGAGAAATGACACAAACGGTCGCAAACTAGTAATGATCAAGAAGTGATCCTGAACTACTTACGTTCAAACATAACCCAACCGTGTTCTCCACTCGAACTTCCCTGAAAAGAGACTGTCATGGTGATGCACGCGGTTGGTGTATTTTAATTGAGTTTACTTCAAGTCATATACAATCGGATATTAACAAATTCCCATCTGCCAGATAACCGCAGGCACGACTCTCGAAAGTTTAAACCCAGCAGGGGTGTCCCAACTTAGCCCTTGGAAAGCTCATGATCCGCGGAGACAATCCTCCATCGCGGGACCCTCCGATCAGACTCGGAATCCTGGTGCACAAGACATTTCGACAATGGGAAAACTAATCCAGGAAGACCTCCCGACGTGCTGACACCCTGATAGTAGCCACGTGTATCTCGTCTTAGGCCATGACAGATGAGCTAAGCGTACAGGTACCAAAATACCCCAAGTTGCCAAGGGGCGGTCCCGCATGGTGCTCTAGTTTGGGACCTACACCATTAGCACTGGCCCCCTTGTATATAGAAAAGAATCCTTGGGTTCATGAAGCCCTATGCCAATTAATTATTTAGTTCAATATTATTATGGCAAATGTTAAAACCAATGTTGGGCCTTGATGGAAGAGTTTTATTCAAAGCGAACTATCAAGAGGGGCCCATATACCCTTGATACGTCTCCAAAGTATCTATAATTTGTGATTGTTCCATGCTATTATCTTATCTTTTTTGGATGTTAATGGCTTATTTATACACTTTTATATTATTTTTGGGACTAACTTACTAACCCAAGGCCCAGTGCAAATTGCTATTTTTTTGCCTATTTCAGTGTTTCGTAGAAAAGGAATAAAACCTTCGGGAGAGTTATTTTTGGAACAAACGTGATCTAGTGGACTTGGAGTGGACGTTACGCAACCAACAAGGAGGCCACGAGGCAGGGGGGCGCCTACCCCCTGGGCGCGCCCTCCCCCTCGTGGCTCCACCGACCGACTTCTTCCTCCTATATATATTCATATACCCCGAAAACATCCAGGAGCACCATGAAACCCTATTCCCACCGCTGCAACCTTCTATACCCAAGAGATCCCATCTTGGGGCCTTTTCCGGAGCTCCACTGGAGGGGGAATCGATCATGGAGGGCCTGTACATCAACTCCATGGCCCCTCCGATGATGTGTGAGTAGTTTACCTCAGACCTTCTGGTCCATAGTTATTAGCTAGATGGCTTCTTCTCTCTCTTTGGATCTCAATACAATGTTCTCCTCGATCTTCTTGGAGATCTATTTGATGTAACTCTTTTTGCGGTGTGTTTGTCGAGATCCGATGAATTGTGGGTTTATGATCAAGTTTATCTATGAACAATATTTGATTCTTCTATGTAATCTTTTATGTATGATTCGTTATCTTTGCAATTCTCTTCGAATTATCAGTTTGGTTTGGCCTACTACATTGATCTTTATTGCAATGGGATAAGTGCTTAGCTTTGGGTTGAAGCTTGCAGTGTCGTTTCCCAGTGCCAGCAGGGGCAGCAAGGCACGTATTGTATTGTTGTCATCGAGGATAAAAAGATGGGGTTTATATCATATTGCTTGAGTTTATCCCTCTACATCATGTCATCTTGCCTAATGCATTATTCTGTTCTTATGAACTTAATACATTAGATGCATGCTAGATAGTGGTCGATGTGTGGAGTAATAGTAGTAGATGCAGAATCGTTTTGGTCTACTTGTCGTGGACGTGATGCCTATATACATGATCATGCCTAGATATTCTGATAATTATGCACTTTTCTATCAATTGCTCGACAGTAATTTGTTCACTCACCGTAATACTTATGCTATCTTGAGAGAAGCCACTAGTGAAACCTATGGCCCCCGGGTCTATTTTCCATCATATAAGTTTCCAATCTAATTTACTTTGCAATCTTTATTTTCCAATCTATATCATAAAAATACCAAAAATATTTATCTTATTATTATTATCTCTATCAGATCTCACTCTCGTAAGTGATCGTGAAGGGATTGACAACCCCTTTATAGTGTTGGTTGTGAGGTTCTTATTTGTTTGTGTAGGTAAGAGGGACTTGTGTGTAGTCTCCTACTGGATTGATACCTTGGTTCTCAAAAACTGAGGGAAATACTTCGCTAATTTGCGGCATCACCCTTTCCTTTCAAGGGAAAACCAACGAAGTGCTCAAGAGGTAGCAAGAAGGATTTCTGGCGCCGTTGCCGGGGAGATCTACGCACAAGTCAAGACATACCAAGTACCCATCACAAACTCTTATCCCTCGCATTGCATTATTTGCCATTTGCCTCTCGTTTTCCTCTCCCCCACTTCACCCTAGTCGTTTTATTCGCCATCTTTTTTCGTTCCCCTTCTCTCTTCTGTTCGCCCTCTTTTTCCTTCCTGCCTTCTATGTGCTCGTGCTTTTTGCAATTTCTTGCCATCATGTCTGAAACCGGAGAGGTTATCGTTGATAAGGATAATAATGTGGAAAACTTTGATGCTATTGATGATCCTCTTGAAAATCCTACTATTTTACACACTAAAAGGTTTCGGATTGGTAGCGGTAATATTATTGGGAAGGGAGTTATTCAAGATTTCTTTACTTGTGCCGGTGCTTTACCCACCATGAGCGGGTCTATTCTTCATAAAACTACTAGTCTCGTGGATGCTATATCCTTTCTCATAGTTGAACTTGAAAGACAATTTTTACATATGCATCCTTCCATAAATAGGATTTTCCTAGAATTTTCTAATATTGAGCATTCTTCTATTAAGCGAGCAGCGACCATCTTTTTAGCTCATGAGTTCAGATTTATAATAAAAGAGGCCAATGAAATTTTTGCGCATTATAGTGTGGATGACGGCCGTCCTCCCATATGTAGCGACCAGACCTCAAATAGTCTGATCTTTGTGCTCCGGTGTCATCCCTGGATTAGTAATGCTGACACCACACAGTACTCGGAGGATTTATAACAGAGTTGCAATCCCACACTTATTACATCGAGTGTCTCAAGAGAGAACTTATTACAATAAATATGGCTTAAGGCCATCTACTAAGGATAACAGCGGAAGGCTTGGAAGATAAGTGAGTCCATCAACTCCAACGACATCACTGAGTATAGAACCATGACCTAAAAACTCCTTAATCATCGTCTGGAAAGTCTGCAACATTAATGTTGCAGCCCGAAACGGGTCAGCACATGGAATATGACCGAGACATAGTCTATCAGAAGCGCTAGCACCTTACGATGGATAGACCGTTACACCTACTTTCCCCTACATCTGCTAGTCTACCCTGTAAGAGTTCGCACGACTTAATCAACTATGCTAGAGCCCATAATAGCTTGTGGCTGCACACGGAAGTTTCTAGTATGAATAATCTCATGATCCCTTTCAGCCTGGGTGGCGGTCCAAAAAGAAAGAGGCAATCCTGGAATACCCAGGTACCTCAATCCACCCAGATGTGTGTTTACGTTGCCACCTTAGATAAGCCATTAATTAACAATACTCACATCTGTCATGGATATCACTCACCCAATCCACGTCTACTATCATAGCTTGGCACAATAAGCAAACGTAGAAGTAACTCCCAAAGGTTTGATAATAAACAGGTAATAGGTTCTACCTCAACTACTCCCCAAACACACAATTTAATTAGATCCTAATCATGCAATGTGTGAGGATTGCTCTAATGCAATAAAACTGGGTAGTAGGAGGTATGATCAAAGTGTTACTTGCCTTGCTGATGATCCGGGAAACCTAGCGATTCGAAGTAACAAGCGGCGCACTCCGGGTACTCTATCGCAAACAAACAAACAAGCATACAATAAGTACTCATCTAATGCATAGGTAAAACTTGAATAAGAGATCTAACCAGAAGGTTCAACTTAAGAACTCCGGTTTGCAAAAAGAATCAAATCGAACGAAGCAACGAAGGTCAAACGGCGAAAGAAAACAACTTCGTTCTACTAATCTGGATCTAAGGCAATTTTTACAGTAGCAAAAACTTGTTTAAGTTGGTTAAACAGATAGAGGGTTTCGAGACGAAACTCCAGGCGCTTGAATCGCCTGATTCCGATAAACGAGCGAAAAATTATACTAAAAGAAAATCGGATATGAAATCGCGATCAGAAAAATCGCAGATTTAATCCGAGAAGAAGAAAAAACGACGAAGGTTCGCTAGAACGAATGAACGGACGAACGCTCGCTATTTAAATAAATCAGAAAAAACGATCTATTTAAAAAAATGAAACTAAAAAAACCGACGAAAAAACCGACGGAAAAACCAAACTGTTTTTCGAAAAAAATAAAAAGGAAAACGGCGCGGATTTCGAGGTGACCTCGGCGGCGAGTCGGCGAGACGGCTGCGCGGCGGCTCCGGCGAAGGCAGGCGGCGCTAGCGGCGGCGGCGGCGCTGGCGGCGGCGGCTAGGGTTTCGGGGGCGCGGGCGGGCTGGCTTCGGCTGCCCCCCCAGCTTATAAAGCCTAGCGGGCCGGAGTCCCGGTCGGACATGGCCCGTAGGTCGGTTCGTTTCTTTAAATAATTACGCACCAAAGAAAAATAAAAAGAAATACTAAATGGACTCCAAAAATCCCGAAATAAATTTTCCCAGGCTTCTAAAATCAAGCCGCACAAGGTGAACATTTATTTGGGTTCTAAATGCAATTTTTAAAAACGCACATTTTTCCTAAATTCAAATAAAATAACGAAAAACTCTGAAACAAAATCTTATTTGATTTTATTATTAAATCCTCAATATTTCTTTATTTTGGGAAAGTCATTTTATTCCCTCTCTCATATTTTTGTAATAGAAATAATTGATGATAAAATAATAAAAATCAAATGATTCCTATTCTCAAAATTTGAGAAAACTCAAATATGAAAATAGAGAATTTCCCAACTCTCTCTGTGGGTCCTTGAGTTGCGTAGAAATTTCTAGGATCAAACCAAAGGCAAAATAAAATATGATATGCAATGATGATCTAACGTATAACATTCCAAATTGAAAATTTGGGATGTTACAAACCTACCCCCCTTAAGATGAATCTCGCCCTCGAGATTCTGGTTGGCTAGAAAATAGGTGAGGGTGGTCCTTGAGCAAATCTTCCTCTTGTTCCCAGGTGGCTTCATCCTCCGTGTGGTGGCTCCACTGAACTTTGCAAAACTTGATAACCTTGCTGCGAGTGACTCGGCTGGAAAACTCGAGAATCTTAATTGGTTTCTCCTCATAGGTCAAATCTTTATCCAACTGAATTGATCCCAATGGCACTGTGTCTCTCAACGGTATGTCAGCCATCTCCACGTGGCACTTCTTCAACTGAGAAACGTGGAACACATCATGAACTCCTGACAATTCTTCGGGCAATTCCAACTTATAGGCCACTTCTCCCATATGCTCCAAAACTCGATATGGTCCTACAAATCATGGCGCTAACTTTCCTTTAACCCCAAAATGCTTTGTTCCCCGAAGTGGGGATACTCGAAGATAAGCTCTATCTCCAACTTCGTAAACAGTCTCCTTGCGTTTAGAATCTGCATAACTCTTCTGTCTGGACTAAGCTACCTTGAGCCTATCGCGAATCAATTTCACCTTCTGTTCAGACTCTTTAATCAAATCAGGTCCAAACAACTGGCGGTCTCCAACTTCATCCCATGACAACGGTGTCCTACACCTCCTTCCGTACAAAGCTTCGAAAGGGGCCATCTTTAAACTGGTTTGGTAGCTGTTGTTGTAAGAGAACTCTGCATATGGCAAATTGTCGTCCCAACTAGATCCATAATCTAGCGCACAAGCTCTCAGCATATCCTCCAAAATTTGATTGACTCTCTCGGTCTGTCCATCTGTCTGTGGATGAAAAGCTGTACTGAATTCTAGCCTGGTACCCAAAGTTTCATGCAACTGCTTCCAGAACTTTGAGGTAAACTGGGTTCCTCTATCTGATACGATACTCCTTGGAACTCCATGTAGACATACGATCATGGTCATGTATATCTTTGCCAACTTAGCACTGGTGTAAGTGGTCTTTACCGGGATGAAATGAGCTACTTTTCCAAATCGAGTCATAGCCTGAACGAGTTCTGGGTAATCCTGTGATAAAATCCATGCCTAACTTATCCCACTTCCATTCGGGTATCGGCAATGGTTGTAACAATCCTGCTGGCTTCTGATGCTCTGCCTTTACTCTCTGACATACATCACAAACTGCTACATACTCCGCAATATCCTTCTTCATTCCGGTCCACCAGAAAATATCCTTCAAATCCAAATACATCTTGGTATTTCCTGGGTGAATCGAATATGGTGAATCGTGTGCCTCTTGCAGAATTAGCTTCCTGATCTCCGGGTCATTGGGCACATAAACACGGTCTTCAAACCATAGGGTGTCGTGCTCATCCTCACGAAATCCTTTAGCTTTTCCTTAGCTCAGTTTCTCTTTAATAGAGGCAATCTCCTTGTCCGTCTTCTGAGCTTCTTTGATTCTATCCATTAAAGTTGACTGAATCTCCAATGCTTCTACATAGCCTCTCGGAACTATTTCCAAACATAACTCTCAAAGATTTTCGGCTAACTCCCTTGATATTTCTCCCGTCCTTAGTGTATTGACATGGCTCTTACGGCTCAATGCGTCAGCTACTACATTAGCCTTTCCAGGATGGTAATGCAATCTCATATCATAACCCTTGATGAGCTCCAACCATCTCCTTTGTCTGAGGTTTAACTCCTTATGTGTGAAGATGTATTTCAAACTCTTATGATCCGTGTACACCTCACAATGGTTTCCAATGAGGAAATGTCTCCATGTTTTCAATGCATGCACTACGGTGCTAACTCCAAATCATGCGTAGCATAATTCAACTCATGAGGCTTAAGCTGTCTTGAGGCATATGAAACAACTCTCCCTTCCTGCATAAGCACTGCTCCAAGTCATCGACGTGAAGCGTCGCAATACACCTCATAGTCCTTGGTCTGATCTGGTAAAATCAACACTGGTGAAGTAACCAAGCGTTTCTTCAACTCCTGGAAACTAGCCTCACACTCCTCAGTCCATTTGAACTTGGTATCCTTCTTTAATAACTCCGTCATAGGCTTTGCAATCTTGGAGAAATTCTCAATGAATCTTCGGTAGTATCCTGCGAGTCCAAGAAAACTCCGTATCTCTCCAACTGTGGTTGGTGCTTCCCACTTGGTCACGGTATCAACTTTAGTGGGATCTACTGATATACCTTCTCCGGATATAACGTGTCCGAGGAATCCTACTTCCTTCAACCAAAACTCACATTTGCTGAACTTGGCATACAACTGATGTTCTCTGAGCTTCTCAAGTACCAAACGCAAATGCTCCTTATGCTCCTCTTCATTCTTCGAGTAAACCAGGATATCATCAATGAACACCACGACGAACTTATCCAAGAACTCCATAAACACTTTGTTCATCATGTTCATAAAATAAGCAGGTGCGTTAGTCAGACCAAATGACATAACGGTATACTCGTACAGCCCATATCTGGTGGTAAAAGCTGTCTTAGGAATATCCTGTTCTCGAATCTTCAACTGGTGGTATCCTGATCGCAGATCGATCTTGGAAAATACCTTAGCTCCTTGCAATCGATCAAACAGATCATTGATCATTGGTAGTGGGTACTTGTTCTTGATGGTTACTTCATTCAATCCTCGATAATCAACAACCATCCTTAACGATCCATCCTTCTTCTCCACTAGAAGTACTGGCGATCCCCAAGGCGAAGAACTTGGGCGAATATATCCCTTATCCAGTAACTCCTTAATCTGCTTCTTAATTTCCACCAAATCCTTTGCAGGCATCCTGTATGGTCTCTTTGATATTGGCCCTATGCCTGGCAATAGGTCAATCAAAAACTCAATATCTCTAGCCGGTGGCATGCCTGGCAACTCTTCTGGAAATACTTCAGGGAAATCCCTTACCACTGGTACTTCCTCTTGTACAACTCCTGTTAAACAATTTACTTGAGTCCCTTTTGGCACATGTCGGGATACATACTTGATCCTTCTCCCTTCTGGGGTGGTAAGCAAAATTAACTTACTGGCGCAATCGATGTTTCCTCCATACCTCGATAGCCAATCCATACCCAGAATTACATCCAATCCTTGTGATTCCAAAATGATCAAATCCGAGGGAAACACATGCCTACCTATACTCAATGGCACTTGAAAACATCCTTGACTGGCCATATACTCCACTCCCGGTGAGCTTACTAGCATAGGTGTTCCAAGAACCTTAGTGGGCAGGTTATACTTATCCACAAATCCCCTTGATATGTATGAATGCGATGCACCAGTATCAAAAAGAACGAGTGCAGTAAATGACTTAACCAAAAACTTACCGATTACGGCATCCGACTGCTCTTCAACCTCCTCCACGTTAACGTGGTTCACTTGTCCCCTGTTGAAAGGGATCGGCTTCTTCCTAGAACATCCATTGCCATTCTGGCCTTCAGGACATTCATTGGCATAATGTCCGGTCTTCTGACACTTGAAGCAAGTGACTTGGCTCAGGTCCTTCTTGGCTGGGGTTGATGGGTTGGTGCGATTCTGGCCATTGCTTCCTCCATTGCCATTACCATTCTTGGTGCCATTGTGATTATGCGAGCTACCTCCTCCATGGGTATGCTGAAAATGTCCTCCCGATCTAGGGGTAAAACATGGCTTCTGCTGAGCTCCTGAATTGTACTTCCCTTGTCCATACTTCCTTTTGCGATTCTCAATTTGCTGCTGCTTGCCTTCAATCATAAGAGCACAGTCTACCAACTCCTGGTATTTGTTGAAGGTTGCTACCATCAACTGCATGCTCAACTCATCATTCAGTCCTTCCAGAAACTTCTCCTGCTTAGCTGCATCCGTAGCAACGTCATCTGGGGCATAATGTGCTAACTTACTTGAGTCCTCCACATACTGGCCAACTGTCCGTCCTCCCTGGCGCAAGTTGCGAAACTCACGCTTCTTCATGGCCATAACTCCTACTGAAACATGGGCAGTACGAAAGGCCTGCTGAAACCGGTCCCATGTGACAATGTCGACAGGGAAAGTGGTTGTGATATTCTCCCACCATGATGTTGCGGGTCCTTCAAGCTGATGTGCGGCAAACTTCACCTTCTCCGCATCTGTGCATCCTGCTGTGGTCAACTCTCTAGCTGTCTTGCGGAGCCAATCATCTGCTACTATCGGCTCGGTGCTACTGGAAAACACCGGCGGATTCAACCTAAGAAAACGGGCTAAGTGATCAATAGGTGGTGGTGGTGGTGGGTTGTTGTTGTTGTTGTTCCCCTGATTCTGATTCTGGACTAGCAACTGCATCAATGTGTTCTGCTGCTGGATCAACTGGGTGAGCTCCGGTGGAAAGGTAAATCCGGGGTCACGTCTCGGAGGCATCTGAGGGTTTAGAAAAGATGAGATGTAAGAATAGAGGGGGTCTAAAGAGAAAACACTACCCATATGCACATGAGGCAAAAGCAAACAATTCACTTCATTCAATCAAACAAGGGCATACAATCGATCTAACTATCGCAAAAGTGCTCGGACTACTGTATTTACATGGTGGACTACTACTACTGATGAGGTGGTCTACTAGAAATATTCTTCGGTTGCAGACTCCATGATATCTGCTCCTGCTTCATCAACATAGTCATCATCGCTATCATCTGGATCCGAGTCGGTGTCGTTGATGATGATGTAGTCTTTCGGGCTAATCTCCTTGGGTTCCTCGTCTTCATCTACTGGTGTAGGGCCTCCCATAAATATTGCTAGCTTCATTGTTAGGTCGGCATTCTTATCCACTAGTACTTCTATTTCCTCTTCATAATCTTCACGTGTAGCCTTGAGTTCTTCCTCCAGTTCCTTGATTCTTGTCTTAGCCTTCTTCAGATCTATCATGTCGGCGCACATCTGATTCTCCTGTCGTCGAATGTGCTGGTTTAATTCCTGGATAAAAGTTGCAATGGATCTATCCCTTCTGGTGCTAATCATCTCCCAGTGCTCATCTCGGCGCCCACAAATCTGGTAGATAGTATCCTTGAGATCATTGCGGTAGACTTCTCCAATGCGTCCCATGGCGATGTGAGCTGCCATGCTCTTTCCTAGACTCCAAGTTGGTGCATCAAAGAAAACTCTATGGGCTCAGTGACTGGCATGAACGTCCTTCCTGGAACTTGAACTTGAATCATCCAGCGCTCTTCTTCAGGTAAAGTGGCGTTGTAGGTTCCTGGTGAAGCTTGGTACTCCTATGTTGAGGTATCTAGTGACTTCCTTCAAGTGACGTCCAAAAGGTGTGTTTCGTCATCCGGTTACGTGAATTTGTTCTTTGCATCCGCCATCCTAAAGAGTAGAAAAGATGAGAGGTCAGAAAAGAAGAGAATGAATAGTTATCTAGGTCTTTAGCTTAGTGGTTGTGTCCTACAGTCAGTGTGTGCTCTGATACCATCTCTTTAGCGACCAGACCTCAAATAGTCTGATCTCTGTGCTCCGGTGTCATCCCTGGATCAGTAATGCTGACACCACACAGTACTCGGAGGATTTATAATAGAGTTGCAATCACACACTTGTTACATCGACTGTCTCAAGAGAGAACTTATTACAATAAATATGGCTTAAGGCCATCTAATAATGATAACAGCAGAAGGCTTGGAAGATAAGTGAGTCCATCAACTCCAATGGCATCACTGAGTATAGAACCATGACCTAAAAACTCCTTAATCATCATCTGGAAAGTCTGCAACATTAATGTTGCAGCCCGAAATGGGTCAGCACATGGAATATGCTGGCAAAGTAACACATAGAGAATAATGGAATGAAACAACTATACTATATGCATATTTGGCTGGTGGAAAGCTCTATGTTTACAGTTTTGCGTAAAGCCAATTTTTCCCTACTGCAAAAGAATAAATTTATTTAACTATCATGGTAGTTGTTAAACATTGAGAATGGTTGATAGCATTCTTAATCCCAATTAAGCATCATCATTAACAAAGCCCAACAAAATTAATTTAGGGTAACATGTTGAGATTCACATGATAATCCAAGTACTAGATACTCAAGATGTCCATAACCGGGGACACGGCTAATCATGATTAGTTTATTACACTCTGCAGAGGTTTGCGCACTTTTCCCCACAAGACTCGATCGCCTCCATTTGGTTTCTCGCACTTCATGGTGTTTGAGAAGACGGATGACCAAGACATAGTCTTTCAGAAGCGCTAGCACCTTACGATGGATAGACCGTTCCACCTACTTTCCCCTACATCTGCTAGTCTACCCTGTAAGAGTTCGCACGACTTAATCAACTATGCTAGAGCCCATAATAGCTTGTGGCTGCACACAGAAGTTTCTAGTATGAATAATCTCATGATCCCTTTCATCCTGGGTAGCGGTCCAAAAAGAAACAGGCAATCCTGGAATACCCAGGTACCTCAATCCACCCAGATGTGTGTTTAAGTTGCCACCTTAGATAAACCATTAATTAACAATACTCACATCTTTCATGGATATCACTCACCCAATCCACGTCTACTAGCATAGGTTGGCACAATAAGCAAACGTAGAAGTAACTCCCAAAGGTTTGATAATAAACAAGTAATAGGTTCTACCTCAACTACTCCCCAAACACATAATTTAATTAGATCCTAATCATGCAATGTGTGAGGATTGATCTAATGCAATAAAACTAGGTAGTAGGAGGTATGCTCAAAGTGTTACTTGCCTTGCTGATGATCCCTCTTGAAACCTAGCGATTCGAAGTAACAAGCGGCGCACTCCGGGTACTCTATCGCAAACAAACAAACAAGCATACAATAAGTACTCATCTAATGCACAGGTAAAACTCGAATAAGAGATCTAACCAGAAGGTTCAACTTAAGAACTCCGGTTTGCAAAAAGAATCAAATCGAACGAAGCAACGAAGGTCAAACGGCGAAAGAAAACAACTTCGTTCTACTAATATGGATATAAGGCAATTTTTACAGTAGCAAAAACTTGTTTAAGTTGGTTAAACGGATAGAGTGTTTCAAGACGAAACTCCAGGCGCTTGAATCGCCTGATTCCGATAAACGAGCGAAAAGTTATACTAAAACGAAAATCGGATCTGAAACCGCGATCAGAAAAATCGCGGATTTAATCCGAGAAAAAGAAAAAACAATGAACGTTCGCTAGAACGAACGAACGGACGAACATTCGCTATTTAAAGAAATCGGAAAAACCGAACTATTTAAAAAAACCGAAACTAAAAAAACCGATGAAAAACCGAACGGTTTTTCGAAAAAAAAAGGCGCGGATTTCGAGGCGACCTCGGCGGCGAGTCGGCGAGGCGTTGGCGAGGCGTCGGCGCGGCGGCTCCGGCGACGGCAGGCGGCAGCACGGCGGCGGCAGTAGGCGGCGGCACTAGCGGCGGCGGCGGCAGGCGGCGGCTAGGGTTTCGGCGGCGCGGGCGGGCTGGCTTCGGCTGGGCTCCCCCCCCGGCTTATAAAGCCTAGCGGGCCGGAGTCCCGGTCGGACACGGCCCGCAGGTCGGTTCGTTTTTTTTAAATAATTACGCGCAGACGAAAAATAAAAAGAAATACTAAACGGACTCCAAAAATCCCGAAATAAATTTTCCCGGGCTTCTAAAATCAAGCCGCACAAGGTGAAAATTTATTTGGGGCCTAAATGCAATTTTGAGAAACGCACATTTTTCCTAAATTCAAATAAAATAACGAAAAACTCCGAAACAAAATCTTATTTGATTTTATTATTAAATCCTCAATATTTCTTTATTTTGGGATAGTCATTTTGTTCCCTCTCTCATATTTTTGTAATAGAAATAATTGATGATAAAATAATAAAAATCAAATGATTCCTATTCTCAAAATTTGAGAAAACTCAAATATGAAAATAGAGAATTTCCCAACTCTCTCCGTGGGTCCTTGAGTTGCGTAGAAATTTCTAGGATCAAACCAAAGGCAAAATAAAATATGATATGCAATGATGATCTAATGTATAACATTCCAGATTGATAATTTGGGATGTTACACCATAGAAGCAATCCTTTTTTTATCAAGAAGACATTATGTGTTTACGATCTTTAGATCATGTTGCTTTTAATGAAAACCTTAGAAAAAAGGTTCCTATCGATGTTCTTGTTAACACGATCTCTGAAATTAATGATAATTTTTCTATCTAGAATAATGGGTTTGGTTTTTCCCTTGAACAAAGGCTCATGACTTTTTGCCAAAATAATGCTTATAATGATGAATTGGTTGTGCAATGCGAGGGGCCAAAGGAGGAACCAATCGATCCCGAGCTTGATGGGGACTTTTGTCCCATTAAATTTAGCCCTTTTGATTACTTTTGCTTGCCAAAAATAAATATTTTTGCTGAACATAGGGAGTATGAGATGAGTTTTCGTGATTTACCTTATCATTATCATGGCAATACCTAGATCTATTCTTGCTTTTATGCCTAGCTAGGGACGTTAAACGATAGCGCTTGTTGGGAGGCAACCCAATTTTATTTTCATTCCTTGCTCTTTGGTTCTGTTTAGTAATACATAATTCATCTAGCCTCTGCTTAGATGTGGTTTTATGCTTTTAATTAGTGTTTGTTCCAAGTAGAACCTTTGGGAAGACTTGGGGAAAGTCTTTGCGATCTTGCTGTAAAGAAAAACAGAAACTTTAGAGCTCACGAGGTTTGCTTCCATTTCTTCCTGGAGAGTGCGAGTAAGTTGATTATTTTTTCATATGGTTAATAGATAAATTACTCACGTCCAGCAATTTATTTTATAATTTTTCGGGTTACAGAAGTATTCGAAACCTACATATTACTACAGACTGTTCTGTTTTTGACAGATTCTGTTTTTCGTGTGTTGTTTGCTTATTTTGATGAATCTATGGCTAGTATCGGAGGTTATGAACCATAGAGAAGCTGGAATACAGTAGGTTTAACACCAATATAAATAAAGAATGAGTTCATTACAGTACCTTAAGTGGTGGTTTGTTTTCTTTTTTACTAACGGAGCTCATGAGATTTTCAGTTTACGTTTTGTGTTGTGAAGTTTTCAAGTTGTGGGTAAAGATTTGATGGATTATGGAACAAGGAGTGGCAAGATCCTAAGCTTGGGGATGCCCATGGCACCCCAAGGTAAAATCCAAGGACAACCAAAAGCCTAAGCTTCGGGATACCCCGGAAGGCATCCCCTCTTTCATCTTCTTCTATCGGTAACTTTACTTGACGCTATATTTTCAGTCACCACATGATATGTGTTTTGCTTGGAGCGTCTTGTATAATTTGAGTCTTTGATTTTTTGTTTACCACAATCATACTTGCTGTCCACACCTTTTGGGATAGACACACATGGGTTGAAATTTATTTGAATACTCTATGTGCTTCACTTATATCTTTTGAGCTAGATAATTTTGCTCTAGTGCTTCACTTATATCTTTTAGAGCACGGTGGTGGTTTTATGTTATAGAAATTCTTGATCTCTCATGCTTCACTTATATTATTTTGAGAGTCCTTTAGAATAGCATGGTAATTTGCTTTGGTTATGAAACTAGTCCTAATATGATAGGCATCCAAGATGGGTATAATAAAAACTATCATAGAAAGTGCATTGAATACTATGAGAAGTTTGATACTTGATAATTGTTTTGAGATATAAAGGTGGTGGTATTAGAGTGTGCTAGTTGAGTAATTGTGAATTTGAGAAATACTTTCGTTGAAGATTGCAAGTCCCATAGCATGCACGTATGGTAACCGTTGTGTAACAAATTTGAAACATGAGGTGTTCTTTGATTATCTTCCTTGTGAGTGGCGGTCGGGGACGAGCAATGGTCTTTTCCTACCAATCTATCCCCTAGAGCATGCGCATAGTCCTTGGTTTTTGATTACTTATAGATTTTTGCAATAAGTATGTAAGTTCTTTATGACTAATATTGAGTCCATGGATTATACGCACTCTCACCCTTCCATCATTGCTAGCCTCTTCGGTACCGTGCATTACCTTTCTCACCTTGAGAGTTCGTGCAAACTTCGTGGGTGTATCCAAACCCCATGATATGATACGCTCTATCACACATAAACCTCCTTATATCTTCCTCAAAACAGTGACCATACCTACCTATCATGGCATTTCCATAGCCATTCCGAGATATATTGCCATGCAACATTCCACCGTTTCATTTATGACACACTTCATCATTATCATATTGGTTTGCATGATCATGTAGTTGACATCGTATTTGTGGCAAAGCCTCCATGCATAGTTTTTCATACATGTCACTCTTGATTCATTGCCCTTCCTGGTACACCGCCGGAGGCATTCATATAGAGTCATATTTTGTTCTAGTATCGAGTTGTAATCATTGAGTTGTAAATAAATAGAAGTGTGATGATCATCATTATTAGATCATTGTCCCAAATAAAAAAAGAGAAAGGCCAAATAAAAAAAGGAAGGCCCAGAAAAAGGGAAAAAGGGAAAGAAATAAAAAAGGGCAATGCTACTATCTTTTTTTCCACACTTGTGCTTCAAAGTAGCACCATGATCTTTATGATAGAGAGTCTCTTATTTTGTCACTTTCATATACTAGTGGTAATTGTTCATTATAGAACTTGGCTTGTATATTCCAACAATGGGCTTCCTCAAATGCCCTAGGTCTTCGTGAGCAAGCAAGTTGGATGCACACCCACTGAGTTTCTTTTGTTGAGCTTTCATACATTTATAGCTCTAGTGCATCCGTTGCATGGCAATTGCTACTCCTTGCATTGACAACAATTGATGGGCATCTCCCTAGCCTATTGATTAGCCTCGTCGATATGGGACTTTCTCCTTTTTTTTCTTCTCCACATAACCCCCATCATTATTCTATTCCACCCATAGTGTTATATCCATGGCTCAAGCTCATGTATTGCATGAAAGTTGAAAAAAGTTTGAGATTACTAAAGTATGAAACAATTGCTTGGCTTGTCATCAGGGTTGTGCAAGATGAGCGCATTCTTGTGTGACAAAAATGAATACCAAGCTATATGATTTTGTAGGGATGAACTTTCTTTTGCCATGTTATTTTGAGAAGACATGATCGCTTAGTTAGTATGCTTGAATTATTATTATTATTATGTCAATATTAAACCTTTGTCTTAAATCTTTCGGATCTGAATATTTATGACACAATAAAGAAAATTACATTGAGAATTATGCTATGTAGCATTCCACATAAAAAAATTGTTTTTATCATTTACCTACTCCAAGACGAGCAGGAATTAAGCTTGGGGATGCTTGATACGTCTCCAACGTATCTATAATTTTTTATTGTTCCATGCTATTATATTATCTGTTTTGGATGTTAATGGGCTTATTTATACACTTTTATATTATTTTGGGACTAACCTACTAACCCAAGGCCCAGTGCAAATTGTTGTTTTTTTGCCTATTTTATTGTTTCGCAGAAAAGGAATATCAAACAGAATCCAAACGGAATAAAACCTTCGGGAGAGTTATTTTTGGAACAAACGTGATCCAGGGGACTTGGAGTGGACTTCAAGCAACCAACAAGGAGGCCACGAGGCAGGGGCGCCTACCCCCTGGGCGCGCCCTCCCCCCTCGTGGGCCCCTCATGGCTCCACCAACCTACTTCTTCCTCCTATATATATATTCATATACCCAGAAAACATCCAGGAGCAACACGAAACCCTATTTCCACCGCCGCAACCTTCTGTACCCAAGAGATCCCATCTTGGGGCCTTTTTCGGAGCTCTGCCGGAGGGGGGGTCGATCACAGAGGGCCTCTACATCAACTCCATGGCCCCTCCGATGATGTGTGAGTAGTTTACCTCAGACGCTCGGGTCCATAGTTATTATCTAGATGGCTTCTTCTCTCTCTTTGGATCTCAATACAATGTTCTCCTCGATCTTCTTGAATATCTATTTGATCTAACTCTTTTTGCGGTGTGTTTGTCAAGATCCGATGAATTGTGGGTTTATGATCAAGTTTATCTATGAACAATATTTGATTCTTCTCTGAAATCTTTTATGTATGATTGGTTATCTTTGCAAGTCTCTTCAAATTATTAGTTTGGTTTGGCCTACTAGATTGATCTTTCTTGCAATGGGAGAAGTGCTTAAGTTTGGTTACAATCTTGCGGTGTCCTTTCCCAGTGACAGCAAGGGCAGCAAGGCACGTATTCTATTGTTGCCATCGAGGATAAAAAGATGGGGTTTGTATCATATTGCTTGAGTTTATCCCTCTACATCATGTCATCTTGACTAATGCATTACTCTATTCTTATGAACTTAATACTCTAGATGCATGCTGGATAGCGGTCGATGTATGGAGTAATAGTAGTAGATGCAGAATCGTTTCGGTCTACTTGTCACGGACGTGATGCCTATATACATGATCATGCCCAGATATTCTCATAATTATGCACTTTTCTATCAATTGCTCGACAGTAATTTGTTCACCCACCGTAATACTTATGCTATCTTGAGAGAAGCCACTAGTGAAACCTATGGCCCCCGGGTCTATTTTCCATCATACAAGTTTCCAATCTATTTTACTTTGCAATCTTTATTTTCCAATCTATATCATAAAAATACCAAAAATATTTATCTTATTATTATTATCTCTATCAGATCTCACTCTCGTAAGTGACCGTGAAGGGATTGACAACCCCTTTATAGTGTTGGTTGCAAGGTTCTTATTTGTTTGTGTAGGTACGAGGGATTTACGTGTAGTCTCCTACTGGATTGATACCTTGGTTCTCAAAAACTAAAGGAAATACTTACGCTACTTTGCTGCATCACCCTTTCCTCTTCAAGGGAAAACCAACGCAGTGCTTAAGAGGTAGAAACCCTCACCATGTTTGGGACACAAAATCAAGGAACATAACACCAGTATGACAGAAACTAGGGCGACAAGAGTGGAACAAACACCATGCAAAAGGCCGAGCCTTCCACCCTTTACCCAGTATATATATGCATTAATTAAATAAGAGATATTGTGATATCCCATGATATCCATGTCCCAACATGGAACAAACTGCAACCGCACCTACAACTAGCAACGCTATAAGAGGGGCTGAGCAAAGTGGTAACCTAGCCAAACAACGGTTTGATAGGATGGTGGAAAACATTAGAGGCTATCATGGCAATTTGGGAGGCTTGATAAACAAGTGGTAGGTAGCGCGACATAGCGATAGCATCGAGATAGCTAGCATAGCAAAGATAGTAGTGAGATCCAAGGTGATGGTCATCTTGCCTGAAATCCCACTAGGAAGTAGAATGATTCCATGAAGAAAACGATCCCACGCAGTTGAACGACTCCTCACAATCGCAATGAAACAGGAAATATCGAGAAGGAGCACAACCGGAAAGAAGCAAACAACACGGTAAACACGCAACACATAAACACGACATGACGCTCAACCAAATATGGTGCATGACAAGGCTACATGATGCTACTCATGGCAAGATATGATGCATACAAGAACAACACATCAAAGCAAGGTTAAATGAGGCCGGAAACAACATATAACAATTTCGGTAAGTCCTCATATGCAAATTTCTAAGTTGGTCCTGATCTAAATAACACATAATGTTGGAGTTGTTAAACATCAAGTTAAAGTGCACTAAGATGATCTACGCGTCTCTCTATTCAAGTTACATATAAAGTACGTTTAATTTGGAGCTACAACCTAGAAAATATGAACAAAACAAGTTCAGCATAGCATTGATGCAATTGCAAGCAAACTACAATAACAAACAATCCAAAACAAGGATTCAACAATGCATGATGAAGCTACATGCAAAACCAAGAAAGTTTCATATAGAGCATGCTCTAAACGGAGCCATGGTTCAACACATACACACGAAGCAAGTTTAAAGGACAAGTTGTCCAAAACAACAACTAGGCATCTTACAAGCACCATAACAACATGCTACAGGAACAAGATATGCACAATCATGACATGCACTTGAAGTACATATTACATGCTTCAAATAAAATCAAGGATCAGGTTCATAGGCATCAAGATTAATCCAAGATGATCAATGCAAAAATCAACTTGATAACATAGATTATGACTTAGTGAAAACTGAGCATATGCATGAGCAGAGTTTATACGATGGCATGTTGGAGGCAAGAAGTAATTAAGCTATAGTGCAAGGACATGGCAGGAAATAGCATGGCATGCTAGTACATATCATGGAGCTCAAAACACACAAGATGGCATAACCATATGAGCAACAGGTTGATGGGAATCATCAAGGCAAGATGCAAACATGATATAAGCTAATTATCAGACTTTGGAGGCACATAACAGCAAGCACTGCAACTTTAATAATTATGCAAAAGACATGGACATGTATTATACATGATATACTTCAACTTAGTCCATGGGAACAAGTTCATATGATGCATTGAGTAATTAGTATGATACTTGCAAAATGGAACATACTGTTAACAGGTTGACAGATTTGGCCTGATGGCAACATGAGAGCAAGAAAGAGAAAAACTACAGCAAGGTATATGGCAACCAAGGGCATGGCATCAAAGTACACATAACAAAGAGCAAATAACATCAAGGCATCATCAACATATGGCTCATGGACTAGTGGGAACCATCAAGACAAGTTTAAATGTTGTAACAATTTCAGCAAGTGTAAAACAACAACATCATCATAGCATGTTTGCAAGATTGTAATACAGGTCATATGAAGTCCCAAATTATCAAACTTGGCATGTGGACAAAGTACTCATGGCATACTTCAAATCATGTAATTGGAGCATCTCCAAAAGAGGCATAGATTAATTAGTAACAAGCTCGCAACATGGCATCATGAAGTTAACAGAAAACTGGAACATCATTTAGGCATGTTCATGGAAATGAAAGCATATGCCGCAGGACATATATGAGGCATCAAATGGTATGGCATAATAGAGCATAACATTGACATCAAAACATGTCAACTAGGCATCTCCGGATTATTAATGGAATTGATGGTAGCAGCAAACTAACATGGAAACATAATGTAACAGTTACAGACTTTGCATGAATATGCTCCTAAAACATGTTGACATGATGCTCAAAAGATAAACACAGAAAATGCTATGAAAAAGACAAATGAGCAAGTTACAGTAGTTTGTAGCAGACAACATCATTTAGCACTTTTGCGATGAGGATTAAGGCATCAATATAAATAGTAACATGCATGCTAACTATACCACCATCTAGAGCACTTAGAGATGAATAATTTGACACGTCATACACACAAAACGGATACATATGCACAAAGTTATGGCAGGTCAAAGATGCACACATAATAAGAAATCCTGGGGACTTAGCAGAATTTCAACCTCGGGGAAAGTGGATGATGCGGTGCGGGATGATGAGATCCGGGACGGACGCGACGCATTTGGATGGGATCCCGGTGGATCTCGTCCCACCTGGACGAATCCGGCCGGTGCAATGGCCGAGGCAACAGCAGTGGGTGACGCGGCGACGGGCGGTGCACCGACGAGCAAGATGGCGAGGCGTCGATGCAGCGCGGAGGCGGCGAGCGGCGTGGCAGAGGCGAGTGGGCAGCGCGAGGAGGAGGCAGCGACACGAGGCATTCAAGCGGGCGCTTGGGGCAGCCGACGGCGGCGTGCGGCAGCGGTGCTGGAGAGGTAGCGGGACGGCGCCAGCGAGCGAGGCGACGGCGAGTGGCGGCGGGCGGCACTGGGAGCGGGCACCGGGCACAGGGGCACGGCTCGGTGCGGTGGCGAAGATTCAGGCCCGAGCAGGCCACTGATGAGCTTTGCGGGACCGCGCGGTGGAGGCGGGCCTGACTGGCGGCGGGCGAGGACGTGGCACGCGGGGATTGGGCACGGGCGGCAGCGCGGACGCGTCCGGCGGCGCGGTGGACGTGTCCGGCGCGGTGGAGGGAAGAGGTCTAGAGTTTGCCTGAAATTTTGAACGGGGGGAGGCCTTTATATAGATAGAGGGGCTAGAAGAGGGATATTGAGGTGTGGTTTTCACCCACATGATCGTGATCCAACGACGGAGAGCATGGAGGGGGTTTAGATGGGCTAGTGGGCTGTTGTGAAGGGGTGTTGGGCTGCAAAGAGAAAGGTGTCTGACGGTTAACGGAGTTAATCGTTGGGTCATCAAACAACCTCCAAATGGAACGAAATTTGACAGGCGGCCTACCGGTGATGTACCAAGGCCACTCAAGAAATCTCGGCCCATTACGAGAAGGTTTTTCTCCCATTCATGAAGAAAGGTCTAAGAGGTGCGGCGGGTGCGTGTGAGAGTGAAAGGGCTTGGAACAGACAACAGAGAGAACTGGGGGACCTGGATGGACGCAAGTTTTGAAAAACATGCAGATGAAATGCATATGATGATATGGCAAAGTGCAACACGCAAGCAAATGACAACGAATAACTGGAACATACCTGGGGCATCGGTCTCGGGGCATTACAACTCTCCTCCACTAACAAGAGATCTCGTACCGAGATCTTAGGAACGAGAAGTAAGAGAAAGAGGATAAGAAGGAATAAGAGCGCCAAAATAGAAGATGAGGTCAAGAGCACTCATGTAGAATAGAGAAACAACGATTATGACAAGAATCAAAATCTCAAGGAATAAGATAGACTCTGAAACCACTCCGGTTAGAACAAGATAAAAAAAGGAATAATAACGAAGCAATTTACGCAGCACTCCGGCTGAACATGGAAATAATAGAACATGATCTTGACAAGATGGAACGATACTTGACGAGAGGAACAACACATTGCCTCCGGAAGAATTGAAAGAGTGTAATGAAAAGAAGGGAGAAGAACGTGACAACTTCTACCACAATTGAGTTTGAGGAGTATCATTGCAAAGAAGGATTGAACGTAGTTGTTGGAAATTCAACAATGAAAAGAATAAGCTTGTTGTGGACTTATGAAAAACATCTCAAAATTATGAGGTGATAACCGGCCACCAATGGAAAGTTTGATTAGCTGAGAATAATGAAGAAATCCAAAACCCCACTTCAAAAGAATACGAAGAATTAATTGCACTTCAAGACACAAGAAGGAAAGATACTTGAGCTCGTCCAACAAGAATCTTGAGGAACACTTGAAGAATGAATTAAATCCTGATGAACCACCATGAAGAACTCCGGTAACAAAGGATGATGATATGGAATTGAAGGATGAAAAGAATAAGATTAAGCCTTGCGATGATTTAGACAGGGGTTCCGACGAGATGCCCGACGAAACTTTGAACTCCGGAAAGAAAAGATGAAAACACTTTGAACCGAGAATGTGATATCATGAACAAACTTCGAAAAGATGTGATTAATCAACTTGATGAAATAAGAATAAGAATTATGTTATGGTTATCCTCCACCAATTAAATTGATGGGAAGCCATGGATTTGCATACTACTTATTCGCATTGGAAAAGATTAAGGGGAGATATAGCGCCAAATTTGGGAAGGTCTTCAATGAACCACCGGTATGATTTCAAAGAACGAATGAATTGATATGATAACGAAGGAAACGAATCTTGAACGAGCCATCGTGATAATTTGAAAATTAATAAAGAAAGAGAATGAATCACCGAGAGGAATTAGAAAACGAACGAAGATACTTGAGTGAATGAAGATGCAAGAGAACAAAGAGATCTCGAACTGATTAAAGAATGCTTGAACAATGCCCCGGTATGAATATGGAGACGAACGAAGTGGCATCAGTTTAGAATAATTGGAGAACGAAGCTGAAAATTTGGAACAAACAAATATACCGAAATGAAGGCCTCCGGATAATCGAAACGAAAAACAACTCCTGAAATACTCGGAATGGGTAAGAAAAGAATCACACGATTGGAAACAATAAGAGGATAGCAACAATCTAGCACCACAAATCTCTGAGAGAACGGACAAGATTTAGAGGAAAACTCTTCTTCGGTCTTCAAATGTTGAGAATGACGACAAGGAACACCTCCGAAATTGTTGAGATAGTTCAGGAGAATGAAAAGCGAAGAGGTTGAGCCAACCATGAAAATAATTTGAAATCGAACTTGGAAAAGTATCTGACTGATGAAATTCATTCTTACATCAAATTCGAAAAGAATTTGAGAATAACTTCGGAAATATTAGAAGAGTCAGGTAAGATCCTGGGAAAACACCTGTGGGTTAGGGCCCACTTGAAAGAAGCACCGTTGAAAAGGATTGATTGAAAGAGAGATGATGCACCAGAACAATTCAAATACTTGAATGAGGTGACAACCTCGAAATAATTGAATGCAGAAACGAATCTTCTGAGATGTCCTCAACACTCCGAGACAATAGAATGGCGAGAGGAGAAACGAGAAAGGGGAAACACTTGAGTCGAGGAAAGGAATATGATGAAAAAAAATTGAATGCATCCACCAGAAGGAAAACGAGATGAACAATGATTAACTAGACAATAATTCACTGGTTGAGACAATTGAGGAAGGACTGAAGAGGTTCTGCACGAACGAAATTGATGATCAAATAGAGGTTCAGACTCTATGAAGAAAAGGGTGGGATGGTGGGGAAAAACGAAGGCAACTTGGAACGGGAAACCGGCGACTAACCTAAGAGGAAAAGCACCGGTTGAATTAATTGAGGAAAGAATGCAAAGGCTTCACACGAGTAGGATGGATACTCGATTACGGACTCTTGCTCCGAGAAGAAAAAGGGTGGGCGGGTGGGAAAGCAGAACAACTTGATACGGGGGAGCAACATCATTGACAAAGAACTGAGGATTGGTCTCGAAAAAGATGACGAGGGTCGAGTCAACTTGACAAGAAATGCACTGGATGAAAAGAGTTGACATCGCAATGAACGAAAGCTAACTGTGTGATCCTAAAAAATTTGAGGGGGAAGAGTAGAAGAATCAAACACCTATGTCATGATTTCTCACTAGAGCGACGAAGGGGCTGAGGAGTAAAAGAATTCCTACTCTCTGATATAACTAGACTCCGAAAAAGTTTTCTTCTAGACTCGACAATGGCCAACTACGGACAATCAAGGGGGATCCTATGGTCGGTCGAGGATTTGATACCAACTTTTCACGCCCAATATGCGACTCTATCCTAAAGGAATTCGAAAGTCCCACCAAGGATAGAACCGCATATTGACATGCTTTTCACTACAAGAAATATGTCAACTTGTGACCCTCACTATTGGCCGCTGAAAGGTCATAGTTTTTCATTTGCGACCTTTTTATGACCAAAAACAGAAGGTCAAAAGCTGTCAGTCGTAAACTGAAATTAGCGACCTTCTCACAGAAGGTCGTTGAACCCATGACCTTTTGTTTTGGTCACTGGCTGTCTGCCCAGGCCACGTCGGATCCGATGTGGCAATCTAACGTGGCAAAATTGCGACCAATTGAAAGGTCGTTGATAAGATTCAGCCCAGTCCGATTGGGTGTTTTAAATGGGCCAGGCCCAACAATTCGGCCTTTTTATATTTTTTTCGTACTAATTTTGGTCAGCTATATGGGCCAGGCCCAACTATTCACCCTTTTTAATTTCTGGGCCAATTACTATTAATTTTCTATGTGCAGCCATATTATTTTTGTGCCGGTCCCACTAGTCAGATTGGTCCCACTTGTCATGTTGATATCACAATTGGACCCACATGTCAAAAATTTCAAAATTTGTCAAACAATTTTCATAAGTGGGCCCCCCTGGTCAGGTTTCCATTTCATAGGTATTGAAATTATATACACAATCAATATTTCAAACAGACTATAGAGCAAATGAAATTCATCCAAAACAACACTAAATGTTGCAATACATAATATGCTACTCTGACTAATATTACACTCCTGATATTACAATACATAATATGCTACTCTTGCTGATACGCTTCACGGCTTCACACTTCATACTTCACCTATGCAAAAAAAGAAGAAGAATAAGAACCTGTAGATAGCATCAAACATAGCTTATAAGCAAGAATTGACAATAAGCTCACTTTAACAACACAAGATTTTGATATATTTTTATAGTTCATGAGGTCAGCTGACTATTAACGGCTTTCCCATAGATTACAAACAATTATGTGTACAAGGCAATTCAGGATTTAAGTTGGAAGGTGTTCAATAGCAAAATAGAACATGATATGTACTAAAAAACTTGAACTGGCAATACGCAACTAAATTGGCTGTTAATACAACAAGCATGACATGACAACAGCTGCTTGATAGATTTGATTAAATGTGTATGAAGCAGCAGCACGCATAGACAACGGTAGTATATATGAAGGATTATAGATTGCATAACTAGTCAACTAATCTTCCATCTATATTTCTATCAGCAGCACACTAGATAGGCCACACATTTATTCCTACAGTACAGTGAGGTAAAAACAGATTGTGGTGCCTGCCAAGTGAGGTAAAAACAGATTATCAGCAGCACACTAGATAGGCCACACATCTATATTTCTAACAGCAGCACACTAGATAGGCCACACATTTATTACATTTACATGGTGGTGGCTGGCTGACAATCATGGCTGCTAGCTCATGCTGCGAGCGTGCGTGCACATCTCCCCGCTGGAACCAACCCAACCCAAACGAAGTAACAGTAGCAAACCACACATGTACCAGTAAACTTCAGTATGAAACAGTTTCTCGCCGAAAGAAACTACCAAAGCATTTCCAAGAATTTCGAAGAAACCGCCTCAAGTCAATTCAGCTAAGGATATTATTTTCCACAAGCAAAAAACTATGGTTCAGCTCCCACATGGGCATGGGGTTTTTTGGGTTTCAAGACACAAATCACAGAACTGGATGGGCATATAGAAGGTACATTGTGAATCTACGGCATCAACCTGCTGGAGTTACTTGTCCTCAGTGATGAGCAGCTGCTTCCTCCTTGGGCTTGGTCATCTGGACAGCCAAAAAAACATGCAACTGTAAGAAGATGGATTGATGGTAAAAAGAGTGAAGAATTGTGATTCAATGAACAGAAAAGCATATGTACATTATAATACTACAGACAAGAAAATATAATAAGCCTAATATGAAGATAATTGTTTTTCTTATTGATGGCTGTAAGATGGACTGATGGTAAAAAGAGAGAAGAATTGTGATTCAGTGAACAGAAAACAAGACGTTATTATTCAGCAGTGATACTCGATATTTGACAAGTATGGTTTCATGTATACAAGTTAGGCAGAGCAATGTACAAGATAAATCGTTTTATATAAAGCGTGTCTAATCAATATCCAAAATGCTATCGAGCAGAGCATAGAAACAGAGTCCCAAAAATCTAATTAGCTGCTGCGGCGACAGCCACGCGCCATGCTGGCAGCGGCAGGCTGGGGCGAGGGTTGGGGAGGACGCAAGTGTTCTTAGGTTATTAACAGGGAAACTGGGTGATTAACATCTCTCAAAAAAGAAAAAGAAAACAACTTAAAATATTGAGTGCGGCAGCAACATCTACTTGTTACTGGAGTCCCAGTTCAAGATGGCCAGAGGCCACTTGGCACCATGGAACCTGCACAATTTCCATCATATATATGAATGAGTTAGGAGGTAAAGTAGAGTTGAACTACCCAACCTCATACATATCTATATAAAGTGTGTTGCACTGCTGCTACAGGAAGTTTCATAGGCTTTCAAGTGAAGGGATACACGTTGTTCAACTGTCGCGTTTATTTTTTGTTGTTGGGGAAAGCAATAGCTTAATCAATTCACTTCTCTAAAAGTATGAACAGCCTATCACTCAAACAGTCGTTGAGTGCTACTATAGTATTGTATTGGTAAAAAAAAGCATGTCACCACAAAGAGCTTTAACAGTTAGCACCATTTTTTATTAGAGAAGTTCAGAGAGAGATTTGAGAAATCTATATTAGAGAAAACTTCAGTGCATACAAAAATTCTCTCAAGTCTCAATGCAAATATCAAGTGCAAACAGAAGCTTTGATTTGAGTGGGAATGGTATGAAAGGGGCATATAAGGACAATATACTCAAGAGTTGCATATCTACATAGAAATGATGTTGATCGCATAAGTAAATAATAGTGAATGACAAACAATCTGCACTTAAGATCGCACACACACCAACCAGCACCAAAAAAGTAAAGGGTAAATAACAACCTCACACTATTATCACTAGTGCACAGTTCTTCATAGAAGAAACACTGCCTAATACAGACCTACCTAGGAAATCAAAACATTGTAGGAATAGGTATATCCATATATTTTGAAGATGAACAACAGCAAAGTGATATACTTACACGCACACATGCAGTTTTTATTAATTAAATGAGCAGGCAACAAATGCAATTGGAAATCTAGGGGCAGGAGGTAGTGAGAGCAACGCATGAGGGATCGTCAAGATGTAGGGGATGGGGTGTCTCACTTGGTTTCAAAATAAGATGCACACAAAGACAACCACATAAATATAGCAGTGCATAGTACTGAGGAAAACAGGGACATCTCTTTGCCAACATGTATAATTCGGAGCAGCAATAGCAAGTAGAGGAAGATGAGAGGGAGATGGAGATGCTACCTGTCGTAGTGGATCGGCGTGGACATGCTTGAGCTCGGGGCAGGACCTCTTGGTCGCCCTAGGAGCAGAGCAGCAAACCCCTCATGGCCCTCCTGCTCGCAATGCCGTACAAGCCCGCCACCTAAGAATAGCAAAATATGAGTCTGAACCAGGATATGGATTCAGCAACAATAACCATCGTCAACAAGCACACTTCCTTTCATGTAGGTTTAAAATATAAACAAACTCGTGATTCAGTTATATATGATAAAACAGAACATATGGTTCAGTTATAGTCATACCACCTATACAAAGATCAGGCAAAGATATATTTTGACCTCAGGACCAACATATCTGCCTCAGCAACTATCTAAAATTATCAAATATGCCAACAATTATTTATTGATGCTTCCCACAAAGCTTCATTAGCTACAGGTGAAATGATGAGAGGTCCAGGAAGAGCTAACACCTCATATAATCAACACACAATGATAATAATAATAATTAAAAGGAGAGAACCTATCAGATAAAGCATGCAATTTCATCTCTATCCGTTTGTGAAAAGGATCGTTCAAGCCTTCAGAATTCTTATTCTGAATTTTTTTAAATCTACCCTCGGATAGGACAACTTGACGGGTCCTGATAAACCTAAACATATGGGATATATAATAGTTTATTTTTGCACATATATATATATATATATATATATATATATATATATATATATATATATATATAACAAACTCCGCCTATGTTGTCTCAACATAGCCGGTCCCAAGCCCGGGTAAAGGAGGAGGGTTGTGATAGGCTTGGCGAGCCAACGTAAAAACTCAGCCACTCTTATGGAGATGAAACCCAAAAGATTTTTCGTTGGGGCGTAACCCTCTCAGCGACGCGCCACATCGGAACCCGGGTGTGGTGGAAAATGGGCAAGGGCCGGGCCGTCACCCCCCAAGTGGCGCGCCGTATCTTGATCCGGATACGGTGGCAAGTGAGCGAGGATCGGGTCGTCGCATCCTTAGTGGCGCGCTACATCGGCGCCCGGATGTAGTGGAAAATGAGCAAGGGTCTTCGCATTTGACTCGACGAGTGCGAAGGGTAAGGAAGCTAGCCGAGCCTAGGAGGATTCGCTTAGGTAGCTGGAACGTAGGGTCTCTGACAGGGAAGCTTCGGGAGCTAGTTGATGCAGCAGTGAGGAGAGGTGTTGATATCCTTTGCGTCCAAGAAACCAAATGGAGAGGACAGAAGGCGAAGGAGGTGGAGGATACCGGCTTCAAGCTGTGGTACACGGGGACGGCTGCAAACAGAAATGGCGTAGGCATCTTGATCAACAAGAGCCTCAAGTATGAAGTGGTAGACGTCAGGAGACGTGGGGACCGGATTATCCTGGTCAAGCTGGTAGCTGAGGACTTGGTTCTCAATGTTATCAGCGCATATGCCCCGCAAGTAGGCCACAATGAGAACACCAAGAGGGAGTTCTGGGAAGGCTTGGAAGACATGGTTAGGAGTGTACCGATTGGTGAGAAGCTCTTCATAGGAGGAGACCTCAATGGCCACGTGGGTACATCTAACACAGGTTTGAAGGGGCGCATGGGGGCTTTGGCTATGGCATCAGGAATCAAGAAGGAGAAGATGTCTTAAGCTTTGCTCTAGCCTACAACATGATTGTAGCTAACACCCTCTTTAGAAAGAGAGAATCACATCTGGTGACTTTTAGTAGTGGCCAACACTCTAGCCAGATTGATTTCATCCTCTCGAGAAGAGAAGATAGGCGTGCGTGCCTAGACTGTAAGGTGATACCTGGGGAGAGTGTTGTACCCCAGCATAAGCTGGTGGTTGCTGACTTCCGCTTTCGGATTCGTGTCCAGCGGGATAAGCGTGCCAAGGTCGCTAGAACGAAGTGGTGGAAGCTCAAGGGGGAGGTAGCTCAAGTGTTCAAGGAGAGGGTATTTAAGGAGGGCCCTTGGGAGGAAGGAGGGGATGCGGACAATGTGTGGATGAAGATGGCGACTTGCATTCGTAAGGTGGCCTCGGAGGAGTTTGGAGTGTCCAGGGGAAGGAGAAGCGAAGATAAGGATACCTGGTGGTGGAATGATGATGTCCAGAAGGCGCTTAAAGAGAAGAAAGATTGCTTCAGACTCCTATACCTGGATAGGAGTGCAGACAACATAGAGAAGTACAAGATGGTGAAGAAGGCCGCAAAGCGAGCTGTTGGTGAAGCAAGGGGTCGGGCATATGAGGACCTCTACCAACGGTTAGGCACGAAGGAAGGTGAAAGGGACATCTATAAGATGGCTAAGATCCGGGAGAGGAAGACGAGGGATATTGGCCAAGTCAAATGCATCAAGGACGGAGCAGGCCAACTCTTGGTGAAGGACGAAGAGATTAAGCATAGATGGCGGGAGTACTTCGACAAGCTGTTCAATGGGGAGAATGAGAGTTCTACCATTGAACTGAATGACTCCTTTGATGAGACCAGCATGCGTTTTGTGCGGCGCATCCAGGAGTCTGAGGTGAAGGAGGCTTTAAAAAGGATGAAAGGAGGCAAGGCGATGGGCCCTGATTGTATCCCCATTGAGGTGTGGAAAGGTCTCGGGGACATAGCGATAGTATGGCTAACCAAGCTTTTCAACCTCATTTTTCGGGCAAACAAGATGCCAGAAGAATGGAGACGGAGTATATTAGTACCAATCTTCAAGAACAAGGGGGATGTTCAGAGTTGTACTAATTACCATGGAATTAAGCTGATGAGCCATACAATGAAGCTATGGGAGAGAGTCATTGAGCACCGCTTAAGAAGAATGACAAGCGTGACCAAAAATCAGTTTGGTTTCATGCCTGGGAGGTCGACCATGGAAGCCATTTTCTTGGTACGACAACTTATGGAGAGATATAGGGAGCATAAGAAGGACTTGCATATGGTGTTCATTGACTTGGAGAAGGCCTATGATAAGATACCGCGGAATGTCATGTGGTGGGCCTTGGAGAAACACAAAGTCCCAGCAAAGTACATTACCCTCATCAAGGACATGTACAATAATGTTGTGACAAGTGTTCGAACAAGTGATGTCGACACCGATGACTTCCCGATTAAGATAGGACTGCATCAGGGGTCAGCTTTGAGCCCTTATCTTTTTGCATTGGTGATGGATGAGGTCACAAGGGGTATACAAGGAGATATCCCATGGTGTATGCTCTTTGCGGATGATGTGGTGCTAGTTGACGATAGTCGGACGGGGGTAAATAGGAAGTTAGAGTTATGGAGACAAACCTTGGAATCGAAAGGGTTTAGGCTTAGTAGAACTAAAACCGAGTACATGATGTGCGGTTTCAGTACTACTAGCTGTGAGGAGGAGGAGGTTAGCCTTGATGGCCAGGTGGTACCTCGGAAGGACACCTTTCGGTATTTGGGGTCAATGTTGCAGGAGGATGGGGGTATTGATGAAGATGTGAACCATCGAATCAAAGCCGGATGGATGAAGTGGCGCCAAGCTTCTGGCATTCTCTGTGACAAGAGAGTGCCACAAAAGCTAAAAGGCAAGTTCTACAGGACGGCGGTTCGACCCGCAATGTTGTATGGCGCGGAGTGTTGGCCGACTAAAAGGCGACATGTTCAACAGTTAGCTGTGGCGGAGATGCGTATGTTGAGATGGATGTGTGGCCACACGAGGAAGGATCGAGTCCGGAATGATGATATACGAGATAGAGTTGGGGTAGCACCAATTGAGGAGAAGCTTGTCCAACATCGTTTGAGATGGTTTGGGCATATTCAGCGCAGGCCTCCAGAAGCTCCAGTGCATAGCGGACGGCTAAAGCGTGCGGAGAATGTCAAGAGAGGGCGGGGTCGACCGATTTTGACATGGGAGGAGTCCGTTAAGAGAGACCTGAAGGATTGGAGTATCGACAAAGAGCTAGCTATGGACAGGGGTGCGTGGAAGCTTGCTATCCATGTGCCAGAGCCATGAGTTGGTTGCGAGATCTTATGGGTTTCACCTCTAGCCTACCCCAACTTGTTTGGGACTAAAGGCTTTGTTGTTGTTGTGTATATATATATATATAACAGATTGTACCCAAGTGGAGAATTAGTAGAGAGATAAATGGATGGGTTAAGTGTGTCAGTAGCAACCTCTAGCGACTTGTACCCAAGTAAGATATACTCACTTAATCTCTCTAATTCTTAGATCTAGTCCTGCTCGTGTTTCGGTACCATGCGTAGAGACGTGACACGACAGACTTGATGCTGCTCCGGGCAGAAACTCATTCGCCTCAGCACCCTGCAGCCCTGAGGAAGTTGTCGTAGGGGCTTGACGCTGGCAGCTTCAGGAAATGTTGCTGGAAGGGATCGTCTGTCGTCTGCGGGTTGCTGGTGTTCATGTACTCAAGATAACCCTTGAAGTTGTCATCGGCGAACGGGTTCATGCTCTACGCCCCGTCCTGCTTAGACAAAGCCTCGTTGGTTTCAGCATCTTGCTAAAATGTAGTACTAACATGCTTCTCTCAGATGCGTTGTGAGAGACTGAAGAATGGCCTGCGGAGTGGAAATTATTCTACCTGAGGCAACAGTGGGTCATGGAAGAGGGCAGCTCCATCTGGTTGGGCTGATGGCTTGGCAGCGGAGCTGCTTGCATGTTCGTCTGGAAGCTCATGAAGGTACACATCAGTCTTGAGGTCCACTCGCGGACGGCGGGGTCGATCACGTCCATGTACACCTTGTCCTGCCCTTGCACATACACCTCCTGCACCCACCCACACGCACATTCATTCATTCATTCAGCAGCATCACCAAGTGTATGCATGCGTATGGAGCAAAGCAGAGGAGAGGATTCATGGAGGAGTACCTGCCATCCGAATGGGTAGACGAAGGAGTAGCCGGCCTTCTTGTCGATGACCGGCATGAACTTGCCGTCCGCCGCCGCAACTGAGCAGTACCTTTGTTGGGGCTGGCCGGCGCCATGGCCTTCACGGTGGCGGAGAGCAACCTCCGCGCCGGCGTCTTGGCGGTCGGGGAAGGGAGGCCGAGGCCATGGCCGTGGAGGGAACTCGTCGCTGGCGAGCACGATGGAGTGCGGGCACTTGGCCCTGTCCTCCTCATCTAGCGGGTCCGGCAGGGACGCGCCCCAAGGGCGTACAGGTTGGCGAAGACGTGGGCCCCAACGGCGGCTGCCTCGGTAGAGACCTTGCGGAGCGAGCCGCCGGCACGGGAGGAGTTGAGGCGGCCGAGGTCGAGCCCAGAGACGATCCCCGACGGCGCCGCCTCGAGGGCCTCCCGGTGCGTGCACACGGAGGGCCGCGCCGGCGCGCCCCGCCCGCCAGCCGCCTCATCGACGTGCAGCGGCTGTTGGATCTGGATGGGGATGGCCGTGTGGTTGTGGTGTAGCGAGCAGAGGTGGCGGCGGCGATGGGGAAAAGGGAGCAGGAGCGGCAGCGCTGAAGGGGATAAGGTAGCTAGGGTTTCGTGGGTGGATGAGGATGCGAGGGACACGGGGTGAGAGCAACGGGGGAGGTGTGGGCCGTTAGATCCGGGTGCATCCGACGGTGCTTAATGCATGATCCGCATGACATGGTTTTGGACCAATCAGAACGCATTATCTTCTTTGATGAGGTTAAGACCATTTAAATTGGTCATAATAATTGATTAAAAATAAGTTGTTAAATCATGTCTGTTATTTGATGGCCTAGAAAATTTGTATAAAAGTAAATAGAAATTAGAAACCTTCGCATTGTGTCACCAAGTGTGACCTACTTTTCAGTAAAAATAACAAACTTTGAATAATGCAAATATCATTAAAAAGGTGTTCTCATAAATGAGTTTTTTGTAAGATAATCATTTCTCGAGTGCCCAAAATGAGCTTTTTTGTGAAGGACCTACCAAATATTTGCTGCAAAACTGTATCAAATCAATTTTCTAAAATACTAGGACATATTTAATACACAATTGACCAAATGGTTGGGTGTCAAAAGTTTTGATCCACCTCTTGTGAAAAAGACAAATTTCTGTCGATTCAGCAGGAAGCGGGTCAAATTTGAACTGCAGCTACCTCATAGTTTGCTCTTTATTTTTTCCAAAAATCATTTCTAGGTACATAACTATCTATTTAATCATAGAAACATCAAAAGTTTTCCAAGATTCAACAACTAGCTAGGAACGATCAAGCCCGCAGTTTTGACCGCACTTTGAAACGAGCATAAAAATTTAAAAAAAATCAAAAAATTGGAAAACTTTGGCATTGTGTCATGACCAAGTTACTAGGAAAAATAATAAACTTGTAATACGAAAATTATTTTAAAAAAGTGTTCTCAGAAATGAGCTATCATGCATAAAGATTCATGTCTTTCAAGCCAAATGATCAATCTTATGGCCACATTCATGGCATAGTTTGTTCAAATGATCTCATATTGTGCACAAGGGTGCATATTGGAATTCCAAACAATGTTGCCTAAGGGAGTTATCATTTTCTTTGCACGAAAATTCATTTTCCATTTTTTGAGTGCCCAAAATGAATTTTTTTTTGTGAAGGACCTACTAAATATTTGTTGCAAAATTGTACCGAATCAATTTCCTAAAATACTAGGACATATTTAATGCACAAATGACCAAATGGTTGGGTGTCCAAAGTTTTGATCCACCTCTTGTGAAAAAGACAAATTTCTGCCGATTTAGTAGGAAGTGGGTCAAATTTTAATTGCATGTGCCTCATAGTTTGCTATTTATTTTTTCCAAAAATTATTTCTAGGTACATAAGTATCTATTTTATCAGAGAAACATCAAAAGTTTTTCAAGATTCAACCACTAGCTAGGAATGGTCAAGCCCGCCGTTTTGACCGCAGTTTGAAACGGGCATAAAAAATTCAAAAATAATCAAAAAAATTGAAAACCTTCACATTGTGTCATTATATGTGACCAGGTTACCAGTAAAAATAATAACCTTGTAATACAAAAATTATTTTAAAAAAGTGTTCTCAGAAACGAGCTATCATGTGTGGAGATCAATGGCTTTCAAGCCAAATGATCAATCTTATGGCCACATTCGTGGCATAGTTTGTTAAAATGATCTCATATTATGCACAAGGGTGCATATTGAAATGTCAAGCAATGTTGCCTAAGGAAGTTTTCATTTTCTTTGGACGAATTTTTTTTTCCATTTTTCAAGTGCTCACAAGGAGGTTTTTTTGTGAAGGACCTCCCAAATAATTGTTGCAAAATTGGACCAAATCAATTTTCTAAAATACTAGTACATATTTAATGCACAATTGACAAAATGGTTGGGTGTCAAAAGTTTTGATCCACCTCTGGTGAAAAAGACAAATTCCCGCCGATTTAGTAGGAAGTGGGTCAAATTTGAACTGTAGGTGCCTCATAGTTTGCTCTTTGTTTTTTCCAAAAATCATTTCTAGTTACATAAGTACCTATTTAATCATAAATACATGATTTCGTGGTGATACGTCGAGGTTTGGACGATGGCCGAGGGGCCCAACTATAGATCGAGTAAACTCGCATGCCCGCCGTGTGGTCACCGCGTGACCGTGGTATTGGCATGTGTTCTGGGCGGCCTAGGCATGTCTAGTGGGTTGGGAACTCCCCAGGTAGGTGCTAGGAAGAAAATCACAACATAAGATTCTCACGAGGAGACCGATCGATGCTCAAACATGAATAAGCAGCCAAGTGTTTGATTAGCGGTACGGGAAATGCACATGGCTAATGGGTGTTAGTTTTGGCTGAGGATGATCAGTTACTAAGAAGATCGTCTTCACAAATTTTCAGCTCAAAAGGAGGAGCCTAGGTGGTACTTGCTTTGCAAAGTACCACACTGGACATAAATACAAATGTTAAAGCTGGGCTCAAAATAATGAATGGATTGAGCTGGCATTTGGTGGAGGATGGTTATTTGTGCATAGGAAAGCACTATAGAAAATGGATACCATTTGGACATGCCAAAGCGGTACTTCCTTCACAAAGTGTTTTTCTGAATAGACTAAGAAAATGAATATTTTTGAATTATTTTTGAACTAGGCAAGGAAGGTTTTTACATATTTGACGAAGATATGACCCAAAGAATTTATGAGATTTTTTTGGGAATTTTCGGAATGACAGAAATATAGGTTGCTTCACAACCTAGGGCAAAAACTGCCACATGGACATGACACATAGGCAAAACTGATGAGGTGGCGCCTAGTCATAGCAACCCACCACAATTTACAAGATTATGACCATCTATATTGGTCATGATCAGCTAGAAATAAGGTAGCAGACTAGTGCTATCTGCTTTATGACCATTTCGTGTAAGGAAATTACGACCTTTCTGACCAAAATAGTCGTTATAGTTTAGGGTTTGAAGCCCCCCGAACAACTTTTGACCAATTGGTCTCAAATGGTCAGAGATCTATGACCAATTATTCCAGGGTCACTGACAAAAGGTCACTAGTTGACATATTTCTTGTAGTGTTTGCAAGGTGGATATCATTACATCGTACCATTACATAATAGTTGGGGATACATACAAAGGCATACAAATGCCACAAGAATACATCAAACATCATACATGGGAACAACATCCGACTACGGATGAAACACAAACAGAAACTCAATGACATCCACCCTGCTAGTCCAGGATGCCGACTCGGAACCTAACCTAAGATCAAAGAAGAAGAAGAAGAAAAACTCCAAGACAAGCAAACATCTCTCTCACGTCATGATCATCGCATTACCTGTACCTGCAACTATTGTTGTAATAATGTGTGAGCCATGAGGACTCAGCAATCCCATTACCATGGGTATCAAGACTAGCAAAGCTTAATGGGTAGGAAAGGATAAGTGGTGAGGTTGCAGCAGTGACTAAGCAGTGTATGGTGGCTAACTTAAGAGTAAAAGAGTAAGATGAGAAACTACGCAAACGGTCACAAACTAGTAATGATCTAGAAGTGATCCCGAACTACTTTCATTCAAACATAACCCAACCATGTTCTCCTCTCGAACTTCCCTGAAAAGAGACAGTCAGGGTTACGCACGCGGTTGGTGTATTTTAATTGAGTTTACCTCAAGTCATCTACAGTCAGATATTAACAAATTCCCATCTGCCACATAACCGCAGGCACGACTCTAGAAAGATTAAACCCAGCAGGGGTGTCCTAACTTAGCCCATGACAAGCTCAAGATTCACGGAAATAATCCTCCACCGCGAGACCCTCCGATCAAACTCCGAATCCTGGTGCACAAGACATTTCCACAATGGTAAAACTAATCCAGCAAGACCTCCCGACGTGCTGACACCCTAATAGTAGACATGCGTATCTCGTCTCAGGCCACGACGGATGAGTTAAGCGTACAAGTACCAAAATACCCCAAGTTGCCAAGGTGTGGTCCCGCACGGTGCTCTAGTTCGAGACCAACACCATCAGCACTGCCCCCCTTTATGTAGAATAGAATCCTCGGGTTCAGGACGCCCTATGCCAATTAATTATTTAGTTCAATATTATTATGGCAAATGTTAAAACCAATGTTGGGCCTTGCTGGAAGAGTTTTATTCAAAGCAAACTATCAAGAGGGGCCCATAAACCGTCACCGTGTTTGGGACGCAAAATCAAGGAACATAACACCAGTATGACGGAAACTAGGGCGGCAAGAGTGGAACAAAACACCAAGCAAAAGGCCGAGCCTTCCACCCTTTACCAAGTATATAGATGCATTAATTAAATAAGAGATATTGTGATATCCCATGAAATCCATGTCCCAACATGGAACAAACTGCAACTACACCTGCAACTAGCAACACTATAAGAGGGGATGAGCAAAGTGGTAACATATCCAAACAACGGTTTTCTAGGATGGTGGAAAAGCTTAGAAGCTATCATGGCAGTTTGGTAGGCAGTGCGACATAGCAATAGCATCGAGACAGCTAGCATAGCAAAGATAATAGGGAGATCCAAAGTGTTAGTCATGTTGCTTGAAATCCCACTAGGAAGAAGTTCGAGTCCATGAAGAAGACGATCCCACGCAGTCGAATGACTCCTCACAATCGCAACGAAATAGGAACTATCGAGAAGGAGCACAACAGGAAAGAAGCAAACAACACGGTAAACACGCAACACATAAACACGACATGATGCTCAACCAAATATGATGCATGACAAGGCTACATGATTCTACTCATGGCAAGAGATAATGCATACAAGAACAACACATCAAAGCAAGGTTAAATGAGGCCGGAAACAACATATAACAATTATGGTAAGTCCTCATTTGCAAATTTCGAAATTGGTCCAGATCAGAATAACACATAATGTTGAAGTTGTAAAACATCAATTTAAAGTGCACCGAGAAGATCTACGCGTCATTCTATTCAGGTTACATATAAAGTTGGTTTAATTCGGAGCTACAGCCTAGAAGATATGAGCAAAACAATTTCAACATAGCATTGATGCAATTGCAAGCAAAACACAATCAAAAATACTCCAAAATAAGGAAGAAACAAGGCATGATGAAGCTACATGCAAAACCAAGCAATTTTCATATAGAGAAAGCTCCAAATGGAGCCATGGTTCAACACATACACAAGAAACAAGTTTGAAGGACAAGCTGTCCAAAACAGCAACTAGGCATCTTACAAGCACCATAACAACATGCTACAAGAACAAGATATGCACAAACATGACATGCACTTAAAGTACAGAGTACATGCTTCAAATATCATCAAGTATCAGGTTCATAGGCATCAAGATTAATCCAAGATGATCAATGCAAAAATCAACTTGATAACATAGATTATGACTTAGTGAAAAATAGAGCATTTGCATGAGTAGAGTTTATACGTTGGCATGTTGGATGCAAGAAGTAATTAAGCTACATTGCAAGGACATGGCAAGAAAGAGCATGGCATGCTAGTACATATCATGGTGCTCAAAACACACAACATGGCATAACCATATGAGCAACAGTTTCATGGGAATCATCAAGGCAAGATACAAACATGATATAAGCTGATTCTCAGACTTTGGAGGCACATAACAGAAAGCATTGAAACTTTAATAATTATGCAAAACACATGGACATGTATCAGACATGATATACTTCAACTTAGTCCATGGTCACAAGTTCATATGATGCATGGAGTAATTACTATGATACCTGCAAAATGGAAAATACCGTTAACAGGTTGACAGATTCGGCATGATGGCAACTTGAGAGCAAGAAAGAGACAAACTACAGCAATGTATATGGCAACCAAGGGCATGGAATCAAAGTAAACATAACAAAGAGAAAATCACATCAAGGAATCATAAACATATGGCTCATGGACTAGTGGGAACCATCAAGACAAGTTTGAATGTTGTAACAGTTTCAATAAGTATAAAACAACAACATCATCATAGCATGTTTGCAAGCTTGGAATAGAGGTGATATGAAGTCCAAAATTATAAAACTTGGCATGTGGACAAAGTACTCATAGCATACTTCAAATCACGTAATTGGAGCATCTCCAAAAGAGGCATAGATTAATTAATGACAAGCTCGCAGCATGGCATCATGAAGTTAACAGAAAACTGGAACATCATTTAGGCATGTTCATGGCAATGAAAGCAAATGCTACATGACATATATGAGGCATCAAATGGTATGGCATAATAGAGCCTAACATGCACATCAAAACATGTCAACTAAGCATCTCATTGATGGTAGCAGCAAGTTAACATGGCAACATAATGCAAAAATCACTAAGTCTCAGAAAACATCAAACATTAAGTATGCTACTTTGCATGCTTGTGCTAGTCACCACAGGGCACATAAAAATACATGGATGGCACCACTGTAAGGATGGCAAGAAGATGCTCCTAAAACATGTTGACATGTGGCTCAAAAGATAAACACACACAATGCTATGAAAAAGACAAATCAGCAAGTTACATCAGTTTCCAGCAGACAACATCATTTAGCACTTTTGCGACGAGGATTAAGGCATCAATATAAATAGTAACATGCATGCAAACTATACCACCATCTAGAATAATTTGACATATCATACACAAAAAACGGATACACATGCATGAAGTTATGGCAGGTCAAAGATGCACACATAATAAGAAATCCTGGGGACTTGGCAGGAATTCAACTTTGGGGAAAGTGGATGACATGGTGCAGGACGGCGAGATCCGGGATAGATGCGGTGCGTTTGGATGGAATCCTGGTGGATCTCGTCCCATCTGGACGGATCCGACCGGTGCGGTGGCCGAGACGACGGCAGCGGTGACGCGGAGGAGGCGAGCAGGCGATAGGCGGCGCGAGGCATGCGTGCAGTTGACGGAGGAAGACCACGATGTCTTTGCGTCCCGCGGCGAAGTAGTGTATGTTGGGGAGGAAGATGGACACAACCTGGGAAGCTGCAATCGATGGAGAGCACGCTGGTGACGAGGCCATGCTCTCAGGTTCGCTCAGGACACGACGGCGGGGCGGATCTGGTGGGCAGAGCTCACCTGGCGGCGGCGAAGGAGGAAGATGGGAACCCTAGAAGGGCAGGGGGACACGGAGAGGGGTTAAGTAGGGGGGCCTGGCGAGCGGGTGAGCACGGCATGTGCTCGGTCACGGTAGCCATGGCATGGCGAAAAGCAGAGGGAGGGGAAGGAGAAAGGTGGGTGGCGTCTACAGGGCAGGCGCTGACAGGTGGGGCCGAGGCGACCACGTGGCAAGGGGCTAGCGGGGGTGCATGGGCGAGTAGGTGAGAAAAGGCAGCGAGGGAGACGGTGTGCGGGTTCTAGGTGGGCTCGCTGCTGGGCCGGCCTGGAGTCCCAGGCCCAGGCGGGTGTTGTTGCTGGGCTGCTTTGCTGCTGCTCCTCCTTTTTCTTTTTCCTTTTTCTTCAGACAGAAAAACAAAAGGAAAAGAGCATGAGAAAAGGAGAGGAGTTCGAGAAATATAACAATATTCCCATGATCCTGGAATTATACCCTATTTAATAAAATTGGTTTGGGCATTTTTTAAGGTAGAAAAATAAAACATGTTTGAATTTAGTTCAAACTTGGGTCATTTTTGAACTTGACCAAAACAATTTCAAATAAGGTGAAAATTTCCAGAGGGGTTTAGGCCATGGCGCAAGATTTATCGAGAGAAGATGGACATTTATGGAGTAGGGGAAAATGACACTTGCCAAAAATAAGGAAAGGAAGAGGTGGGGAGATGAGGGGGAATGTGATGATGCCATGACTCCAAAAATAACATGCCACAATGCAATATGCTACACATGAAGATGAACATGTTGATGATGACAAGTAAAAGGACCCCAAGCACAATGCAACATATGATGAGGCCATGATGCAACATATGATGGCAAGACATGAAAAGACAAGCAGTGGAAAACAAAGCAAACCCAAAATGAAACCCACAAAGAGGAAAACCACTTGGTATAGAACATGACAAGGTTGGATACATCTCCAAATATGGAAGTTTTACAACTGGGGTGTTACAAATCTCCTCCACTACAAGAGGATCTCGTCCCGAGATCAAGGACTGAAAGAACTCCGGATTTTTGGAACAGAGGGGATCCTCGTGCTCCTAAGTCGCTTCTTGGTCGGAATGGTGAGACCACTTAACTTTGAGGAATTTGATCAACTTGTTACGAGTTTTGTGCTCGGTTTCTTCAAGAATGGCAACGGGATGCTCATGATAAGACAAGTCTTGTTGGAGGTCAATTTCTTCGAAGTTGATATTGCGCTCGGGCGTCTTGAATCACTTGCAAAGATGTGACATGTGAAACACATCATGCACATTTGAGAAGTTGGGCGGAAGCTCAGGTTGATAGGCGAGGTCGCCTCTTTTGCCAATGATCTTGAAAAGACCCATGTATCTCGAGGCAAGCTTCTGTTTGATACCGAAGCGTCAAGTGCCTTTCATTGGAGAGACGCGTAGGTAGACATTGTCTCCGATTTCGAAAGCCAAGTCACGGTGCTTGCTACCATAGTAACTCTTCTCGTGCGATCACGCGGCTTTGAGATTTTCACGGATGATTTACACATTTCTTCAGCTTTTGTGATCAAGTCGTTTCCAAGAAGTTGGCGTTCACCAGTCTCGGACCAATTGAGAGGAGTACGACACTTTCTGCCATATAGAATTTCAAAGGGGGCCTTGCCCGAACTTGCTTGGAAGCTATTGTTGTAGGAGAACTCGGCATATGGGAGGCAATCTTTCCACTTCATATCAAAAGAGATGACACAAGCCCTGAGCATGTTTTCGAGGATTTGATTGACTCTCTCGACTTGGGCACTTGTTTGAAGATGGAAAGCCGTGCTGAAGCAAATGTTGGTGCCCATGGCCTTCTGGAAGGAGTCCCAGAACTTGGAAGTACAAATTCTTCCGCGGTCTGAAGAGATCAATTGCGGAATTCCGTGCAACGAGACAATTCTAGAGGTGTATAGCTCCGCCAACCGAGCTGCCATTATAGATTCTTTGATTGGAAGGAAATGAGCCACTTTTGTAAGCTTCTCGATGACAATGAAGATGGCATCATTCCCACGCTTGGACATGGGAAAGCCAGTGACAAAGTCCATTTTGATATGATCGAACTTCCATTCTGGAATAGCAAGAGGTTGGAGGAGACCAGCTGGTCATTGATGTTCTGCTTTCACCCTTCGACATACATCACATTCATTCACGAATTGAGCAATCTCTCAGTTCATGCGAGTCCATGAATATGACTGCTTCAGGTCATGGTACATTTTCAAACTGCCTGGATGAGTGGAAAGAAGAGAATTGTGCGCTTTGTTCATTATGACCTTCCTTAGATTGCCCTTAGGAACCACAAGACAGTCCTTGAAGAATAAGGTGTCCTTGTCATTAATGCGATAACACTTTTATTTGGGTAAGCCCTTGGCAATACCATGTTTCACCTTCTTCACCATGGTATCAAGGAGTTGAGCCTCACGAATTTGGTCTTCCAAAGATGGAGTGACTTGAAGGTTGGCAAGAAAACCTTGAGGAAAAACATTAAGGTTGAGCTTTCGAAATGCTTCACAAAGATCCGGTTGGAATGGCTTGAGAATTAAGCTATTGCAATATGCCTTTCTACTCAAAGCATCTGCAATCACATTGGCCTTGCTTGGAGTGTATTCGATACTTGGATTGTACTCTTGAATCATTTAGTCCGAATGAGTTTGCCGGTGGTTGAGGTTGGGTTGGGTGAAGATATATCTGAGGCTCTTGTGATCGGTGAAAATGCCCACTTGCCTTCCCAACAAGAGATGTCTCCATGTTATTAATGCATGTACAACCGCCGCCAACTCAAGATCGTGAGTGGGGTAGTTCCTTTCATTTGGCTTCAACTGACAAGAAGTATAGGCCACAACTTTGTTCTCTTGCATTAACACAGCGCCGAGACCTTGCAACGAGGCATCATAGAAAACTTCAAATGGCTTGGACTCATCAGGAGGAGTTAGGACAGGAGCTGAGATGAGCTTCTCTTTGAGAGTGTTGAAAACAACGTCACACTCAGGAGTCTAGGAATACTTGACAGGCTTCAGGAGGAGGTTGGAAAGAGGCTTAGCAATCTTTGAGAAATTCTCAACAAATCTTCAGCAATAACTTGCAAGCCCAAGGAAACTGCGGAGCTGCTTGACATTCTGAAGAGGCTCCCAATTCATAATTGTAGAAACCTTCTTCGGATTAACAGAAATACCCTTGGCAGAGATGATGTGGCCAAGGTAAAGAACTTCATCAAGCCAAAACTCACATTTAGAGAACTTTGCATAGACATGACACTCTCTGTGCTTGTGGAGCACCAATCGCAAATGTTTGGCATGATCCTTGTTATTCTTGGAGAAGACTAAGATATCATCAAGATACACCAGGACGAATTCGTTGGTGTATGGGTTGAAGATGAAGTTCATCATGTGAGATAAAGTTGGAGGGGCATTGGCAAGTCCGAAAGACAGAAAATTATATTCATAAGAACCAAAGCTTGTTCTAAATGCTATCTTTGGGATATCTTCTTTACGAATGGGAATCTGATGATAACCCATACGAAGGTCAAGCTTGGAAAACACCTTTGCACCTTTGAGTTGCTCGAATAGATCATTGATGTTGGGAATTGAGTGCTTATTCTTGATTGTCTTCTTGTTCAATGGGCGGTAATCGACACAAAGTTAGTCCGTGCCAGCCTTCTTCTGGACAAAAAGAACACCACAACCCCACAGAGATGAACTTGGTCTAATCAGACCCAGACACTCTTGTTCATTGAGATGCTTCTTCAATTCTTTCAGCACTTTTGGCCGAAGCTTGTAGGGGCACTTGCAAACGGGTTCTATACCGGGCTCAAGATCAATAATGAACTCGACTGTCCAGTGAGGAGGCATACCCGGAAGCTCTTCTGGAAAGACATCTTGATACTCACAAACAACTGGAATCTAAGAAATTGCATCTAACTCGCCATTCTCATTAAGAGAGAACAACCGAATGGTTTCGTCACGAGCGGCATAGATGATAACATCCTCATAAGGGTGCATCAATTTAATCTCCCTGGCGGCAAAATCAAGATAAGCCTTGTGCTGAGAAAGCCAATCCATGGCGAGAATGAGATCAATATCAGAGTCGCCGAGAACAATTGGGGAAGCCAGGAATTTATAATTGCCCAACTTGATAGCCACATCAGGAATCACCAAGTTGGAGCTCATTAACTCACCCGGAGAAATAATACACAAAGGTTTATCCAGATATGACCAGGAAAAATCATGCTTTGCAAAGAACAGTATAGACATGAAACAACGCGAAGCACCAGAATCAAATAGAACTTTTGCAAGAATATCATTAACTGGGAGATTACCCATGATTACTTCTGAAGAGTCCTCTGCTTGAGCTGAATTCATCATGTTCACCCTCGCAGACTTGGGATTGTGCTTGACGACTACATTTCTTGCTGACCTGACCGGAGGAGGAGGCAGAAGGCGCTTCTAGGTGCACTTGTTTGAGTAATGCCCTTTCAAACCACACATGTGACAAGTGACCTCTGAAAGCAGACGGAAAGGTGGAGGAGGACCACCTCTCCTTGGAGCCTGAGACTTGTTCTGAAAGCTTGGGTTGGGTGGGTGGGAAGATCCACGACCACGTGAGTTCTTCTACTAGTAGGGCTGACGAAACCAAGGAGTTGGAAGAAGCCAGTACTTCTGTTGCTTAGCAGCCACTTGAGAGGAAGAAGACGAGTGAAATGCATCCCTAATTCTCTTCTTCGAGGCCTCACACTTGAGCTGATCAGCTTCTTGTTTGAGGGACATGTTGTAGAACTGATCAAACTGAGTACACTCAACAAGCATGAGAGCTAACTGCAGATCCTCTCTAAGGCCACCCCTAAATTGATAGATCATGCTCTTTTCATCGGGAACATCTTGCTTTGCGAAGCGAGCAAGCTTCTGAAACTAGATGTCGTATTGATACATGGACATGCTTCCTTGCTTGATATTGTGGAATTCCTCATGCTCACTCTAGACAACACTTCTTGGAATGTGATGATCTCGAAAGTCCGGGTCGAAGTCGGGCCCCTCTAGAATCTTTGTATTGCTGATACCAATTAGCTACATGGTCCTTGAGCTAAAAAGAAGCAAACTTGACATAGTCCTCAGGCATAACTGTCGGTGTTTTAGGAACAGGCGTCCCCAGACTTGCCTACCTCCGGCTCACGGCGTGGCTCTGCGAGCGGGCCCGTACGGCCCATCTTCACCATCAAGCATTCAAGACCCTCGCGAGGGACCAAGCCTCGCGAGGCAGACGACACAAGACCTCCTCAGGAGCGGCCTCACCAGGCTGGCTTGCGAGGGGCGGAGAGATCAAGGCAAGGCAAACCTCGTGAGGTTCCAATGACGTGAGCCATGATGATTGAGACCAGGTGGGCCCCAGGCGGGCGCCAGCGCGCACAGTGTCCTTGTTTCCTATTTGGTGCTAAGGAGGCAAGCACAGACGAAGAGTATCGAGGCGTCAAGCAAAGGTTTCCATATCGATGCAACGAGATCAAGACCAGCAGGACGGCAAGACAGAGGTCACCGTTGAGCCCAAGGCGGCGTAACCACCAGAGCCTTTGGCAGGCAAAGACTACTTTTGTCAGGATAACTTGTACTAGCTGTCCCCTTTCAAATTGGCCGTTGTTGACTCCCTTCCCGCTCAATATTTGGGGAGAGGACTAGGGCCTCTATAAATAGGAATAGCCACCACCATGGCTAGGGGGATCGACCTCATGTTGGATCGGAGCCATTCCATCCCATCCTCACACCCCCAAGCACAAGAACACCTCACCTTAGGAGGCTGTTCTTCCCCTAGTACTGTTCATCATCAGCCCAAGAAGCAATCCACCACACCACACTGGAGTAGGGTATTACACCACAACGGTGGCCCGAACTAGTATAAATCTTGTGTCCCTTGTGTTGCGAGTTCATAGAAATAGCCTTAGAGATCATGGCGAGGTTGAGGGCGTGAGTTGGTAGGGGGAGATCTTCGCGCGCACCCCAGTGTTCGAACCTTGAGGCTTTTGTCGGAACCCGAGATCCGACATTTGGCGTGCCAGGTAGGGGTGCGCCGGAGCTCTTCTTCCGCCAATGGATCCGCTCGTTGGCCCCCCGACACTCCGCAGCTCCGATGTCCGGTGACTCAAGGACCAACGACGACCGCTGGGCAGCCTGGCCAGCCCGGGCGGCGCCGCCCGCTCAAGAAGACCTCAACCTAGCGCGCCAGGAAGCACGCGCAGCACAAAACTCTGCGGGGCGTGGGCGACGCGGTCACCCGCTGTCCACCCTTACTCCGCGGCAAGTGCGGGCAGCTGCAAGAGCCTCAAGCCACGCCATGGCCACGGCGCGACACACCCGACAGGAGCAAGCAAACATGAGGGCCGCGCTTACAGTGGGTCGAGAGCTGCTGCGATGCCGGTTAATGGAGAGCGGCCGGGGTGCATTGCCGGAGCGCGTCGCCGAGCTCTTGCATGCCGCGGCCTCGGGAGCACCACCATTCTGCTCTCTGCTCACACCTCAAGCCGCGGCCGGGTCGCATGGCGGGCCTCGACGTGCCCGTGTGCCCACGGGTGTGCCACATGGCTTCATCGACACCGGCACAACCAACGGAGCTGGATGCCCGCTCGCACCCGTGCCACCTCCGGTGGGTGCGGGCACGAGCGCTGCCACCTACGGCCCCGGCAGGATGCAACCCTACCACCCTCAAGGCGACACATTGGGCGGGGCAACATGGAGCGTGGGGCACTACGGCGAGGTCTGTGAGGCGACGGCCTCGGAGGCCTACGTGCCCCGCATGGTGGACTAGGAGTACATGCTAGAAGACGACCCTGGCTCATTCCTCGAGGCAGGCTGGGAGGAGGAGGCGCTAGAAGTCGGCACCCACTGCGCCAGCGACAACAGCTACAGGGTACCACTAATTCCTCAGGAGTAGGCTTACGCTAACCATGGGACACAGGAGGATCAGGCTGCAGCAGTGGATGGCGGCCCCAGCTTGTCGGCCTCCCTGCCACTAGCGGGGGCACGCTGGGGGCAGTAGGAGAGGGGCCGGGATCAAGGCCCCTCCCCGTGTCGCACGGAGCAAGGCGTCCCCCCAGAGGTAGGCCCTCTGTCGGGGAGGTGCTCCAGAGCCTTCCCCCGTCAGAGGACCCATGGTCGCCGAGGGCGCCGCTGGCGTCCCCTTTACCCCTTGGCGTCGTCCTGGTTATCAGTCACCCCCAACGGTGGTCAAGGGAGGCACAAGGTGGGGCCCTCGTCTGGCGATATGAAGTAAGGCTCATGCCTATGAAGGTCTCCGCTCGTGACACTCTCACGTAATAATGAGTGGGCTTGTACACGCCCCGGAGCCTCAGGAGTGCCACCCTCGGGCCTCGTGGGCTCCCTCCCACGTCCTAGTGGCAGCACTTAGCTTCGCGCTGGTGATAAGACTCGAAGACAAGAAGACAAGACTAGGTGCCGGAAGCGGCCATTTTCTTTGGATCTCTTTTCTGTAACCATGCCTTCTGGATTTGGATTTTAGTTGAATTTTCATTGATGCACGTGGGGGTGCCTTTTCTCGTTCGAGCGATTTCTTGCTATCTGGTTCTTGCCTTAATTCGTAGTTCACGCCTGTTGCTTCCCCCCTCGCGGGCCCCTCGCGAGCGGGGCTAGGCATGGCGGGACACGCGCCAAGCGCATGTCGCGCCAGGGCTAGCGCTTTCTTATGACACGGCCCCCTCGGGCGTGTCAACAAGTTCCTCAGGAGCTCCCTAGAAACTCGCAACCTCATGAGCCAGTTGGGGCTCGTCCAGGCTAAGGTAAACTGTAACAGCAAACTTGCCCCAGGATATGTGAGTTCACAGAGACACATATTCAACTCGACCAAAAAAGATAGACGCAGTAGTATATTTACATAAGGGGCTTCCCCTCCAAAAATGCTATTACAACCTCTAGGGCCACGCCCGAGCTTCTTCGTGCAAGACAAACAACTGGGAAACACGGGATAAGTCGGACATATCGCTCACCGCCTCCTCCCGATCGCCCTCAGACGCGTCGCTAGCATTGCTGCCACCATAACTAGCATCCACATCACCTCCACTAGCGTCGCCATCACCATTGTCGACCACGTCACCTTCGTCCATCGCGACCACCACCCCATCATCATCATAAGTGAAGGCCCTGACAAGCGCGTCCACATTGTCCTCCACCCGTCGCGATAGGTCACCCCGGATGGCCTCGGGTATAGGAGCGATGGCGGCCTCAAAATCAAAGTTGGGGTCGGTGTTTTGGAGATGGCTGAAGATGCGGGAGAACGCACGCCCGAGCAGGCCGTGGCTACTCTCTTCAACAAGTTGGCGAGCTCAATCGGAACGATTCTCCAGGCGTGTCACCATGTCGGCAAAGAAGCGGAGGTGGCTGGCATAGTCGTTCGCGTGGGGATGAGGAGCATTCTCATCGCATATGTGGCCCAGGGCGATATTGGCCCTGTTCCTGAGGTCCTGGAGCATGGGGGCGTGCACGCGCTCCAGCGTCCGCCGTTGAAGCACTTCCTCCCTGTTCTACCACGTGACGGACTCGGCGTTAGTGACCTGCTGCTGAAGAGGGAGCAGCTCAGCGCGGGCGGAGGCCAGCTCGGCCTGTGCCGAGACCAGGGTAGCTACGGAGGCCTCCTCGCACCGGTCCACCTCGATCAACCTGGAATTGAGGGCAGCAGTCCTACCAGCAGCCTAAGCTTCCACGAACTTCAGCTTCAGGTTGTATCCGCCCTCGAGATCCATGCGAGCCTCGGCCACCCGACGATCGACCTCCTCCTAGGCCCTGCCCTGGGGCGTGCCAACGGCATCCTCCGCTTGGGCAACTTGATGCTCCCCCGTCTCCAGACGTTCGAGCTCAAGGCTATGCTCCACGACTTCCAGGCCAACGCCTGCTTGCGCTTTCGGATCTCTTCCTCTTCGGTGGTCGTCCCCCTCAACGATGTAAGGGCGGCTCTGCGCGCCTCCACTTGCTGATCCAAGGAGGCGCTCGAGGCTTGGAGCTCCCACATGTGTTTCTCCGCGGCCTCACGACGGCGGTAAGCTTCTTCAGCCTCTTCCAGAGCTCGGGAGCAGGCCTCATGGGAGGCTACGAGGGATACCTCGTTCTTCGGATTATCAAGCTCGCGCTGGTGGCGCCCGAGGTTGATAGCCACCTTCAGCTTACGCCGCTCCTCCACTAGCCGAAGACCCTCAGCCACGAGGCACGCGTCCACATCCACAAGCTCTTCACCAAGCAGGTTCATCGCGCCCATCGCCTCTTGAAAGAGCTCATGGCGGACGACGCTCCTTTCTTGCGCCGACTTGAGCATGATGCTGACTCCGTCCTCCGCTGCGGGGACCATGGATGGGGCCCGAAGCGGCTCGCCCCCTTTCAGCAGGGTGCTAGGGGCTGGCGCCCACCCAGTTGCAGGATAGGCCACGTGAGGAGCCCTAACGAATGGAGGCCCGCTGCTTGATGAGGAGCCCAAGACCGAAGCCATCCAGCCGCCATCCATGACTAGGGGAGGAACCCTTGGCACGCTTGATGTATTCCAAGCAACGCCACGAAGGAGAGACGGTGAGGGCGTGAGCTCAAGATGCCTTACTGGCGGACTGGCTTCCCCAGTTGACTCCATGCTGTGGGCAGCGCGCGGGCTTGCAGCGCCCAAGTCTAGCGGGAGAAGTGAGGCGAGAGGAGGTTTCTTCTCAAGAGATTCTGCAGCCTTGGCGGAAGGGATCCTGAAGAGACATGGTCAGGAAGGGAGGCAGCACGCGGAGAATCACCAAGATAGGCTACTTACTCATCAACGGTGATGTACTTTCTCCATTTTAACGGCCTAAAGGTGCCACTGCTGCGGCTTGGGGACCCCTTCCTCTTGCGGAGCTCTTATAAGTCCACGCAAAGCCGACCGAAGCGCTGAACATGGCGGCCAACACGAGGCGCAACTAGAGAAGAACTCGAAGTGGCAGCCTCAGGAGCGCCAAGCTGAGGGGAGCTATCGGGCTCTGCCTCGTAGCGACCTGCCAAGGCCTCAGGAGCCCCGGCCCCGGGAGACGCGGGCTGCATCGCCCCTTCAACCGTCGCCCCAGGGCAAGAATCATGAATTCTCGAGGACGATGCCTTAGGAGCCCTGGGCAGCATCAGCACCTCGGCACCTTCTCCATCGGCCTCCAGCGGTGCTCGCCCCCCTACATCCACCCTTGGGGCGAGCTCGGCGCCAGCGGCAAGGAGGGGAACCACGTCGACGGGGTTCTCACGGGGCCCCACCAGACCGACTAGACGCAGTCCCCACTCATCGAAAGATGGCATCTGCTCCATGAATGTTGCCTTGTTCAAGCAGCGGTACAGAAGGCAACTCTTCCTTGGCATGTCGTCTGGCAACGGGACACCCGTAAGGACCTCGAGCACCGTTCACCGCGCCTCAAGGGGGAGCCCGGACTCCTGAAGTCTCATGCGGTCCTTGCTGTTGAGCAAGGACCACATCGGTCAAGAGTGGCGCTGAAGTGGAGCGATTTGGAGCCGGACGAACTCCTTCACCACCATAGGTGCAGTCACGTCAAGGTCCTTGAGCCTCTTCAGCCTGAGCCAGATGGGGGCAAGGTGCGAATCGGCGAGCCTTTGGTGGCACCAACCGGAGTTTGGAATGGTGGGCGCTGATGGAGAAGAGAGCAGGGGGCTGAGCACTCAGACATCAACAAATACCCAGTGTGTCCGGAACTCGCTTGTGGATGGTGGGAGCTCGAAGTCAATCCCCGCGCCGGCCATCACCACCACGGCCTGAAAGCTCAGGCATCCTGAGTTCTGCCAGGGATCAATCAGGTGCAATGAGAAGAAGTGGCGGAGAAGGGCCACGGAAGGAGCAATGCCTACCATGGCCTCGCAAACAAAGGCGAAAACGACAAGGAGGGTCACGGATTGGGGATCAAGGTGCAGCATGTGGATCTGATAATGGGCAAGTAGTGCGTTGAAGAAGGCGGAGTAAGGAGGAACCAAGCCAACCCAAAGGGCGTCGATGAAGAATTGGGCCTCGGTGGCTGTCCGGTCAAGACGAGCACGAGACGCAGGCCAGGCCACCATCCTTTCCCACTCATTGAAGCTGGAGGCGAGCCTGGGATGCACCTTGTCCATGGCTTCTTGGTTGAGCACCAGCGACCTGCCAACGGCAGGCTCAGCGTCCTGGCATGGCCCGACGGAGGACAGGGGACTCTTCCCTTTCTCCGACTGATCCGGTGCCATGGCAATGGGAGGATCGAGCTCAGATCGGATCAGGGGGACAGGCTGAGGTTCGAGGAAGCGGAAGAATTGGAGAGTGTGCGGCAATAATGGGAGGGAAACCGTGTAGACCACGATGGCCGCCTAGCCAGGTGGGTATCAAGGCAACATGGGGAAGCGGAGACGCCCACGTCCAATCAACCACCATGCGTCGACCAAGGCCGCAGGCTATTGGGGCCCATGGTGCTCCGTACTTGCCCGTTGGCTTCGCCTCGAAGCCAAGCCCGAGCACGCATTGGGCCTAGGGGCTACTGTCGGCGTTCTGGGAACAGGGGTCCCTAGACTTGCCTGCCTACGGCCCATGGCATGGCTCTGCGAGCGGGCCCGTACGGCCCATCTTCACCAACAAGCATTCAAGACCCTCGCGAGGGGCCAAGCCTCGCGAGGCAGACGACACAAGACCTCCTCAGGAGCGGCCTCACCACGTTGTCTTGCGAGGGGTGGAGAGATCAAGGCAAGGCAAACCTCGCGAGGTTGCAATGACGTGAGCCATGACGATCGAGACCAGACGGGCGACAGCGCACATAGTGTCCTTGTGTCCTCTTTGGTGCTAAGGAGGCAAGCACAGACGAAGAGTACCGAGGCGTCATGCAAAGGTTTCCATATCGGTGCAACGAGACCAAGACCAACAGGACGGCAAGACGGAGGTCACCGTTGAGCCCAATGATGTGTCACCACCAGAGCCTTTGGCACGCGAAGACTACTTTTGTCAGGATAACTTGTACTAGCTGTCCCCTTTCAAATTGGCCGTTGTTGGCTCCCTTCCCGCTCAATATTTGGGGAGAGGACTAGGGCCTCTATAAATAGGACTAGCCACCACCATGCCTAGGGGGATCGACCTCATGTTGGATCGGAGCCATTCCATCCCATCCTCACACCCCCAAGCACAAGAACACCTCACCTTAGGAGGTTGTTCATCATCAGCCCAAGAAGCAATCCACCACACCACACTGGAGTAGGGTATTACACCACAAGGGTGGCCCGAACCAGTATAAATCTTGTGTCCCTTGTGTTGCGAGTTTGTCGAATTAGCCTTATAGATCGTGGCAAGGTGGAGGGCATGAGTTGGTAGGGGGAGATCATCACGCGCACCCCAGTGTTTGAACCTTGAGGATTTTGCCGGAACCCGAGATCCGACACTGACATTGCTACATTCAAAATGCTTGTTGATGTCCACGAGCCAATGGTCGGTGTTCGTGGCCTCGGCACAGTTGTTGAAAGACTTTCGCAGATTTGCAAGGAACTGCTTGCGGGCAGCAAACTGAGGCCAATTGTTGAACTGCCCTTGGCCTTGATTTCGTTGGTTGCCTTGGCCTTGGTTACGCTCTTGCAAGAATTGCAAAAGCATCTGGGTGTTGGCATTGGTGGCTGCCATGACAGCTAGCCATGCCTCCGGAGGCGGAGGAGGTGGCAGAGGTGGAGGGTTCGACTTATCCCCATCGTTACGTTGCGGATTCAAACGCGTTCGAGGAGCCATCCTTAAGAGGTGACATCTGTTAGAATCATGATAGACAGATAAACCAGCTGAATCAACGGATAGAAATTGCAACATATAGCCTTCACAATAAACATTCGAACAGAGATTGAACGAGTGAATTCCAAAGTTACAATTACATGACCATTAAGGTGAGAAGCCACTTATATAAAGGTTGATGAATGAAACAACAAGGTATGACTGGAACAAATAAGTGGTAAGGATCACCTGATCACATACCAATTATCTGCCGGAAGAATAACTAAGAGCTACTTGAATTCCCACCTATTAACTCCTGAAACTTTCTGGTTATGCAACCTGGTGTTGGGGATACTGGGAGGCACAATATATATCACACAACTAACAAGCCCTACGCTCCACTGTATCCATCCGTTAACACAGAACTGTCGGCGTTCTGGGAACGGGGGTCCCCAGACTTGCCTGCCTATGGCCAGCGGCATGGCTCAAGTGGGGGCCCAGCGTGGCCCATCTTCATCAGCTCAAGCTCAAGACCCTCGCGAGGGGCCAAGCCTCGCGGGGCGGACGACCAGAAGCTTCCTCAGAGGCAGCCTCATCAGGTAGGCTCGCGAGGAGGCGGAGAGATCAAGGCAGGGGTACCTCGCGAGGAGCCCGTGACGCAAGCCATCACGATCGAGACCAGGCGGGCGCCGGCCTGCGCAGTGTCCTTGTTTCCCCTTTGGTGCAAAGGGGGCAAGCACAGGCCAAGGCATCGGGCAAAGGTTACCATTCCGGTGCAACAAGACCAAGACCAGCAGAGCGGCAGGACGGAGGTCACCGTGGAGCCCAAGACGGCATCATAACCAGTGCTTTTGGCAGCCGAAGACCACCTTTGGTCAGGATAACTTGTACTAGATGTTCCCTTCAAAATGGCCAATTGTTGGCGCCCTTCCCGCTCATTATTTGGGGAGAGGCCCAGGGCCTCTATAAATAGAGCTAGCCACCACAGAGTAGAGATCAATCTAGAAAAACCCCAAGACATCCATAAATCTGGTAGAGCCCTAGCAGAGAAAGAGAGAGGCGACTGAACTCACCCTAGCAGTTCATTGCACCAGCTCAAGGACACTTCTCGTGAGGCTGTTCTTCCCTTGTACTGTTCATCATCAGCCCCTTGAGGCAATCCACCACACCACACACTGGAGTAGGGTATTACAACACAACGGTGGCCCGAACCAGTATAAACCTCGTGTCCCTTGTGTTGTTCATTGTTTCCAGCTTAGATCACGTGAGGAGATCGGGCGTAGATCGGTAGGGGAGAGATCTCCGCGTGCACCCCAGTGTTCGAACCTCAAGGGTCTGCCGGAACCCGAAATCCGACATTTGGCGCGCTAGGTAGGGATGCGCCGAAATCTTTCTTCCGCTGTTCGCGTGTGATCTTACGTCATGTCCATGGCTGACGCTCGTCGGGCTCGCGCCGAGCGCCGGGCTGCACTCGCCACCCACGTCGCCTAGACGGCGCCCATCGGCAGACATCCTCGTCGTTCCCCGTCACCTGCCGCCAACGCCGCCACCCGCCCGGCGGGGAACGAGCAGCAGGCCTCGTCCCAGCATCCTTCGGTACAGCGGGAAGGCCGCACCGCCACACCGTCGCTGACTCCAGCCGCTTCGCCGTCCCACGCCCGTCACGCCCCCACGGACGCGCACGCCGCGCTGCTCCTGGCAAGAGAGCTCTTGCACTACCGCCTCGTTGACGACCTCTACAAAGACTGGCTCGCCCGCATCACCGAGCTCATCAGTGCCGCAGGGGGCTCCCCCTTGTCGTCCCTCTCGCTGCCTCGCCCTCCATTTCGCGTAGGAGGCGAGGATTAGGAGGTGCCTCCACCACCTCCTCCCCAAGGAGGCGCCCTGGCTGCAAGGTGCGCAGCCCCAGGGTGAGACCCTCTGCGTCCGGTGCCTGCGCAGCAAGAAAGGAGCTGCCAAGAGATCCCTCGTCCCCAAGAAGGTGCTCGCGCGCTCCCAGCGCCGGCGCGCCAAGATCGCGTCCCTGCACCTCCACGCCAAGACCCCTCTCTCCTCCAAGCGGCGGCGCGCGGTAATCCCCATGAGCAAGCCCAGTACCAGCAAAAGGCACCGGTGGCCACAGCAGGCTGCCGTGCCCTCAACCCCGAGCTACGCGGTGTCGCATGGCCAGGCAAGTTCAAGCCTGACCTGCCCCCTCGCTACGATGGCACGACAGACCCTGCGGAGTTCCTGCAACTCTACGAGCTATGCATTGAAGCCGCCAACGGAGACGAAAGGGTCATGGCGAACTGGTTTCCCATGGCACTCAAGGACGGGGCCCGCACCTGGCTCCTGAACCTGGCTCCTGGCACAATCTCCTCCTGGGACGAGATGCGCACTCGCTTCATCGCCAACTTCCAGGGCACTCACGACTGGCCCCCGGCCGTGAGCGATCTGCGCCGCATCAAGCAGCAGCAAGGGGAAACCCTACAGAAGTACATCCAGCGCTTCAACAACGCTCGCCTCAAGATCCCCAAGGTGACTGAAGAAGCCATCATCTCGGCCTTCTCCGATGGCGTACGCGACGTCAAGATGAAGGAGGAGCTAGCAATCCATGAAGACCTGTGCACATCCCTGGAGCTGTTCAACTTGGTGACCAAGTGCACCAGGGCTGAGGAAGGGCACCTTTGCCTCCTCGAACTCCTGGATGCCGACCCAGAAGAGAAGAAGCCCAAGGCCAAGGACGTGAAGCGCAAGGGGGCTGCCTTGCTTGCAGCGGAGCCAGACACCAAGCGAGGCAGGGATCAGCCTGAGTCATCCAAGGGCGGCCGGTACTGCGTGTACCATGACCTCCACACCCACAACACCAACGAATGTCAAGAGCTCAGGGCCGTGAGAGATGGACGTGTCGGCCGACGCCCCGAGCGCAACGACAAGGGCAATGGCCGAGGAGGTGGAAGAGGTGGCGGACGATGGGAAGACCGTGGCCCTCGCCAAGGGTGGCGAGACCGACCTCGCAAGGATCACTGGCAGGACCAGCCTCGCGAGGGAGGCTGGAGAGATCAGCCTCGTGAGGGTCCCTCGCGCGGTAACGCAGGCTTTCCTCCTCTACCGCCACCGCCAAGGAGGAACGAAGACCAACATCAGGACGAGGGGGCTAGGGGCTTCCAGGAGCCGCGCGCAATCGCTTGCATCTTGGGTGGCGCGCAGGCCCCAGCCTCACAGCGTATCTTCAAGCAGTTTGCTCGTGAGGTGAATGCAGTCCTCCCCAAGCTTGAGGCCACACGCCCTCTCAGGTGGTCTACATGCGCTATCACGTTCAGCTCAGCGGATCAGCTCAAGTACGCGGCAACGGCCGGAGTCCTCCCGATGCTTTGCTCCCCAGTCATCAGCAACGTGCAGGTCACCAGGACCCTCATTGACGGCGGAGCAGGACTCAACGTCCTGTCCGTCGAGACGTTCGACAATCTCCAAGTGTCGTACTATCAGCTTCAGCCAACCAAGCCCTTCTCATGAGTCACTGATGGTTCCACTGTTCCGATAGGGCAGGTTCGCCTTCCAGTCACCTTCGGGCAGCGCAACCACTACCGCACTGAGCTCATCGACTTCGACGTCGCCCACATCCGTCTGCCATACAACGCCATCCTTGGGTAGCCAGCCCTGGCCAAGTTCATGGCAGTGACTCACCATGGATACAATGTCCTCAAGATGCCAGGGGCGGTGGAGTCATCACCGTACCCTGTGAAGAAAGGGACGCAGTGTGTTCACTTGAGCGCGCGTTCCAAGTCGTAGCAATCGAAGACCCGGACCGCAGAAATGGAAGACTTCCCGAGGCGACCCCCAAGAAGAAGAAGGATTCGCCTGGCCCAAGCCATAAGTAGGAAAGCGCCTCCAGAGGTGTTGGGTCAGGATCTGTGCCCAATCAGGGAGCGCCACCCTCTCTCGCATAGGAAGGCGCGCCCGGCGCCCTCCTCAGGCAGGGCTCAGGGCTCTTTGTTGGAGAGCCACCAACTTTGCCAAGGTCGCGAGGGAGGTTCTCGGGCACCACTTGGAGGGGTGTTTCCAGGCACGTTTCCCTCAGGAAGGTACAAGGCAAGGAAGACCAAACCCTTAGGAGTTCATCGCAAGCAACACTCAAGAGCTACAGGAGTCGAGAGTCATGCGTGGCAGCCGCCGCTTGCCCACCATGGCCCCACATCTAGGAGAGGATGGTGGGATGCGCGTCTGCGTCGACGTGCCAGGGCTCAACCAAGCCGCGTCTCAGGAGCGCCTCTGGCTTTCGCGCGTGGGGCGTTGCGAGGGTCCACCTCACAGCTACGTTCGCATGCCTTTCGGCCTGCCGGATGCGGTCGCCACTCATCAACACTTGCTGAGGAGCATTCTGCAGGCTCAGGAGGTCAGGCATCGTGCGGTCCTGGCAGAGATGGAGATGGCTCTCAGAGACCCACCTGTGCCCCCGGAGCCTCCCGGGGCTCCTAGGCCTGGGGGCTCGTGAGGGTCGACGTCTTCATCGCGCATCGCCCGCTTCTTCAGCATCACTCCATCTTCAACGGCACCAGGTGACATCTATCTAAGTTCCGTTTTTAGCTGGTAGCGCCCACAGGGCCGCATCATTCCCAGGTCGCGTGGGTCCGTCCCTGTGACATGTATCCGTTTTGCTTATGCTCTTTACTTACTTTGTCGGGGGCGCCCCTCGAGCTGCATCATCCCCAAGCTGCTCGGGCCTGGCCCTGCGGTGTTTGCTTTTCCTGCGTCTCCTTAAAATGAATTTCTGCAGGGACGTGCTTAACATACCCGACCTAATCGCCTGCTCGATTGACGCCTACCTATAGAGTCGCTCGCTCTAGCATGGCATTTGCGCATGGGTCCATCCCTGCAACGCCGAAAAATCTGAGTGGTCGAGCTCTGGCCGCGGCAGCCCTGCAAGGCTCCACCTCACCAGGCCCTCAGTGCCCCAATCACTCCCCCGGAGCGACCAAAGGTTAGCTGGCAACCGTAACAACAGGTCTTGTTTCTCTTTATGACTGGTGTGTCGGACCTACTCCAGGAGCAACGCTAGGGACATCGCGAGTTGTCTCTCCCTCTCTCTGGCATGGACCGCTTGCACGTTAAAAGGGGGGCGCCTGAGCATCGCGACTCATGGGCTCCTACTGGCTCTCCAGCCCTCACCCCCTGGCCTTGACCCACGGCATCGCGACCTGTCATACCAGCGGCGGCTGAGCTCGCTCGAGGGCCGGGACCTGAGGACGTAGAGCATTAAGGAAAGTGTAAGGGAGTGGGAAGAAGCTCGCGAGGACCTAACCCAGCAGCGCCTCAGCTGCCACCGCACGGGCCAGGCGCTTCATCGAGGAACTACACCAAACTCAAGAGATAAGTCACGCCCTTACAAGAGTTGGACCAACGCAGCGCAAAACCCTCGCCCGGTGCGGCTCTGTCACGGTGACATTACCTTCCTTTCTCGCCCAACGAGGGCTGCTTGGCCGCTAAAGGGGACCTCCCGAGCATCGCGACTCCGGGGCTCATACCGGACCTCGGGCCGCTCAACTCCTGGCCTTGACCACGGCATTGCGACCTGGCATACCAGCGATGGCTGAAGCCTGCCTGGGGACTGGGACCTATCAGCGTAGAGCGCCAAGTCCTCGTGAGGATAGAAAGGGGAGCCGAGCTGAGACAGGACAAGCACCTCGCATTGATTCATATTAAGGATATAATATTCATAAAAGACATGGCAGACGCCTTACATACCCCCATGGGGTGTTGCTTCGATTCCTCGCAGGGAACAAGTGTACTAATCCTAAGGAACGCTAATCGCCCGCACCGCTACAAGGGACGCCATCATCAACAGTGGGCTGCCCAACGTCGGCGCCAACCCCATCCAGATCAGTGGCGCCGGCGGCTGCACGCAGCTGCCCCGCTCCGAGCACCACGCGAGCTCGGGGGCTCGTAGCTGTCGTCGCTCGTCTCCGGAGTCGCGAGGAGCTCGGGGGAGCCACTAAATTCCCCAGCTCCTCCGCTGCTTCCTGAGGAGCTGCTGAAGGGCCGATGGGCAGGCCAGGTCCTCGTTGGTTCGTTGCCCCTGTCGCTCTCCCTGGGGCAGCACTCCAGCCGGTGTCCTTCAGCATCGAAGACCTTGAAAAACATCAGGGATGCGCTGTCGTATTCAAGATGAATCACGAGGGCACCTACCGCCCGACAGACCCGGGCGATTTCGCCCCAGCCCCGGGTCATGAAGACCTTACCCGGAGCGACGACCGTGACCTCCGCTCCGGTCGCAAGGGTGCTGCAGTCAGCGTGCTGCAGCCAGAGCTCCGCTCGGCAGCATCTCGAAGGCGAAGGAAGGAGGGAGGCGAATCCAAGAGCTTGGAGGCATGGCGGCGTGGAGCACGAGCTCGCGAGAGGAGCGTTCGGCGTGGACTCCAGGAGGAACAACGCGCACCACCGTGACTCGCCGGCGTCGACGGCGGCACCGTCGATGTTTCTCGACGCCTTCTCCCCCAGGACCCACGACACGGGCGTACAAGGGTAGCGGATACCCAGGCGGCGGCCGCTCGTACCAGGGCCTCAGTGCCTCCTGCTGAGCACCCTCTTCTCAGTGGCGAAGGACCAGCCGCTCCTTCGGCGGAAGTGGGTCAGGACCCTCTCGGGGGGCCTTTCCCTTCTCTTCTGCAGAGAACCGGTGGATTGGTTCCATTGGCGTGAGGAGAAGCAAGAGCAAGGAAGGAGAAGGAAAGGAGCAGCAGGAAGGGATGGACTGAAGGGGCTCGCCCAGCCCCATACTTATAGCCGGAGGAGGCCAACCACCGAGCACCACGATCGCAGGTAATCGTGACCGTTTTCTCTGCATGCAGGGACTTGTCAAGTCGTGCGGTCGCCGAGGCATCGTGGGGAAGCGTAGACGCCCACGTCCAATCAATCGCCATGTGGCGCCCAAGGCCGTAGGGTGTTGGGGCCCGCGGCGCTTCGCGCTTACCCCTTCGCTTTCTTGCTAGGCCAAGCCCGGGGTTGCCTTGGGCCCGAGGGCTACTGTCTGCGTTATGGGAACGGGGGTCCCCAGACTTGCCTGCCTGCGGCCTGCGGCGTGGCTCAACTTGGGGCCCAGCGCGGCCCATCTTCATCAGCTCAAGCTCAAGACCCTCGCGAGGGGCCAAGTGTAGCGACCCGACCCGAATGGGTCAAGTCTCTGTGCTTAAGTGTCATCCCTGGATCGGTATGCTGACACACACAGTACTCGAAGGATTTATAACAGAGGTAAATCACATGTATAAAGTAACGTAAATACTATTACCTCAATCCATATAGCGAAAGCAACAAGGTTGTGGATTCCCATCAACACCAATGCAAAGTTGAGTGTACAATCTGTAACCCTAACGTATCACTTACTCGTCGTAAGATAATCCTGCAACATGAGACGTTGCAGCCCGAAACGGGTCAGTACATTGAATGTACTGGCAAATTCACACCATAGAGAAAATGATGAACAATGGCTATCACTATATGCATATTTGGCTGGTGGAAAAGCTCTATGGTTATAAGGTTTTTGCGAAAAGCCAATTTTTCCCTACTGCAAAGGAATAAATTTATTTAACTATCATGGTGGTTGTGAAACATTGAGAATGGTTGATAGCATTCTCAATCCCAATTAAAAATAATTAAAACCCAACAACATTAATTAGAAGTAACATGATGAGATTCACATGATATTCAAGTACTAGATACTCAAGTTGTCCATAACCGGGGACACGGCTAATCATGATTAGTTTGTACACTCTGCAGAGGTTTGCGCACTTTTCCCCACATGACTCGATCGCCTCCGTTTGTTTTCTCGCACTACATGGTGTTTGAGAAACGGATGACCGAGACATAGTCTTTCAGAAGCGCTAGCACCTTACATGTGGGGTAGACCGTACCACCTACAACCCCTACATCTGCTAGTCCACCCCGTAAGAGTTCGCACAACTTAGTCAACTATGCCAGAGCCCATAGTAGCATGTGGCTGCACACGGAAGTTTCTAGCATGAATTATCTTATGATCCCTTTGAGCCTGGGTGGCGGTCCAAAAAAAACAGGCAAGTCCTGATAGACATCAGGTGCCTCAATCCACCCAGATGTGTGTTTAAGTTGCCACCTTAGATAAACCATTAAAATTATCAACTCACATCTGTCATGGATATCACTCACCCAATCCACGTCTACTAGCATAGCATGGCATAATAAGCAAACGTAGAAGTAACTCCCAAAGGTTTCATAATAATACAGGTGATAGGTACTACCTCATCTACTTCCCATCCCACAATTTAATTAGATCCTAATCATGCAATGTGTGAGGATTGATCTAATGCAATAAAACTGGGTTGTAGAAAAGGTATGATCAAAGTGTGAACTTGCCTGCAATGTAGATGAAGATGATTCGTACTTAAAACTCTTGATAGATCTACTCGTCACACTCCGGTCAATCTATCGTAAGCAAACAATAGTAACCACACAATAAGTACTCATCTAATGCACAAGTAAAACTCGAATGAGAGGACGAACCAGAAAGTTCAACTTAAGAACTCCGGTTGCAAAGAAAGAACGAACCGAACAAACGACGGAAAACAAACGGCGGAAGAAAACAACTCGGTTCTAGCAAGTTGAAACTAGGTCAAATTTTTCCATAGCAAAAACTTGTTCAAGTTGATTAGACGGAACGGCGGTTTCGAGACGAAACTCCAGGCGCTTGAATCACCTGATTCCGATAAACGGGCGAGAAGATAAACTAGAACGAAGATCGGATCTGAGATCGCGATCGCGGAATAAATCCGACGAAAAGAAAGAGATGAACGGTTAAACGAACGGATGTTCGTTAACCTAGAAGAATCCGGTGATCACGTTCGTTGAGACGAACGGTCCGAAAGAAGAACGAAAACAATCTTGGGTTTTCGGAAAAGAACCGAAACGAAAAATCGATCTAGAAACCGGAATGGTTTAGAAAAGAATCGGAAAGAAAACGAATCGGAAGAGAAGAAAAGAATCGGAACGGTTTATAAGAAGAACCGAACCGAGGGGATAAAAGAGAGGCGCGGCTACCTCGGCGAGGCTCCGGCGAGGGGCTCCGGCGAACGGCGGCGTTGGGCGGCGGCGGTGATGCACAAGGGCGGCGGCGTAGGGTGAGGGGCGGCGGCGTAGGGCGCGGCTTGGGGAGGCGCGGGGTGGTGTGGGGCTTGGGATTGATGTGAGGAGAGGGGCTTGGGGTTTGATTTGATGTGTTGGAGGGGGGGTGTGGGGGTATTTATATAGGTGAAGGGAGGGGGTTACTTGGGGTAGGGGACAAGAAATAGACTAGGAAAAAGGAAAAACGAAACAAGGAAAAGGGGGGGGGCTAAAGTCCTACTAGGACTCGGCCTAGAGGGGCGGCGGGGCTGGCAGCTGCCTGCGCCTGGCGCTGGCGCACGCGCGCAGCTGGGGCTGGGCGGCCGGCTGGCTGGGCCTTTGGCCCGGCTGGCCTGGCTCCTTTTTTTTAAACGGTTACGCGCGCAGAAAAACAAAAGAAAGAAAATCTAAACTAGCTCCAAAATTACTAATGTAAATTTTCCCCGACTCCTAAAAATGAGTCGAACAAAATGAACTTTTCTCCGGGCCTAGAATGCAATTTTCGAAAACGCGCATTTTTCCCTATCCAAAAAAAAGCAAACAAAACTCCGGCAAAACCAAAATTGATCTATTTATTAAATCTTCATTTTTCCTAAATTTGGGAAAGTCATATTATTCCCTCTCTCATATTTTTTTTGATATCGGAAAAATTATTGAAGATGAAATAAATAAATCAAATGATCCTCTTTTCAAATTCGAGAAAACTCTCAAATATGAAAATAACGAAATCTCCAACTCTCTCCGAAGGTCCTTGAGTTGCGTGAAATTTCTAGGATCGACCAAAAAGCAAGAAAATAAGATATGCATGATGATCTAATGTATAACATTCCAAATTGAAAATTTGGGATGTTACAAACCTACCACCCTTAAAAGGAATCTCGTCCTCGAGATTCGGAGAGGCTAGCAAGAAAAGGTTAGGGTTTGGGGGTCTTCTCAAAATCCATCGATCATCACACGGTGTCTGGGGTGCTACCACCCTTAGAATCATTGTTACGGTTTCATCAAAACTCATATACTCCATCCTTATTCTTGACAGTGCCGTCTTCTCAGATCGTAAGGATAATTCCTTCTCTAGGCTCTTCAGGTAGTGGCATAACCTTTTACTCAATTCTTCTGTCATTTCCTCTTAGTAAGGTTATTCCGAGATTGGGTCTTCTTAGCTGACGGGTCTAGCGCCAAAACTAAACAACTATCGATATCTCATGGTGGTCAACAATGTATGGTTTCTCCTGCAGGAAATGGGTCTTGGTTGATCCTCACCGTATAACCTACGGTTGGCACAACTGTCGTGTACAAGGGAAAAATACTTATACCATTCTAAGGTTTAAACAAGGTTTAATATCGCCGTCTCTCTACTATAGGTAAGTCACTCAGATTTACCATCCCATATAGCAAGGCGAATAATAAGAGTAAGTCGGTATGGTGATCAATCCATCCCGCACCCAAATCATTACCATGTATACAGTTTAGCGAATCTCGCATACTAACACTTGGTCATCCTCACAAGCATTGCAGAATTTCTCTTGTCGACGAACCAAGTTCGGATATATCCATAGATTCTGCAAGCCAAACAAACATCTATCGTTCCTTCACAACTCTCAGGTTTTGCGTAACTCCTATAAGATCGTCTATCGGCAAAGGTATATCCTCTTCCAGGGTCCTTCCTTCAGCAAGTATGTGCTTGCTTCTTGGCAGGGTCTGGAGCCTGTGGGTTATAGCCCATCTCCTCACTTGTAATCCTTGAACTCATCTTCGGGCAACTGATCATTAGTCCAACTTCCAACTTCCTAGTATTCTTAAATCCATCCAATTGTATTGTCTTCCTTCCTTCTATTGGCACCAAACTAGGACATGATTACTCAGACTCATCATGGAGTTTTCCATTGATCCATATTTCTGACATCATATCTCCTTCATATCCAATAGTAATTCATCTCTTCATCCTCGTGGAATATCCCTCATATTGAGATAAAATGAATTCCATATTCACTTCGTGGAACATCATTATCCTTTCCAGGGTCAAGCGTCCTTACATGGGAATATTGGCCATCTCTGCATGGCACTTCTTCAACTGGGAAACATGAAACACATCTTGAACTCCTGACAGTCCTTCGGGTAACTCCAACTTGTAGGCCACTTCTCCCATACGCTCCAAAACTCGGTATGGTCCTACAAATCTCGGGGCTAACTGTCCCTTAACTCCAATACGTTTAACTCCTCGCAGAGGGTCACACGAAGACATGCTCTATCTCCAATTTCATAGACTACCTCCTTGAGTTTTTGAGTCTGCATAACTCTTCTGCCTGGACTGAGCTACCTTCAGTCTATCTCGAATCAACTTAACATTCTCTTCTGACTCCCTGATCACATTTGGTCCAAACAACCGACGGTCTCCAACATCATCCCACATACTCTTGGGGCATCACACATATCGAGACAAAACTCGTATTCATTTTGTCCGAAATCCACTCAGTGGAGTATCCTTATCTTTTCCAGGGGTCAACGGTTCTTACAGGGTACTACCACCCTTAAAATGCTCCAATATTCCATAGACCATATTTCTCATATCCTGAAAATGGTCAACATCTTTCCTCATAGAGTAACTCATAAAATCCAAATCAGTACCAACACTGCTATCTTTATTGATTCTCAATTTATTACAATCTCCTGTTTTTCCATTACATGCCTCAACTCAACACCTCAATATAAAGGAAAATGTTCTCACTACTACGACTATATTTCTTCTGTTACAAACTCAACTACTTATCACAAGTCTCCTTCTCCTTCGGACAATCTCTGGCAAAGTGCCCTGCTTTATTACAACTAAAACATATTACTTCTGACAAGTATCGAGGTTTCCTTTTTGGGCAACTGCTGAGGTAGTGCCCTGACTCCTTGCACCTGTAACAGGTGATATGACTCAGGTTCCTCCTGGGCTCCAATCGGTTTCTCTTCCTGGTCTTTTCCATTCCAATCAGAGCTTCTATTTCCTGTGGGTCATACGCTACTTCCTCCGTTGGGAATTCTACTAGATCCCCCTTTATACAATTTTGGGAGATGTGTCCTTCTTCTCCACATGAATAGCAAGATTTAGTGCAGGGTTTACTCGGGTCCTCTTTAGGTGTGTCTTCCACATCTTCCTTCATCACGGGTTCTTCTAAAATTTCCATGAGGGCTCCTTTCATTACTTCGTTCTTCTGCTGGATGGTTCGTTGTACCATGGGGTAAATGTGACACTGAGCAGGATAGTGGGTAGTCCCTTCACACAAGAAACAAGTAATCTTCCTGGTTGGGCATTCTTCAACTGGGTGACTTCCTTCACAGTTAATGCATTCATCCTTGTCTGCTTTATGGGTGTAGCCTATTTCTCCACAAATCTTGCATGCACAAGGTTTCCTTATATCCTTTCCATAAGACTTCAACTTCTGGGACACAAGGTGATATCTTTGTAGAGTCAACTTTAATTCTCTCCAAGTGGTTACTCCTTGCCATCCATTCATGGTTTGGTACATCCTCCACCAAGTAGCAGCACCTCTTTCAAAGCATTGAAGAGCATGCTGGGCCATATCCTTTCCGACGATAGGGTTGTTCTCCATATGATCCTCCATGTTCCGAATCCATCGGTCTGTCTCCAATTGACTCATCGGTCCAGAAAATACAAGCTCATCTCCATTCATCATCTATTGGGTCCATGGGTTTGGGGTGAGATAAGAGAAATAGAGAGGGATGCACACAATGCAAACAACAGTTTTGAAAAGACAGATTTTATTTGTGGCTGTCGGGAAAAACATCAAACAAATGACAGCTCACAAACGTCGCATCTAACGTAGGTATATAACAGGGGTTTGGTCCTCTAAAGGTCAATAAATCTTCAATGTCTCCAACTCTTCAAGTCTTGGTCATGTCTCTGATGGCTTCTTGCCATCGTGCTTGTCTTCTCAAGTTCTTTTGCCAGATCAACTCGGTTGACGCGAAGTCTCTCGTGACATCCTTGAATATTCTGGAATTGCATTCCAAACTTCTAGGTTTCAACATCCTTGGCATGAGCCATGGTCATACTGTCCTTCAGTTCCTGACAAATCTCCGGTATCTCGAGGTTGTAGCTCCTCCATCTTGGCTACTTTCAGCTTTTGGTTCCTGAGTTCTTCACGAAATGCTTCCTTGTCTAATATGCTTTCATGGAGCTCCACCTTAAACTTCTTTATGTACTACTCCAGATCCTGGTGATACACCGGCTAAGGTTAAAACTTCATCTTACTAATAGGTGCTCCATCAGCCTTCTTCCATCAAATCCATTCTGATGACATGCATCCTTAACTCAGCATGGTGACAATAGCATCAGCGCGAGATAACTTCTTGGATAGCTGTGTTTCTGCTCTTGTCATTTCCATGAGCTATCATTCCATAGTTGATATCTCCTGCCTTAGGGTTTTCTCGACAAAACTTTGAGTTCTCATGCTCCTTGTTTCAGTCTTTCTCCGATACACCTTGATCTCGGGTATTGACAACTTCCATAGTCTGCCAAGTTCCATAAGGGTAGCCTTCCTAGGTCATACTCAATCTGGAAATTCTACAGAGCCTTCAATTCTCCTAGTCTTCGGAGTCTTCAACCGTTGTAGTTTCCATTATTCAGATGCACAGAAAATACTCTTCATTCCATAGTGGTCGTAGTTGTCAGATATCTTGTACTTCTTGGAGTGGTCTCATCAGTGGAATCTTCGAGTGGTCAAAAAGGGGAAAGGGGTATGGTCTAACTAAAAGGGAATATTTGAATAAGCTCAGAAGAGAAGAGAGGTAAAAGATCTTTTTGAAAGGGAAAGTTGTAGAGAAAAATCTTTGCTATGGGCTTGCCAGTTTCTAGGGTCACGTCCTACAGTCAACATGTGCTCTGATACCATCTTGTAGCGACCCGACCCGAATGGGTCAAGTCTCTGTGCTTAAGTGTCATCCCTGGATCGGTATGCTGACACACACAGTACTCAAAGGATTTATAACAGAGGTAAATCACATGTATAAAGTAACGTAAATACTATTACCTCAATCCATATAGCGGAAGCAACAAGGTTGTGGATTCCCATCAACACCAACGGCAAAGTTGAGTGTAGAATCCGTAACCCTAACGTATCACTTACTCGTCGTAAGATAATCCTGCAACATGAGACGTTGCAGCCCGAAACGGGTCAGTACATTGAATGTACTGGCAAATTCACACCATAGAGAAAATGATGAACAATGGCTATCACTATATGCATATATGGCTGGTGGAAAAGCTCTATGGTTATAAGGTTTTTGCGAAAAGCCAATTTTTCCCTACTGCAAAGGAATAAATTTATTTAGCTATCATGGTGGTTGTGAAACATTGAGAATGGTTGACAGCATTCTCAATCCCAATTAAAAATAATTAAACCCAACAACATTAATTAGAGTAACATGATGAGATTCACATGATATTCAAGTACTAGATACTCAAGTTGTCCATAACCGAGGACACGGCTAATCATGATTAGTTTGTACACTCTGCAGAGGTTTGCGCACTTTTCCCCACATGACTCGATCGCCTCCGTTTGTTTTCTCGCACTACATGGTGTTTGAGAAACGGATGACCGAGACATAGTCTTTCAGAAGCGCTAGCACCTTACATGTGGGGTAGACCGTACCACCTACAACCCCTACATCTGCTAGTCCACCCCGTAAGAGTTCGCACAACTTAGTCAACTATGCCAGAGCCCATAGTAGCATGTGGCTGCACACGGAAGTTTCTAGCATGAATTATCTTATGATCCCTTTGAGCCTGGGTGGCGGTCCAAAAAAAACAGGCAAGTCCTGATAGACATCAGGTGCCTCAATCCACCCAGATGTGTGTTTAAGTTGCCACCTTAGATAAACCATTAAAATTATCAACTCACATCTGTCATGGATATCACTCACCCAATCCACGTCTACTAGCATAGCATGGCATAATAAGCAAACGTAGAAGTAACTCCCAAAGGTTTCATAATAATACAGGTGATAGGTACTACCTCATCTACTTCCCATCCCACAATTTAATTAGATCCTAATCATGCAATGTGTGAGGATTGATCTAATGCAATAAAACTGGGTTGTAGAAAAGGTATGATCAAAGTGTGAACTTGCCTGCAATGTAGATGAAGATGATTCGTACTTAAAACTCTTGATAGATCTACTCGTCACACTCCGGTCAATCTATCGTAAGCAAACAATAGTAACCACACAATAAGTACTCATCTAATGCACAAGTAAAACTCGAATGAGAGGACGAACCAGAAAGTTCAACTTAAGAACTCCGGTTGCAAAGAAAGAACGAACCGAACAAACGACGGAAAACAAACGGCGGAAGAAAACAACTCGGTTCTAGCAAGTTGAAACTAGGTCAAATTTTTCCATAGCAAAAACTTGTTCAAGTTGATTAGACGGAACGGCGGTTTCGAGACGAAACTCCAGGCGCTTGAATCACCTGATTCCGATAAACGGGCGAGAAGATAAACTAGAACGAAGATCGGATCTGACATCGCGATCGCGTAATAAATCCGACAAAAAGAAAGAGATGAACGGTTAAACGAACGGACGTTCGTTAACCTAGAAGAATCCGGTGATCACGTTCGTTGAGACGAACGGTCCGAAAGAAGAACGAAAACCAATCTTGGGTTTTCGGAAAAGAACCGAAACGAAAAACCGATCTAGAAACCGGAACGGTTTAGAAAAGAATCGGAAAGAAAACGAATCGGAAGAGAAGAAAAGAATCGGAATGGTTTATAAGAAGAACCGAGCCGAGGGGATAAAAGAGAGGCGCGGCTACCTCGGCGAGGCTCCGGCGAGGGGCTCCGGCGAACGGCGGCGTTGGGTGGCGGCGGCGATGCACAAGGACGGCGGCATAGGGTGAGGGGTGGCGGCGTAGGGCGCGGCTTGGGGAGGCGCGGGGTGGTGTGGGGCCTGGGATTGATGTGAGGAGAGAGGCTTGGGGTTTGATTTGCTGTGTTGGAGGGGGGGGGGTTGTGGGGGTATTTATATAGGTGAAGGGAGGGGGTTACTTGGGGTAGGGGACAAGAAATAGACTAGGAAAAAGGAAAAACGAAACAAGGAAAAGGGGGGGCTAAAGTCCTACTAGGACTCGGCCTAGAGGGGCGGCGGGGCTGGCGGCTGCCTGCGCCTGGCGCTGGCGCACACGCGCAGCTGGGGCTGGGCGGCCGGCTGGCTGGGCCTTTGGCCCGGCTAGCCTGGCTCCTTTTTTTAAACGGTTATGCGCGCAGAAAAACAAAAGAAAGAAAATCTAAACAAGCTCCAAAATTACTAAAGTAAATTTTCCCCGACTCCTAAAAATGAGTCAAACAAAATGAACTTTTCTCCGGGCCTAGAATGCAATTTTCGAAAACGCGCATTTTTCCCTATCAAAAAAAAGCAAACAAAACTCCGGCAAAACCAAAATTGATCTATTTATTAAATCTTCAATTTTCCTAAATTTGGGAAAGTCATATTATTCCCTCTCTCATATTTTTTTGATATTGGAAAAATTATTGAAGATGAAATAAATAAATCAAATGATCCTCTTTTCAAATTAGAGAAAACTCTCAAATATGAAAATAACGAAATCTCCAACTCTCTCCGAAGGTCCTTGAGTTGCGTGAAATTTCTAGGATCGACCAAAAAGCAAGAAAATAAGATATGCATGATGATCTAATGTATAACATTCCAAATTGAAAATTTGGGATGTTACACCAAGCCTCGCGGGGCGAACGACCGGAAGCTTCCTCAGAGGCAGCCCCATCAGGCAGGCTCGCGAGGAGGGAAAGAGATCAAGGCAGGGGTACCTCGCGAGGAGCCCGTGACGCAAGCCATGACGATCGAGACCAGGCAGGCGCCGGCCTGCGCAGTGTCCTTGTTTCCCCTTTGGTGCAAAGGGGGCAAGCACAGGCCAAGGCATCGGGCAAAGGTTACCATTCTGGAGCAACAAGACCAAGACCAGCAGAGCGGCAGGACGGAGGTCACCGTGGAGCCCAAGACGGTGTCATCACCAGTGCTTTTGGTAGCCGAAGACCACCTTTGGTCAGGATAACTTGTACTAGATGTTCCCCTTCAAAATGGCCAATTGTTGGCGCCCTTCCCGCTCATTATTTGGGGAGAGGCCCAGGGCCTCTATAAATAGAGCTAGCCACCACAGAGTAGAGATCAATCTAGAAAAACCCTGAGACATCCAGAAATCTGGTAGAGCCCTAGCAGAGAGAGAGAGAGGCGACTGAACTCACCCTAGCAGTTCATCACACTAGCTCAAGAACACTTCTCACGAGGCTGTTCTTCCCTTGTACTGTTCATCATCAGCCCCTTGAGGCAATCCACCACACCACACACTAGAGTAGGGTATTACACCACAACGGTGGCCCGAACTAGTGTAAACCTCGTGTCCCTTGTGTTGTTCGTTGTTTCCAGCTTAGATCACACGAGGAGATCGGACGTAGATCGGTAGGGGAGAGATCTCCGCACGCACCCTAGTGTTCGAGCCTCAAGGGTCTGCCGGAACCCGAAATCCGACAAGAACCAAGAAAACTCTGGAAATCATGTACCTCAATATTCGAAAAGCATCCATTATATGAGCTGTGGCAATACTCCCGATCTCCCTCCCCAATAGTGGGTGGCATCGAGGTTATCTCACCACTAACTGCATAAAAGAGAGTTTCGATTTCGGCAAACTCACGTATTCCAGAACTGCAACGATAAAATTGTGACGACAACACCTTGGAGCTCAACTCCCTGGGACACTGCCACAACCCCTAAATGTCAGGAGGCACCAAGAACAATGTTCTTGTCACAAGAATATCGAAATGATCCCAAGATACCCACATGATCCTCAATTGTTTTTAGTGAAAATGAGGAGAGGAAACTCAAAACATCTATGTTAGGAGGCCTCACAAGAGCGATGAAGGGGGCTGAGGAGTAAAAAGAATCCTGCTCTCCGATATATATAATCCTGAGACTTGAAACATTTTTGTTCTAGACTCAACAACGTCAGCGATTCAATCAAGCAGGGGGATCCTAAGTCAGGATGGCTCTGATTACCAACTTGTAACGCCCAAGATGCGGCTATATCTCCCACGTGTCGAGGCACGACTTAGAGGCATAACCGCATGTTGGTTTTATCGCAAGAAGGGTCATCTTCACACAATCCCATGTACAAGAACAGGGATAAATAAATAGTTGGCTTACAATCGCCACGTCACACAATGACAAATAATTCATACATGATTCAGAGTACACCGAAGTACGACTATAGACAAATCCAAATGAAAAGAAGACAACCCCAAATGCAAAATCCCGTTCGTCCCAACTGGGCACCACTACTGATCATCCGGAAACGAAACATGGTAATGGCCAAGGTCTTCGTCGAACTCCCACTTGAGTTCAGTGGCATCACCTTCACTGGTATCATCGGCACCTACAACTGTTTTGGTAGTATCTGTGAGTCACGAGGACTCAACAATCTCAAAACCTGCGAGATCAAGACTATGTAAGCTTATAGGTAGGATGAGGTTATGGTTGAGTTGCAGCAAGCACTAAGCAAATATTGTGGCTAACGCACGAGTACAAGAGTAAGATGGGAAACTACGCAATGGTCGTAAACTAGAAGTGATCAAGAAGTGATCTTGAACTACTTACGTTCAAACATAACCTCACCGTGTTCTCTTCCCGAACCTCGTCAAAAAGAGACCATCACGGTTACACATGCGGTTGGTGTATTTTAATTAAGTCAAGTGTCAAGTTCTCTACAACCGGATATAAACAAATTACCATCTACCACAAACCGCGGGCACGGCTCTTGAAATTTCAAAACCCTGCAGGGTTGTCCCAACTTAGCCCATGACAAGCTCACGATCCGCGGAGACAATCCTCCATCGCGGGACCCTTCAATCCGACTCGGAATCCCGGTGCACAGGACATTTCGACAATGGCAAAACACGCCCAACAAGACCTCACGAGGTGCCGACACCGTGATAGTAGCCGCACGTATCTCGTCTCAGGCCACGGCGGATGAGTGATGCATACATGTGCCAAAATAACGCAAGTTGCCCTAGGGTGGCCCTGCACAGTGCTCTAGGTAGGACCAACACTCATGAGGAGCATTGGCCCAGGGGTTGATTAAGAATCCACGGGTTAATTACTCCCTATGCAAATTTTTGTTGTTATTAGGGAAATGGTAGAACCAATGTTGGGCCTTGCTGGAAGAGTTTTATTCAAAACGAACTATCAAGAGAGCCCATAAACCCTCATCGTGTTGGGGACGCGAAATCAAGGAACATAACACCGGTATGACGGAAAATAAGGTGGCAAGAGTGGAACAAAACACTGAGCAAAAGGCCAAGCCTTCCACCCTTTACCAAGTATATAGATGCATTAATTAAATAAGAGATATTGTGATATCCCAACATATCCATGTTCCAACATGGAACAACCTGCAAAGCACCTGCAACTAGCAACACTATAAGAGGGGCTGAGCAAAAGCGGTAACATAGCCAAACAACGGTTTGCTAGGAAGGTGACTTAGAAGCTTGACATGGCAATATGGGAGGCTCGATAAACAAGTGGTATGTAGCGCGACATAACGATAGAACGAACAACTAGCTAGCAAGGATAGAAGTGATATCGGGGGTAATGATCTTCTTGCCTGCAAAGTTCTCAAGGTTGTCGAAAGCTTGCTCCTTGTAAACATACTCAAAAGGATCCTCATTCATGAACTCGCCTCCCGGCTCAAGCCAAAGCAAAAACACAAGCAACAGAACTACAATCAATCAAAGTGCAACACACAAGCAACATGATGCAAGACATGGCATGGAATGCAAGGTATGATGTGCAACACATATGGGTACTCCAGAAGGGAAAGTATGATCATGGAATCAACTTGGCAAACCAAGCATGCCACTGGATAGGTTTGGAGATTTCGAATGAAATCGATATGAAGATCACCGAAAATGGATGCACGGTTTGCAAATGAGAAGCAATACAAGATATGATGCAAACTGCTTAAAACACAATGCATGGCAGTGAAGTACAGGTGAATCTCTCCAAATCATGAACACTGAGCTACTATTAGAAACCCCTAGAACAAGTCTAAAACAGCATACCAAAAATGCGAAAGCTAACAGCTTATCCGACTTACCAGAAATTCATGTATCATGACATAAACAGCATCAGGTAGCAAAGTTTATACATAGCAAACTATAAGCTACATGAACATATTACATTACACAAGATCATGGCATGATAGTCCTAAATGCACTTAATAAAACTCCCTTACTGAACTTGTCTCAAAGACCCACAGAAAAGATGGTAGCATCAATGCAAACATGCCAATTGATATGAACAGATTTCAGACATAGATTCATGATGGCAACTTTGGAAGCTTCTGGCACTCATCACAGTGCACTAAATTACATGAAATAAAATCTAGCATGAATTAGGCATGTTAAAGAGCATGTTCATGTGCAAAACTAACCCATAGCATATTTGAAAAAGAATACACATAAAAGACAAAACAACATCATGATGTAAAATGACATGTTCATGAACTTGTTCAAATGCAAAAACTAATGCCACCACTGGATTCGTGGGATTTTTCTACCCCAAAAACATATATAATATGTGGGGGCTACTGTAGAAAAATCACCACAAAAGCTATAAGTAAAATACTACCCTAAGTGGCAATTGACAGAAATGGCAAGTTTTCTTAATTGGAAATGTCCAGATATGGACCTGCCCGATTTGGAAAGATTCCCTATGCCAGAAATGGAATATACGTTGGAAATAATTAAAAGAAAAAGAGAAAAGGAGGGAGGGGATGATAGGTCGGACCTGGTCCCCTAAGAGGCTGACTGGTGGGTCCCGCAAGGTCCCACACGGTGACCGAGCTGAGGAAACAGGGGAGGCACGAGCGACGAGCAAAACACGACGGAAGGCTCACCGGAGTAGCTCCAGTGACACTTTGGCGTGGCGGAGGGGCGCAAAAGGATCGCGGGAGGTTCCCGCACCTGCGGGTGCTTCTAGTTGCACCGGGCGTCGATGGAAACGACGCCGGCGATGACCTACCGAGGCGGCAAAGGTGAAGACGAACGCAACGGGGCGAGGGACTAAACGGGTGGCAAAACGCATGCCTTGGACGCGCGCGGCGCTAGGAACCTACTAGACATGGCAAATATGGCGAACGGTGCTCAGAGCACTCGTCGGAGCGAGGTCCGATGGCGGCGCGGACGATGATCGTGGAAAACGGCGACGGAGCAAGCTAGCGAAGGTGGGGTAAAGGTCGGAGAGGAGCAGGAGCTCACGACGAACATGCTAGCATGATCGGGACGACGAAAAGAGGCCGTAGCGGGTGATGTCGATGAACGAACACTTGCGAGCACCGTGGGGAAGAAGCGGAAGAAGACCACGATGTCTTGGTGTCCCGCGGTGAAGTAGTGGACGTCGGGGATGTTGACGACATCAGGGAGGAAGATGGACATTGCCTGGGAAGCTGCAGTCGACGGAGAGCACGGCGGCGACGAGGCCACAATCTCAGGTGCACTCAGGACATGACGGCGGGGCAGATCTGGTGGGCAGAGCTCACTTGGCGGCGACGAAGGGCGAAGAAGAGAAACCTAGAAGGGCAAGGGGACACAGAGAGGGGTTAAGTAGGGGGGCCGGGCGAGTGGGCGAGTACAGCGTGCGCTCGGCCATGGTGGCCATGGCACGTCGGAAAGCAGAGGGAGGGGAAGGAGAAAGGTGGGTGGCATCTACAGGGCAGGCGCTGACAGGTGGGGACGAGGCGACCACGTGGCGAGGGGCTAGCGGGGGTGCGCGGGTTAGTAGGTGAGAAAAGGCAGCAAAGGGGAAGGTGCACGGGTCAAGGTGGGCTCGTTGCTGGGCCGGCCTAGGGGCCGAGGCCCGGGGGGGTGCTGTTACTGGGCTGCTCTAATTCAGCTGCTGCTCCTTTTTCTTTTTTCTTTTTTTCAGACAGAAAACAAAAGGAAAAGGGATGGGGAAAAGGAGAGGAGTTTGAGAAATATAACAATATTCCCATGATCCTGGAATTATGCCCTATTTAATGAAATTGGTTTGGGCATTTTTAAAGGTAGAAAAATAAAACAAGTTTGAATTTACTTCAAACTTGGGTCATTTTTGAACCTGACCAAAACAATTTCAAATAAGGTGAAAATTTGCAGGGGGGTTAGGCCATGGTGCAAGATTTGTAGGGAGAAGATGGACATTTATGGAGTAGGGAAAAATGACACTTGCCAAAAATAAGGAAAGGAAGAGGTGGGGAGATGAGGGGGAATGTGATGATGCCATGACTCACAAAATAACATGCCACAATGCAATATGGTACACATGAAGATGCATGATATGTCTCCAATGTATCTATAATTTTTTATTGCTCCATGCTATGTTATCTACTGTTTTGGGCAATATTGGGCTTTATTATCCACTTTTATATTATTTTTGGGACTAACCTATTAACCGGAGGCCCAGCCCAGAATTGTTGTTTTTTGCCTATTTCGGTGTTTTGAAGAAAAGGAATATCAAATGGAGTCGAAACGGAACGAAATCAACTGGAGAAGTTATTTTTGGAAGGAAAGCTACCGAATGGACTTGGACCCCACCTCAGGAGCCAAGGGAGGTGCTCACAAGGGTGGGGGCGCCCCCCCTAGGGCGCGCCCCCTGCCTCGTGGGGGCCGCAAAGCTCCACCGACGTACTTCCTGCACCCATGTATACCAACGTATCCTAAAACTTCCAGAACAAAGAATAGATCGGGAGTTCCGCCGCCAGAAGCCTCCGTAGCCACCGAAAACCAATCTAGACCCGTTCCGGCACCCTGCCGGAGGGGGCAACCCCTCTTCGGTGGCCATCTTCATCATCCCGGTGCTCTCCATGACGAGGAGGGAGTAGTTCTCTCTCGGGGCTGAGGGTATGTACCAGTAGCTATGTGTTTGATCTCTCTCTCTCTCTCGTGTTCTTGAGGTGATACGATATTGATGTATCACGAGCTTTGCTATTATATTTGGATCCTATGATGTTTCTTCCCCCCTCTACTCTCTTGTAATGGATTGAGTTTCCCCTTTGAAGTTATCTTATCGGATTGAGTCTTTAAAGATTTGAGAACACTTGATGTATGTCTTGCCATCCGTATCTATGGTGACAATGGGATATCACGTGATTCACTTGATGTATGTTTTGGTGATCAACTCGCGGGTTCCGCCCATGAAGCTATGCATAGGGGTTGGCACACGTTTTTGTCGTGATTCTTCGCTAGAAACTTTGGGGCACTCTTTGAGGTTCTATGTGTTGGTTGAATAGATGAATCTGAGATCGTGTGACGCATATCGTATAATCATACCCACGGATACTTGAGGTGACATTGGAATATCTAGGTGACATTAGGGTTTTGGTTGATTTGTGTCTTAAGGTGTTATTCTAGTACAAACTCTAGGGCTGTTTGTGACACTTATAGGAATAGCCCAACAGATTGATTGGAAAGAATAACTTGGAGGTGGTTTCGTACCCTACCATAATCTCTTCATTCATTCTCCGCTATTAGTGACTTTGGAGTGACTCTTTGTTGCATGTTGAGGGATAGTTATGTGATCCAATTATGTTATTATTGTTGAGAGGACTTGCACTAACGAAAGTATGAACCCTAGGCCTTATTTCCACGCATTGCAAATACCGTTTACACTCACTTTTATCATTCATTACCTTGCTGTTTTTATAATTTCAGATTACAAATACTCATATCTACTATCCATATACCACTTGTATCACCATCTCTTCACCGAACTAGTGCACCTATACAATTTACCATTGTATTGGGTGTGTTGGGGACACAAGAGACTCTTTGTTATTTGGTTGGAGGGTTGTTTGAGAGAGACCATCTTCACCCCACGCCTCCTACGGAAACCTTAGGTCATCCACTTGAGGGAAATTTGCTACTGTCCTACAAACCTCTGCACTTGGAGGCCCAACAATGTCTACAAGAAGAAAGTTGTGTAGTAGACATCAAGATCTTTTCTGGCGCTGTTGCCAGGGAGGTTAGCGCTTGAAGGTATATCTTTAGATATTGCAATCGAGTCTTTTAGTTTCTTGTTTTATCACTAGTTTAGTTTATAAAAGAAAACTATTAAAATGGAATTGAGTTTGTCTCATACGCTTTATCTTTTTAATAGCTATCGTGAGAATAAGGATTCCGATAATTGTGATCAAGTGCTAGAAGAAGAAAGCTATAAAATGTTTGGCACTAAATATTTGAATGATGATCATGATTGCAATGTTGTTAGTACGAATTCTTTGAATATCCATGATGCTAATGATATGCAAAGCCACAAGCTTGGGTAAGCTATGTTTGATGAAGATGATATTTTTTGTCCCCCAAGCTTTGATGAGCAAATTTACTATGATGAAAGCATTCCTCCTATATATGATGATTATTGTGATGACAAGTATGCTTTAAAGAATAATGATAACCATGAAACTTGTCATCTTGATCTTAATTTTCAATCACATGATAATTATTTTGTTGAGTTTGCTCCCACTAATATTCATGAGAAGAATTTTGCTTATGTGGAGAGTAATAAAATTTCTATGCCTGTAGATCATGAAAAGAATGCTTTAGGTGCTGGTTATATTGTTGAATTCATTCATGATTCTATTGAAAATTATTATGAGGGAGGAACATATGCTTGTAGGAATTGCAGTAATATCAAGTTTCCTCTCTATCTGCTTAAAAATTTGAACTTATGCTTGTTTTACCTTCCTATGCAAATTGATTCTTGTTCGCACAAGTTGTTTGCTCACAAAATCCCTATGCATAGGAAGTGGGTTAGACATAAATTTTCTATTCATATTATTCATGATGCTCTATTTATGTTTCAATTCATATCCTTTATGTGAGCATCATTGAAATCATCATGCCTAGCTAGGGGCGTTAAACGATAGCGCTTGTTGGGAGGCAACCCAACTTTATTTTTATTCCTTGATTTTTGTTCCTGTTTAGTAATAAATAATTCATATAGCCTCTGTTTAGATGTCGTTTTATGCTTTTAATTAGTGTTTGTGCCAAGTAGAACCTTAGGGAAGACTTGGGGAGAGTCTTGTTGATCATGCTGTAAAAAACAGAAACTTTAGCGCTCACGAGAATTGATGCCATTTGTTACTGAAGAGTGATATTTAGTTAATTCTTTTTGAAGATGATTAATAGATAAATTACTCAGGTCCAGAAATTTATTTGAGAATTTTATGAGTTCCAGAAGTATACGTTTGATCCATATTACTACAGACTGTTCTGTTTTTGATAGATTCTGTTTTTCATGTGTTGTTCACTTATTTTGATGAATCTATGGCCAGTAAAATAGTTTATAAACCATAGAGAAGTTGGAATACAGTAGGTTTAACACCAATATAAATAAATAATTAGTTTATTACAGTACCTTGAAGTGGTGTTTTGTTTTCTTTCGCTAACGGAGCTCACGAGTTTTCTACCTTAAGTTTTGTGTTGTGAAGTTTTCATGTTTTGGGTAAAGATTTGATGGATTGTGGAATAAGGAGTGGCAAGATCCTAAGATTGGGGATGCCCAAGGAACCCCAAGGTAATATTCAAGGACAACCAAGAGCCTAAGCTTGGGGATGCCCCGGAAGGCATCCCCTCTTTCATCTTCATTCATCGGTAACTTTACTTAGAGCTATATTTTTATTCACCACATGATATGTGTTTTTCTTGGAGCATCAATTTATTTTGTTAGGATTCGCTTGCTGTTATTTAGTACAATGTTTTTCATCTTTTATTTCAATAAAAGTGGCATTGATAGCCTTTACTATGCCTATTTTAGAAGTCCACATGTTGCTGTTTGAAAACAGAAAGTTTACCGCTGTTGCAATAATTCCCTAGAAAAGTCAGAATGTGATAAAATGTTGAAACCTTTTGCATATTAAGCTCTGATAAATTTACTACAGTGGTAATTTTCTTTCATATTTTTTTGAGCTAGGGAAGTATGGATGTTGCTGCATTCTTTACAGACTATCCTGTTTAGGCAGATTGCTGTTATGTTTGCATTGTTTGCATATGTTTGCTTCTTTAATGATTCTATTTGAGGATAGGACTATTAAATATGCAGAGGAATTTAGTATGCAATGTTGAATAATAATTTTAGTGATTTGCTACAGTAGAGTATGATAAGGTTTTGGCAATGGTTTATACTAACTTATCTCACGAGTCCTTGTTGAGTTTTGTGTGGATGAAGCTTTTGAGATTTAGGGAGACCGTGATATGAGAGGAATTAAGGAGACACAAAAGGTCAACCTTTGGGATGCCCAAGGCACACCAAGATAATATCTCAAGAAGTCTCAAGCGTGTAAGCTTGGGGATGCCCCGGTTGGCATCCCACCTTTCTTCTTCAACAACTATTGGTTAGTATCGGTTGATCCTAAGTTTTTGCTTCTTCACATGATGTTTGCTATTCTTAGATGCCACTTTTATTTTGCTTTGCTTGCTGTTTGAATAAAATACCAAGATCTGAAATTATTAAATGTTAGAGAGTCTTCACATAGTTGCATAATTATTCGACTACTCATTGATCTTCACTTATATCTTTCGGAGTAGTTTGTTGTTTGCTCTAGTACTTCACTTATATCTTTTAGAGCATGGTGGCAAGAAATAGATGAACTCTCATGCTTCACTTATATTATTTTGAGAGTCTTAAATATCATGGTAATTTTCTTAAAATCCTAATATGCTAGGTATACAAGATTAGTAAAAACTTTCTTATGAGTGTGTTGAATACTAAGAGAAGTTTGATGCTTGATGATTGTTTTGAGATATGGAGGTAATAATATCAAAGTCGTGCTAGTTGAGTAGTTTTGAAATTGAGAAATGCTTGTGTTGAAGTTTGCAAGTCCCGTAGCACGCACGTATGGTAAACGTTATGTAACAAATTTGAAACATGAGGTGTTATTTGATTGTCCTCCTTATGAGTGGCGGTCGGGGACGAGCGATGGTCTTTTCCTACCAATCTATCCCCCTAGGAGCATGCGCGTAGTACCGAGGTTTTTGATGACTTGTAGATTTTTGCAATAAGTATGTGAGTTCTTTATGAGTAATGTTGAGTCCATGGATTATACGCACTATCATCCTTCCATCCTTGCTAGCCTCTTCGGTACCGTGCATTGCCCTTTCTCACATTGAGAGTTGGTGCAAACTTCGCCGGTGCATCCAAACCCCGTGATATGATACACTCTTCCACACATAAACCTCCTTATATCTTCCTCAAAACAGCCACCATACCTACCTATTATGGCATTTCCATAGCCATTCCGAGATATATTGCCATGCAACTTTCCACCATTCCGTTTATCATGACACATTCATCATTGTCATATTGCTTAGCATGATCATGTAGTTGACATAGTATTTGTGGAAAAGCCACCATTCATAATTCTTCCATACATGTCACTCTTGAGTCATTGCATATCCTGGTACACTGCTGGAGGCATTCATATAGAGTCATACCTTGTTCTAGTATCGAGTTGTAATCATTGACTTGTAAATAAATAGAAGTGTGATGATGATCATTATTAGAGCATTGTCCCAAGTGAGGAATAAAAAAAAGAGAAAGGTCATAAAAAAGAGAAGGCCAAAAAAAGAAAGGCCATAAAAAAAGAAAAGTCCCAAAAAATGAGAGAAAAAGAGAGAAGGGACAATGTTACTATCCTTTTACCACACATGTGCTTCAAAGTAGGACCATGATCTTCATAGTAGATAGTCTCTCATGCATCACTTTCATATACTAGTGGGATTTTTTAATTATAGAACTTGGCTTGTATATACCAACAATGGGCCTCCTCAAGTGCCCTAGGTCTTCGTGAGCAAGCAAGTTGGATGCACACCCACTAGTTTCTTTTGTTGAGCTTTCATACATTTATAGCTCTAGTGCATCCGTTGCATGGAAATCCCTACTCCTTGCATTAACATCAATCGGTGGGCATCTCCATAGCCCATTGATTAGCCTCATTGATGTGAGACTTTCTCCTTTTTTGTCTTCTCCACATAACCCCCTCATTATTCTATTCCACCCATAGTGCTATATCCATGGCTCGCGCTCATGTATTGCATGAAAGTTTATAGGTTTGAGATTACTAAAGTATGAAACAATTGCTTGGCTTGTCATCGGGGTTGTGCATGATGAGAGCATTCTTGTGTGACAAAAATGAAACATGACTAAACTATATGATTTTGTAGGGATGAACTTTCTTTGGCCATGTTATTTTGAGAAGACATAATTGCTTAGTTAGTATGCTTGAAGTATTATCATTTTTATGTCAATATGAACTTTTATCTTGAATCTTATGGATCTGAATATTCATACCACAATTAATAAGAATTACATTGAAATTATGCTAAGTAGCACTTCGCATAAAAAATATGTTTTTATCATTTACCTACTCGAGGACGAGCAGGAATTAAGCTTGGGGATGCTTGATACGTCTCCAATGTATCTATAATTTTTGATTGCTCCATGCTATGTTATCTACTGTTTTGGGAAATATTGGGCTTTATTATCCACTTCCATATTATTTTTGGGACTAACCTATTAACCGGAGGCCCAGCCCAGAATTGTTGTTTTTGCCCATTTCAGTGTTTCGCAGAAAAGGAATATCAAATGGAGTCGAAAGGGAACGAAATCAACTAGAGAAGTTATTTTTGGAAGGAAAGCTACCGGATGGACTTGGACCCCACGTCAGGAGCCAAGGGAGGTGCTCACGAGGGTGTGGGGCGCACCCCCTACCTCATGGGGCCCCCGAAGCTCCACCAACGTACTTCCTGCACCCATATATACCTACGTATCCTAAAACTTCTAGAACAAAGAATATATCGGGAGTTCCACCGCCAGAAGCCTCCGTAGCCACCGAAAACCAATCTAGACCCGTTCCGGCACCCTGCCGGAGGGGGCAATCCCTCTTCGGTGGCCATCTTCATCATCCCGGTACTCTCCATGACGAGGAGGGAGTAGTTCTCCCTCGGGGCTGAGGGTATGTACCAGTAGCTATGTGTTTGATCTCTCTCCCTCGTGTTCTTGAGGCGATACAATCTTGATGTATCGTGAGCTTTGCTATTATATTTGGATCCTATGATGTTTCTTCCCCCCTCTACTCTCTTGTAATGGATTGAGTTTCCCCTTTGAAGTTATCTTATCGAATTGAGTATTTAAAGATTTGAGAACACTTGATGTATGTCTTGCCGTGCGTATCTGTGGTGACAATGGGATATCACATGATTCACTTGATGTATGTTTTGGTGATCAACTTGCGGGTTCCGCCCATGAACTTATGCATAGGGGTTGGCACACGTTTTCATCGTGATTCTCTGGTAGAAACTTTGGGGCACTCTTTGAGGTTCTATGTGTTGGTTGAATAGATGAATCTGAGATTGTGTGACGCATATCGTATAATCATACCCACGGATACTTGAGATGACATTGGAGTATCTAGGTGATATTAGGGTTTTGGTTGATTTGTGTCTTAAGGTGTTATTCTAGTATGAACTCTAGGGTTGTTTGTGACACTTATAGGAATAGCCCAACGGATTGATTTGAAAGAATAACATTGAGGTGGTTCCGTACCCTACCATATTCTCTTCGTTTGTTCTCCGCTATTAGTGACTTTGGAGTGACTCTTTGTTGCATGTTGAGGAATAGTTATGTGATACAATTATGTTATTATTGTTGAGAGGACTTGGACTAGCGAAAGTATGAACCCTAGGCCTTATTTCCACACATTGCAATACCGTTTACGCTCACTTTTATCATTTGTTACCTTGCTGTTTTTATAATTTCAGATTACAAATACTCATATCTACTATCCATATACCACTTGTATCACCATCTCTTCGCCGAACTAGTGCACCTATACAATTTGCCATTGTATTGGGTGTGTTGGGGACACAAGAGACTCTTTGTTATTTGGTTGCAGGGTTGTTTGAGAGAGACCATCTTCAGCCTACGCCTCCTACGGATTGATAAACCTTAGGTCATCCACTTGAGGGAAATTTGCTACTGTCCTACAAACCTCTACACTTGGAGGCCCAACAACGACTACAAGAAGAAGGTTGTGTAGTAGACATCAATGCACATGATGATGATGACAAGTAAAAGGACCCCAAACACAATGCAACATATGATGAGGCCATGATGCAACATATGATGACAAGACATGACAAGACAAGCAATGGCAAACAAAGCAAACCCAAAATTAAACCCACAAAGAGGAAAACCACTTGGTATAGAACATGACAAGGTTGCATACATCTCCAAATAAGGAAGTTTAACATCGGAGGTGTTACAAGAACCAAACACATTAAGAGACGCTTCAACTCCATCCACGATCAAGTCAAGGAGGGAGACATAGAGATTTGCAAAATACTTACGGATCTGAATGTTGCAGACCCCTTGACTAAGCCTCTTCCACGAGCAAAACATGATCAGCACCAAGACTCCATGGGTTTTAGAATCATTACAATGTAATCTAGATTATTGACTCTAGTGGAAGTGGGAGACTAAAGGAAATATTCCCTAGAGGCAATAATAAAGTTGTTCTCTATATTTTCTTATATCATGATAAATGTTTATTATTCATGCTAGAATTGTATTAACTGGAAACTTGATACATGTGTGAATACATAAACAAAACAAAGTGTCACTAGTATGCCTCTACTTGACTAGCTCGTTAATCAAAGATGGTTAAGTTTCCTAACCATAGACATGTGTTGTCATTTGATGAATGGGATCACATCATTAGGAGAATGATGTGATGGACAAGACCCGTCCGTTAGCTTATCATAATGATCGCTAAGTTTTATTGCTATTGCTTTCATCATGACTTATACATTTTCCTTTGACCGTGAGATTATGCAACTCCCAAATGCGGGATGAACACCTTGTATGCTATAAAACATCACAACGTAAGTGGGTGATTATAAAATGCTCTACAGGTGTCTCCGAAGGTGTTTGTTGGGTTGGCATAGATCAAGATTAGGATTTGTCATTCTGAGTATAGGAGATGTATCTTTGGGCCCTCTCGGTAATGCACATCATGATAAGACTTGCAAGCAATGCGACTAATGAGTTAGTGCGGGATGATGCATTACGGAACGAGTAAAGAGACTTGCCTGTAACGAGATTGAACTAGGTATGAAGATACCGACGATCGAAGCTTGGGCAAGTAACATACCGATGACAAAGGGAATAATGTATGTTGTCATTGCGGTTTGACTAATAAAGATCTTCGTAGAATATGTAGGAACCAATATGAGCATCCAGGTTCTGCTATTTGCTATTGACCAGAGATGTGTCTCGATCATGTCTACATAATTCTCAAACCCGTAGGGTTCGCACGCTTAACGATCAATGACGATTTGTATTATGAGTTATGTGTTTTGGTGACCGAAGTTTGTTTGGAGTCCCGGATGAGACCACAGATATGACGAGGAGTCTCAAAATGGTCAAGAGGTAAATATTGATATATGGACGATAGTATTCGGACACCAGAATGGTTCCGGAGTGTTTCGGGTATTTTTCGGAGTACCGGGAGGTTACCAAAACCGTCCGGGAAAGTAATGGGCCAACATGGGACATAGGGGAGAGAGAGGATCCCACAAGGGGTGGCGCGCCCTCCACCCATGGGCTGTCTGAATTGGACAAGGGGAAGGGGCGTGGTTGCCCCTTTCCTTCTTCTTCTCCCTCTCCTTCCCCATTCCCCCTCCGAAAGAAAGGAAACGGGGAGCCAACTAGGACTAGGAGTCCTAGTCGGTTTCCCCTCACTTGGGTGCGCCCTTAGGGCCGTCCTACTCCGCCCCTCCTTTATATATGGGGGCAGGGAGCACCCCAAAGCACATCAATTGTTCTCTTAGCCATGTGCGGTGGCCTCCTCCACAGTTTACTCCTCCAGTCATATTGTCGTAGTGCTTAGGCGAAGCCCTGCACGGATCACATCACCATCACCGTCACCATGCCATCGTGCGGACGAAACTCTCCCTTGACACTTTGTTGGATCAAGAATTCGAGGGACGTCATCGAGCTGAACTTGTGTAGAACTCGGAGGTGCCGTACTGTCGGATTTCGGGTTCCGGCAGACCCTTGAGGTTCGAACACTGGGGTGCGTGCGGAGATTTCGCCTCCTACCTTCCTGCACCCCTCCGCCTTGCTAGGATCTGAACTAAGGAAAGAACAACACAAGAGACACATGGTTTATACTGGTTCGGGCCACCGTTGTGGTGTAATACCCTACTCCAGTGTGTGGTGTGGTGGATTGCCTCTTGGGCTGATGATGATGAACAATACAAGGAAGAACAGCCTCGCGAGGGTCTGTTCTTAGCTGGGGCGATGAACTGCTGGGAGGAGCTCAGTCACCTTTCTCTCTCTCTCTCTCTCTCTCTCTCTCTCTCTCTCTCTCTCTCTGATCTTCTCTATCCTTCCAACCCTCCGGCTCGGCTCTCTTCTCAGCCCCCTTGGCTCTATGGGTGGCTGGTCCTATTTATAGAGGCCCTGGTCCTCTTCCCAAATATCGAGCGGGAAGGGAGCCAACAATGGCGGGCTAATTTGAAGGGGGACAACTAGTATCAACTATCCTGACAAAAGTAGTCTTCGCCTGCGCAAAGCTCTGGTGATGACGCCATCTTGGGCTCCACGGTGACCTCCATCTCATAGTCCTCCTGGTTTTGGTCTCGTTGCACCGAAACGGCAACCTTTGCCTGATGCCTCGGTACTCCGCGGCTGCGCTTGCCCCCTTTGCGCCAAAGAGGAAGGGAGGACACTGCACGGGCTGGCACCCGCCTGGCGCCTCCGGTCGTCATGGCTTGCGTCACGGGCACCTCGTGAGGTACCCCGCCTTGATCTCTCTGCCTCCTCGTGAGCCAGCCTGACGAGGCCGCGCCTGAGGAAGCTCCGCGTCGTCCGCCCCGCGAGGCTTGGCCCCTCGCGAGGGTCTTGGGTTTGTGTTGGTGAAGATGGGCCGCGCTGGGCCCCCCTTTGAGCCACGCCGCAGGCCGCAGGCAGGAAAGTCTGGGGACCCCCATTCCCAGAACGCCGACAGTAGCCCCCGGGCCCAAGGCGCGCCCGAACTTGGCCGTGCAGGGAGGCGGAAGGGCAAGAGCGAAGCGCCGCGGGCCCTAACAGCCTGTGGCCTTGGGCGCCGCGTGGCGGTTGATTGGACGTGGGCGTCTCCACTTCCCCATGGCGTCTCGGCAACTGCACGGATTGGACAAGTCCCTGCATGCAAAGCAGGTCATAATTACCTGCGATCGTGGAGGCCGTTGGTTGGCCATCGCCAGTTATAAGTATGGATCGGCACGCGCCCTTCCAGTTCATCCCTCCGTGCTTATCCTTTTCTTCATGGCCCCGTCAAGGAGGTTCTCGGCTGCAGAGAAGGAAAAGGCTCACCAGGTTGAGCCGCCTCTACTCCACCCAAGTGTGGCCGAGGGCGCCCTCGTAAACATCCTGTCGCCACCACGGTGGCTCCCCGCGGCTGTGGAGGCGATCTTCAGCACAACGACGGGCGGATTGCTGCGGCCGGGGGGCGCGCTCCGGCTGCACGCCCCCCTAGGCCGCGCTTTCGCACTGCTGAAGTGCTGCCGGAGTTCATCGTGTGGTCGACGGGGCCGACCAGCACTCGGCTTCCACTTCCTCGCTTCCTCCTTGGCGAGCTCCCGGCCGGCGCCTCGGGCGGCCTCTGGCTTCAGGCCGACGGCTGCTGCAGCCGGGCCTCATGGGTCCCACTGGAGGTCTCCGCGGCCGGGAGCCTGTTCCTGGCCCGCGGTTGGCAGACGTTTGCCCGCGCGCGTGGCCTGAGCCATCGGTGCACCCTACACTTCAAGTTCGACGGCGATGCCACCCTCTACGTGAGGGTGTTTGGGGAAGATGGTCGCCGCGCAGGGTGTTGCCCCGAGGGTGACGACTGCGACTGGGAACCCAGCTCCGGCGATGATGGAGAGGGCAGCGCTCGCGCGGCCGGCAGCGCTTAGGGTTCCTCAAGCTTCTCCGGTTCTTCATTAGGCGGCGACTCTTCTAGCGGTGGCCGCGGTCAGCCTCGGCGCCGCCGTATCTGCTTGGGAGGTGGCAACGTGTCCGCCCGCCGTCGCGCCCTGGTGAAGCGCGAGAGGGAGTCCGCCTGAGCTCCGGAGGCAGCTCGGGCCTTCCCTGCGGGACGGTGTGAGGCGAGCTGCACCGGATTTGTTCTTTCTTTTTCCTTTTCCCTGCATAACAAAGACAATAGTGTGGAGCCCCGTGGGGGCGTGTTTGGGTTATTGCTGTTATCATCGTTTTGCTTTCGTTACCATACCTTCCGGCTACGTGCCCGAGCATGGATAGTTCCCGGCCCCGGCCGTGGGGGGGCGACCGACCCAGGCCCTTTGTTTGTGTTGCGGTGCCCGTGGGGCACGGACTAGAGGGGTGCTCCTGTAAGGGGCCCAGGTCGCGAACTCTTTGAATGACTAGGATAGGAACACTCGCGAGGGCGCTCAGCTGCCCCCCTCGCGAGGCCTTGCACCAGAGAAATCGAGGCAGGAGAGTGAAAAGTCGAAGAACCACAAGCCAAAGACGGCAACAACTTCAATAAAACTTCGAATGAGAAGGAACAAGCCAACTGCGGAAAGCAAATGAAAAGCTGCGTCCGGCACCTAATCTAGTCTTCGACGTCTTCTCACCAGCGCGGAGCTAAGTGCTGCCACTGGGCGTGGGAGGGAGCCCCAGGGCCTGAGGCCGACGGTCCTGAGACTCCGGGGTGTGTACAGCCCCAACTCATTATTACGTGAGAGTGTCACGGGCGGCGAGCTTCACAGGCGTTGGCCTTCTTCACAGGCTCCGGGCCTTTTCCCAAACGCGATGGCTTCACAGGCATTCGCCTTCTTCATAGGCTCCGGGCCTTTTCCCAAACGCGATAGCTTCACAGGCATTCGCCTTCTTCACAGGCTCTGGGCCTTCTCCAAAACGCGATAGCTTCACAGGCATTCGCCTTCTTCACAGGCTCCGGGCCTTTTCCCAAACGCGATAGCTTCACAGGCATTCGCCTTCTTCACAGGCTCTGGGCCTTTTCCAAAATGCGATAGCTTCACAGGCATTCACCTTCTTCACAGGCTCTGGGCCTTTTTAGGGGTAGAACCTCCGGAGGTGCTGGATGTTCCATGCATTCTAGAGTGGCACCCCCTCCTGAGTCTCCAAGCACGCGGAGCTGGGCCTGGAAACATGAACAACTTTGAACGGGCCCTCCCACATGGGAGAGAGCTTGTGCAGCCCCTCCCTGGAGAGGACCCGCCTGAGCACGAGGTCTCCTACCTCGAGAGTTCTGGGGCGGATGTTGCGGCAGTGATATCGCCGCAATGCTTGTTGGTACCTCGCCGCTCGTAGCGCGGCTTCTCGGCGACGTTCCTCCCCCAGCACGAGGTCCATCCCCCGCATGGTGTCCTACTGCGCCTCATCAAATGCCAGGACCCGCGCGGAGCGACATCTGACCTCGTGAGGGAGGACCGCTTCGGCTCCGTAGACCAGGAAGAACGGGGTCTCCCCAGTCGGCTTGGTCGTGGTTGTGCGGATGGACCACAACATGGACTGAAGCTCGTCGTACCAACCTCTGCCGCAGGCCTCCAGCTTCTTCTTGAACGTCCTGGTCTCGAGGCCCCTCAGGACCTCCGCGTTGGCTCGCTCGGCCTGGTCGTTGCTTCGGGGGTGCGCCACCGAAGCGTAGCATATCTGCGTTCCAAGGTTAGCACAGTATGTTTTGAAGGGGTTACTGGTGAACTGCGAACCGTTGTCCATGATGATGCGATTCGGCACCCCAAACCGGCTCACGATGCCCTTGATGAACTTGACCACGAAACCCGTGGGAATGGTGCGGACAGCCTCTACTTCAGCCCACTTGGTGAACTTGTCCACGGCGACGTAGAGGTAGCGGTAGCCCCCAGGGCAGCCGCGGCCTTCAAGCCCGCTATTAAACCTTCATACTCTGCTATGTTGTTGGAGACCTTTTCACCTTGCTGGAAACAGAGCTGCATGGCGTAATAGAGCTTGTCTTGAGCGGGCGATATAAGCACCGCCCCAGCCCCAGCGCCATGCCTGGAGAACGCCCCATCGAAGTACATGACCCAGCCTTCTGGCGCCTCGCTTCCCGGGGACAGGGACCGATCCTCGTCGGCCTTGAGGCCTGGCGCCTCCATCCATTCTGCCACAAAATCCGCCAACGCTGCTCCCTTGATGACTCTGGTCGTGCTGAATTCGAGCTGAAACGCTTGCAGTTCTATGTTCCACTCAGCGACCCTTCCAGCTGAATTAGGGCTCATGAGTACTCTCTCCAGGGGGTATGACGAGACGACCTTGATGGGGTGACCCTGAAAATAGTGCCGCAGCTTGCGCGAGGCCACCAGTAGCGCGAGGAGGAGTTTCTGAGGCATGGGGTACTGTGCCCTTGCATCCCGCAACACCGTGCTGACGAAGTACACTGGGTGCTCAAAGAGGTGGAGTGCGTCAGTGTTGGTGGCTCCCTTCGGAGACTGTGGCGTCTCTTGAGGCAATGAGGCCTCCTGAGACTGGCCATCTGGAAGAGGGGCCTCTTCCGCCTCTGGTGTGCCCCTTTGCGGCGGCTGATCCTCCTCAGCCGCGGTGGCGGTTTCTGTAGGCCTTCCTTGTCCCTGTTCTGCCTTGTCCCGGGCTGCTGCCGCGGTTTTGATTCGGCGCTCCTCTCTGACTGCCACCAAGGCTGCACTGGCGGAGTAGGGAGTGGCGGTGAGGTAAAGCACCAGGGGCTCTTGAGGGCGCGGAGCCACCATGACCGGTGGGCTGGTCAGGTATCTCTTGAGATCCTGGAACGCCTTGTCGGCCTCTTCAGTCCACTCGAAGGGCCCCTTTTTCTTCATTAGCTGGAAGAAGGGCAGTGCTCGTTCCCCCAACTTGGAGATGAAGCGCCCTAGCGCGGTCACGCGCCCCGTGAGCTTCTGCATTTCTCTGAGGGTCTTTGGCGGGCTCATGTCTTCCACCGCCTTGACCTTCTCCGGGTTAGCCTCGATGCCTCGGTGGGACACGAGGAAACCCAAGAGCTTGCCCGAGGGGACTCCGAACACACACTTCTCTGGGTTGAGCCGTAGGTTCACTGCGTTGAGGCTCGTGAAGGTTTCCTCCAAGTGTTGTATCAAGGTCTTGGCCTCCCAAGACTTTACCACAATGTCATCGACGTAAGCTTCAACATTCTTCTCGAGCTGCGGGCCCAAGGTGATGTGCATCAGCCGCTGGAAGGTCGCCCCAGCGTTACACAGCCCGAATGGCATGCATGTGTAGCAGTACACCCCACACGGGGTTAGGAAGGCTGTCTTCTCGACGTCTTCTACCGCCATCTTGATCTGGTGATACCCAGAGAAGGCATCCAAGAAGCACAACAGGTCGCATTCCGCAGTGGAATCGACGATCTGGTCGATGCGGGGCAGCGGGAACGGATCTTGCAGGCATGCTTTGTTGAGGTTGGTGAAGTCAACACACATGCGCTCCTTCCCTCCCTTCTTTGGCACAACGACAGGGTTGGCCAACCAATCCGGGTATCGGACCTCGCGAATGACCCCAGCGGCTTCTAATTTGCGGGTCTCTTGGACGATGAAGGCATGCTTTTCTGTGGACTGCCGCCTGGCCTTCTGCTTCACAGGGCAGACGTTGGGGCACACGTTGAGGTGATGCTCGATTACACCCCTAGGGATCCCTGCCAACTGGTCAGGCTCCCAAGCGAATACCTTCTTGTTTGCACGCAGGAACCCGACCAGGGCCTTCTCCTGCTCGGGTTTGAGGTGGGCGCCTATGGTGAAAGTGGCGTTGGTGGATCCGTCCTCATCGACAGGTATCTGCTTGGTTTCTGCCTTGTCTTGGGTGAACAACTGTTTCTTCTTGGCGGGTGCAGCCCTCTTGGGCCCGGGGGTCTCCAAGTTGGCGGGCTGTGCCGCCGCCGCCGTCTTGAAGGCGAGCTTGAGCACCTGCAGCGCGTCCCCGGTGTCCCCGTGCACAGTGAGGACACCGCTACTCCCGGGCATCTTCATGAGGTTGTACGTCGGGTGCGTCGCGGCCATGAACTGGGCCAGCGCTGGGTAGCCGAGGATGGCGTTGTAGGGGAGGCCGATGGGGGCAATGTCGAAGTAGACCAGCTCCATGCGGAAGTTGTCGTAGGTGCCGAAGGTTACTGGGAGCCGGATCTGTCCCAAGGAGCCGGACGACTTGCCCCCAATGCCTGAGAAGGGCCGGCTGGGTTGCAGCCGTTCCAGGGGTATGCAGAGGAGGTTGAGGGCCTCGACCGAGAGCATGCTGAGGCCCGCGCCGCCATCAATGAGGGTTCTGGTGACGGCCACCTGGCAGATGGTGGGGGTGCACAGCATCGGGAGCGCACCCGAGCAGGCCGAGTTGGAGGGGTGGTCCTCTGAGCTGAAGGTCAGGCCGGTCTCGGGCGCCGCCCGGTTCAGGGGAGCCCCCTGCCGCGTGGAAGCGGCACTGACCCAGCGGATGAACGGCTTGACATGGTGACTTGTAGGCGGCGCCTGCGAGCCGCCCAAGAGGGCCGTGACGACCAGGGGTGTTGGTGCAGCGCGATGGGCGGGGGAGAGGTTGCGGGGCTCCATGGGCGCGCGGAGCGCGCGGGACGAAGAACCAGCTGGGTTGAGCGAGGGAGTTACGGTGCGGCCGTCTTGCCGCACGGACGAATGCTGAGACGATGCTCGTTGCTCGTCCCCCGCCGGGCCAGTGGTGGCGTTGACGGCAGGCGATGGGGAACGACGAGGACGCCCGCCGACAGGGGCCGTCTGGGCGACGCGGGAAGTGAGCGCGGCCCGGCGCTCGGCGCGGTCCCGACGAGCGTCAGACATGGGTGTGGTGGTCGGAGGAGAATGGGGTGGTGGAAGACGAATCCCGGTGCACCCCTACCTGGCATGCCAAATGTCGGATTTCGGGTTCCGGCAGACCCTTGAGGTTCGAACACTGGGGTGTGCACGGAGATTTCGCCTCCTACCTTCCTGCACCCCTCCGCCTTGCTAGGATCTGAACTAAGGAAAGAACAACGCACGAGACACAGGGTTTATACTGGTTCGGGCCACCGTTGTGGTGTAATACCCTACTCCAGTGTGTGGTGTGGTGGATTGCCTCTTGGGCTAATGATGATGAACAATACAAGGAAGAACAGCCTCGCGAGGGTCTGTTCTTAGCTGGGGCGATGAACTGCTAGGAGGAGCTCAGTCACCTTTCTTTCTCTCTCTCTCTCTCTCTCTCTCTCTCTCTAATCTTCTCCATCCTTCCAACCCTCCGGCTCGGCTCTCTTCTCAGCCCCCTTGGCTCTGTGGCTGGCTGGTCCTATTTATAGAGGCCCTGGTCCTCTTCCCAAATATCGAGCGGGAAGGGAGCCAACAATGGCGGGCTAATTTGAAGGGGGACAGCTAGTATCAACTATCCTGGCAAAAGTAGTCTTTGCCTGCACAAAGCTCTGGTGATGACGCCGTCTTGGGCTCCACGGTGACCTCTGTCTCGTAGTCCTCCTGGTCTTGGTCTCGTTGCACCGAAACGGCAACCTTTGCCTGATGCCTCGGTACTCCGCGGTTGCGCTTGCCCCCTTTGCACCAAAGAGGAAGGGAGGACACTGCGTGGGCTGGCACCCGCCTGGCGCCTCTGGTCATCATGGCTTGCGTCACGGGCACCTCGTGAGGTACCCCGCCTTGATCTCTCTGCCTCCTCGTGAGCCAGCCTGACGAGGCTGCGCCTGAGGAAGCTCCGCGTCGTCCGCCCCGCGAGGCTTGGCCCCTCGCGAGGGTCTTGGGTTTGTGTTGGTGAAGATGGGCCGCGCTGGGCCCCCCTTTGAGCCACGCCGCAGGCCGCAGGCAGGCAAGTCTCGGGACCCCCGTTCTCAGAATGCCGACACGTACATTCGGTGCTTGATCTGCTGGATCGCGAAGACGTTCGACTACATCAACCGCATTAAGCTAATGCTTCTGCTTTCGGCCTACGAGGATACGTGGACGCACTCTCCCCGTCTCATTGCTATGCATCTCCTAGGTAGATCTTGCGTGAGCGTAGGATTTTTTAAATTGCATGCTACGTTTGCCAACACACTTCACTCTAACGGCCTAGCTCGATGAACTAGAAAGAAACGGGACAAGGCAGTTTACCCAGGTTTGGGCCACCTTGCTGTGTAAAACCCTACTCCTGCTTTGTGGTGGACTAGCCTCGAGGTGGGCTGAAGATGAACTAGTACAGTGGAAGAACAACCTCAGGGGGCCTGTTCTTGAGCTGGTGAGGGAGAGGATGATCTGAATGATCCGTCCCCTTGTATGGTGGTGGCTAGGCTATATTTATAGTGGCCTTGGTCCTTTTCCACCAAAATGTAGGCGGGAAGGATCCCACAACGACCAAATTCAAAGGGAGACTACTAGTACATCTTATCCTAATGAAAGGTGGTCTTCGCCTGCAAACCTTCTTGTCATGACGTCGTGGTGGGCTCGGTGATGACCTCCGTCCTGCCGTCCTGGCAGTCTTGGTATTGTTGCATAGAAATGGAAACCTTTGCCTGATTGCTTGGGACTCCGCGCCTGCGCTTGCCTCCTTAGCACTAAAGAGGAAACTGCTATACTACGCCCGCTGGCGCCCGCCTGGGCTTGGTCGTCATGGCTTGCGTCATCCAAACCTCACGAGGTGGAGGCTTGCATAGAGATCTCCGCTCCTCCGGAGCCAACCTGAGGAAGCCGCTCCTTCTAGAGGTCTTGGTGTCGACAGCCTCACGAGCCGTGGCCCTTCGCGAGTGTCTTGAGTTGTTGATGCTGAAGGTGTGTCGTACCCCCACTCCCAGAATGCTGAAAGTAGCCCCCGGGCCCAAGGCGCACTCGGACTTTGCTTCAAGGAGAAGCCAATGGGAAAGGGCGGAGCGCCACGGGCCCTAACCTCCTGCGGCCTCGGTTGGCGCATGGCGCTCGATGGGACGTGGGCATCTCCGCTTCCCCACACGGCCTCGGCAACCGTTCGACGTGACTAGGGCATGTTGCATGCTGAAAGATCATCATTATCGGGGATCATGGAGGCCAGCGGTTGGCCTCCCTCTAACTATAAATGGGGAGAGAGAAGGAGCCCCCCTTTCTCATCTCCATCTTCTTGCTGCCTGCTTCCTCTTCTCCTTCCTTGTCTCGTCGTCTCGCTGAAGTGTTCGTGGCACCGACGAGAAAGTTCTCCGTCGCAGAGAAGGGAAAGGCCCCCATGGAGGGACCGGGTTTGCCGCCGCACAAGAGAGGCCGCAGACATCCCTGCAAGTATGCCACGACCAGGCGGTGGCCCCTCAGGGACGTAGGGCACCTCATTGAGAGCAGGCATCACTGCTGGCAGCTGCGGCGGTGCTCCTTCTTGCGGCGGGGGACGCTGAGGATGTGGCAGTTCCTGTGATGGCGGAAGGCACGCCGTGGTCGCCTGGCGTCCTCGACCGTGCTCCTACTCGGTGGACGTGTTCCTGGAGTTTGTCGTGTGGTCGGAGAGGCCCGCTGGCACCTGGATCCTGCTCCCGTGCTTCTTTGCGGGTGCGCTGCCGACTGTGATGCTTAATGGCCTCTCGCTGTAGGCTGACGGCTGCTGCAGTAGAGCCTCGTGGGCGGGGGTCGAAGTCACCGCCGCGGGCAACGTGTCCTTGACCCGCGGTTGGCCGGCATTCTCCCACGCATAGGGCCTCAGCGGGAGGTTAACCCTCCAGTTTAAGTACGACGGCCTTGCGACCTTGTACGTGAGGGTGTTTGGGTAAGAAGGTCGCCGCCCGGGGTGCTGCCCCGAGGATGGCAGCAAGGAAGATGAGCTTGGCCTTGGTGACGGCCGTGACGACGATGAGGGTGAGCTTGCCCTTGGCGACGGCAGCACCACCTTCAGCAGTTGTGGCTCCACCTCCAGCGAGAGCACCAACAGCGGCGGCTATGACGAACCACCATGCCACCGGGCTCGGATTGGGGAAGGCGAAGGGCCATCTCACCGCCGTGCTCCGGTGAAGCGGGTGGAAGGCTCGGTCTAAGGCTTCGGGCTTTGCTGGAGCCTCGCCTCGGGAGCTGCTCTGGTCATGTGGCCTACTTTTGTTTGTCCTTTCCTTTCTCCTGTATTTGAAAAAAGTAGAGGGCCCCGCTGGGGTGTGTAATGAACTGCGACGCTTGCGCATTATGTTATGTTTGCTACTTTGATGTTGTGCGTTGATACTTGTGTTTCTACTAGGTGCAGTCAGGGTAACTTAGCTCAATGTGCTTGTGGTAGTCTGCCATGTCGCGAGGGCACACCTTGCCTGCTGTATCCTTCGAGGGCTTCCTTCCTGAAGACTTAGGAGCCGCCTCTCCTCAGGAGACGTTGTATAGCTGCAAAGTTTCTTCCTTTTTTAGAAGGCCTCACAAGGCGAATCTTCCTACCTCGCACGAGCCCCCGAGTGTGGGTTAGTTGGGGCTCGTACACCGCATCACGCTTCACAGAGGCACGGACATAAGAAGGTGTGCTACTTCTTGAGCACTTGCGTTGGTTTTCCCTTGAAGAGGAAAGGGTGATGCAGCAAAGTAGCATAAGTATTTCCCTCAGTTTTTGAGAACCAAGGTATCAATCCAGTAGGAGGCCATGCACGAGTCCCTCACACCTACACAAACAAATAAATCCTCGCAACCAACTCCATAAGGGGTTGTCAATCCCTACACGGTCACTTACGAGAGTGTGATCTGATAGATATGATAAGATAATATTTTTGGCATTTTTATGATAAAGATGCAAAATATAATAAATGGCAAAGGAAATAACTAAGTATTGGAAGATTAATATGATAGAAAATAGACCCGAGGGCCATAGGTTTCACTAGTAGCTTCTCTCAAGAGCATAAGTATTTACGGTGGGTGAACAAATTACTATTGAGCAATTGACAGAATCGAGCATAGTTATGAGAATATCTAGGTATGATCATGTATATAGGCACCACGTCTGAGACAAGTAGACCGACTCCTACCTGCATCTACTACTATTACTCCACACATCGACCGCTATCAAGCATGCATCTAGAGTATTAAGTTCAAGAGTACAGAGTAACGCTTTAAGCAAGATGACATGATGTAGAGGGATAAACTCATGCAATATGATTTAAACCCCATCTTGTTATCCTCGATGGCAACAATACAATACGTGCCTTGCTGCCCCTACTGTCACTAGAAAGGACACCGCAAGATTGAACCCAAAGCTAAGCACTTCTCTCATTGCAAGAAAGATCAATCTAGTAGGCCAAACCAAACTGATAATTCGAAGAGACTTGCAAAGATAACCAATCATACATAAAAGAATTCAGAGAAGATTCACATATTAGTCATAGATAAACTTGATCATAAACCCACAATTCATCGGTCTCAACAAACACACCGCAAAAGAAGATTACATCGAATAGATCTCCACAAGAGAGGGGGAGAACTTTGTATTGAGATCCAAAAAGAGAGAATAAGCCATCTAGGTAGTAACTATGGACCTATAGGTCTGAGGTAAACTACTCACACTCCATCGGAGAGGCTATGGTGTAGATGTAGAAGCCCTCCGTGATCGATGCCCCCTCCGGCGGAGCTGCGGACTAGGCCCCAAGATGGGATCTCGTGGATACAGAAAGTTATGGCGGTGGAATTAGGGTTTTGGATCCGTATTTGGTAGTTTGGGGGTACGTAGGTATATATAGGAGGAAGGAGTACATCAGTGGAGCAACAGGGGGCCCACAAGGGTGGAGGGAGCACCTGGGGGGGGGGGGGTAGGCGCGCCCCCTACCTCGTGGCCTCCTGGTTGATGTCTTGACGTAGGGTCCAAGTCCTCTAGATCACGTTCTTTCTGAAAATCTTGTTCCCGAAGGTTTCATTTTTTTGTGAAACTCTGAAATAGGCAAAATACAGCAATTCTGGGCTGGGCCTCCGGTTAATAGGTTAGTCCCAAAAATAATATAAAAGTGTATAATAAATCCCAATAATGTCCAAAAGAGAATATAATATAGCATGGAACAATAAAAAATTATAGATACGTTGGAGACGTATCAAGCATCCCCAAGCTTAATTCCTGCTCGTCCTCGAGTAGGTAAATGATAAAAACAGAATTTTTTATGTGGAATGCTACTTGGCATAATTTCAATGTAACTCTTCTTAATTGTGGTATGAATATTCAGATCCGAAAGATTCAAGAAAAAAGTTCAATATTGACATAAAAATAATAATACTTCAAGCATACTAACTAAGCAATTATGTCCTCTCAAAATAACCTGGCCAAAGAAAGTTCATCCCTACAAAATCATATAGTTTAGTCATGCTCCATTTTTGTCACACAAGAGTGCTCTCATCATGCACAACCCCGATGACAAGCCAAGCAATTGTTTCATACTTTAGTAATCTGAAACTTTTTCAATCTTCACGCAATACATGAGTGTGAGCCATGGGCATAGCACTTTAGGTGGAATAGAATGGTGGTTGTGGAGGAGACAAAAAGGGGGAAAGTCTCACATCAACGTGGCTAATCAATGAGCTATGGAGATGCCCATCAATTGATGTTAATGCAAGGAGTAGGGATTGCTATGCAACGGATGGACTAGAGCTATAAATATATGAAAGCTCAACAAAAGAAACTAAGTGGGTGTGCATCCAACTTGCTTTCTCACGAAGACCTAGGGCATTTTAGGAAGCCCATTGTTGGAATATACAAGCCAAGTTCTATAATGAAAAGTTCCCACTAGTATATGAAAGTGACAAAACAAAAGACTCTCTATCATGAAGATTATGGTGCTACTTTGAAGCACAAGTGTGGTAAAAGGATAGTAACATTGTCCCTTCTCTCTTTTTCTCTCATTTTTTTGGGACTTCTCTTTTTTTATGTCCTTTCTCCTTTTTTTATTTCTCCTCACTTGGGACAATGCTCTAGAAAATGATGATCATCAAACTTCTATTTATTTACAACTCAATGATTACAACTTGATACTAGAACAAAGTATGACTCTATATGAATGCCTCTGGCGGTGTACCGAGATATGCAATGAACCAAGAGTGACATGTATGAAAGGATTATGAATGGTGGCTTCGCCACAAATACTATGTCAACTACATGATCATGCAAAGCAATATGACAATGATGAATGTGTCATGATAGACGGAACGGTGGAAAGTTGCATGGCAATATATCTCGGAATGGCTATGGGAATGCCATAATAGGTAGGTATGGTGGCTGTTTTTATCAATATATAAGGAGGTTTATGTGTGAAAGAGCGTATCATATCACGGGGTTTGGATGCACCGGCGAAGTTTGCACCAACTCTCAATGTGAGAAAGGGCAATGCACGGCACCGAAGAGGCTAGCAATGATGGAATGGTGAGAGTGCGTATAATCCATGGACTCAAAATTAGTCATAAAGAACTCACATACTTATTGCAAAAATCTACAAGTCATCAAAAAACAAGCACTAAGCGCATGCTCCTAGGGGGATAGATTGGTAGGAAAAGACCATTGCTCGTCCCCGACCGCCACTCATAAGAAAGACAATCAAAGAACACCTCATGTTTCATATTTGTTACATAACGTTTACCATATGTGCATGCTATGGGACTTGCAAACTTCAACACAAGTATTTTTCAAATTCACAACTACTCAACTAGCTCAACTTTGATATCACTACCTCCATGTCTCAAAACAATCATCAAGCATCAAACTTCCCTTAGTATTCAACACACTCATAAGAAAGTTTTTACTAGTCTTGAATACCTAGCATATTAGGATTATTTAAGTAAATTACCATGCCATTTAAGACTCTCAGAATAATCTAACTGAAGCATGAGAGAATAATAGTTTCTATAAAACAAATCCACCGACGTGCTCTAAAAAATATAAGTGAAGCACTAGAGCAAAAAGTATATAACTCAAAAGATATAAGTGAAGCACATAGAGTATTCTAATAATTTCCGAATCATGTGTGTCTCTCTCAAAAGGTGTGTACATCAAGGATTATTGTGGTAAACTAAAAAGCAAAGACTCAAATCGTACAAGACGCTCCAAGCAAAACACATACCATGTGGTGAATAAAAATATAGCTCCAAGTAAAGTTACCGATAGAAGTAGACGAAAGAGGGGATGCCTTCCGGGGCATCCCCAAGCTTTGGCTTTCAGGTGTCCTTAGATTATCTTGGGGTGCCATGTGAATCCCCAATCTTGGGCTCTTGCCACTCCTTGTTCCATAATCCATCAAATCTTTCACCCAAAACTTGAAAACTTTACACCACAAAACTTAAAGTAGAAAATCTCATGAGCTCCGTTAGCGAAAGAAAACAAAACACCACTTCAAGGTACTGTAATGAACTCATTCTTTATTTATATTGGTGTTAAACCTACTGTATTCCAACTTCTCTATGGTTTATAAACTATTTTACTAGCCATAGATTCATCAAAATAAGCAAACAACACACGAAAAACAGAATCTGTCAAAAACAGAACAGTCTATAGTAATCTGTAGCTAACGCAAGATCTGGAACCCCAAAAATTCTAAAATAAATTGCTGGACGTGAGTAATTTATCTATTAATCTTCTTCAAAAATAATTATCTAAATATAACTTTCCAAATAAAAATGTCAGCGATTCGCGTGAGCGCTAAAGTTTCTGTTTTTTACAGCAAGATTAAAAAGACTTTCCCCAAGTCTTCCCAATGGTTCTACTTGGCACAGACACTAATTAAACACAAAAAAACACAAACAAAACAGAGGCTAGATAAATTATTTATTATTAAACATGAGCAAAAAGCAAGGAATAAAAATAAAATTGGGTTGCCTCCCAACAAGCGCTATCGTTTAACGCCCCTAGCTAGGCATAAAAAGCAAGGATAGATCTAGGTATTGTCATCTTTGGTAGGCAATCCATAAGTGGATCTCATAATAGATTCATATGGTAATTTTATTTTATTTCTAGAAAAGTGTCGCATGCCTTTCCTTAACGGAAATTGGAATCTAATATTTCATTCCTTCATATCAATAATTGCATCGATTGTTCTAAGGAAAGGTCTACCAAGAATAATAGGACATGAAGGATTGCAATCTATGTCAAGAACAATAAAACCTACGGGCACATAGTTCCTATTTGAACAATAAGAACATTATTGATTCTTCCCATAGGTTTCTTAATAGTGGAATCCGCAAGGTGCAAGTTTAAAGAGCAATAATCAAAATCACGGAAACCTAGCAAATCACACAAAGTCTTCGGAATCGTGCAAACACTAGCACCCAAATCACACAAAGCATAGCATTCATGATCTTTAATTTTAATTTTATTAGTAGGTTCCCACTCATCGTAAAGTTTTCTAGGGAGAGAAACTTCCAACTCAAGTTTTTCTTCATACGATTGCATCAAAGCATCAACGATATGTTTAGTAAAAGCTTTATTTTGACTATAAGCATGAGGAGAATTTAGCACGGATTGCAACAAGGAAATACAATCTATCAAAGAGCAATTATCATAATTAGATTCCTTGAAATCCAAAATAGTGGGTTCATTAATATTTAAAGTTTTGACTTCTTCAATCCCACTTTTAACAATTTTAGCATCAAGATCTAGAGACTATGAATTCTTAGAACGTCGTCTAGGTAAAGGTGGATCATATTCAGTCCCATCATTATCAAGTTTCATATTGCAAAACAAAGATTTAATAGGGACACATCAATAACTTTTAGATCTTCATCTTTATTATCATGGAAACTAGAAGAACACACTTTTATAAAGCAATCTTTCTTAGCACGCATCATAGCGGTTATTTCTTTGCACTCATCAATGTAAATTCTCATGGCTTTGAGAGACTCATTGATATCATGATTAGGAGGAATAGATCTAAGTTTTAAAGAATCAACATCAAGAGAAATTCTATCAACGTTCCTAGCCAACTCATCAATCTTAAGCAATTTTTCTTCAATCAAAGCATTGAAATTCTTTTTGCAAAGTCATAAATTCTTTAATATTAGATTCAAAATCAGAGGGCATCTTACTATAATTTCCATAAGAATTATTGGAGGAATTATCATAATTATTAGAGGAATTACTAGGATACGGCCTAGGAGTAAAGTTTCCTCTATACGCGTTGTTACCACTTTTATTAGCCATTGATTCATTATTATTCTCAATCAAAGTAGACAAAGGCATATCATTAGGATCAGAAGAAACACTTTTATTAGCAAGTAATTTCATAAGTTCATCCATCTTTCCACGCAAAAGATGCACTTCTTCATTAGTAGATCTTTCAGTGTGCCATTGAGAATAATTAACCATAATATTATCTAGGAGTTTAGTAGCTTCTCCTAAAGTGATTTCCATAAAAGTGGCTCCCGCGGCCGAATCTAAAAGATTTCTAGAAGCAAAATTCAATCCGGCATAATTTTTTTGTATAATCATCCACAAATTCAAACCATGAGTAGGGCAATTACGTATCATTAATTTCATCCTCCCCCAAGCTTGTGCAACATGTTCATGATCAAGTTGCTTAAAATTCATAATATCGTTTCTAAGATAGATGATCTTAGTAGGAGGAAAATATTTAAAGATAAAATCATCTTTTCACTTATTCCACGAATCAATACTATTTTTAGGCAAAGACGAAAACCAAGCTTTAGCACAATCTTTAAGCGAAAAAGGAAATAGCTTCAATTTAACAATATCATTATCCACATATTTATTCTTTTGCATATCACACAAATCAATGAAGCTATTTAGATGGGAAGCGGCATCTTCACTAGGAAGGCCGGCGAATTGATCTTTCATGACAAGATTCAACAAAGCAGCATTGATTTCACAAGATTTAGTATTGGTAAGAGGAGCAATCGGAGTGCTAAGGAAATCATTGTTGTTGGTATTGGTGAAGTCACACAATTTAGTATTATCTTGAGCCATCGTGACAATCTAGCAATCCAACACACGAGCAAACAAGGGACGGGAAAAAAGAGGCAAGCGACGAAAGAGAGGGAGGATGGAGAGAGAGAGGGGGCAAATAAAATGGCAAGGGTGAAGTGGGGGAGAGGAAAACGAGAGGAAAATGGCAAATAATGTAATGCGGGAGATAAGGGTTTGTGATGGGTACTTGGTGTGTTGACTTTTGCGTATACCTCCCTGGCAACGGTGCCAGAAATCCTTCTTGCTACCTATTGAGCATTTTGCGTTGGTTTTCCCTTGAAGAGGAAAGGGTGATGCAGCAAAGTAGCGTAAGTATTTCCCTCAGTTTTTGAGAACCAAGTTATCAATCCAGTAGGAGGCCACGCACGAGTCCCTCACACCTACACAAACAAATAAATCCTCGCAACCAACGCGATAAGGGGTTGTCAATCCCTACACGGTCACTTACGAGAGTGAGATCTGATAGATATGATAAGATAATATTTTTGGTATTTTTATGATAAAGATGAAAAGTAAAACAAATGGCAAAGGAAATAAATAAGTATTGGAAGATTAATATGATGAAAATAGACCCGGGGGCCATATGTTTCACTAGTGGCTTCTCTCAAGAGCATAAGTATTTACGGTGGGTGAACAAATTACTATTGAGCAATTGACAGAATCGAGCATAGTTATGAGAATATCTATGTATGATCATGTTTATAGGCATCACGTCTGAGACAAGTAGACCGACTCCTGCCTGCATCTACTACTATTACTCCACACATCGACCGCTATCCAGCATGCATCTAGAGTATTAAGTTCAAGAGAACAGAGTAACACTTTAAGCAAGATGACATGATGTACAGGGATAAACTCATGCAATATGAAATAAACCCCATCTTGTTGTCCTCGATGGCAACAATACAATACGTGCCTTGCTGCCCCTACTGTCACTTGGAAAGGACACCGCAAGATTGAACCCAAAGCTAAGCACTTCTCCCATTGCAAGAAGGATCAATCTAGTAGGCCAAACCGAACTGATAATTCAAAGAGACTTGCAAAGATAACCAATCACACATAAGAGAAGATTCGAATATTGTTCATAGATAAACTTGATCATAAACCCATAATTCACCAGTCTCAACAAACACACTGCAAAAGAAGATTACATCGAATAGATCTCCACAAGAGAGGGGGAGAACTTTGTATTGAGATCCAAAATAAAGAAGAAGCCATCTAGCTAATAACTATGGACCCGTAGGTCTGAGGTAAACTACTCACACTTCATCAAAGAGGCTATGGTGTTGATGTAGAAGCCCTCCGTGATCGATGCCCCCTCCGACGGAGCTCCGGAACAGGCCCCAAGATGGGATTTCGTGGATACATAATGTTATGGCGGTGTAATTAGGGTTTTGGCTCCGTGTCTGGTAGTTTGGGGGTACGTAGGTATATATAGGGGGAAGGAGTACATCGGTGGAGCAACAGGGGGCCCATGGGGGTCGAGGGCGCGCCGGGGGGGGGGGGGTAGGCGCGCTCCCCTACCTCGTGGCCTCCTGGTTGATGTCTTGATGTAGGGTCCAAGTCCTCTGGATCACGTTCATTCCGAAAATCATGTTCCCGAAGGTTTCATTCCATTTGGACTCCGTTTGATATTCTTTTTCCGCGGAACTCTGAAATAGGCAAAAAAACATCAATTCTGGGCTGGGCCTCCGGTTAATAGGTTAGTCCCAAAAATAATATAAAAGTGTATAATAAAGCCCAATAATGTCCAAAACAGAATATAATATAGCATGGAACAATCATAAATTATAGATACGTTGGAGACGTATCAAGGTGCGCCTGCCCACGAGCTCGTTCAAGGGCGTCTCACGAGGATTAAGGACGCTGGAACCCTGGGGCAATGAGGCTTCGACGATGTGTGGTTGCAGTGAGCCCAGACGTACACACCTGCCTAGCCCCCGTGCGCAGGACATGTGAGAAGGAGCGACGGGCAACTGTCGCTCTTCCTAGAAGAAGTTGGAAAGGCAAACAAACAAGATAGAAAATTCCAACTTTGGCAAACGAAAGATGCGAAAACTCCAAATTCATTCAAGAAGTCAGAAAGCAAGCAAAGAATAGCCGCGTCCGGCACCTATTCTAGTCTTCATGTCTTGCCACCAGCGCGGAGCATGGGGCCTCCACTAGGACGTGGGTGGGAGCCCTCGTGAGGTCCACATGCGACCCTAGGAGACTTCAGGGCGTGTACAGCCCCAACTCATTATTATGTGAGAGTGTCATGAGCGGAGACCTTCACGGGCATGGGGCCTTGCTTCATAGGTAGAACTTCCGGAGGTGCTGGATGTTCCAGGCATTCTCGATTGGGATGCCGTCCTGTGTCTCCAGGTGCGTGGGGCAACACCTAGAGACACGGGTGATCCTGAACGGGCCCTCCCACATGGGCGAGAGCTTGTGCAAACCTTCCTTGCAGAGCACCCGCCTTCGGACGAGATCGTCCACCTCGAGCGTCCTGGAGCGGACGCTGCGGCAGTGGTACCACCGCAGCGCCTGCTGGTACCTCACAGCTCGGAGTGAGGCCTCGCGGCGGCGTTCCTCCCCCAGAACGAGGTCTATCCCCTGTGTGGATTCCTGGCGTGCCTCATCAAACACCAAGACCCGCGTGGAGCGATGGCTGACCTCGTGAGGGAGACCCACCTCAGGTCCGTAGACGAGGAAGAACGGAGTCTCGCCCGTCGGCTTGGTTTTGGTGGTGCGGATGGACCACAGCACGGACTGGAGCACATCGAGCCAGCCCCTGCCGCAGGCCTCAAGCTTCTTCTTGAAGGTTCTTACCTTGAGGCCCACCAGGACTTCTACATTAGCACGCTCGGCCTCGCCGTTGCTCCTTAGGTCTTCCATCGAGGCGTAGCATATCTGCATTCCAAGGTTAGCAAAAATACATTTTATAAGGTTGTTGGTGAACTGTGAGCCATTGTCGGTGATGATGCGATTGGGAACCCCGAATCGGCTCACGAGGCCCTTGATGAACTTGACGGCCGAGCCGGCCGGGATGGTGCATACGGCCTCCACCCCCGCCCACTTGGTGAACTTGTCGATGGCGACGTAGAGGTAGCGGTAGCCCCCAGGCGCTCGAGGGAACAGTCCCAAGATGTCCAGCCCCCAGGCCGCGAACGATCATGAGAGCGGGATGGTCTGGAGGCCCTAGGCGGGCTGGTGGATCTACTTGGCATGGAACTGACAGATCTCACAGGATCTTACCAGTTCGGTGGCATCATTGAGCGCCATGGGCTAGTAGAATCCACTACGGAACGACTTGCCCACGAGGGTGCGCGAGGAGGAGTGATGCCCGCAGTCCCCGACATGTATGTCAGCCAACAGCTCGCATCACTACTCCTTGGAGATGCATCATAGAGAGACATTGTTTGGCCGTTTTCGATGGAGCTCACCGTCCTGGATGCAGTACACGGTGGCCTAGCGGGGCACACGCTCTGCGTCTTCCTCCTTCTCCGGCAGGGGGCCTTGGAGCAGGTACGCCTTGAACTCCTTGGTCCTACACCCCTCCTGAGGTTCAAATGCGACGAGAAAGCAGGCTCCCGAGGTCAGGACGCAAGCTGGGGCACCTAAGAGGGGTGTTGTGGGGAGCTCCTCCAGCGGCGACACTGGTTCCGTGGCAGGGGGAGCTGTCGATGGCTTGAAGTGTCTCTCCTCGAAGACGCCATGCTCCTGAGGCAGACGCTGAGACGCCCTCTTGGCGATGTCGACCACCTCCTTGTTCATGCCGCATGCCATGTGCTGTAATTCTAGGCCCTAGAATTTTTTCTCAATTTTGCGTACCTCCTCGAGGTATGCCCCCATGGGCTCGTCCTTCAGCTTGTACACTTTGTTGGAGAAGTTGACGAGGAGCTGGGTGATACGTCTCCAACGTATCTATAATTTTTGATTGTTCCATGCTATTATATTATCTATTTTGGATGTTTTATATGCATTAATGTGCTATTCTATATGATTTTTGGGACTAACCTATTAACCTAGAGCCCAGTGCCAGCTCCTGTTTTTCTTCCTTGTTGTAGAGTTTCGCAGAAAAGGAATACCAAACGGAGTCCAAACGGAATGAAACTTTCGCGATGTTTTTTCTTGGACCAGAAGACATCCAGAGGACTTGGAGTACATGTCAGGAAAGCCACGAGGCACCCACAAGGATGGAGGGCGAGGCCCCCACCCTTGTGGGCCCCTCGTGACTCCACCAACCTATTTCTTCCGCCTATATATTCTCAAATACCCCAAAACCTTCTGGGTGAGCCACGAAACCACTTTTCCACCATCGCAACCTTCTGCACCTGTGAGATCCCATCTGGGGGCACTTTTCGGTGTCCTGTCAGAGGGGTATTCGATCATGGAGGGCTTCTACATCAACACCATTGCCTCTTGGATGAAGCGTGAGTAGTTTACCACAGACCTATAGGTCCATAGCTAGTTGGCTTCTTATCTCTCTTTGATTCTCAATACCATGTTCTCCTCGATGTTCTTGGAGATCTATTCGATGTAATACTTTTTTGCGGTGTGTTTGCCGAGATCCGATGAATTGTGGATTTATGATCGAATATTATTTGAAGCTTCTCTGAATTCTTTTATGGATGATTTGATATCTTTGCAAGTCTCTTCGAACTATCGATTTGGTTTTCTTGCAATGGGAGAAGTTCTTAGCTTTGGGTTCAATCTTGCGGCGCTCGATCCTAGTGATAGAAGGGGAACCAACATGTATTGTATTGTTGCCATCGAGGATAACAAGATGGGGTTTTCATCATATTGCTTGAGTTTATCCTGCTACATCATGTCATCTTACTTAATGCATTACTCTGTTCTTATGAACTTAATAATCTAGATGTAGGCAGGAGTCGGCCGATGTGTGGAGTAATAGTAGTAGATTCAGAATCGTTTCGGTCTACTTGATACGTATGTGATGCCTATATTCATGATCATTGCCTTAGATATCGTTATAACTTTGTGCTTTTCTATCAATTGCTCGGTAGTAATTTGTTCACCCACTATAATATTTTCTATATTGAGAGAGGCCTCTAGTGAAACCTATGGCCCCCGGGTCTATTTTCCATCAAATAAGTTTCTAATCTAGAATTTTAGTTTCCTATTTACTTTCTTTGCAATCTTTTACTTTCTGATCTATAAACCAAAAATATTACTTTACTGATTATCCATCTATATCGGATCTCACTTTGCAAATAACCGTGAAGGAATTGGCAACTCCTTTGTCGCGTTGGGTGCAAGTTGGTGTTTGTTTGTGCAGGTATTCGGTGGCTTGTGCGTTTCTCCTACTGGATTGATAACTTGGTTCTCAAAAGCTGAGGGAAATACTTACTCTACTTTCCTGCATCACCCTTTACTCTTCAATGGAAAAATCAATTCAAGCTCAAGAGGTAGCACTGGGAGTCACCTATGATGGTGAGGCACCTCACTCCAAACGCCGCCGCAGCCTTGAGGTGGCGATCAGGCCTTCGTATTCCGTGATGTTATTGGAGACCTTCTCGTCCTGCTAGAAGCAGAGCTGCATGGCATTGTAGAGCTTGTCCTGGGTGGGCGAGATGAGCATGGCTCCAGCCCCCGCGCCCTGTCGTGCGAATACACCGTCGAAGTACATATGATCCAACCATCTGGTGCCTCGCATCCAGGCAAGAGGGAGCGGTCCTCACCCACTTCTGGGTCGGGAACATCGGTCCACTCCGCCACGAAGTCGACGAGGGCCGCACCCTTGATGACTCTGGTGATGTTGAACCCCAACTGGAACGCCTGCACCCTTGATGACTCAGTCCTATTTATAGAGGCACTGGTCCTCTTCCCAAATATTGAGCGGGAAGGGATCCCCACAACGGCCAAATTCGAAGGGAGACAACTAGTACAAGCTATCCTGACAAAAGTAGTCTTCGCCTGCCAAAGGCTCTGGTGGTGACGCCGTCTTGGGCTCCACGGTGACCTCCATCCTGCCATCCTGCTGGTCTTGGTGTTGTTGCATCGATAGGGGAACCTTTGCCTGATGCCTCGGGACTCCTCTCCTGCGCTTGCCCCTCTAGAACCAAAGAGGAAATGAGGGCAGTGCGCGCGCTGGAGCCCGCCTGGCTCCAGTCGTCATGGCTTGCATCATACAAGCCTTGTGAGGTGCCCCTTGCCTTGATCTCTCCGCCACTCACGAGCCAGCCTAGTGAGGCCGCCCCTGAGGTGGTCTTGCATCGTCTGCCTCACGAGGCTTGGCCCCACGCGAGGGTCTTGAATGTTTGTTGGTGAAGATTGGCCGTACGGGCCGCTGGTGGAGCCACACTATGGGCCGCAGGCAGGCAAGTCTGGGGACCCTCGTTCCTAGAACGCCGACAACGTCTATTCGAATAGATCAACTTCCCTGTAGGGGAGCACAAACTTATAAAACATGCTCGATTAACTTCGGCTGGGCACACCATCAGATCATAGACTGCCTTGGTTGATCGACACATTGTAGTCCTACCTTGGGTGAACAGATAGGTTAGCATGTCGGTCTACATCCTAAGCGCGTAGGGCTCTTGGGCCCATCGCCCTTTGCACTCATGCATGTCGCATGGACGGTCGGGATCAGTCCTGGCTACCTCTTTATACAAAGTAGGTGCTTAAGTGGAACACCCTGGCACGTGCCACTCAATTGTTGACGTCAGTGAGCTTTCGGAAGAAACATATGACGCAGACTGCCCATACTTATTCCCGCATGGTGGTCACTGTGAAAAGGCCAGAGGCCTACTCGGATCACATATCCAAATCGTTAGTGTCTTGGAAGCTCACGTAACAATCAATGATCCACAATATGTGGTCCCGTCACCCTGTCTCATGGACTTACGGCAAGGCTAAGAATGCCCGGTTGTGCCGCATAGTTATCTCGCGGGTACCCTCCAGGTTAACCCGGCTCCACATCACTCGACATTTCTCTCGCGGGTACCCCTCGGGGCCGACCCAACTTCAACATGGTTCTAGGGTAAACTCAAAGTAATCGTGTGTTAGTAATACCAAGGGGAAATATGATGAATCACCCTTGATGGATTCCACTTGATGTAACCATCAAGGTGAACTAAGGAGGAAGCACCCTCGGGGATTCACTCTTGATGTGTTGCACAACAAAGTCGTTATCGGGAGTGGTGAAGGAGGAATCACCCTCCGTAGACCACGATCGATTAAATACAATACATAGATCTCATCAGAAGTGCTATACGAGGTATCACCTCTGCACTCGATAGTAACTCTGCAGAGTCGCACAACTAAGGGGGAGTGACGTGATGTGTCGGACTTTGGACGTCGATCACGTTGATCGATTCATCGAAGATAAAGTGGGGGCAACTAGGACAAGGTGAGGGGTCACTGGTGGATCACTAATCAACCTATACTAAGCATATAGGATAAGTAGGTAAGGTAACAATAGCAGGTTACAAAATCAGGCTATGCAGCACAATAGGATCATACAAATACAGTAGAAAAATCTAATGCAAGCATGACAGAGTAGGAACTAGGCGATATAGGAATGATCAAGGGGGTTTTGCTTGCCTGGAAGCTTTGCTGAAAATGACTGGTCGTCAGGAGTGTAGTCAATCTTGGGAGCAGCGTCAGTATCGGTGTCTACTGGAGAGAAGAGGGGGAAGAAACAATAAATATAAGGCAAACAGATGCATCATGATGCATGACATGGCAAAATGCAGAGCTAGGGGTGACCTAATGCAGTGCTACATGATACAGACGAAGCAAGAAAACATCTCGAATTGTTTTCCCGGTGTATGGCATTTTTCGATCATATGAATCGTAGGGGAAGGATCCATGTTGATCATGCTAGAGGCACGTGACAGATGAAACGATGAACATTCGGATTCGTTATATTTTTCTGAGCAACTTCCATATATAAATTATTTTGATCTGCATTATTGATTATTTTATATGAATTTTTAAAGATTAAATTATTTTTTGAAATCCTGGAATATTATTAAATCAAAATTCACTAAAAGTTATCTGCTATAGGTACAGAGATGTGTACCCAGGAGGTTGCTACTGTGGCTGACCTGTGGTGCCAGTCAACTGCCCAGTTAGTCATTGACTCGGTCACATTGACAAGTCAAGGGGGTCCAGAGTCAGCTGGACATAGTTGCTGACAACTGGGCTCAATCAAAGCCCGCGTGGCTAGCTCAACAGACTAGTAGGCCACCTAGTTTATTTAACTAAACCAAACATTTCATTAACCATAAGTATAAAATGGGCGAGACCCACTGTCATAGACACGGGGGAGTACTTAGCCACGTCATTAGCGGGTTAACTACGATGCCACATGATCATCATCGGCGGTTAGCCACCTGCAACCAAAATCGCAACAAAGGCTGATGACCCATAAGTATAGGGGATCAATCATAGTCGTTAAGATAAGTAAGAGTGTCGAACCCAACGACGGGCAGAAGGAAATTACAACTGGTTTTCAGGAAGGTAATTTCTGCAAGTACTGAAATTGTCGGTAACAGGTAGTTTGATAGCAAGATAACTTGTAATGAGCAAGTTCTGGTACAAAGAATGAACACAACAGATGAAATAGGGTTTGAGAAGAGATTGTGTTGTGAAATATGTTGATGAATATTGGCCTCCCAAAGATGAGAGGGTTGTTGGTGATGATGTTGACGATGATTTCACCCTCCAGGAGGGAAGTTCCCCCGGTGGAATCGCTTTGCCGGAGGGCAAAAGTGCTCCTTCCCAAGTTCTACCTCGAGACGGTGGCGCCCTATCCTGAAAGTCCTCCCCTTATTTTTTTTCTAGGTCAAAATGACTTATATACCAGAAGAGGGGCACCAGAGGTGGGCTGAGGAGGGCACAACCCAACAGTGCGCGCCTGGGCTGCTTGGCGCACCCAGGTGGGTTGTGCCACATGGTGGGGCCCCTCTGAAAGTTATTTGATGCAATATTCTTCATATATTCGAAAACAATTCTCCATAAATTTTCAGCTCATCTGGAGATGTGAAGAATAGGTGACTTTGGCGTAGCTTTTTCAGGTCCAGAATTCTAGCTGCCGGCATTCTCCCTCTTTGTGTAAACCTTGCATATTATGAGAGAAAAGGCATTAGAATTACTTTATAAATCATTATTATGCATAAAAAGATTGTAAATAATAGTAGGAAAACATGATGCAAAATGGACGTATCAACTCCCCCAAGCTTAGACCTCTCTTGTCCTCAATCGAAAACCCAAATTGAAAAACATGTCCACATTCTTAGTGTCGGTGCAACAAACCTTGATGTGTGTTGCCCAGTCTGTACACACCCACAGAGGAAAGATTGCAGCGACAAGACAAGACCAAGCCAGAGCGAGGTAGCTCTTTAAGAAATCAAAGGGCGGATCGAGAAGACCAAGACAAGCTGAAGAACCACGATATCACTAAGGAAAAACCTCCCTTGCCGGGCAGCCGAGCCTGGTCAGGTCGAGGCCACCCCAAAGACAAGTCCCATGACTCCCCTGGCAAGGGTTGCCGGGGCCGCTGGCAGCCCACTTTCCCGCTAAGACTCCAAGATACCACCGCTCCACCACATCGCAACGCAAGTCATCCATCGATGCATGTCGAGCCCCTAGAAAGCTAAGTGGTTGTTTATAGGCATGTGGCGGCCATTTGGAAGGGAAATTACCTCCATATGACACCCTTCCAGAGGCGTGTCAAGCAGGCAGATGAAGAGAGACTAAAACATTGCGACAAGGCTTGTCGGGCGACGTCTACAACGTGACACTAAGAGGTGCATTTAATGCACCTTGTCCTGTCTTTAGAGTTAGGTATGATAGCACTGTTGGCTCTCTAATCATGGGATAATGACTGTTTTGCCTTTATGGTAACCCCTTTACCTATAAAAGGAGGGTCGTGGAAACCTTAGAGAGGATTATGACCCTTTTAGACTCATACGCGATGCCTGGCTTGAGCACGGCGCGTTCTCCATGGTCTCTCCATCAATCCACCCAAAGAAGGAGTTGGGTTTTATGTTTCGCAACAGCCCGAACCTGGGTAAAAACATACAACGTCACCACTACCGTGTTGCTCAACATCTTCTCCTCTTTGTGCGATGCACCCTTCCCCCTTGCCGAATCGCAAGGGGCCGATCGCCCCATAGGTGATCGTGCTCCACCACGACATCTTTGGCGCACCAGGTAGGTGGAGCGTTTGCGCGAACCCGAGGTCGCAAGCAATGCATTGATCTTCTTTATCACCTTCTTCATCGTTGAGTTCACCATCCATGCTGCCCAAGAAAAAGTCCGGCGCGCCAGCTCACCCTTTCACCTCGAAGGCACCCTCGCATCCAGCCACCAATACCATGGGGGTTGCCGTTGCGTCAGGGAATTAGGACGCCGCAAGGAACACAACCAGCGCAGGCGACACTATCATCATTCCTCCCGCGGCCGAAGCGGGAGCGAAAGACGCCGGAGGAGGGCGACACCAGCAGCACCCTAGTGACCACGGTCCACAAGGCGCACGCGGGGAGAATATCTAGTCCCCACCTCTCCACCTCACTAGTGGGCACGACCGCAACGATGGCGCATGCTATAGCGCGAGTCGCGACCCCTTGGCTGTTCCTACTATGGGTGCAACTACGGGGCACACGCCCTCCCAATACCAAGGTCATCAAGATGGACCGCCGAATGGGGTCGTCCACCCCAGGTGCACCCTTCTTGTCGTCATGCTGCCAGGACGACTGGCTCGCGATGCCGTGAGCATGGTTCCACCACCGCTGGCGCCGGCAGGACTCCGGCGATGCCGCAGTCTACATCGTCGTCCATGCCAAGCACTGCATCCGAAGCCATGGCGCGAGCCTAGCTCTTGCTGAGATTCCTACCAGCAGCCAATCAAATGGATGAGTACACGACCACCATTCAATGTTTGATGGTTTCGCTGAGGCGGGAGGATCATAGCGGGCAGGCCCGCCACGGCACCCACCAACACCGACAAGGCCCGGGCTGCTGACCATATTAAGGGAGCCACCCCAACAGTGCAGTCCCCACCGCGACAGCTGTCACACCCTAGCTAGTTCATGCATTAGAGTGTTGCATCATGTCTACTTTTCCAGAAAACTGAAATGGGGAAGGCAGAACGCCCAGCACCCCTGGAAACAACTAGGGTTTACCAAAATTATTTTCAATGAAACCAAAATGCCCTTCATAAATGTTCACCATCTTTGGTCCTGGCTAAACCCTCTGCCAAAAATGGTTTCATATTTTTGGAGGCCATTCTGGATTTTTGGACCAAGCCATTAGTATTTGCATTTGGGCAATTTAAATCCTATAAATATTTTAAAATGCCCAAATAATCCTGAAGGTATTTTAGGCTGTTGAGAATATTTTCAAATGTGCCTCTGAATAATTTTAGGTTTTTCCTAAATGGAATAGTATTTTTACTATTTCAAAACACAGAACAAGAACAAATAAAAAAAGAAAAACAAAAACCAGAGAGCAGAGGACTTACTTGGCGCTCACCTGGCAGGCCCACCTAGCCGGCCCAGCCCAGCAACCGCTCCAGCAAGCTGCTTGACTCGGCCAGGCAGGCAGGCAGGTGCTCGACACCGGCACCAGCGCGCGCCACGTAGCTGCCCGCTGCCCTGCTTCCTCCCCTCGCCGTTCTGCTGCCCTGGGTCGGTCACCCACTCCTCCCCCGAGCTCGAAGACACACCCCTTCCTCCCTAGCTCCTCTCCCTCGCTATCCCGCACCATGGCTGATGTTGCCGCGCTCGCGCCACCATGAAACCCGCGTCCGCCGTCGTCCCCATGCCCCGCTGCCATGTCCGTTTGCTCTGCAAACGTCGACTACGTCGAGCAGGCTGAGCCTTGAGCGCTCGCCCGCTTTGGAGTCGCCCCTGACCCCGTCTTCCCCAACTCTGGCCGCCGAGATCGCTATCGTCACCCCACTCAGCTCCGGCCTTCCCCGAGCCCGCTTCAACGCCTGCTGCAATCGCCGTGAGCCCTGCTCCGTCCTCCCCCTCTCCATTACCTCTCTCATGCACTGTATGCACCACACAACGCTCACTCGCACGCGCCGCCGCCGAGCTCGTCGCCGACGTGACTCCGTCCATCCACCGGCCACACCACCGCATCTAACACACTCACCGCACTCGCAGGTACTCGTAGCACCACTCCACGCGCCTCGCCGTGCCCCGTAGCCTCGGGTTCGACCTCACCCAAGCTCTAGTAGCTGCACAGCTCGTCGCTGGCGATGTTTCCGGCCACGCCAAGCTCCACCACTGCCACCCAACGACGCGGCTTGCTCCCAGCTACGCGTAGATGCTCTCCACTGTCCATTTGGTCACTGGAGCACAAAACCCGCACTGCCCCGCCGCGTCTGGCCTCGCTGGCGGCTAAACACCGGCGAGTTTGACCCTGGTTGACCCTGTGTGGGCCCAGGTTGACTCCCCCTGAGTCTATGGCAAGTGGGACCGCTCTGCTAATTAACTTAGTTTAGCACTAACTAAATTTAGTTAGTTAATTAACTACTAACACACGGGTCCCACTGGTCAGGTTTGACCTGGACCGGCTCTGTTGACTGCTGACATCACCCTGAGGCAATGCTGATGCATTAATTCAATTACTGGAATTATTCTTATACAGGAAATTCCAGAAAATACTACAAACTTCCAAAATTCATAACTTTTAATCTGTAGCTCAAAATGCAAAGATTTATATATGAAATTTGATCAGAAAAATTCAATCTTTCCATTTGCAATGGTTTCATGCATGAAAAAACACTTTAACCCTGCTGTTTAGGTGAAACAAGCTAATGCACTTATAAGACTTAATAACATAAGCTTTCATTTGAACCTTTGATTCAAATGGACTCAAACCAACTTGTTTCACAATGCATTAGCTAGGACACCTCATATTGCCATGTCATAGCATGCATCATATTGTTGCATATTGCCATGTGATGATTGTGTTATGTGATGTCTTTCGTGGTAGGTTCTGCCTCCGAGGATATTCTCGAGTATCCAACTGAAGGGCAGTACCCTACTACTACTCCATCAGGCAAGAAGCCACATTGATCATATCGATACAATCCCATGTTCTCGCTCCTGCTCTGAATTACTGCATTAAGACAACAATGTTTCAAACTGCTGTGTGCTGCGGTAGTTGAAACCTTATCCTCTGCATGACCTATCATTGGCACAGTAACTAGATGAAACCCACTAGCATGTGTATGAGTTGTTTGAGCCATGTATGTGTTTCCTACCTTGCTATGCCTGCTATGCTTAGAGTTGTGTCAGGTCTGGTTTATCTGGGTGATGGGCTAGAGTGAAATGAATACGTCGGTAATGTGAGGGATGCGTTGAACATGATTTGGTAAAGGTATCAGTGACAGGCCATGTAGGAGTACATGGTGGGTTGTTTCATTGAGGCTGTCCTTAAGAACTGAGATATGTATGTGTGATTCAAGAATCAGTTACTACCATACATTGGGCCCGAAACCAATGGACCCTCTCGGCTTCTTAACCACCCTAGTTCTCTGTCCAGGAGTTGCAACTAGTTTCGGGTGTTTATAGGTTATGTGTTGGCGGTCGTGCGTAGCGCTGACCCTAGGGGTGGGCTATGATGTGGTAGATACACCGTGGCACGGTGTACCGAGTCGCCCGTTTGGTGTCTCGGGAACCCTGTACACATCGTTCGGGGCCGTATGTGGAAACCTCGGTTGGACTCCCAACGGATGGAACCTGGATAGGCGATAAACCTGGAATAGAGACTTGCGTGTTTAGGTAGGCCATGGCCGACATCCGCGTTGGGCTTCCGCTTGAAGGTTGCCGAGTACATGTCGTGTAAACGGCGGTAAGTGGTGAGAGCGTGTATGAAGAAGTACACCCCTGCAGGGTTAACATCATCAATTCGAATAGTCGCGTCCGTAATAAAGGACTACTTGGTTGCCTATACAGTTCATAGACAAGTTAATGGTTACTACTAAAATACTCAAGATAAGTGTGAGTACCGCGGATGGCCCTCTTGTAGGATGACGAGGGAGGATCCACGGTGGAGTATTGTGTTGGTGATTAGTGGACTCGTGTGCGAAAACTATTTTACAAGTGGTGTCTTGTAGGATAGCTTAGCCAAGAGTCAAATCTGGCTTGCTGCAATAACTGCACCACCTTCTTGAGAATGAGCATGTATAGTAGGATCTGTTGTAAGACTTGCTGAGTACCTTTGTACTCATGTTGCTTTAATTATTGTTTTCAGACGACAACACCGCCCCCTCCAACGGGTTTTACGTAGACCTCGATGTTGATGAGTGACTTGCCACCCAGGTGGTGGTTCTGGCCATGGAGGGCCCTATGTAGATAGAAAGGCTTGATCAAGCCTTCTTCCTTTCTAGTGTCTGTACTCAGACTAGTTTGCTTCCGCATGTGCTTGTATGCTTGTATGACTTGAGTGTTGGGTCATGTGACCCCTACCTGTATGAACATGTTATGTATGGCTCTCCGGAGCCTTTAAACAAAGTACTTTGAGTTGTAGAGTTTTGTTGTGATGCCATGTTGTATTTACACATACCGAGCATATTATGTGTATGATTGAAATGCTTGGTATGTTTGGGATCCGACAATCTAGTTGTTTATCCTTGGCAGCCTCCCTTATGGGGAAATGTAGTCTAGTGCTTCCATGAGCCATAGTAGTGCGCTACAGCCCAGTTCATCGGAGTCCTGCTAGCCCAGCACTACTGCTCAGGACACTTGACCGGCCGACATGTGTTTCACTTCGTTCCTGTGTCTGTCCCTTCGGGGAAATGTCATGCGGTGACATCCAGATTCCTGCCTAGCCTGCTACAGCCCGGGTTCCCGGAGTCCTGTTAGCCCAGTGCTACAGCCCGGATTCAGACACTGCTGACCGACATGCTGGTTGATATTCATGTATGCCTGTCCCCATAGGTTTGTGCCGCTTTGGGTTCATGACTAGCCATGTCAGCCTGGGTTCTCTGTCATATGGATGCTAGCGACACTATCATATCCATGAGCCAAAAGGCGCAAACGGTCCCGGGCCATGGTAAGGCGACACCCGAGGGAATACCATGCGAGAGGCCGCAAAGTGATATGAGGTGTTACCGGCTAGATCGATGTGACTTGGAATCGGGGTCCTGACAGCGTTGGCATCAGAGCCGGACTGCTTGTAGGTTCGTTGAGCCAAACCGGTCGATGTCGAGTCTAGAAATGCTTTAGTTATATGTAGGGGAATTGATTATGGGAGGGAACGTAAGGCTCTTTTACTCCTTTACCTTATGGCCTCTGATCTGAGTCATTCTCTTCTCATTCTATGTGGGTTAAGGACTAGGCTCTCTTCTCTCTATCAGGTTCACGTGTTACTAATCCGTAGTAACTTATAGGATTGTGGGTTCAAGCCTCAGTTCAGTTTCTACTATTTTTAGTATGTTGTCAGTTGAACCAGAACCTTGATATGATGTTGTTGAGTGGTTTTGCAAACTGTTGTGAATGTCTCAAATCTTTTTCTGAGAATTTACAGCCGTTATGCTGTCCGATTTCTCCTAGAAAATACTAATGCCTTTGCATTATTCTGTGCTTTTAGATGGCCACCCGTTCCCAGAACCAAGTGGTTCGTCTGACAAGGTGCCTCGATGTACCTGGTCACACGGCCATGTTGGTCCGAGTGATGGTCGAGATAGGGTACCGATGGTATCCTGAATATACCATCGAGGAGCAGTTCCGAGACTTCAACCAGAGCGAATACCTTTGTACTGTCAGGATATACCCCTCTTATCCTGGAGCCACTGAACCCCTCCACTGCTCTTATGGACTTGGGGTCACTATCAAGATGTCCGTGCAGGACGCAGCTTACTCAATGATGACTATCATTCGAGCCAGAACTGCCTTGCTGCAGAACACCGATTTCCGCTACATGCCAGCGTCACTCCCTGGGGCACATGGGTACTATCAGGCTTTGTACTATGACTCTACACATGAGGATTCACTACTCCGCACCACTGCCAATATGCTCGAGTACATGGACCGCGAAAATCGTGACTTGCGAATGGAGCTCTTCAACTCTCGTTCTGACCACTGGGCCACTTTGACACGGTTTGCACCTGCCGTGCAGGCCGGATACATGGACATGAGGGACGTGTACCCCGTGCGGTCTGGGTTGCCACATTGTATGGACTGGCGTGATGTAGGAGGCATCACCCCTCCTCGTGGTCCCCGGCTACCACCGTTTGTTGGACCAAGGCTACATCCGAGTCCCTATGGCCCGCAAGCTCCACAGGACCGTCTGTTCCCAGATGATCATGTTCCGCTTCCAGGTTTTGGTGGTGACTTTTATGAGGACTACTATGGAGCTGTCTGAGCTAGTAGTAGTTTCACGACGGCGTGATGACGGTGATGATGTTCTACCGACGCAGGGCTTCGCCTAAGCACCACTACGATATGACCGAGGTGGAATATGGTGGAAGGGGGCACCACACACGGCTAAGGAATGATCACAAGGATCAACTTGTGTGTCATGGGGTGCCCCCTTGCCTCAGTATATAAAGGAGGGAGAGGGGGAGGTGCGGCCGGACCTATGGGTGCGCCTAGAGGAGTCCTACTCCAACCGGGAGTAGGACTCCCCCCTCTTGCCTTGTTGGAAAAGGAAGGAGGAAGGGAGAAAGAGGAAAGGGGGCGCCGCCCCCCCCCCTTCCTTGTCCTATTCGGACTAGGGGGATGGGGCGCGTGGCCTGCCCTGGCCGGCCCTCCTCTTCTCCCTTATGTCCCATGTAGGCCCATTAACCCCCGGGGGGGGGGGGGGGGGTTCCGGTAACCCCCCGGTACTCCGGTAAAATCCCGATTTCACCCGGAACGTTTCTAATATCCAAATATAGGCTTCCAATATATCAATATTTATGTCTCGACCATTTCGAGGCTCCTCATCATGTCTGTGATAACATCCAGGACTCCGAACAACCTTCAGTACATCAAAACACAAAAACCCTAATTATGATCATCACCGAACTTTAAGCGTGCGGACCTTACGGGTTCGAGAACTATGTAGACATGACCGAGACATGTCTCCGGTCAATAACCAATAACGGAACCTAGATGCTCATATTGGCTCCTACATATTCTACCAAGATCTTTATCGGTCAGACCGCATAACAACATACGTTGTTCCCTTTGTCATCGGTATGTTACTTGCCCGAGATTCGATTGTCGGTATCTCAATACCTAGTTCAATCTCGTTACCGGTAAGTCTCTTTACTCGTTCCGTAACACATCATCCTGCAACTAACTCATTAGTTGCAATGCTTGCAAGGCTTTAAGTGATGTGCATTACCGAGAGGGCCCAGAGATACCTCTCCGACAATTGGAGTGACAAATCCTAATCTCGAAATACGCCAGCCCAGCAAGTACCTTTGGAGACACCTGTAGAGCACCTTTATAATCACCTAGTTACTTTGTGACGTTTGGTAGCACACAAAGTGTTCCTCCGGTAAACGGGAGTTGCACAATCTGATAGTCATAGGAACATGTATAAGTCATGAAGAAAGCAATAGCAACAAACAAAATGATCAAGTGCTAATCTAACGAAATGGGTCAAGTCAATCACATCATTCTCCTAATGATGTGATCCCATTAGTCAAATGACAACTCATGTCTATGGTTAGGAAACATAACCATCTTTGATCAACGAGCTAGTCAAGTAGAGGCATACTAGTGACATGTGACCAACACCCAAAGGATTTACTAGAGTCAATAATCTTGTTCACATTGCTATGTGATTAACACCCAAAGAGTACTAAGGTGTGATCATGTTTTTCTTGTGAGAGAAGTTTAGTCAACGGGTCTGCCACATTCAGATCCGTAAGTATTTTGCAAATTTCTATGTCAACAATGCTCTGCACTAAGCTACTCTAGCTAATTGCTCCCACTTTCAATATGTATCCAGATTGAGATTTTGAGTCATCTGGACCAGTGTTAAAACTTGCATCGACGTAACCTTTTACGACGAACCTTTTGTCACCTCCATAATCGAGAAACATATCCTTATTCCATTAAGGATAATTTTGACCAATGTCTAGTGATCTACTCTTAGATCACTATTGTACTCCCTTTGCCAAACACAGGGCAGGGTATACAATAGGTCTGGTACACAACATGGCATACTTTACACAACCTATGGCTGAGGCATAGGGAATGACTTTCATTCTCTCTCTATCTTCTGTTGTGGTCGGGTTTTGAGTCTTACTCAACTTCACACCTTGTAACAAAGGCAAGAACTCCTTCTTTGACTGTTCCATTCTGAACTACTTCAAAATCTTGTCAAGGTATGTATTCATTGAAAAACTTATCAAGCGTCTTGATCTATATCTATAGATCTTGATGCTAAATATGTAAGCAGCTTCACCGAGGTCTTTCTTTGAAAAACTCCTTTCAAACATTCCTTTATGCTTTGCAGAATAATTCTACATTATCTCCGATCAACAATATGTCATTCACATAGACTTATCAAAAATGCTGTAGTGCTCCCACTCACTTTCTTGTAAATACAGGTTTCACCGCAAGTCTATATAAAACTATATGCTTTGATCAACTTATCAAAGCGTATATTCCAACTCCAAGATGCTTGCACCAGTCCATAGATGGATCGCTAGAGCTTGCATATTTTGTTAGTACATTTAGGATTGACAAAACCTTTTGGTTGCATCATATACAACTCTTCTTTAATAAATCCATTAAAGAATGCAGTTTTGTTTATCCATTTGCCAGATTTCATAAAATGCAGCAATTGCTAACATGATTCGGACAGACTTAAGCATAGGTACGAGTGAGAAACTCTCATCGTAGTCAACACTTTGAACTTATCGAAAACCTTTTTGCGACAATTCTAGTTTTGTAGATAGTAATACTACTTTCAGCGTCCGTCTTCCTCTTGAAGATCCATTTGATCTCAATGGCTCGCCGATCAATGGGCAAGTCAATCAAAGTCCATACTTTGTTCTCATACATGGATCTCATCTCAGATTTCATGGCCTTAAGCCATTTCGTGGAATCTGGGCTCATCATCGCTTCCTAATAGTTCGTAGGCTCATCGTGGTCAAGTAACATGACCTCCAGAACAGGATTACCGTACCACTCTGGTGCGGATCTCACTCTGGTTTACCTACGAGGTTCGGCAGTAACTTGATCTGAAGTTACATGATCATCATCATTAGCTTCCTCACTAATTGGTGTAGTAGTCACAGGAACAGATTTCTGTGATGAACTACTTTCCAATAAGGGAGCAGGTACAGTTACCTCATTAAGTTCTACTTTCCTCCCACTCACTTCTTTCGAGAGAAATTCCTTCTCTAGAAAGGATCCATTCTCAGCAATGAATAACTTGCCTTCGGATCTGTGATAGAAGGTGTACCCAACATTTTCTTTTGGGTATCCTATGAAGATTTACTTCTCCGATTTGGGTTCGAGCTTATCATGTTGAAACTTTTTCACATAAGCATCGCAGTCCCAAACTTTAAGAAATGACAGCTTAGGTTTCTCGCCAAACCACAGTTCATACGGTGTCGTCTCAATGGATTTAGATGGTGCCCTATTTAACGTGAATGTAGTTGTCTCTAATGCATAACCCCAAAACGATAGTGGTAATCGGTAAGAGACATCGTAGATCGCACCATATCTAATAAAGCATGGTTACGACGTTCGGACACACCATTACACTGTGGTGTTCCAGGTGGCGTGAGTAGTGAAACTATTTCACATTGTTTTAACTGAAGGCCAAACTCGTAACTCAAATATTTTACTTCTGCGATCATATCGTAGAAGCTTTTATTTTTTTTGTTACGATGATTCTCCACTTCACTCTGAAATTCTTTGAACTTTTCAAATATTTCAGACTTGTGTTTCATCAAGTATATATACTCATATTTGCTCAAATCATCTGTGAAGATCAGAAAGTAATGATACCTGTCGCGAGCCTCAATATTCATCAGACCACATACATCAGTATGTATGATTTCCAACAAATCTGTTGCTCGCTCCATTGTTCAGGAGAACAGAGTCTTAGTCATCTTTCCCATGAGGCATGGTTCGCAAGAATCAAGTGATTCCAAAAGCCCATCAGCATGGATTTTCTTCATGCGCTTTACACCAATATGACCTAAACGGTAGTGCCACAAATAAGTTGCACTATCATTATTAACTTTGCATCTTTTGGCTTCAATATTATGAAAATGTGTATCACCAGGATCGAGATCCAACAAACCATTTTCATTGGGTGTATGACCATAGAAGGTTTTATTCATGTAAACAGAAGAACAATTATTCTCTAACTTACATGAATAAATGTATTGCAATAAACATGATCCAATCATATTTATGCTCAACGCAAACACCAAATAACATTTATTTAGGTTTAACACTAATCCCAAAAGTATAGGGAGTGTGTGATGATGATCATATCAATCTTGGAACCACTTCCAACACACATCGTCACTTCACCCTTAACTAGTCTCTGTTTATTTTGCAACTCCCATTTCGAGTTACTACTCTTAGCAACTGAACCAGTATCAAATACCGAGGGGTTGCTATAAACACTAGTAAAGTACACATCAATAACATGTATATCAAATATAGCTTTGTTCACTTTGCCATCCTTCTTATCCACCAAATACTTGTGGTAGTTCCGCTTCTAGTGACCAGTTCCTTTGCAGTAGAAGCACTTAGTCTCAGGCTTAGGTCCAAACTTGGGTTTCTTCACTTGAGCAGCAACTCGTTTGCCGTTCTTCTTGAAGTCCCCCTTCTTCCCTTTGCCCTTTCTCTTGAAACTAGTGGTCTTGTCAACCATCAACACTTGATGTTTTTCTTGATTTCTACCTTCGCTGATTTTTGCATCACGAAGAGCTCGGGAATCGTTTCCGTTATCCCTTGCATATTATAGTTCATCACGAAGTTCTACTAACTTGGTGATGGTGACTAGAGAATTCTGTCAATCACTATTTTATCTGGAAGATTAACTTCCTCTTGATTCAAGCGATTGTAGTACCCAGACAATCTGAGCATATGCTCACTGCTTGAGCTATTCTCCAACATCTTTTAGCTATAGAACTTGTTGGAGATTTCATATCTCTCAACTCAGGTATTTACTTGAAATATTAACTTCAACTCCTGGAACATCTCATATGGTCCATGACGTTCAAAACGTCTTTGAAGTCCCGATTCTAAGCTATTAAGCATGGTGCACTAAACTATCAAGTAGTCATCATATTGAGCTAGCCAAACGTTCATAACGTCTGTATCTGCTCCCGCAATAGGTCTGTCACCTAGCAGTGCATTAAGGACATAATTCTTCTGTGCAGCAATGAGGATAAACCTCAGATCAAAGATCCAATCCACATCATTGCTACTAACATCTTTCAACTTAGTTTTCTCTAGGAACATATCAAAAAGAAAATAGGGGAGCTAAACGCGAGCTATTGATCTACAACATAGATATGCTAATACTACCAGGACTAAGTTCATGATAAATTAAAGTTCAATTAATCATATTACTTAAGAACTCCCACTTAGATAGACATCTCTCTAATCCTCTAAGTGATCACGCGATCCAAATCAACTAAACCATGTATGATCATCACGTGAGATGGAGTAGTTTCAATGGTGAACATCACTATGTTGATCATATCTACTATATGATTCACGCTCGACCTTTCAGTCTCCGTGTTCCGAGGCCATATCTGTTATATGCTAGGCTCGTCAAGTTTAACCTGAGTATTTCGCATGTGCAACTGTTTTGCACCCGTTGTATTTGAACATAGAGCCTATCACACCCGATCATCACGTGGTGTCTCAGCATGAAGAACTTTCCCAACGGTGCATACTCAGGGAGAACACTTATACTTTGATTACTTAGTGAGGGATCATCTTATAATGCTACCATCAATCAAAGCAAGATAAGATGCATAAACGATAAACATCACATGCAATCAATATAAGTGATATGATATTGCCATCATCATCTTGTACTTGTGATCTCCATCTTCGAAGTACCGTCATGATCACCATCTGCACCGGCGCGACACCTTAATCTCCATCGTAGCATTATTGTCGTCTCGCCAATCTTATGCTTCCATGATTATCGCTACCGCTTAGTGATAAAGTAAAGCATTACAGCGCGATTGCATTGCATACAATAAAGCGACAACCATATGGCTCCTACCAATTGTCGATAACTCGGTTACAAAACATGATCATCTCATACAATAAAATTTAGCATCATGTCTTGACCATATCACATCACAACATGCCCTGCAAAAACAAGTTAGACGTCCTCTACTTTGTTGTTGCAAGTTTTACGTGGCTGCTACGGGCTTAGCAAGAACCGATCTTACCTACGCATCAAAACCACAACGATAGTTTGTCAAGTTGGTGTTGTTTTAACCTTCGCAAGGACCGGGCGTAGCCACACTTGGTTCAACTGAAGTTGGAGAAACTGACACCCGCCAGCCACCTGTGTGCAAAGCACGTCGATAGAACCAGTCTCGCGTAAGCGTACACGTAATGTCGGTCCGGGCCGCTTCATCCAACAATACCGCTGAACCAAAGTATGACCTGCTGGTAAGCAGTATGACTTATATCGCCCACAACTCACTTGTGTTCTACTCGTGCACAACATCAACGCATAAAACCTGGGCTCGGATGCCACTGTTGGGGAAACGTAGTAATTTCAAAAAAATTCCTACACACACGCAATATCATGGAGATGCATAGCAATGAGAGGGGAGAGTGTTGTCTACGTACCCTCGTAGACCGGCAATGGAAGCGTTGACACAACATAGAGGAAGTAGTCGTACGTCTTCCCGATCCAACCAATCCAAGTACCGAACGTACGGCACCTCCGAGTTCTGCACACGTTCAACTCGGTGACGTCCCTCGAGCTCGGATCCAGCAAAACGTTGAGGGAGAGTTTCGTCAGCACGACGACATGATGACGGTGATGATGTTCTACCGACGCAGGGCTTCGCCTAAGCACCGCTACGATATGACCGAGGTGGAATATGGTGGAAGGGGGCACCACACATGGCTAATGAAGGATCACGAGGATCAACTTGTGTGTCATGGGGTGCCCCCTTGCCTCAGTATATAAAGGAGGGAGAGGGGAGGTGCGGCCGGCCCTATGGGTGCGCCTGGAGGAGTCCTACTCCAACCGGGAGTAGGACTCCCCCCTCTTGCCTTGTTGGAAAAGGAAGGAGGAAGGGAGAAAGAGGAAAGGGGGGCGCCGCCCCCCGTCCTTGTCCTATTCAGACTAGGGGGGAGGGGGCGCGTGGCCTGCTCTCCTCTTCTCCCTTATGGACCATGTAGGCCCATTAACCCCCGGGGGGGTTCCGGTAACCCCTCGATACTCCGGTAAAATCCCGATTTCACCCGGAATGTTTCCGATATGCAAATATAAGCTTCCAATATATCAATCTTTATGTCTCGACCATTTCGAGACTCCTCGTCACGTCCGTGATCACATCCTGGACTCCGAAAAACCTTCGGTACATCAAAACACAAAAACCCTAATTACGATCGTCACCGAACTTTAAGCGTGCGGACCCTACGGGTTCGAGAACTATGTAGACATGACCGAGACATGTCTCCGGTCAATAACCAATAGTGGAACCTGGATGCTGATACGTCTCTGTCGTATCTACTTTTCCAAATGCTTTTGCCCTTGTTTTGGACTCTAACTTGTATGATTTGAATGGAACTAACCCGGACTGACGCTGTTTTCAGCAGAATTGCCTTGGTGTTGTTTTATGTGCAGAAAAAAAAGTTCTCGGAATGACCTGAAACTCCACGGAATATCTTAGAATAAATAATAAAAAATCCTCGCCAAAGATGAAGACCAGGTGGCCCACACCCTGTCCACGAGGGTGGGGGCGCGCCCCTCCCCCCTTGGCGCGCCCCCTACCTCGTGGGCCCCCTGGTGGCCCTCCGACGCCAACTCCAACTCCATATATTGGCTTTCGAGGAGAAAAAAAATCAGAAAAAAAGTTTCATCACGTTTTACGATACAGAGCCGCCGCCAAGCCCTAATCTCTCTCGGGAGGGCTGATTTGGAGTCCGTTCGGGGCTCCGGAGAGCGGGATTAGTCGCCGTCGTCATCATCAACCATCCTCCATCACCAATTTCATGATGCTCACCGCCGTGCGTGAGTAATTGCATCATAGGCTTGCTGGACGATGATGGGTTGGATGAGATTTATCATGTAGTCGAGTTAGTTTTGTTAGGGTTTGATCCCTAGTATCCACTATGTTCTGAGATTGATGTTGCTATGACTTTGCTATGCTTAATGCTTGTCACTAGGGCCCGAGTGCCATGATTTCAGATCTGAACCTATTATGTTTTCATGAATATATGTGAGTTCTAGATCCTATCTTGCAAGTCTATAGTCACCTACTATGTGTTATGATCCGGCAACCCCGAAGTGACAATAATCGGGACCACTCCCGGTGATGACCACAGTTTGAGGAGTTCATGTATTCACTATGTGTTAATGCTTTGTTCCGGTTCTCTATTAAAAGGAGGCCTTAATATCCCTTAGTTTCCAACACGACCCCGCTGCCACGGGAGGGTAGGACAAAAGATGTCATGCAAGTTCTTTTCCATAAGCACGTATGACTATTTACGGAATACATGCCTACATTATATTGATGAACTGGAGCTAGTTCTGTGTCACCCTATGTTATGACTGTTACATGATGAACCACATCCGGCATAATTATCCATCATTGATCCGGTGCCTACGAGTTTTCCATATACTGGTTTACGCTTATTTACTTTTCCATTGCTACTGTTACAATCACTACAAAAATACCAAAAACATTACTTTTGCTGTCTTTACTTTGTTACCGTTATCACCACTATCATATTACTTTGCTACTAAACACTTTGCTGCAGATACTAAGTTTCTAGGTGTGGTTGAATTGACAACTCAGCTGCTAATGCTTGAGAATATTCTTTGGCTCCCCTTGTGTCGAATCAACAAATTTGGGTTGAATACTCTACCCTCGAAAACTGTTGCGATCCCCTATACTTGTGGGTTATCAAGACCTTTTTTCTAGCACCGTTGCCAGGGAGCATAGCTCTATTCTTTGAGTCACTTGGGATTTATATCTGCTGGACACTATGAAGAACTTGAAAGACGCTAAGACAAAAATTTATCCCTCAACTACGAGGGGAGGTAAGGAACTGCCATCTAGCTCTGCACTTGATTCACCTTCTGTTACGAGTAAGCTAGCGACACCTAAACCTACTACTGCTATGAATTCTGATATGTCGCATGTTATTGATGATGCCACTTCTGCTATGCATGATACTTATGATGAAACTACTTCTATACTTGATACTACTGTGCCACTTGGTGAATTTCTAGATGAGAAAATTTCTAAGTCTAGAGAAAGTGAAATTAGTGAACCTGAACACGATGATGTTAGTGATGATGAACCTATGCCTGTTAATCCTGAGGGTTATCTTTTTAATAATGAATCTTTTGAAGCTATTCTTGCTTGTCCGGATAAACCTGAACGTAAGAGGTTACTAATTAAGTGGAGTAAGGAATCTTTTAGAGGTAGGATGAGACCCGACCCTGCTTTTGCTACTTCACCTATCTGTGTTCCTGATCAGGATTATTATGATATTACTGTTGATCCAGATATAATTACTTTGGTTGAATCTGATCCTTTTTATGGCTATGAATCTGAAACTGTTGTGGTACATCTTCGTAAGTTAGATGAAATAGCTGCCCTGTTTACTAATAATCTGAGATCGCGCCACTTTTATATACTCAAAATATTTCCGTTCTCATTAAAGGGTGATGCTAAGAAATGGTTTAATTCTCTTGATCCTGCCTGTGTGCAAAGTCCCCAGGATATGATTTATTACTTCTCTGCTAAATATTTCCCTGCTCATAAGAAACAAGCTGCTTTGAGGGAAATATACAATTTTGTGCAAATTGAAGAAGAGAGTCTCCCACAAGCTTGGGGGAGGCTTCTCAAGTTACTTAATGCTTTGCCTGATCATCCTCTTAAGAAACCTGAAATATTTGATATCTTTTATAATGGACTAACTGATGCTTCCAGAGACTACCTGGATAGTTGTGCTGGTTCTCTTTTCAGGGAAAGAACACCGGATGATGCTGAAATTTTATTGAATAATATGTTGGCAAATGAAAATAATTGGGCACCTCCTGGGCCACCTCCTGAGCCAACTCCTGAGCCAGCTCCTGAGCCAATTACTGAGCCTATTCCTAAACCAACTCCGAAGAAGAGAGGTGTTCTATTTCTCAGTCCCGAAGATATGCAAGAGGCAAAGAAATCTATGAAAGAAAAAGGTATTTAAGCTAAAGATGTTAAGAATTTACTTCCTATTGAAGAAATACATGGTCTTAATTTACTGCCTGTTGAAGAAGTATATGATCTCAATTACTTATTTACTGAAGAACCTCCCGATATCCCGACACAGGTAGTAAAGGTAAATTCTCTCTATAGATATGATAAAGTTGAAGTCCCTCCTACTAAAATTGCTAGTGAGTGCTTGGATGAGTTTGATGACTTTATGTTTAAGCAAGATGACTTTAATGCTTATTTTGGTAGACAATTAAAGCAGAATACCTTTATGATTAAACGCTTGAGTGATTATATGGATAATATTAGAGGTGAACTTAAACTTGTTAGCAAACATGCTTCTATGGTTACCACTCAAGTAGAACAAGTACTTAAAGCTCAGAAAGAAATGCTTGATGAAATGAATAGCAAGAAAAATGATTATGCTGTTAGAGTGGCTACTAGAACTGGTAGAATGACTCAGGAAGCTTTGTATCCTGAAGGCCACCCTAAGAGAATCGAGCAAGATTCTCAAAGAAATAATATTGATGCACCTAGTTCTTCTAAAAGGAAGAAAAAGAAAAATGATAGAACTGTGCAAACTTCTAGTGAACCTATTGCTGAACCACCTGATAATCCAAATGATATCTCTATGTCTGATGCTGAAACACAATCTGGTAATGAACATCAACCTAGTGAAAATGTTAATGATGATGTTCATGATGATGCTCAACCTAGTAATGATAATGATGTAGAAGTTGAACCTGATGTTGATCTTGATAACCCACAATCAAAGAATCAATGTTATGATAAAAGAGACTTCGTTGCTAGGAAACATGGTAAAGAAAGAGAACCATGGGTTCAGAAACCCATGCCTTTTCCTCCGAAACCATCCAAGAAAAAGGATGATGAGGATTTTGAGCGCTTTGCTGAAATGATTAGACCTATCTTTTTGCGTATGCGATTGACTGATGTGCTCAAAACAAATCCTTATGCTAAGTATATGAAGGATATCATTACTAATAAAAGAAAGATACCGGAGGCTGAAATTTCCACCATGCTTGCTAATTACACTTTTAAGGTGGAATACCAAAGAAACTTGGAGATCCAGGAGTACCTACTATACCATGCTCCATTAAAAGAAATTATGTTAAAACTGCTTTATGTGATCTTGGAGCCGGTGTTAGTGTTATGCCTCTCTCTTTATATCATAGACTTGACTTGAATAAGTTGACACCTACTGAAATATCTTTGCAAATGGCTGATAAATCAACTGCTATACCTGTCGGTATTTGTGAGGATGTACCTGTTGTGGTTGCAAACGTTACTATTTTAACGGACTTTGTTATTCTTGATATTCCCAAGGATGATAGTATGTCTATTATTCTTGGAAGACCTTTCCTTAATACTGCAGGGGCTGTTATTGATTGCAACAAAGGCAATGTCACTTTTCATGTTAATGGTCATGAGCATACGGTGCACTTTCCGAGGAAACAACCTCAAGTTTATAGTATCAACTCTATTGGAAAAATTCCATCGATTATATTTGGAGGTTTTGAATTTCCTCTTCCTACTGTCAAAAAGAAATATGATATACTTATTGTTGGGGATGTCCATATCCCCGTTGAGGTAACATAGTGTTATTCGAAATTTCTCCGGTTCCATGATTATCAGAATGAGTTTGTTAACAAGACTTGATCAACCTTGTTAGTGGATTCTTTTTGATGAGCATGAGATAGATGAAACTAGAAGCACAACCTTCTGTACCCTCTTTATATTTTCTGTTCTTTAGTAGAAATAAAGTAAAATAGTATTTTTCTGTCTGTTTCCTGACTTATCCGTGCAATATAAAAATATCCCGAAAATAAAATTCCTCAGAATGCCATGCCAATTTAATATGATTTTTTCGGGAATATTTAAGGATTTTTAGTGCAAAAATTACCGCGGGGGGAGCTGCCACCTGGTCACGAGGGCGGAGGGCGCGCCCTACCCCCCTGGGCGTGCCCCCCTGGGCCCTCCTCCACTTATTCCTACACCCATCTTCTTCCTTTGTCTCGCACAAACCCGAAAAACCAACTCAAGCTCGTGTTCCAGCAACTTTTGCTATGATTTTCGATCTCCTTGCTCAAAGCACCTCTCGCAAAACTGCTTGGGGAGATTGTTCCTTGGTATGTGACTCCTCCATTGGTCCAATTAGTTTTTGTTCTAGTGCTTTATTCTGTCACATCCCTGGTCCTATTATGCACTAGGCCAGACCTCATGTGAGCATCATGTTTTAATTCAAATGAAATTTGAATTGAGGGATTTTCTAAGCCTCAGAAACCTTCTAAAAATGATGATCAACATTAAAAATTGCTTCAAATGCTTCCAAGGAAATGTTCCTTTTCAGCTTTGAAAAATATTGGCAAGAATAAAATGCAAACCAATATTTTTGGAGTGACTGAAACATTTATTTTGGGGCCTTTGAATTAATTCAATAACTATTTGCATTGGATATATATTTGATATATAAATAATATATGTCCAATAATACTGGAACATTTTTATGTGGTTTGGTATATTTTAGCTCTAGCCACATAACTATTTTCAGGATTTTATAAAATGTTTAGTATTTTACTAAACTAAAACAACACAGAACAAAATAGATAAATAAAACAGAAATAGAAAGAGCAGAGGACTACCTGGCGCTCACCTCAGCCCACTTACCTGGCCCAGCTCCTCCAGCGCGGCCCAGCCCACCCTTTTCCTGTCGTCTTCCTCCCCTCGCACCGAAGCAGCTCGGTGGCGAGCGCTGGCGATGCCCCGGCCACCTCCTGCTTGCCGCCTTTCCCTCGTCGCCCTGGACTCCGTCCGCGACGCCATGCAGCCCCTGGCCCTTCTCACTCCCTCTGTACTCCTCCCCCCCTTCTCTGCTCTCTCCCGCAGCACCACCGACACGCCACCATCACCGCCGATGCCGATTGCCGCAGCCACCGGCCACCCCTCGCCCTCCCGCTGAGCTCAGGAGCTCCGCCACTCCGTCCTCGACCCACCTCACCGAGCCACACCCCTCCAGAAGCCCCCGAACGACCTCACCGGGCTCGTCTTCTACCTCGGACCCGCCGGCCATCACCGTCAAATTCGTCGGCTCCGGACCCTCCCCGACCTCGCCGAGCGTTCCGTCGTCATCGCGGTGAGCCCCGTCGTGTTTCCCCTCTCTCCATTCGCTCGCCCCTATGCTGCACCCGCCGTCTCACCGCAACCGGAGCTCGCTGCCGCCGGCCATGTTGCCGTCGCGGCCATGGCTTGTTTCGGTCGCGTCCGAGCACGGCTTCGAGCTCGTGGGGCTCACAGGAAGCCCATGCGCAGCTCAGCTTGTCCAAAACCCCACCAGGGCCTCGCGCCCGTTACCACCCGAACTCCGGCGCCGCCGCGAGCTCCGTTCCGACGAGCCCCGGCGTCCCCGCAGCCTCCCACCTACCCCATCAGATGCGGGAGAGCCCGGGCTACGCCCCGGTGCCCTCAGCGCGCGAATCCGATGCCCTAGCGCAAGTCCGGCGTGCCCCCGCCGTGCTCCGTGGTCGTCGCCGGCGAAACTCCGGCGGGAGCTGACGTGGCTCCGTCATTAGGAGCTAATCCAACTAACTAAACCACCTACAGCCACTGACAGTAGGCCCCACCCCTGGTCAAACCCCAGTCAGCACTGGGTTTGACCGGGATTAGTTCCTGAGTCACTGACCAGTGGACCCCACTGGTCAGGTTTGACCTGGGGCGCCCAGTTGACTCTGCTGACGTCACCGTGACGTGGTGCTGACGCCATAAATCATTTCTGGATTTATTATTATTTCAGGAAATTTCAGAAAATGCCCTAAACTTCAATAAATCATAGAAATTCAACCGTAACCCCAAATTAAATAATTTATATATGAAAAATTATCAGAAAAATTCAAGGAATCCATCTGTACCATTTTCATGCATGTTAGAACAACTTATAGCTGCTGTATAGCACAAATCAATTAAATGACATTTGAATAATCACATATGGAGTTTGAATTTGAATCTTGTATTCAAACCAACCCCATTTAATCTGTTGCTAGTTGCATTAGCTCAAAACACATTCATATTGCCATGTCATAAGCATGCATCATATTGTGCATTGCATTGATCGTGTTTCTTCTGTGTTTGCCGGTGTTGTTCTCCCTCGGTAGACGTTGTACCGACGATGTGATCGTTGACACTGATGAAGACTCAATGTTATCTTCAAAAGTGCCAGGCAAGCAAAACCCCCTTGTTCATTCCGATACAATCCCACTCTCTCGCTCCTGCTCTCTTTTACTGCATTAGGACAACAACGATTCATCTGTTACTTGCTGCGGTAGCTGAACCCCTTTATCCTTTGCATGACCTGTCATTCCACAGTAAATAGATGAAACCCACTAGTATGAGTAGGAGTTGTTTGAGCCCTGTTGTGCCTACTCATTCATGTTTGTTTGTCATGCCTGCTACTGCTTAGAGTTGAGTCAGGTCTGATTCATCGGGGATGAATCAGAGGTGTGTGAACATGTCCTACTATGTGTGAGCTAAGTGTGTGAACACGATTTGGTAAAAGGTATCGGTGAGAGGCCATGTAGGAGTACATGGTGGGTTGTCTCATTGAAGCCGTCCTCAGGAACTGAGTTCTGTGTTTGTGATCCATGATTCAGCTACTACCATACATTGGGCCCTGAAATGACCCCGCTCGACTTCTTATTCACCCTTGTCCTCTGTCCAGGAGTTGCAAGTAGTTTCTGGTGTTTGTAGTATGCTGGAGGCCGTGGACAGCGCTGACCGTAGGGGTGGGCTGTGATGCGGTAGGCACGTGGCCGGGTATACCGGGCGCCCGTTTGGTGTCACGGAACCCTGTTCACATCGTTTGGGGCTGTGAGCGAAACTCCGGCCGGATCTCCTCATGGATGGAACCCGAATAGGCGATAAACCTGGACTAGAGACTTGAGTGTTTAGGTAGGTCGTGGTCTACACCCACGTCGGCTTTCGCTTGAAGTCTGCCGAGCACATGTCGTGTGCAGACGCTAAGTGGTGGAAACATGTATGAAGAAGTACACCCCTGCAGGGTTAACATCATCTATTCGAATAGCCGTGTCCGCGGTAAAGGACTTCTGGGTTGCTTATATCAGTTCATAGACAAGTGAAAGTGGATACTCTAAAATACGCAAGATAAGCGTGAGTGCTATGGATGGCGTTCTCGTAGGGAGACGGGAGCGGATCCATAGTGGTGTATTGATATGGTGAATATGTGGACTCGTGTGCGCCACCTCAAAAGAGTTACTTGCAGTCGTAGTTTAGGATAGCCACCGAGTCAAAGCTGGCTTGCTGCAGTTAAACCCCACCATCCCCTTGTTGATAATGATGCATATGTAGTTAGTTCTGATGTAAGTCTTGCTGGGTACATTTGTACTCACGTTTGCCTATTTTATGTTTTTGCAGAGAGACTTCAGTCTCACTAGTAGTTCCACGTGGACTTCGACGTTTAGCTTGTTACCTCAGCTACGATCTTGTGCCCTCGGCAGGATTTGGTAGATAGTCAGGCTTCTCAGCCTTTTTCATTTATAGATGTCTGTACTCAGACATGATAGCTTCCGCTTGTGCTTTGATTTGTATGCTCTGAATGTTGGGTCATGAGACCCATGTTTGTAATATCTCGCTCCTCGGAGCCTATTGAATAAATTACTTGAGTCGTAGAGTCATGTTGTGATGCCATGTTGTATTTGCACATATCGAGCATATTGTGTGTATGTTATTGAAATGCTTGGTATGTGTGGGTTCTGACCATCTAGTTGTTTATCTTTAGTAGCCTCTCTTACCGGGAAATGTCTCCTAGTGTTTCCACCGAGCCATGGTAGCTTGCTACTGCTCCGGAACACTTAGGCTGGCCGGCATGTGTCCTTCTTCGTTCCTGTGTCTGTCCCTTCGGGGAAATGTCACGCGATGAATACCGGAGTCCTGTTAGCCCGCTACAGCCCGGTTCACCGGAGTCCTGCTAGCCCAGTGCTACAGCCTGGATTCACTCGCTGATGACCGACACGTTCGATGCTGGGTCATGGATGCCTGTCCCTGTAAGTCTGTGCCACTTTGGGTTTACGACTAGCCATGTCAGCCCGGGCTCCTTATCATATGGATGCTAGCGACACTATCATATACGTGTGCCAAAAGGCGCAAACGGTCCCGGGCAAAGGTAAGGCGACACCCGTGGGAATACCGTGCGTGAGGCCGCAAAGTGATATGAGGTGTTACATGCTAGATCGATGTGGCATTGAGTCGGGGTCCTGACAGCGTTGGTATCAGAGCTTGACTGCCTGTAGGATTACCAAGCCAAACTGGTCGAAGTTGAGTCTAGAAATTCTTTAGTTATATAAGGGAATTGATTGTGGGATGGAACGTAAGGCTCTTTTACTCCTTATACCTTATGCCCTTCTGATCTGAGTCATCATCTTATCTTTCCTACGGGGATTAAGAACTAGGCTATCTCTTCTTTCTATCAGGATCACGTGTTACTAATCCGTAGACTTATAGAATTGTTGGACTTAAGCCTCTGTTCAGTTCCTACTACTTCTGTATGTTACTGACGATCTCGAAACCTTGATATTGTGCTTCTGAGTGGTTATGCCACCATTTTTGTGAATGTCTCAAATCTTTTTGAGCATTTATAGCCGTTATGCTGTCCGAGTCATCCCAGGTTTCTAAATAGTCTGATGCATTTGCAAAATCCTTTCCCTCTGGTTTCGATGTTCCTTTATGCCAGCTCAATCACACTAATTGTTGAGTTGAGGTATTCTATTGCCTTGACATATATGTTGGAGCTATTATTATGACCCTAGGTGTTTTAGGGAGTCACCTAGTAATCTAGCAACGTTTTGTGTTCCCAGTGTGATGCTTCTGGCCTTTATTCTCGAAAGCATTCCGTGATGCTACTTAGTAGTAGGTATTCTATTCCTGGGTTCTTGAACCCGAGATTCACTCTACTTACTTCATGTTGATAGTGTTTGCTAGTTCCCTTAGGTTATTAGTAACCTTTGCGATAGTCCTCGAGGTTCATGGTACATCCTTCTTCCAATTACCATGAACCATTCTTGGCAGGAGTTCTTCTGAACCAAAAGATGACAACAAGAGAGCTCTCGATGAGTTCTCCATGCTATATTGTGACTCTGCCAGCTCAACCTTTCTGCATGGGTTATCCGGAAGAATTATGTTGAAATCGTTCGACATGCTAATCCATGCCTCCACAACTCGAAAAGTTATATGTTCCTTTGAGTTGTCCCTCTTTAGTTGTCTACTGACCTTCGTCTATCAATTGATAGTCAAGAGTATGCGTGCGTTCGTTTATCGATGCCTATTACTCTTGTGGTCCGTCAAGCCATTCTATCGTAGAATGACCAGGAGAAACAAACTCCAGTACCTCTTCCATATCCAGGATTGGGTCAAAGAAGTTGTGCTCCGCAGATCAAAATGCCAATCCAGCTTTTGCTCTGTTCTACCTTGGAGTATTACCATCTTTATATCGGGATTGTTATAGGAATTGCACACCATCCTATGAACTCTTGGTACAGTGATACTTCTTGCCATCATTGTCATTCCTCGGTCCTCGTGTTGATGCAACCGGAATACCGACAAATGAATTGTGATGTGTGAAATCAATACTCCTAGCAACCTTGTTGCTTGGTAGTTAAATGGACAATAACCTCATTCTTAACGTGTTGGTTCTTGAATCATCATTCTAAGATTGATCGTGCTACCTTGTCCATCTTCCTGGTGCACATTTCGATTGATGAGTTAGGATTTTGTCAAGTCCTCGCTCATTTGATCATATCGTCTTGCCCTGAAAAGCAAGATTGTTCTCGAGCTTAGTAACATATCGGTGGTTCGTGATTTTCCGAATATCTTCTCGAAAGTATCACCAGGTTGTCACCTGACTGTTATGTTGAGCTCGTGATCAAGTTGGTTTTCCAATAAACCACTTTTTTTTCCAAGAATCGGTGTTAGATATCCCTGAGCTAGTTGGTTAAGCTAGACAACAACTTGGAGAGTTGGAAGATAAAAGCTTGTCTGACTTAGTTCGTTCCAAAGGGATATTCTTGTGTAGTGTGTGTTGAAGAAAGATGGTATCTTCATCAATTGATCCTTGAGACCAGTTGCTGGAGCTATTGTCTTGCCAAAACTTTGATTTGAGTATGGGCTATTCTCAAATCAAATCCGAACCAACGATATTCGTAATGTTGTCTTACTCGTGGTTGATCCCTCGAGCATACACCACTACATCTTTGGTCTGACCAATGCTATCACCTTGTTCACCAAGTCGTGGAATTCCATCTTCATGGAAATCTCGATGATTTGTTGTTGAGCCCATCAACATCATTTTATCTTCTCCAAGATCTTGTTGGACAATAAGTTAGTGTTGGAAACTTTTGAAAGCATTATCTTCATGCTAGCTCATGAAGTATTTGTTTGATGAAAGGAGTGACTTCCTCTTATACACGTGCATTTGGTGAAAGTTGCCGCCGTGGATTTGAGAAAGTTAGTTTTGCTTCCTCTGGAATCATCCCAAGTCAGTCATGCATACGTGCGAAGTATTCTGTGGTCTGGAGACTTGCAACCTTCATTCCATATGTGTTCCGAGCACACCAAGCCACTGATTGATTTGTTCAAGGAGAAGAAGTTCCTTCTTAAGAGCATGCCTTATGCAAGGATTTTGATATCCTCGTTGATGGTTCCCCACCTGAACTCGGTAGTGTTTTATTATAAGACTACCACGTGGTCATGTTTGTCTGGGACAGCGTGTTCACATGTTTGTAGCAGAACCAGCTCATGTTTTGGAGCTTGCTATCGTAGCTCATTCCCGAGAATCTCGCAACGTCATCTCGTCGATTTGTGTTGCAAACTTTCGTTTTTCTTCCTAGACTCGATGAGTCTGGAATATCCTGACACCAACCAGATCTGAATCTCAGGCAGATATGATGGTTTGGAACATTTCCCAAAAACTATAATATCGGTCCCTCGGAAACCGGTAAAGTGGATGTCGTGGCCAACACACCCAGCCGGAAGACCTGTTATTATAATATCTTGATTGAGGAAGTTGGCCACCTCCCCATAAGGATCTCGTAGAACTTATTCTAGTAGTTGTTCCTTAGGGATTTTTGTGCTCCCGAAGTCCGACCTTTTTACTTGATGTTCTAGATACCAAACCATTTCAATGAATGGGATACACTAGCACATCAAGGAGAACATTAGAAGCGGAGTGCTAAATGTCTCTCGGTCGATCATCCAGATTTTATTTCCTTGGCCCCGCCAAGGGTGAAATCTAAGAAAGTGTTATCTTCCTTTGCATCTGCATCATCCATCATCATTCATCGTGGTAGCAAGTTGTGTTGCCAGGATCCTTGACACGGATATTGGTAAAACCCTGATGAATATGGAAATGCTCAAGTTCTTGAGAGCACGCACAAGCGCTACGTGTTGTCATCGGCACTAACTCGGATTCCTCTCAGCTTCCTCGACAATGCTATGACCCTTTCAAACAGTGAATTCACTCTCTATTGTTGGGTTCTTCCCCCAGTTACCAGAATCATTCCCAGCATTTGCGTTTTGTTCCCAGCTTGCACCGCCAATGTGCCATTCTACCATGAGTCTCTTCCATTTCCGGTGGTAAGCAAATTCATCCATTACGTTGTCTTCAACAAGGTAATCCACATCATCCAAGTCCGAGTATGCCATTCTACCGACCCCCCTCCAAACGATCGCTCGAGAATTGCCTTAAGCTGGTATAAAGAGTTTCAATGATCTTTGAATCAAAGGTAATTCTTTTTGCCACTTAAGGGGATATTTCTACGAGTCACCTTCCCTAAGGTGCATCGTTATGGTATCATGGCAATTCAACTCCTCGCTACGTTGACAACCGATCACCACATTCTTAAGTCTGGATTTGTTGTCTACCTAGTGAACCTTTGTCATCTGCTTCACTCCATTGCTATGGATGTGTGCTTCGTCTCTCAGCCCGAGAGATGTTGCTATGTCTCATTTCGAGAGTTAATCCTGAGTTGTTCGACCTTCGAGAAGAACGATTCTTTTAGGGTCTTCCCTTTCCTCTCGCTGACATGGTAGTTGGAGTTCTCAGAGGAAGACTTCGAGACAAAGATGGTGATCGAATCAAGGTTCTTATGAAGTGCAACCTGGATCGTGAAGATTGTGCTAGTTTGCGCTCCCCCTTCACCTTACCCTACGCTTGAATCTCGGGACGAGATTTTTGTTAGTGGGGGTGAGTTGTCACATCCCTGGTCCTGTTATGCACTAGGCCAGACCTCATGTGAGCATCATGTTTTAATTCAAATGAAATTTGAATTGAGGGATTTTCTAAGCCTCAGAAACCTTCTAAAAATGATGATCAACATTAAAAATTGCTTCAAATGCTTCCAAGGAAATGTTCCTTTTCAGCTTTGAAAAATATTGGCAAGAATAAAATGCAAACCAATATTTTTGGAGTGACTGAAACATTTATTTTGGGGCCTTTGAATTAATTCAATAACTATTTGCATTGGATATATATTTGATATATAAATAATATATGTCCAATAATACTGGAACATTTTTATGTGGTTTGGTATATTTTAGCTCTAGCCACATAACTATTTTCAGGATTTTATAAAATGGTTTAGTATTTTACTAAACTAAAACAACACAGAACAAAATAGATAAATAAAAACAGAAATAGAAAGAGCAGAGGACTACCTGGCGCTCACCTCAGCCCACTTACCTGGCCCAGCTCCTCCAGCGCGGCCCAGCCCACCCTTTTCCTGTCGTCTTCCTCCCCTCGCACCGAAGCAGCTCGGTGGCGAGCGCTGGCGATGCCCCGGCCACCTCCTGCTTGCCGCCTTCCCCTCGTCGCCCTGGACTCCGTCCGCGACGCCACGCAGCCCCTGGCCCTTCTCACTCCCTCTGTACTCCTCCCCCCCCTTCTCTGCTCTCTCCCGCAGCACCACCGACACGCCACCATCGCCGCCGACGCCGATTGCCGCAGCCACCGGCCACCCCTCGCCCTCCCGCTGAGCTCAGGAGCTCCGCCACTCCGTCCTCGACCCACCTCACCGAGCCACGCCCCTCCAGAAGCCCCCGAACGACCTCACCGGGCTCGTCTTCTACCTCGGACCCGCCGGCCATCACCGTCAAATTCGTCGGCTCCGGACCCTCCCCGACCTCGCCGAGCGTTCCGTCGTCATCGCGGTGAGCCCCGTCGTGTTTCCCCTCTCTCCATTCGCTCGCCCCTATGCTGCACCCGCCGTCTCACTGCAACCGGAGCTCGCTGCCGCCGGCCATGTTGCCGTCGCGGCCATGGCTTGTTTCGGTCGCGTCCGAGCACGGCTTTGAGCTCGTGGGGCTCATAGGAAGCCCATGCGCAGCTCAGCTTGTCCAAAACCCCACCAGGGCCTCGCGCCCGTTACCACCCGAACTCCGGCGCCGCCGCGAGCTCCGTTCCGACGAGCCCCGGCGTCCCCGCAGCCTCCCACCTACCCCATCAGATGCGGGAGAGCCCGGGCTACGCCCCGGTGCCCTCAGCGCGCGAATCCGATGCCCTAGCGCAAGTCCGGCGTGCCCCCGCCGTGCTCCGTGGTCGTCGCCGGCGAAACTCCGGCGGGAGCTGACGTGGCTCCGTCATTAGGAGCTAATCCAACTAACTAAACCACCTATAGCCACTGACAGTAGGCCCCACCCCTGGTCAAACCCCAGTCAGCACTGGGTTTGACCGGGATTAGTTCCTGAGTCACTGACCAGTGGACCCCACTGGTCAGGTTTGACCTGGGGCGCGCAGTTGACTCTGCTGACGTCACCGTGACGTGGTGCTGACGCCATAAATCATTTCTGGATTTATTATTATTTCAGGAAATTTCAGAAAATGCCCTAAACTTCAATAAATCATAGAAATTCAACCGTAACCCCAAATTAAATAATTTATATATGAAAAATTATCAGAAAAATTCAAGGAATCCATCTGTACCATTTTCATGCATGTTAGAACAACTTATAGCTGCTGTATAGAACAAATCAATTAAATGACATTTGAATAATCACATATGGAGTTTGAATTTGAATCTTGTATTCAAACCAACCCCATTTAATCTGTTGCTAGTTGCATTAGCTCAAAACACATTCATATTGCCATGTCATAAGCATGCATCATATTGTGCATTGCATTGATCGTGTTTCTTCTGTGTTTGCTGGTGTTGTTCTCCCTCGGTAGACATTGTACCGACGATGTGATCGTTGACACTGATGAAGACTCAATGTTATCTTCAAAAGTGCCAGGCAAGCAAAACCCCCTTGTTCATTCCGATACAATCCAATCTCTCGCTCCTGCTCTCTTTTACTGCATTAGGACAACAACGATTCATCTGTTACTTGCTGCGGTAGCTGAACCCCTTTATCCTTTGCATGACCTGTCATTCCATAGTAAAAAGATGAAACCCACTAGTATGAGTAGGAGTTGTTTGAGCCCTGTTGTGCCTACTCATTCATGTTTGTTTGTCATGCCTGCTACTGCTTAGAGTTGAGTCAGGTCTGATTCATCGGGGATGAATCAGAGGTGTGTGAACATGTCCTACTATGTGTGAGCTAAGTGTGTGAACACGATTTGGTAAAAGGTATCGATGAGAGGCCATGTAGGAGTACATGGTGGGTTGTCTCATTGAAGCCGTCCTCAGGAACTGAGTTCTGTGTTTGTGATCCATGATTCAGCTACTACCCCGCTCGACTTCTTATTCACCCTTGTCCTCTGTCCAGGAGTTGCAAGTAGTTTCTGGTGTTTGTAGTATGCTGGAGGCCGTGGACAGCGCTGACCGTAGGGGTGGGCTGTGATGCGGTAGGCACGTGGCCGGGTATACCGGGCGCCCGTTTGGTGTCACGGAACCCTGTTCACATCGTTTGGGGCTGTGAGCGAAACTCCGGCCGGATCTCCTCATGGATGGAACCCGAATAGGAGATAAACCTGGACTAGAGACTTGAGTGTTTAGGTAGGTCGTGGTCTACACCCACGTCGGCTTTCGCTTGAAGTCTGCCGAGCACATGTCGTGTGCAGACGCTAAGTGGTGGAAACATGTATGAAGAAGTACACCCCTGCAGGGTTAACATCATCTATTCGAATAGCCGTGTCCGCGGTAAAGGACTTCTGGGTTGCTTATATCAGTTCATAGACAAGTGAAAGTGGATACTCTAAAATACGCAAGATAAGCGTGAGTGCTATGGATGGCGTTCTCGTAGGGAGACGGGAGCGGATCCATAGTGGTGTATTGATATGGTGAATATGTGGACTCGTGTGCGCCACCTCAAAAGAGTTGCTTGCAGTCGTAGTTCAGGATAGCCACCGAGTCAAAGCTGGCTTGCTGCAGTTAAACCCCACCATCCCCTTGTTGATAATGATGCATATGTAGTTAGTTCTGATGTAAGTCTTGCTGGGTACATTTGTACTCACGTTTGCCTATTTTATGTTTTTGCAGAGAGACTTCAGTCTCACTAGTAGTTCCACGTGGACTTCGACGTTTAGCTTGTTACCTCAACTACGATCTTGTGCCCTCGGTAGGATTTGGTAGATAGTCAGGCTTCTCAGCCTTTTTCATTTATAGATGTCTGTACTCAGACATGATAGCTTCCGCTTGTGCTTTGATTTGTATGCTCTGAATGTTGGGTCATGAGACCCATGTTTGTAATATCTCGCTCCTCGGAGCCTATTGAATAAATTACTTGAGTCGTAGAGTCATGTTGTGATGCCATGTTGTATTTGCACATATCGAGCATATTGTGTGTATGTTATTGAAATTCTTGGTATGTGTGGGTTCTGACCATCTAGTTGTTTATCTTTAGTAGCCTCTCTTACCGGGAAATGTCTCCTAGTGTTTCCACCGAGCCATGGTAGCTTGCTACTGCTCCGGAACACTTAGGCTGGCCGGCATGTGTCCTTCTTCGTTCCTGTGTCTGTCCCTTCGGGGAAATGTCACGCGATGAATACTGGAGTCCTGTTAGCCCGCTACAGCCCGGTTCACCGGAGTCCTGCTAGCCCAGTGCTACTTCCTGGATTCACTCGCTGATGACCGACATGTTCGATGCTGGGTCATGGATGCCTGTCCCTGTAAGTCTGTGCCACTTTGGGTTTACGACTAGCCATGTCAGCCCGGGCTCCTTATCATATGGATGCTAGGGACACTATCATATACGTGTGCCAAAAGGCGCAAACGGTCCCGGGCAAAGGTAAGGCGACACCCGTGGGAATACCGTGCGTGAGGCCACAAAGTGATATGAGGTGTTACATGCTAGATCGATGTGGCATTGAGTCGGGGTCTTGACATATTCATTGCAAATTTGTGCTGCATATGTGACCATGTTCTTGAGCTTGCATGTCAAATATATATGGTTCCAAGTAGTTCTAATGCTTGATATATGCTCTAGGCACTTGTATGAGTAGTTGCTATTAATCTTATTGAAGTTGGTTCACTTTTGTTTGAAGTTACTAAAAATTTCAGAATTATTTTCAGAGAAAACAATATGCTTAGGAGGATGTTCCAAGGTGGTTCTTCAAGGAAGCAAGGTCCCAGACTTGCAATGCGTGATGGTGACGAGGAACCACCAAGAGACGCTCTCGTGAGGCCCTGTGAATGGCCTTCGGAAAAGTTTATGAATCAAGTGGGAATTAAAGAAGAATTTTATGCATATGTGCGTAATGCCGGTCTTGAGGACTTTGAAGCTGATAAATGCCCCCATTATCGTTATCTCACAAGTTCATTTGTGGGGAGGTTTGATTATTCATCTTCGCGTAATTCTCCTTTAGTCATGTTTGACCTTTATGACAAGTCTTACACCATGGACTTAGAGGATTTCACTCATGCATGCAAACTTCCATCTTGGGGTAGTATCAGGGATCCCTCTAAATCTGAATATAGAGATTTTCTTGCTAGAATAACTATGGGGGAATCTAGAGATATAGCACAGGCCACTATAGGGAGCATTCACTTTCCTGCTATACATTATTTTGCTCTCTTCATTGGTAGATGTATAACTGCTAAGGATGAAGCATGTCACATGTGTGCCCCTAATCTCAGCATTCTCAGAAGTGCTGTGTTAGGGGACCAAGCTTATCATATGGGAGCCATTGTAGCTTGTAGGTTGCATCTTAATAGACGTAACGGAGATTTCTTTGGAGGAATTTATGCAACCCGCTTAGCTAATTTTCTTGATGTAGACATTCGTGAGGGTGATGTGGAGTTGCCCATATTTAGATCTTGATCCTATGTTTTCCCACCAGTTCATTGAGAGGACTGGACCACCTTACCAGTATCGACTAATCTTTGACAGACGGCGTGTGGTCCGTGTTGCTCTTCCTTCTCCTACCTTCTTTGATTTTCAGGCGAGAGGAAGATATATTATTACCAGAGAGGAGGCAGATGAGTACAAGAGGGGAGTGGAAGCAGCCCGACGCCGTGCTGCTGCTCAGTAGGCGGTAGCCGCTGCATCGCAGTACGACCCCAGCTTCACCTACGGATATCAGCCAGGTTATCCCTGGCAATAGACCAACTTAGGCCAAAAGCCTAAGCTTGGGGGAGTACGTATTTCCCACTGACATTACATTCATGTTCACACACACTCATTGCTAGATGTCGGTGCTCATACTTTTTCATTGTAATATCCATGTTAGTTTAAATTTATTTTTCTAGCTTTCTTCTTATGTGTTTGATAAACCTTAAGAAAAAAAACAAAAAAAATTTGTTAGTCTACTTTCCATGCTTGTAGTAGAATTAAAAAGAAAACCCAAAAATATTTCCCGTCCTTCTTTTGCTTGTTGGGAGCTTTCCCGTGTAAATAGTTTTTACTTTTCTTTTCCTTTCTTTGGGGGTCGAGAAGACTATATTGAAAATGCTTAGTGGCTCTTATATGCATGATTGTTTATTTAACTTAGAGCCCATATTACTTGTCTTCTCTCTTGAGTTGAATGCTTGCAGATTCCAGCTTAGTCCAATGCATGTGCACTCTTATTATTATACACACCGTTCGGTCGTGCAAGTGAAAGGCAATAATGATGATATATGATGGACTCATTGGGATGAGAAAAGCTGGTATGAACTCAACCTCTCTTGTTTTTGTAAATATGATGATTCATCGTTCCTGATTCAGCTATTATGAAGTAAACATATTTGCAATGACATTTAGAGATTGTAGTTGCTTGTGTCATGCTTGATTAGCTATGAGTTATAATGGTTAACCTTGCATGCCAACATGCTATTGAGATGATTATGATGTGGTATGATATGATGGTATCCTCCTTTAAATGAATTGAGTGACTCGACTTGACAACAGCCTTCATGATATTTATGTTCATGGTGGATTATATCCTGCTCATGCTTATATTCGGTGTGAATTAATTTTAATGCATGTTTACGACTGTTGTCGCTCTCTCAATTGGTCGCTTCCCAGTCTTTTGCTAGCCTTCACCTGTACTAAGCGGGAATACTTCTTGTGCATCCAAACTCCTTAAACCCCAAAGTTGTTCCATATGAGTCCTTTATACCTTCCTATATGCGGTATCTACTTGTCGTTCCAAGTAAATTTGTATGTGCCAAACTCCAAACCTTCCAATGAAATTCTGTTTTGTATGCTCGAGCAGCTCATGTGCAACTATGGCTGCCTATATCTTCCATGCTAGGTGGGTTATTGTCAAGAGGAGTGGACTCCGCTCCTCATTCACGAGAAAGGGTCGGTAACCAGGATGCCCAGTCCCATGATCCAAAAAGATCAAAGCAAATCAAAATAATTAAACAAAACTCCCCCTGGGACCTGTTGAATGTTGGAGGCACTCGTTGTTTCGTGCAAGCCATGGATTGATGCTTGTGGAGGAGGGGAGTATAAACCTTTACCATTCTGTTTGGGAACTGCCTATAATGCATGTCGTATGGAAGATACAACCATCTCATAGTTTTTACGTTGACAGTGAGAGTATTCCGCTCAAAATATTATTTATCTCTATTTCAAAAATCGAGCTCTGGCACCTCTACAAATCCCTGCTTCCCTCTGCGAAGGGCCTATCTATTTACTTTTATGTTGAGTCATCACCCTTCTTATTAAAAAGCACCCGCTGGAGAGCACACCGTCGTATGCATTCATTATGATTGGTTTATATTGGGTATGACTTGATTGGATCTCTTTTACCATGAATTACAATGTTTAGTCAGTCCTTGATCTTTAAAGGTGCTCTGCATATATGTTTTGCGGTCTCAGAAAGGGCTAGCGAGATACCATTTTGTTATATCATGTTATGATTATTTTGAGAAAGTGTTGTCATCCGAGTTTTATTATTATGGCTCACTAGCTGATTATGCTATTGATATGAGTAATTGTGAGACCTACGTGTTATTGTGAGTATGGTTAGTTCATAATAATTGCTGAAACTTGAATGCTGGCTTTTCATGTTTACAACAACAAGAGCAAACAGAGTTTGTAAAAGTTTTTCTTTTTCTCTTTCAGTTTGTCAACTGAATTGCTTGAGGACAAGCAAGGGTTTAAGCTTGGGGGAGTTGATACGTCTCCGTCGTATCTACTTTTCCAAACACTTTTGCCCTTGTTTTGGACTCTAACTTGTATGATTTGAATGGAACTAACCCGGACTGACGCTGTTTTCAGCAGAATTGCCTTGGTGTTGTTTTATGTGCAGAAAAAAAAAGTTCTCGGAATGACCTGAAACTCCACGGAATATCTTAGAATAAATAATAAAAAATCCTCGCCAAAGATGAAGACCAGGGGGCCCACACCCTGTCCACGAGGGTGGGGGGCGCGCCCCTCCCCCCTTGGCGTGCCCCCTACCTCGTGGGCCCCCTGATGGCCCTCCGACGCCAACTCCAACTCCATATATTGGCTTTCGAGGAGAAAAAAATCAGAAAAAAAGTTTCATCGTGTTTTACGATACGGAGCCGCCGCCAAGCCCTAATCTCTCTCGGGAGGGCTGATTTGGAGTCCGTTCGGGGCTCCGGAGAGGGGGATTCGTCGCCGTCGTCATCATCAACCATCCTCCATCACCAATTTCATGATGCTCACCGCCGTGCGTGAGTAATTGCATCATAGGCTTGCTGGACGGTGATGGGTTGGATGAGATTTATCCTGTAATCGAGTTAGTTCTGTTAGGGTTTGATCCCTAGTATCCACTATGTTCTGAGATTGATGTTGCTATGACTTTGCTATGCTTAATGCTTGTCACTAGGGCCCGAGTGCCATGATTTCAGATCTGAACCTATTATGTTTTCATGAATATATGTGAGTTCTAGATCCTATCTTGCAAGTCTATAGTCACCTACTATGTGTTATGATCCGGCAACCCCGAAGTGACAATAATCGGGACCACTCCCGGTGATGACCACAGTTTGAGGAGTTCATGTATTCACTATGTGTTAATGCTTTGTTCCGGTTCTCTATTAAAAGGAGGCCTTAATATCCCTTAGTTTCCAACACGACCCCGCTGCCACGGGAGGGTAGGACAAAAGATGTCATGCAAGTTCTTTTCCATAAGCACGTATGACTATTTACGGAATACATGCCTACATTATATTGATGAACTGGAGCTAGTTCTGTGTCACCCTATGTTATGACTGTTACATGATGAACCACATCCGGCATAATTATCCATCATTGATCCGGTGCCTACGAGTTTTCCATATACTGGTTTACGCTTATTTACTTTTCCATTGCTACTGTTACAATCACTACAAAAATACCAAAAACATTACTTTTGCTGTCTTTACTTTGTTACCGTTATCACCACTATCATATTACTTTGCTACTAAACACTTTGCTGCAGATACTAAGTTTCCAGGTGTGGTTGAATTGACAACTCAGCTGCTAATGCTTGAGAATATTCTTTGGCTCCCCTTGTGTCGAATCAACAAATTTGGGTTGAATACTCTACCCTCGAAAACTGTTGCGATCCCCTATACTTGTGGGTTATCAGATGCTCATATTGGCTCCTACATATTCTACAAAGATCTTTATCAGTCAGACCACATAACAACTTACGTTGTTCCCTTTGTCATCGGTATGTTACTTGCCCAACATACGATCGTCGGTATCTCAATACCTAGTTCAATCTCGTTACCAGCAAGTCTCTTTACTCGTTCCGTAACACATCATCCCGCAACTAACTCATTAGTTGCAATGCTTGCAAGGCTTTAAGTGATGTGCATTACCGAGAGGGCCCAGAGATACCTCTCCGATAATCGGAGTGACAAATCCTAATCTCGAAATACGCCAACCCAACAGGTACCTTTGGAGACACCTATAGAGCACCTTTATAATCACCCAGTTACACTGTGACATTTGGTAGCACACAAAGTGTTCCTCCGGTAAACGGGAGTTGCATAATCTCATAGTCATAGGAACATGTATAAGTCATGAAGAAAGCAATAGCAAAAAACTAAACGATCAAGTGCTAAGCTAACAGAATGGGTCAAGTCAATCACATCATTCTCCTAATGATGTGATCCCGTTAATCAAATGACAACTCATGTCTATGGTTAGGAAACATAACCATCTTTGATCAACGAGCTAGTCAAGTAGAGGCATACTAGTGACACTCTGCTTGTCTATGTATTCACACATGTATTATGTTTCCGGTTAATACAATTCTAGCATGAATAATAAACATTTATCATGATATAAGGAAATAAATGATAACTTTATTATTGCCTCTAGGGCATATTTCCTTCAGTATCCACCAAAGTTTAATCATTCCGTCGAGCCTCTCGATGTGGATGATTGGCTTCACAGCATCACCCATAAGCTACGTTCTGCCAACGTAGCCGAAGCTGATAAGGTTACCTATGCTGCCTATCACCTCGAAGGTCGTGCCAGCCTTTGGTGGGAAAACTTTGAGGCTATGCGCCCGCTCGGCCAAATCACTACTTGGGCTGAATTCATTGAGGCTTTCCGTGAGCATCACATCCTGGAAGGTCTCATGGATCGTAAGAGGGAAGAGTTCTGCAATTTCACCCAAGGCAGACTGACTGTGGATGCATACAGCCGTGAGTTTGGAAATTTAGCATGTTATGCTCTTGAAGAGGTATCCACCGACGCTAAGAAGCAGGCAAGGTTCCGCAAGGGACTTAGCCCCGAGCTTCGCCGTGATCTTCGTCTGCACGAGTGCACCTCCTTCCAGAAGCTGGTCAATAAGGCCATCAGTGCTGAGACTGGTCAGACTGACTATGCTGCTTCACGCAAGCACTCCCGTGATTTTGGTTCTTCATCTGGCTCTGGATCTCAGAAGCGCCGGGTGTGGATTCCAAGCACAGTGCTGCCACCCAGGTTCACCCCGAGGCCATCATTTGAGGCGCCTCGCCCCAACCAGCAGTTTGCACCGCCTAAGCCCTATGGTGGCCCCACTGCTAATGCTGCTCCACGCCCCAATGTTGTGACATGTTTCAAGTGTGGAGAGCCGGGTCACTACAGTCGAGAGTGTCCCCAGAACAACAACCCCAACCAGTCTGGAAAGTCCGTTAGCCGTGGTAAGCCAGCGGGAAAGACATTCTACGCCAAGCCAGCCACCACTACACGTGGCCATGTCAACTATGTCTCCGCTGAGGAGGCTCATGATGATCCTAATGTCGTCCTTGGTACGCTCCTTGTTAATTGCCATCCGACATCTGTTCTTTTCGATACTGGAGCATCTCATTCATTAATATCTGACAGCTATGCTCGATTGCATAACACGACATTCTGTGACATGCCCACTTCCAAGGTAATTCAAACTCCGGGTTCCAAATGGCAAACTTCTAGAGTAAGCCATGAGAATGAAATCCTAGTCGATAGACATTTCTTCCTTGCATCTTTAATAGCTCTCAAGTCCTCGGACATAAACATCATCTTGGGTATGGAATGGATGTCAGCCCATTATGCTAAGATTGATTGCTCTACTAGAATTGTCCAACTTACTCACCCATCGGGCAAGACAGTCAATGTCTTAACTCGAGTGGCCAAGCACCAGCTTTACTCCCTAAATGCCAACCCCCTTCCAGACCTTGAAGATATTCCGGTAGTCCGAGACTTCCCGGATGTTTTTCCAGAAAAACTGCCAGGTGTTCCACCTGACAGGGATGTCGAGTTCATGATAGACCTTGTTCCAGGAACCGTCCCAATTTCTAGAAGACCCTATAAGATGGCACCCTTAGAACTAGCCGAGCTTAAGAAACAACTCGATGAGTCCTTGAAAAAGGGTTTCATCTGTCCTAGTTCTTCTCCTTGGGCTTGCCCCGTCCTCTTCGTCAAGAAGAAGGATGGAACAGATCGGATGGTTGTAGATTACCGACGTGTCAACTTGGTCACTATCAAGAACAAGTATCCGCTCCCCAGGATCAACGATCTATATGATCAGCTCGCTGGATCCTCAGTCTTCTCCAAAATGAATTTGAGGTTGGGCTACCATCAAATCAAAATAAAAAACGGGGACATTCCAAAAATGGCCTTTGTTACTCATTATGGCCAATACGAGTACACCGTCATGTCCTTCGGTTTAACCAATGCCCCAGCCACCTTCTCTCGGTTAATGAACTCGATCTTCATGGAGTATTTGGATAAATTCATCGTGGTATACCTTGACGACATACTCATCTACTCCAAGAATGAGGAGGAACATGCCGAACATCTAAGGCTGGTATTGACGAAACTTCGAGAGCATCACCTTTATGCCAAATTCTCCAAATGTGAATTTTGGTTGCCAGAAATGACCTACCTAGGCCATGTAATATCTGGTAAGGGTATTGCTGTCAATCCCGAGCGAGTTCAAGCCGTCCTTGATTGAACACCACCTGAAACGGTCAAGCAAGTTCGGAGCTTCCTTGGCTTAGCGAGCTATTGTTGTTGCTTCGTTGAGATTTTCTCCAAGGTTGCTAAACCTCTAACTGAACTCCTCAAGAAAGATAAAAAGTTCGAGTGGACCCCACAGTGCGAGTTCAGCTTTCAGGAACTGAAAAGACGCCTGACATCTGCTCCTGTACTGGTACGACCAGATTTCTCCAAGGACTTTATTATCTATTGCGACGCCTTGCGACAAGGACTAGGTTGCATACTCATGCAAGATCGTCAGGTAATTGCTTATGCCTCATGGCAATTACACCCACATGAGGAAAACTATCCCACACATGATCTAGAGCTTGAAGCTGTAGTCCATGCTCAAAACTTGGCGACATTACCTTCTTGGTAATCGTTGCGAGATCTTCACCGATCACCAAAGTCTGAAATACATCTTCACCCAACCGGATTTGAATCTCAGGCAAAGACGTTGGGTCGAGTTGATCACAAATTACGACTTAGGAATAACTTACACCCCAGGAAAAGCCAATGTCATGGCTGATGCACTAAGTCGTAAATCCTATTGTAACAATCTGATGTTACAACAAGGTCAACCACTTCTCCATGAGGAATTTCGAAAGCATAACCTTCACATTGTTCCTCAAGGATTCCCATCCACCCTGGTGGAAAAACCTACCCGTGCGGATCAGATCATCAAAGCACAGAAGGTAGACCCGGGAATCTCCCGTATTAAGAGAAACATTAAGAAAGGAGTCGCGAATTGTTTCTTTGTTGATGATCAAGGTGTCGTATTGTTTGGAAACCGCTTAGTGGTTCCCAAGGCACGAAACTTGAGGCGGCTGATTCTTAAGGGAGCTCATGAATCCCCTCTCACCATTCATCCCGGTAGTACTAAAATGTATCAAGACCTATGCCAGAGGTTTTGGTGGACTACGATGAAGAGAGAAATTGCTCAATACATTGCTAGTTGCGACGTATGTCTTCGTGTTAAAGCAGAGCATCAACGGCCTGATGGCACCCTTCAACCTTTGGCTATTCCTGAATGGAAATGGGATAAAATGAGTATGGATATCATTATCGGATTTCCCAGGACCAAGAAAGGGAATAATGCTATCTTCGTTGTTGTCGATCGTCTTTCCAAAGTAGCCCACTTCCTACATGTTCGTCAGAGTATCACCGCTAGCCAGCTAGCTGACTTATACATCTCCCGAATAGTGTCTCTTCATGGTGTCCCATTGGAAATTAACTCAGACCGTGGGAGTCTCTTCACCTCTCGATTTTGGGAAAGTTTCCAAAATGCTATGGGGACTCGTCTCTCTTTTAGCACCGCCTTCCAGCCTCAATCAAGTGGTCAAGTAGAGCGAGTCAATCAAATTCTGGAGGATATGCTCCGAGCTTCTGTCATCTCATTCGGAATGGGTTGGGAGAAATGCCTTCCATTCGCGGAGTTCGCTTATAACAATAGTTATCAAGCTAGCTTGGGCAAAGCTCCTTTCGAAGTTCTCTATGGACGACAATGTCGAACGCCTCTTAACTGGTCGGAAACCGGGGAAAGACAACTCTTTGGCCCGGATATGATTCAGGAAGCAGAAGAGTAGGTTCGCGTTATTCATGAGAAATTGAAAACAGCCCAATCTCGTCAAATGAGCCAATATGACCGCAAAAATAAGCTCATGAGCTATGAAGTCGGCGAGAAGGCTTACCTTCGGGTTACTCCTTTAAAGGGAACCCATCGATTCAGTATCAAAGGCAAATTGGCTCCTCGTTACATTGGAACCTTTCGCATTCTTGCCAAATGAGGAGAAGTTGCCTATCAATTGGAACTACCTTTGCATCTTTCCAGAGTTCACGATGTCTTCCACGTTTCTCAACTCAGGCGTTGCTTCGCGGATCCTATCCGTGGAGTGGACCACGAAGCGCTTGATCTCCAAGATAATCTCACTTATCGGGAATATCCCGTTCGTATCCTTGATCAAGCCGAGCATACCACTCGACGCCATAACATCAAGTTTCTCAAGGTTCAATGGTCACACCACTCTGAAAAAGAAGCCACTTGGGAGAGGGAGGATCGTCTTCGACTTGAGTACCCCACCTTCTTTCCAACGGATCCTAAATCTCAAGACGAGATTCTTTTGAGTGGGGGTGAGTTGTCACACCCTAGCTAGTTCACGCATTAGAGTGTTGCATCATGTCTACTTTTCTAGAAAACTGAAATGGGGAAGGCAGAACCCCCAGCACCCCCTGGAAACAACTAGGGTTCACTAAAATTATTTTCAATGAACCCAAAATGCCCTTCATAAATGTTCACCATCTTTGGTCCTGGCTAAACCCTCTGCAAAAAATGGTTTCATATTTTTGGAGGCCATTCTGGTTTTTTGCACCAAGCCATTAGTATTTGCATTTGGGCAATTTAAATCCTATAAATATTTTAAAATGCCCAAATAATCCTGAAGGTATTTTTAGGCTGTTGAGAATATTTTCAAATGTACCTGCAAATAATTTCAGGTTTTTCCTAAATGGAATAGTATTTTTACTATTTCAAAACACAGAACAGGAACAAATAAAAAAAGAAAAAGAAAAAGCAGAGAGTAGAGGACTTACCTGGCGCTCACCTGGTAGGCCCGCCTAGCCAGCCCAGCCTAGCAACCACTCCAGCGAGCTGCTTGACTCGGCCAGGCAGGCAGGAAGGTGCTCGACGCCAGCACCAGCGTGCGCCACGCAGCTGCCTGCTGCCCTGGTTCCTCCCCTCACCGTTCTGCTGCCCTAGGTCGGTCACCCACTCCTCCCCCGAGCTCACAGAGGCACCCCTTCCTCCCCAGCTCCTCTCCCTCGCTCTCCCGCACCATGCCCGACGCTGCCGCACCCGCGCCACCATGAAACCCGCGTCCGCCGTCGTCCCCGTGTCGCGCTGCCGTGTCCGTTCGCTCCTCAAATGTCCACTACGTCGAGCAGGCTGAGCCCCAAGCGCTCGCCCGCTTTGGAGTCGCCACTGACCCTGTCTTCCCTAACTCTGGTCGCCGAGATCGCCATCGTTGCCTCGCTCAGCTCCGTCCTTCCCCGAGCCTGCTTCGACGCCTGCTGCAATCGCCGTGAGCCCTGCTCCGTCCTCCCCCTCTCCGTTACCTCTCTCATGCACCGTATGCACCGCACCACGCTCACCCGCACCCGCCGCCACCGAGCTCATCGCCGACGTGACTCCGGCCATCCACCAGCCACACCACCGCGTCTAACACACTCACCGCACTCGCAGGAACCCGTAGCACCACTCCACGCGCCTTGCCGTGCCCCGTGGCCTCGGGTTCGACCTCACCCGAGCTCCGGCAGCCGCACAGCTCGTCACCGGCGATGTTTCCGGCCACCCCGAGCTCCACCACTGCCACCCAACAACGCGGCTTGCTCCCAGCTACGCGTAGATGCTCTCCGCTGTCCATTTGGTCGCCGGAGCACGAAACCTGCACTGCCCCGCCGCGTCTGGCCTCGCCGGCGGCTAAACGCCGGCGAATTTGACCCTTTTTGACCCAGGTTGACCCCGTGTGGGCCCAGGTTGAATCCCCCTGAGTCCATGGCAAGTGGGACCGCTCTGCTAATTAACTTAGTTTAGCACTAACTAAATTTAGTTAATTAATAAACTACTGACACGCGGGTCCCACTGGTCAGGTTTAACCTGGACCGGCTCCGTTGATCGCTGACGTCACCCTGAGGCAATGCTGAAGCATTAATTCAATTACTGGAATTATTCTTATACAAGAAATTCTAGAAAATACTACAAACTTCAAAAATTCATAACTTTTAATCTATAGCTCCAAATGCAAAGATTTATATATGAAATTTGATCGAAAAAATTAAATCTTTCCAATTGTAATTGTTTCATGCATGACAGAACACTTTAACCCTGCTGTTTAGGTGAAATAAGCTAATGCACTTATAAGACTTAATAACATATGCTTTCATTTGAACGTTTGATTCAAATGGACTCAAACCAACTTGTTTCACAATGCATTAGCCAGGACACCTCATATTGCCATGTCATAGCATGCATCATATTGTTGCATATTGCCATGTGATGATTGTGTTCTGTGATGTCTTTCGTGGTAGGTTCTGCCTCCGAGGATATTCTCGAGTATCCAACTGAAGGGCAGTACCCTACTACTACTCCATCAGGCAAGCAACCCCATCGATCATATCGATACAATCCCATGTTCTCGCTCCTGCTCTCAATTACTTCATTAAGACAACAACATTTCAAACTATTGTGTGCTGCGGTAGTTGAACCCTTATCCTCTGCATGACCTGTCATTGCCACCGTAACTAGATGAAACGCACTAGCATGTGTAGGAGTTGTTTGAGCCATGTATGTGTTTCCTACCTTGCTATGCCTACTATGCTTAGAGTTGTGTCAGGTCTGGTTCATCTGGGTGATGGGCTAGAGTGAAATGAATACGTCGATAATGTGAGGGATGTGTTGAACATGATTTGGTAAAGGTATCGATGAGAGGCCATGTAGGAGTACATGGTGGGTTGTTTCATTGAGGCCGTCCTTAAGAACTGAGATCTGTATGTCAGATTCAAGAATCAGTTACTACCATACATTGGGCCCAAAACCAATGGACCCTCTCGGCTTCTTAACCACCCTAGTTCTCTGTCCAGGAGTTGCAACAAGTTTTTGGTGTTTATAGGTTATGTGTTGGCGGCCGTGCGTAGCGCTGACCCTAGGGGTGGGCTATGATGCGGTAGATACACCATGGAAGGTGTACCGAGTGACCCGTTTGGTGTCTCGGGAACCCTGTACACATCGTTCGGGGCCGTATGTGGAAACCTCGGCTGGACTCCCTGCGGATGGAACCTGGATAGGCGATAAACCTGGACTAGAGACTTGAGTGTTTAAGTAGGCCGTGGCCGACACCCGTGTTGGGCTTCCGCTTGAAGGTTGCCGAGTACATGTCGTGTAAACGGCGGCAAGTGGTGAGAGCGTGTATGAAGAAGTACACCCCTGCAGGGTTAACATCATCTATTCGAATAGCCGCGTCCGCGGTAAAGGACTACTTGGTTGCTTATATAGTTCATAGACAAGTTAATGGTTACTACTAAAAGACTCAAGAAAAGTGTGAGTACCGCGGATGGCCCTCTCGTAGGATGACGAGGGAGGATCCATGGTGGAGTATTGTGTTGGTGATTAGTGGACTCGTGTGCGAAAACTATTTTACAAGTGGTGTCTCGTAGGATAGCTTAGCCAAGAGTCAAAGCTGGCTTGCTGCAATAACTCCACCACCTTCTTGAGAATGAGCATGTATAGTAGGATCTGTTGTAAGACTTGCTGAGTACCTTTGTACTCATGTTGCTTTAATTACTGTTTTCAGACGACAACACCGCCCCCTCCGACGGGTTTTACGTAGACCTCGACGTCGATGAGTGACTTGCCACCCAGGTGGTGGTTCTGGCCATGGAGGGCCCTATGTAGATAGAAAGGCTTCGTCAAGCCTTCTTCCTTTCTAGTGTCTGTACTCAGACTAGTTTGCTTCCGCATGTGCTTGTATTCTTGTATGACTTGAGTGTCAAATCATGTGACCCCTACCTGTATGAACATGTTATGTATGGCTCTCCGGAGAATTTAAAGAAAGTACGTTGAGTTGTGTGGGATCCCTACCTGTATAAATATTGTGTGTATGATTGAAATGCTTAGTATGTGTGGGATCCGACAGTCTAGTTGTTTATCCTTGGCAGCCTCCCTTATGGGGAAATGTAGCCTAGTGCTTCCATGAGCCATAGTAGTCCGCTACAGCCCGGTTCACCGGAGTCCTGCTAGCCCAGCACTACTGCTCAGGACACTTAAATAGCTGGCATGAGTTTCACTTTGTTCCTGCGTCTGTCCCTTTGGGGATATGTCACGCGGTGACATCCGGAGTCCTGCCTAGCCTGCTACAGCCCGGGTTCCCAGAGTCCTGTTAGCCCAGTGCTATAGCCCGGATTCACACGCTGCTGACTGACATGCTCGATGTGATTCATGTATGCCTGTCCCCATAGGTTTGTGCCGCTTTGGGTTCACGACTAGCCATGTCGGTCCGTGTTCTCTGTCATATGGATGCTAGCGACACTATCATATTCGTGAGCCAAAAGGAGCAAACGGTCCCAAGCCATGGTAAGGAGACACCCAAGGGAATACCGTGCGTGAGGCCTCAAAGTGATGTGAGGTGTTACCGGCAAGATCGATGTGACTTGGAATCGGGGTGCTGACAACAGCCATCACAGGAGTTGTAGCCAGAGCCACGCGATCAAGAGCCCGACAAGGTGTTGATGGCTTCATCTGATACTCAGGCCCATCGAGATCGGCGGCATGTCTTGGAAGACAGACGGAGGGAAGACATGTGTGTCACTTTAGGATGATGCCGTGGAACTCGCCGCCAGTCTGCTAGGCGCAATGGCCCCCATGTCGACAAACCCACGCCTAGTGAAGGCGCATACTTTCCTTTCAAGGTCGGGTGCCCTGCCTTCACTCGCGAGCTGCGGCAAGTCTGTTGGCCATCTGCCTGCGTTTTCAAGCCAAAGATACCAGAAACGTATGATGGAAGGTTGAACCCGGCAGAGTTCTTGAGCATCTACACCATCACTGTTCAAGCCGCCGGAGTAAGAGATGAGAAGGTGTTCGTCAATTACTTCTCTTTGGCCCTCAAGCCAAATGTGAGGTCATGGCTGATGCACCTTCCAAAGAATTTCATCTCGTCATGGGTTGACCTGTGCCATGAGTTTGTTGGCGCCTTCACAGGTGGTCATCAATAACCAGGCCGGCCAGAGATCTGCAGCTCCTCCCACAGAAGGAAAGGGATAGCTTGTAGATATACATACAGAGGTTTAGCTGGGTGCATAGGAACATTCCTGATATTCACCCGACAGCTGTGATTGTCGCGTTCCAGTCTAACGTGCGCAACTGTAGGATTCGTTCCAAGGTGAATGTCCAGTTGCCCAAGAATGTGAACAAGCTTTACACCTTGGCGTATAAGTGTGCCTCTACAGAGGAGGGGAGGAGCCTCCTCGAAGAAGAGGATGGCATCGAAGTCTACTTAGAGGATGACGACGATGCTGTCAACTAGAAGAAGAAGAACAAGAAATGCAACAAGAAGCGCAAAGAGAAGGTGTATGTTGGCTGTTGAAGGATCTAGCATTCCTAGTACCGACAAGAAGGCCAAGACCGAAGCCCCCGGCAAGGAACTTGCCACGTGCAATGGCTGCCAGGAAGCTGTGGCGATCGAGAAGGCTAGGAAAGCTGACGGACCCTATTGCAAGATCCATCGGACGAAGGGCAATGATCTCCAAGACTGTCATCAAGTTCAGCAACTCGCTAAGAAGCAGAAGGCTGAGTATGAGAAGCGCGACAAGGAAAGAGACCAAGATGGTGATGTTGGGAAGGGCCAAGGTGGCAAAGGACGCCACCCCAGCAAGGCCCCTCAATGTCAGGAAAACCCTACCAAAGGTTGTGAGAACAAGGAAAGTGATGACGAAGGTGATGGGGGTGGATGAAGAGGAAACCAATGAACAAGAGTTTCACAAAGCTACTGACGCCCTATGCATTGGCAGAGGTGCACCTTTGCACTCCTCTCACTGCTAGTTTAAACAGTGTGCATGTGAGGTCAATGTCGTGGAGCCAGCGGCAGGTTTCTGGAATCCACTCAAGTGGTCTCGCATGCCCATCATCTTTGACGAAGAGGATCACCCTAATCGCACCACTCCGGTGGGGTGCTTTCCATCGTTGTTATCGCCAACAATCCGCAACCTCATGGTCACAAAGATGTTGGTTGACGACGGGGCTGGGTTGAATCTGATCTCCCCCAAGGTAATCAACAAGTTGCAAATATCAGATGAAGAGCTCAAGGTTACTGGCACGTTCCAAGGGATCAATCCTGGCAGAAGTCGTCCAAAGGGGAACGTCACGCTGCCGGTGACATTTGAAGGAGAATTAAACTATCAGACTGAGAAGGTTGTTTTCGACATGGTCGAGCTTCCTCTGCCATGCAATGGGATACTTGGCCGACCTGCTCTAGCAAAGTTCATGGCTGCGTCTCACTATGCCTACAACACATTGAAGATGCCAGGCCAATAGGTGTTATTTCCATCCGACCAGACAAGAAGGATGCAATTATATGTGTGAAAAAATGTACCAGGATGCGGTCGCTACTGAGGCCGCAGAAGCCGCAGTCCCCACCAAGGAAAACAAGAAAGGAAGAAAAATTAGCAGGGATGCTGGTGAGGAGTTCGGCAAGCGCACCTCTCCTGACGGTACTATACATGTCGATGACTTTCCGGAGAGTTCCACTAGCAAGAGGTTCAAGGTTGCTGCACCTACTGTGAAGACGGTCCCGGCAGGGCAGGTTGGGGCTGATGATACGTTCACTATTAGCTCCACCCTTGACGAGAACTAGGAAAGCGCACTCGTTACCTTCCTGCGGGCGAATGTTTATGTGTTTGCTTGGCAACAATCAGACATCCCCGGCGTTCCCAGGGAGGTAATCGAGCATCACCTTGTTGTCCGCACTCATGCCCGACCCGTCAAGCAGAAGGTCAAGAAGCAAGCCCTGGAGCGGCAACAGTTCATTGCCAAAGAAATCAAGAAACTTGAAGCAGCTGGTTTGGTTAGAGGAGTATTGCATCCAACATGGTTGGTGAACCCAGTGGTAGTGCGCAAGGCGAATGGGAGGTGGAGGCTTTGCATAGATTTCATAGATCTGAATAAAGCATGCCCTAAGGATCCATTCCCCTTGCCGCGCATTGACCGGATTGTGGATTCCACCTCCCGGTGCGATATGCTTTCATTCTTGGGTGCATACTCCGGGTACCACCAGATATTCATGTCCAAGAAAGACGAAGACAAGACCGCTTTCATAACCCCATGTGGCACGTACTGCTTTGTATGGATGCCCTTTGGGTTAAAGAGTGCTGGATCCACCTTTGCAAGAGCAGTGCAAATTGGTTTCGAGTCTCAGTGGCACTGAAATATTGAAGCTTACATGGATGACATAGTGGTCAAGACCAAGGACAAATCAACACTCATTCAGGACTTGGAAAAAACCTTTGCAAACCTGCGCAAGATCAACTTGAAGCTCAACCCAGAGCAGTGTATGTTTGGCGTTCCTTCTGACAAGCTACTCGGCTTCTTTGTGTCTCAACAGGGGATAGAGGCCAAACCCGAGAAGATCAGGGTGATCACACAGATTCAAGCACCAAAAACAGCCAAGGACGTGAGGCGTTTGACTAGATGTGTTGCCACGCTGAGCAAGTTCATTTCGAAGTCCGCCGAGCGCGCCCTGCCGTTCTTCAAAATTTTGAAGAAGGCAGGGCCCATGAAGTGGATCCCAGAGGCAGAAGCAGTGCTGCAAGACTTTAAATCTTACCTTTCCTCTGTTCCCACCTTGGTCGCTCCTAAACCGCGAGAGTTGTTGTTGCTATATCTGGCGGCAACCAATCAAGTGGTTAGCGCAGCACAAGTGGGAGAGCGGGAAATGGAAGAAGGGGCAACTGCAGCTACTGTCCTCCCCAGGGAAGGAGGTGAACCAGCCACAGCAAGGTCGAGTGCAGATCGGTGGATAGAAGAGCAGGATAGTGAAGGCAATCCCGAAGCTAGGGCAAGGAAAAAAGTGGTGCAGCGACGAGTTTTCTTTATTAGCTCCCTATTGTAGGGGGCTAGATCGAGGTACTCTAGGGTTCAAAAATTGATCTTCGCCCTCATCATGGCCTCGAGGAAGCTGCGCCACTACTTCCAAGCCAACGAGATCACTGTTGTCACCCGTTTCCCTTTGCAACGCGTACTGAGGAACCCTGAGGCCACTGGCAGAATAGTTGAGTGGGCATTAGAATTGTACTTTGGGCTGAAGTATGAAAGTACCTCAACCATTTAGAGCAGAGCATTGGTAGAGTTCATTGCAGAATGGATGCCTACTCCGGATGAAGAGACGGCAGAAACACTCTTCCCCGGCAAGGAAGCGCCCCAAGAGTGGATCATGTACTTTGATGGTGCTTTCTCACTTCAAGGATGAGGAGCTGGCGTGCCCCTTGTTCGCACCCACTGGAGAGCACCTCAATTATGTCATCCAAATGCATTTTCCACGGGAGAAAGCTACCAACAACACCGCAGAATATGAGGGACTCCTGGTTGGGCTTAGGATTGTAGCAGAATTGGGAATTGAGAAGTTGATCATTCGTGGAGAATCATAACTTGTGATGAGACAAGTAAACAATGATTACCGAAGCCCATTGATGGAGGCATATGTGGAGCACGTGAGAAATATGGAGGAGCATTTTGATAGATTCAAACAGAGCACGTGTGACGTGCAGAAAATAGCACTGCTGATCATTTATCAAAATGCGATCCGCAAAAGCTTCCTATGGAACCAGGGATTATTGTTCTCCACCTAACTCAACCCTCAGTATCCCCAGCAACAATGGCTAGAAAGAGGAGGAAACTGGACTTTGGCAAGCCCCTCATGGGATAGCTTCCTGAAGCCCCCAGTAGAGAGGTTGGCCGGAACAACTCCACTTCACAGGGCGAGAAGTATCCTCCTGCCGAATTAGTAGTTCTTGCAGTTGAAATATGCACTACCGCGAATGAGGAGATGCATATGCCATTGATCCTTGTTGCCGAACCTCTGGCTCCTACTTGGGCACAACACATAGTCCATTTACTCCAAGCTAGAGGACTCCAGAAGAGCAAGAAGAAGCTGAGAGAGTAGCCCAAAGGGCCAGTATATATCAGTTCATTGAAACACGTTATACGGAAGGACGCCCAACGGTGTGAAATTGAAGTGCATTTGCCAAGAAGAAGGGAATGAACTATTGGCAGAGATACATAAAGGCATGTGCGACTCCCATATTGGATTAAGAGCCTTGGTTGGAAAAGCTTTCCGGCAAGGTTTCTACCGGCCCACAACCCTCCAAGATGCAATCGAGCTAGTCACCAGATGCGAAGCTTGCCAGTTCCATTCCAAGAACATCCATCAACCTGCTCAAGCTCTCCATATGATTCCTTTATCATGGCCATTTAGGTCTAGGGGCTCGACATCTTGGGCCCCTTCTCCCGTGCTATCGGGGGCTCTTAATTCTTGTACCTCACAATCGACAAGTTTCCAAGGTGGACGAAGTGGATCCCGTGAGGAAGGTTGTCTGATTTCGGGTTCCGGCAGACCCTTGAGGTTCGAACACTGGGGTGCGCGCGGAGATTTCACCTTCTACCTACTTGCACCCCTCCGCCTCGCTAAGATCTAAGCTATGGAAAGAACAGCACAAGAGACACAGGGTTTATACTGGTTCGGGCCACCGTTGTGGTGTAATACCCTACTCCAGTGTGTGGTGTGGTGGATTGCCTCTTGGGCTGATGATGATGAGCAATACAAGGAAGAACAGCCTCGCGAGGGTCTGTTCTTGGCTGGGGCGACGAACTGCTAGGAGGAGTTCAGTCACCCTTCTCTCTCTCTCTTCTCAATTGCGATCCGATCTCCTCTTTCTACCCTGTGGGTGGCTAGTCCTATTTATAGGCAAAGGCCCTGGGCCTCTTCCCAAATATTGAGCGAGAAGGGCGCCAACAATTGGCCATTTTGAAGGGGAACATCTGGTACACTTATCCTGACTAAAGTTGGTCCTCGCCTGCCAAAGGCTCTGGTGGTGACGCTGGCTTGGGCTCCATAATGACTTCCTCCCTACCGTTGGACTGGTCTTGGCTTCGTTGCACCGAAACAGGTGCCTTTGCTTGATGCTCTCGCCTGCGCTTGCTCCCTTTGCACCAAAGAGGAAAGAAGGACACTGCACGGCTGGCGCCCGCCTGGCACCCTTGGTTGTCATGGCTTGCGTCACGGGCACCTCATGAGATACCCCGCCTTGATCTCTCCGCCTCCTCGCGAGCCAGCCTAATGAGGCCGTGCCTGAGTAAGCTCCGTGCCGTCCGCCCTGCGAGGCTTGGCCCCTCGCGAGGGTCTTGGGTCTGTGTTGATGAAGATAGGCCATGCTGGGCCCCCCTTTGAGCCATGCCGCAGGCCGCAGGCAGGCAAGTTTGGGGACCCCCATTCCCAGAACGCCGACAGTAGCCCTGGGGCCCAAGGCATGCCCGGACTTGGCTGTGCAGGGAGGCGAAAGGGCAAGAGTGAAGCGCCGCAGGCCCTAATAGCCTACGGCCTTGGGCGCTGCGTGGCAGTTGATTGGACGTGAGCGCCTCAGCAACCGCGCGAGTTGATAAGGGAGCGGCATCTGCCTAGGCTTTGCTTTTTGCTTTCTCTGGTTGCTGCTCAGATCCCCTTTCTTGCGCCTCTCCTTCCTTCCTCCAAAATTTCTAGATCTACTCCGATCGCGTGACCGAGGAAGCCATGGCGCCTCGTCAGTCCCCGGCCGGAGCTTGGTACTCGTCTGCCCTGGACTCGCCGAACGTGTCGGAGGCGAGCCTCGCCCGGTTGCGCCGGATGGCGGCGGTGCAGGGCATCGACGGGGGGAAGGTGTTCAAGGCCGGCTCGGCCACCCCTGAGGGCCAAGGGAGCACCTTCTATCCGTTCTTTGTAAGCACCATTGCTGCTAGCCTGGTGCCTCCCTTCTCCGAGTTCTTCTTCTGTGTCCTCCGCCATTATAAGCTACAGGCTCTGCATCTCCACCCCAACTCCATCCTTCTCCTGGCAATCTTCGCCTATTACTGCGAGGCTCACGTAGGGGTGAAGCCCTCAGTGGCCTTGCTGCGCCACTACTTCTACCTCCGGACCTCTCGCGGTCCTGCTTCCGCGTGCGCGAGCTTCATCGCATACAGTGGCGCCATTGCCATTTCGAACCCCGGGAAAAGGATTGAGGGCATCAAGAGCAAGTGGGTCTTGGCAGATGCTGGGCGCATCCACCCTCGGCTGATCTTGCCCACGGAGCAACCCACGAGCTCCAGCGATTGGGTTCGAGCGGAGCTCGCGGACCCCCGCGCGAAGCTGGTGTTGGAGAAGATGGACGCGGATCTGAGGCCGGCCAACATGGCGGCGGCGAAGCTGACCGGCGCGTCGCTGCTGAGGGAATTCCTGGAACACCATCTGGCTCCGCATCGGCAGTACTCACTTCCGATGTGGAGGCCCCATCCGAGCCCCGCGGCCTTGGCCGGCGAAGATCTAGCTGCGGTCCTCCAATCTCTGGTCGGGGGCGATGTGGCGAGGTTGGAGGGTGCTCCTACGCCCTTGTTCCTCCGCGACGACTGGGAGCAGGTAGTGGAGTCCATGCCCGTCTTCAACGGGGACGGGCCCGTGCCCATGGAAACTCCTGGGGAATCGGTGGACGTGTCCTCTGACGACTCCAGCGAAGAGGAGGAAGGACGGGAGCGGGAAAAAGGGCCTAACTCCGAGGCTACTGACGGAGAGTCGAGGGCTCCCCTCCCCCAGCACAAGTCCCGCGTTCTCCGCCTCTCTCCGAGCGATGACGATGAGGATGATGACGAGCAGGATGGCGGGAGCTTGCCCCCGATCCCGAAGAAGGACAGGACCGGGCTGATCTCCCGCGGGTCTGTCTAGGCCCCGAGGCGGACCGCAGACGCGCCTTCTGCTTCCAAGCTTCCCGAGGTTTACCCTTCCAGCCGGCTTTTGGGCTTCAAATTTGGCCGGAGGCCGCTTGAGCTCACTGGCGACGACCCGTAAGCGCTTGATTCTTGTCTTTATTTCTTGTTCTGCTTCTGAGGCTTGACGTCCGCATCTCTTGGATAGGCTGGCGCCCGCAGCAAAGAAGCCGAAGGGAGCTCCTGAGGTTCCATTCGTGGCAGCGCCTCTACCCGCGAAGGAAGGTGACCGCGACGCACGGGCTTCTCCTGCCCGGTCGTCCTCACGAGGCCTGGCTGAGCCGGCTGGGGCGAGCTCAGCTCCCATGGCCCAAGTGACTCCCGAGGTGCCTTTGCCTGCTGCCGCCACTTCAGCCATCGGGGCGCAGCAAGTTCTGCCTCAGGATGCTGTGGTCGCGCTGCCGCTTTCTCCTCCTACTCCACCGACTGTTGTCTCTCTGACTCCTCATGCCGTCCTGGATCGTGCTGCTGCTGAGCTGGACCGGCTGCGGCAGGATCTTCTTGGCACCGACCCACGCTTGATGGCCGGGCGCTTGGAGCTGGCTTCAGGATGGATTCGCTCCGACGCTTCAATTCGGGCGGCGCTGGTCCAGGCCTCGACGGCTTGCGATGAGGAGAGGCAGGCCGTCCTTGAGGCGAAGGCTGCTCGTGACGAAGCCCTGGGGGAGGTGGTCGACGTTCGTGGTTGCTGCAAGCTGCAAGGCCTGCGGGACCAGCTCGCGAAGAGGCCCGCTTTCGCCAAGAGCAGGAAGAAGGCGTGAAGGCTCGCGAGGCGGCTGTCAAGGAGAGGGAGGTCAAGCTCAGGAGGCGCCGTGACTGCCTAGGTACGCTGGAGCAGGAGTTGGGGGCGAGGAAGGTCGAGCTAGACGATAAGGCCCAGGTTCTTGCTGAGGACCGCGTGGCCTTCGCGGAGATGGAGGCGAAGGCTCACTCCTCGCTGAGGATGCTTTACGATAGCGGCCTGGAGAGCCCGCTGGCTGGCGTCGAGGACGGCCCCGCCAAGCTGCTTCCCTTCCTGGTTCGCGCTCTTGAAGATGTCGCCCTTGGCCTTGGCCCCACGGCCGAGGCCGAGCCGCGTGTCCTGTCTTCTGCAGCGCTGACGCGGGTCCTCACCCACATCTACCTTCGTGATCCCGGCGTCGACCTCGACAGCCTGCTGGAGCCAGTAAGCGGCGAGCGTGCCGCTGCCGCTGCCGAGGCCGTGAAGGGTCACGCGGAGGCTCTGCTGGGGAAGTTCCGAGCCTTCAGCACCAAGCCGAAGCAAGGCGCTGCCGACCCCGCTGCTCCATGAGGCGAACCCACTCCATGCTGCTCCACCGCCGACAAGTGACTCCGTTGTGGCTCCCGTCTTGCCTTTAATTCCTGCACATGTATCATGCCTCGGGGAGGCGTTTAAACTTGCGTTTGGCATTGAGATAACAGTGTGGACGGTAATATTTGCTTTTAAATTCCTTGAAATTTACGCTTTTCCTTCCTACTTGCTTATGTTCTACGCCGGCAGAGCCCGGCCCCGCGCATACCTCAGCCGCCGTTAGCCCCGGCCGGAAACCAGGACGGGACCAAGGAGTGAGGGGCTACGTGACAAGTTAGGCTCCTGAGTCGCGATGCTCAGGAGTCCCCCTTGGCGCACGAACAGCAAGTAGGGAGGTGTGATGTGGGTGGATCTACCGTTCTACGTCTGTAGAGCCCGGCCGCGCGCATACCTCAACCGCCGTTAGCCTTTCGGAACTAAGGAGTGAGGGGCTACGTGACCAGTTAGGCTCCTGAGTCACGATGCTCAGGAGTCCCCCTTGACGCTCAAACGGCCTTCGTACCTTGGCTCCGCTCGGGGAGAGACGCGCGACGAACCAAGCCCGAGGGGGGGGGGCTGGCTGGGTGTCGTGCGTCTGGGCGTGACCCAGGCGCAGCCCCCGTGCCCAGCCCCCTCGCACGGCACTCCCGAGGGGAGGCATTCCGATGAGGCTAGACACTGAGCTCTAGGCTCCCTGAGGTTGATGCGGCCCGGGGGCCGCCCTCAGTTGTTTATCACCAGCGCGGAGCATAGCGCTTTCGTATGTGTACGGGCATAGCCGCTCCTCGGTAGTGTCGTCACCAGCGTGGAGCATGGTGCTTCCACTGGTACGTGGGAGGGGGCTCCCCTCCGAGAGGAGCCCCCGGGGCGTGTACAGCCCCGCCCTGACACGTGGCTGGCATGGTAGGGCCTGGCGAGGTGTATCTGGGCACCCGTGAGCCAGCGCGGGACTCACGGGGCCCTACCTCTAGGCGGGTTGCGCCTGGCACTGGGCCTTATCTTGTGATGTGTCCCTGCAAATTTGGTTAGATGCCGGCACTCTACGTCCTCGGGTCCCGACCCTCGAGCTGGTCTTAGCCGTCGCTGGTATGCCAGGTCGCGATGCCGTGGACAAGGCCAGAGGGTGAGGGCTGGAGAGCTAGCAAGAGCCCTGAGTCGCGATGCTCAGGTACCCCCCCCCATTAACGTGAAAATGGTCGGCATGGAGAAGAAGAGGTGCCGTGGACAGGCATCAAATAATCAAGCATGGTGGGTCGAACGCATAGCCGGAAATAAACTCAAAAGGGATACATGCCGCTGGGTCTGGCCCGAGCGACTTGGGGGATGATGCAGCCCGAGGGGCGCCCCCAACAAGGTAAGCTAACAACATGAAATAAAAGGGATACATGCCGCAGGGACGGACCCACGCGGCCTGGAAATGAGACTTGAAAGATGTCACCTGATGATGTTGAGGACGAAGGAGTGTTGGTGTAGCAGACTCGGTGGGCTGCGGAAGCCGATCCTCACGAGCCCCCAGGCCCAAGGGCCTCGGGAGGCTCCGGAGGCGCTGGTGGCTCCTCGCGGACCATCTCCATCTCCGCCAGGGCTGCGGAACGCCTGGCCTCTTGAGCCTCCATGATACCCCTCATGAGGCGCTGGTACGTGACAGCCGCGTTCGGCAAGCCGTAAGGCATGCGAACGTAGCTGTGGGGTGGACCTTCGCAGCGCCCCACTCGCGAGGGCCAGAGGCGCTCCAGAGAGGCGACTCGAATGAGCCCTGGTATGTCCATGCAGACGCACAACCCACCATCCTTGCCTGGATGGGGAGCCACAGCTGGTAGGCGGCGGCCGCCTTTCATGACTCTTGACTCCTGTAGCTCCTGAATGGCCTTGCTGACGAACTCCTGAGGGTATGGCTCTCCTTGTCTTACTCCTTCTTGAGGGAAACGTGCTTTGAAACACGCCTCCATGTGGTGCCCAAGCGCCTCCCTCGTGTTCTTAGCCAGGTCGGTGGCCCTCCAGGGGACAGCCCCCGAGCCCTGCCTGAGGAGGGCGCTAGGCGCGCTTTCCTATGCGATGGAAGGAGGTTCTCCCTGGGCAGGCGCGGGCCCTGAGGGGCCTGCCTCCTGAGGGGCCAGGCCGGACGATGTCTTCTTCTTCTTGGGGGCAGTCTCGGGAAGCCTCCTGCTTCCTCGATCCGGGTCTTCCAGTGATGCAGCCTGAAAGGCTCGTTCCAGGGAACACACCGCGTCCTTCTCTTCACAGGGCACCGTGATGACTCCGCCACTTCCTAGCAACTTGAGGACGTTGTAGCCATGGTGAGTTACGGTCATGAACTTGGCCAGCGCTGGTTACCCAAGGATGGCATTGTACGGCAGGCGAATGTGGGCGACGTCGAAGTCGATGAGCTCGATGCGGTAGTTGTCGCGTGCCCCAAAGGTGACAGGGAGGCGGACCTGCCCAATCGGGACCGTGGAGCCGTCGATGACTCTGGAGAAAGGCTTGGTTGGCTGAAGCTGGTTGTAGGGCACTTGGAGATTGTTGAATGTTTCCACGGACAGGATGTTGAGCCCTACCCCGCCATCGATGAGGGTCCTGGTGACCACCACGTTGCTGATGATTGGGGAACAAAGCATCGGGAGGACTCTGGCTGTGGCCGCACACTTGAGCTGATCTGCTGAGCTGAACGTGATGGCGCACGCCAACCACCTGAGAGGGCGCGTGGCTTCGAGCTTGGGGAGGACTGCATTCACTTCGTGGGCGAACTGCTAGAAGATGCGTTGAGAGGCTGGGGCTTGAGCCCCACCCAGGATGCAGGCGATCGCACGCGGCTCCTCGAAGCCCCCAGCCCCCTTGTCCTGATGGCGGTCCTCGTTTCTCCTTGGCTGCGGCGGCAGCGGAGGGAGGCCTGCGTTGCCTTGCGAGCGATCCTCGCGAGGCTGCTCCCTCCAGTCTCCCTCGCGAGGTGGGTCTTGCCAGCGATCCTCGCGAGGTCGATCGTGCCACCCTTGGCGCGGGCAGCGGTCTTCCCAACGTCCTGCGTTCCTTCATCCTCCTCGACCGTAGCCTCGGTCACCGCGGTCGGGGCGACGGCCGATCCTTCCTTCTCGCACGGCTCGGAGCTCTTGACATTCGTTGGTGTTGTGGGTGTGGAGGTCGTGGTACACACAGTATCGACTGCCCTTGGAAGATTCGGGATGATCTCTACCCCGCTTGGTGTCTGGTTATGCCGCGAGCACAGCAGCCCCCTTGCGCTTCACATCCTTGGCCTTGGGCTTCTTCTCTTCTGGGTCTACGGCAGGCAGCTCGAGGAGGGAGAGACGCCCTTCTTCATCCCTGGCGCACTTGGTTGCCAAGTTGAACAACTCCAAGGAAGTGCACAGGTCTTCACGCATCGCCAGCTCCTCCTTCATCTTGACATCGTGCACGCCGTCGGAGAAGGCTGAGATGATGGCCTCCTCGGTCACCTTGGGAATCTTGAGGCGTGCGTTGTTGAAGCGCTGGATGTACTTCTGCAGGGTCTCTCCGGGTTGTTGCTTGATGCGGCGCATGTCGCTCACGGCGGGTGGCCGGTCACGAGTACCTTGGAAGTTGGCGATGAAGCAGGTGCGCATCTCGTCCCAGGAGGAGATCATGCCTGGAGCCAGGTTCAGGAGCCAGGTGCGGGCCCCGTCCTTGAGCGCCATGGGAAACCAGTTCCCCATGACCTTCTCGTCTCCGTTGGCAGCTTTGATGCCCAACTCATAGAGCTAGAGGAACTCCGCAGGGTCGGCCGTGCCGTCGTAACGAGGAGGCAGGTCTGGCTTGAAATTGCCGGGCCACGCGACGCTGCGTAGCTCGGTGGTGAAGGCACGACAGCCTGCTGTGGCCACGGGAGGCCTTGGGTGACGGAGAGCTTGGTCTTGCATGTCCCCACGCACTGCAGCTGGGAGCAGCACGGGGTCTTGACGTGCAGGAGCAGGAGCATGGTCGCGGCGTGCTGGAGCAGGGAGCGCCCGGGCAGCTTCTTGCGGGCGAGGGACTTCTTGGCAGCTCTGCTCTTGCCGCGCTAGCACCTGACGGAGCGGGTTCCGCCCAGGGGCCACACGCCTTGGAGCCATGGCGCCTTCTTGAGGAGGAGGCGGCTGGGGCGCCCCCGGAGCTTCATCACCCGCGCGGGGCGGGGTGCGGTGCAGTGGAACGGACGACGCAGGAGAGCCCCCTGCGGCGCGGACGAGCTCAGCGACGCGGTCGAGCCATTCTTCGTAGACGTCGTCGACGGGACGGTAGCGCAGGAGCTTGTTTGCCGCGATGAGCGCAGATCGAGCCTCCATGGGTGCGCGGAGCGCGCGGGACGAAGAACCAGCTGGGGTGAGCGAGGGAGTAGCGGTGCGGCCATCTTGCCGCACGGGCGGATGCTAAGACGATGCTTGCTGCTCGTCCCCTGCCGGGCCGGTGGCGGCGTTGACGGCAGGTGATGGGGAACGGCGAGGACGCCCGCCGACAGGAGCGGTCTGGGCGACATGGGAGGCGAGAGCGGCCCGACGCTCGGCGCGGGCCCGACGAGCGTCAGACATGGACGCGATGGTCGGAGGAGAACGGGGTGGTGGAAGACGAATTCCGGCGCACCCCTACCTGGGTCGGATTTCGGGTTCCGGTAGACCCTTGAGGTTCGAACACTGGGGTGCGTGCGGAGATTTCGCCTTCTACCTACCTGCACCCCTCCGCCTCGCTAAGATCTAAGCTATGGAAAGAATAGCACAAGAGACACAGGGTTTATACTGGTTCGGGCCACTGTTGTGGTGTAATACCCTACTCCAGTGTGTGGTGTGGTGGATTGCCTCTTGGGCTGATGATGATGAGCAATACAAGGAAGAACAGCCTCGCGAGGGTCTGTTCTTGGCTGGGGCGACGAACTGCTAGGAGGAGTTCAGTCACCCTTCTCTCTCTCTTCTCGATTGCGATCCGATCTCCTCTTTCTACCCTGTGGGTGGCTAGTCCTATTTATAGGCAAAGGCCCTGGGCCTCTTCCCAAATATTGAGCGGGAAGGGCGCCAACAATTGGCCATTTTGAAGGGGAACATCTGGTACACTTATCCTGACTAAAGTTGGTCGTCACCTACCAAAGGCTCTGGTGGTGACTCTGGCTTGGGCTCCACAATGACTTCCTCCCTGCTGTTGGACTGGTCTTGGCCTCGTTGCACCGAAACGGGTGCCTTTGCTTGATGCTCTCGCCTGCGCTTGCTCCCTTTGCACCAAAGAGGAAAGAAGGACACTACGCGGGCTGGTGCCCGCCTGGCACCCTTGGTCATCATGGCTTGCGTCACGGGCACCTCATGAGGTACCCTGCCTTGATCTCTCCGCCTCCTCGCGAGCCAACCTGATGAGGCCATGCCTGAGGAAGCTCCGTGTCGTCCGCCCCGCGAGGCTTGGCCCCTCGCGAGGGTCTTGGGTCTGTGTTGATGAAGACGGGCCGTGCTGGGGCCCCCTTTGAGCCACGCCGCAGGCCGCAGGCAGGCAAGTCTGGGGACCCCCGTTCCCAGAACGCCGACAAAGGTGACCGCACAATCAGCTATCAAGTTCTTGAAAGGATTGGAGTGCCATTTTGGAGTACCAGCCAGAGTTGTCACTAACAACGGCACCCAATTCACAAGCCGCACCTTCATGCAATATGTTCAAGCCCTCAAAAGCAAGGTTTCATTCGCTTCTGTTGCCCATCCCAGAAGCAATGGACAAGATGAGAGGCAAACGCTGAAGTGCTGCGGGCACTCAAGACAAGAACGTTTGATAGGATGCAAAATGTGGCAGGCGCTCGATCGATGAGCTGCCGGTGGTTCTTTGGTCCCTTCGCATGACAACAAATGGAGCTACAGGCTGGATTCCCTTCTCCCTAGACTATGGGGCAGAAGTAGTGATCCCCACAGAGCTCATATACGGGTCACATCGAGTATTTGCCTACGATGAAGTAGAGCAAGAGTAGCACGGGCATGACGATGCCGTGCTCCTTGAGGAGAACCATCTCCGGGCTGCTACGCATGTTGCATGCTACCAGCAAGCCGTGCATAGCTATCACAGCCACAGGGTTCATGCCCGGAGCCTTGAGGAAGGCGACCTTGTTCTTAGGCGTGTTCAGTCCGCCCTGGGTGCAAACAAGTTGATGCCAAAGTGGGAACGCCCTTTCCAGGTAGTAAGAGTAACCAGACCAGGCACTGTCCGTTTGGAGGCCAGAGATGGCATTCAATTGCAAAACTCATGGAACATTGAGCATCTTAGTAAATTCTACTTGTAAGATGCGGCTGTCAGGCCCTACCTGGCAGCCACCCTTTTGTAAAAGCCTTGTCAATGCTCAAGTAACCCTTTTTACAAAGCCAGGCACAGACCCTGAGCACAAACAATAAAACGAAGCGCTAGGGGGCCCCTAAAAGTTGCATGGATGCATAGCATAACATGAACTTGCCATGAGCATGTCGATGATATCATATGTTGCTATTGTTACCCTCTGCAATAACTACATGACTCTTGCTGCGGACTCGATCCTGAAAAGAAGAAAAGGCAACAAGCCTACATATCGACCCCTGACAAGCCAAACATATAAGTTCTCTTTTTTCTCCATATGTATTTCTATAAGGAGCAAGCTTGCGCATAGAAAAACCTCGTCACCTTTGAAGTATTTGTGCTCCAATCCTTTGACCCGAATGTTGCTTCTGTCAAGATGGCTGTAGTGGCTCTTGATGGAGAAGGTTCGACGGGACGTTGGTTCCCTTCCATAGTTTGAGCCCGGTAGGACAAGCCTCGCGGAAACGAACTGAAGGCACCAGCAAGATAACTTGTCGAGGAGACTTGTTTATTTAAAGATACAGAGGCAGTCCCCTCTGCATGTATGTAATACATGCACAAGTACCCGACAAGACCATCTTTTTTTATTAATATTCAAATAAGCGAGTACAAGCCTCACAGAAGACAAACATGGATAAAATAGATTACATATTTGAAACTAAAGTTTGGCAAGTGCCTACATGTTTTAGACTAAAAAAAGATAAGTGCCCCGTAATCCCTTTCTTGTCCCTCTCCTCCTAGGAACTAGAGTGGGAGACGAAGGGGGCAAAAGGGGTGCCTGGGCAGAAGACCCGCCTGGCCCCGTCAGGGCCTGCCGGAAGCAGCCTGACAAGATCGGGAGTGGCGAGACTGCGAAGGAGGAGGGCGGACAAAACAGCTGGGCGGTGCCTTGCTCACCACCGCCAGGACAAGCGGGACACACCAGCATGGACACAGGCAGTACGAGATGAACGCGTCAGTGCCATCATAATCCGACCTAATGGCTTGCCCCTCGCCTTCGTCATCTTCGCCCATTTCTTTGTCGTAACTATCTCTTCGTTAGGACAGCGGGCCCGTGGCCCACCAACTCCCTCGAAGGAGCGGCTGACGGTGGCGGCGATACCTGAGGCGCGTGGGGAGCATCACTGCCCACCTTGGCGTGCAGGAGGGCGCAACCATCTTCAGCGTCATCCCCGGCCTCGCCAGGGAGGGTAGTGCTGGGATTAACGAAGATCCCAGGCGCAATCTCATAGGCGGGCACTAGAAGCCCTGACGATTTCATCATAGGGTTGACAAGCTCCAAGAGCTCATGGTGGAAGCGACACTTCCTCCCCGGGTTGCGAGATTGCGAGGGAAGAATGAGAGCTCCAACGTTGTGGAGAGGCACGACACCTTCCGCACCAGGGTTAGTGTGGCGTTCACAGACCCACTGACGTGAACCTCTGCTTCCCCTACCACGGCCGCCATGCCACTCACGGTCCCAGACCAGACTCACGCCCCAAGTAACGACACCGGCTTTCAAGATCGCCACACCAGGGTTGAGGTCTGGGGACTGGCCCCGGTTTCTCCCCCTCGACATGGACAGGAAGAAAGCGAGGAAGAAGAAGAGGGAGGTGCATGAATGAGTGCCTCCGCTCCCCCTCGTGCCCCCTTTTCATAGGAGAACTAGGCATGGGACCGAGGGAGAGGGACTCATTCTCCACCTACTGCCAAGAGCTCCTTCGGATTCGGCCCGAGCCACGGATGGCGAACAAACCTATCGACCACCCCCTTGCGCCAATCCAGAATATTGGGGTTTCTGTCATAACGCTCCTTCCCGCACCATAATCCTTCGTTACCTACTACGCGAGATGCATGCAGCATACGTGGCGCAGGATAAGGGCGTGGTGGGATGAGTGAATTGGCGGTTACTCCTCTATGGGATAAAGTCATTCACGGGCCATTACAAAGATGTGACGCCCCGAGTCCGACGCGCTAGGTGTCCTCCAGCTTTTCGCCGTCGTTGCCATGTCTTTTGCTTGCATGTTGCAGTTGTCCATGTCATCTTGTGCATTGCATCATCATGTTTTTCAAAACATGCATCCGTCCCTGTCTCGCAGTTCCCTCCGTTGTCTGTTCTGAGACCAGACACACTCGCACGCGCATGTGGCACGTCCAAAATATTATTTTATAAGTGGCATAAAAATGTGCTCGGAATGGGGTGAAACTTGACGAGCTATCTTATTATAGTGTAGGTAGACCGCCTGTCAAATTTTGTCGCATTCGGAGTTCGGTTGACAGCCGAACCATCATCCGTAGCGGCACCTTTGCTGGTCTATTCGTCGGACGTTTTTAGTATCCTAAAACTCGCACCGGGCCGCATTTCATCTCTCTCTTCTCAGTCCAAGCCCCTCCACACAGGCCACCTAGTCCTGCTTAACCACCCTCTCGATCGGATCCATCAGATCGCGATCGGAGGCTCCAAAAACGGCCTCAACCCCCCTAAACCTAATCCCTGCCTATATAAGCAACCCCACATGCCATTTTGGGCATCCCCTAGCCTCCACCTACCTCCTAGCCATAGCCAATCGAACTCCCTCCTCAAAATCCGCACGCCACCAGCCTCCACCCAACTTCTCCTCATTTTCCGCGCCGGCCTATCCCGCCCCCGCCACTTGGTGCCGCCCTTCGGGCCAGCCGCCGCCGAAGACGCCGCTCCAGCCACCCACAGCGCGCAATGTGCCCGGCGCATCTTCCCTCCGCCGTGCACCCGCCAGGGCCCGGGGCAGCCCGCTCACCGCACCCACTTCCGCATCGCCCGTCCCCGTGACCCAGCCCCACCGCCGCCTCGCGCGCTCGGCTCCAACCGCCGCCTCGACCTTGCGACGTCACCGGCGTCCTCCTCGTCGCCGGACCGGGAGGGTGGACGAGAACCACCACACCTTCCATCCAAATGCACGCCCCATCCCGGATCTGCTTGTCCCGCACCTCCCCGTCCACTTTTCCCGAAGGTTGAATTTGCACCAAGTACCAGGATTTCAGCATCATGTGTGCATCTTCATCATGTCATATCTTTGTGCATATTGCTCCGTTTTGCGTGTATGATATGTCAAATTGTTCGTCTCAGAGTGCTCTACATGCTAGTGTCTTTCGCATGCATGTTACTATCCATCTTGCCGCCTCAATCATTGTTGCAAGAGTGCTATATGATGTTACCTGCTGAAGATTGTCATAACTTGTTCATTTGTCCTTTTCGTAGCATTTTGTGTGTTTGTCTTTTGTGCACCATGTCTACATCTTTTAGGAGCATCTTCATGACATCTTTATAGTGGTGCCATCCATGTATTTTTATGTGTCTTGTGGTTACTAGCACAAGCTTGTGAAGTTTGCTACTTGATGTTGCTGATTTCTGAGGTTTAGTGATTTTGCCAAGTCTGTAACTGTTACTTTGTGATGCCATGTTAATTTGAAGCAACCATCTATTTCGTGCATAATCTGGAGATGCCTAGTTGACATGTTTTGATGTCCATGTTATTCTCTATCATTCCATGCATTTTTATGCCTCATACCTGTCATGTAGCATTTGTTTTCATTGCCATGAACATGCCTAAAAGATGTCCCAGTTTTGTGTTAACTTCATGATGCCATGTTGTGAGCTTGTTATTTATTCATCAATGCCTCTTTTGGTGATGCTCCAATTACGTGATTTGAATTATGCTATGAGTACTTTGTCTGCATGCCAAGTTTGTTAATTTTGGACTTCATATGACCTCTGTTCCAAGCTTGCAAACATGCTATACTTATGTTGTTGTTTTGCACTTGCTAAAACTGTTACAACATTCAAACTTGTCTTGTTGGTTCCCACTAATCCATGATCCATATGGTTATGATGCCTTGATGTTAGTTGCTCCTTTATATGTGTACTTTGATGCCATGCCCTTGGTTGATGTACTTCGATGCAATGATGCCTTGATATAATTTGTTGTAGCTTTTCTCTTTATTGATCTCAAGTTGCCATCATGCTAAATCTGTCAATCTGTTAACAACATGTTCCTTTTTGCAAGCATCATAGTAATTGCTCCATGCTTCATATGAACTTGTGCTCGTGGACTAAGTTGAAGTATATCATCTCTTCTACATGCGCATGTATTTTACATAAGTATTAAAGTTTCTATGCTTGTTGTTATGTGCCTCCAAAGTCAGAATCTTATTGTTATGTGCCTCCAAAGTCTCAGAATCAGCTTATATCATGTTGCATCTTGTCTTGTTGATTGCCATTGATCTAGGGCTCATATGGAGATGCTCAGTAATCATGTTTTGCAATGTTTAACCTGTACTTTAATGACGTGCTTTTGTTTGCCAAGATCTTGCAGTATATCATCATTGTTTCATGCCTCTAACATGTGAACATGTTATTTCTGCTCACATGTGTGCCCTATTTTTCACCAAGTCATAATCTGTGTTATCAAGTTGCTTTTTGCATTGATCATATTGGATTAATATTGATGCCTATGAACCTGAACCTTCATGATATTTGAAGCATATTGTATGTACCTGAAGTGCATATCAAGTTTATGCCCATATGTTTCGTATAGCATGTTGTTCCCTTGATTGCAAAGTGCTTAGTTGTTGTTTTGGGCAGATTGTGTTTGAAACTTGTGTTGATTCGTGGCTCCGTTTGGAGTATGCTCTATATGAAACTTGCTTGGTTTTGCATGTAGTTTCATGTTACCTTGTTGCATCCATGTTTTGAGGGTGTTTTCTTGATGTTTGTATGCATTTTACATCAATGCCATGTTTAACTTGTTTTGCTCATATCATCTAGGCCGTAGCTCCGAATTAAATGAACTTTATATGTAACTTGACTAGAAAACTGAGTAGATCATCTTGGTGCACTTTAACTTGATGCTTAACAACTTTAACATAATGTTTTGTTCAGATCTGGACCAATTTCTAAATTTGCATATGAGGACTTACGGGAATTGTTGTGTGTAGTTTCTAGCCTCATTTCAACTTTCCTTGATGTGTTGTTCTTGTATGCATCATCTCTTGCCATGAGTAGCATCATGTAGCCTTTTCATGCATCATAATTGGTTGATCATCATGGCATGTTTATGTGTTGTGTGTTTACCATGTTGTTTGCTTCTTTCTGGTTGTGCTCCTTCTCGATAGTTCCTATTTCGTTGCGATTGTGAGGATTCATTCGACTACATGGGATCGTCTTCTTCAAGGACTCTTCTTCTTCATAGCAGGATTTCAGGCAAGATGAACTGTCACCTTGGATCTCACTACTGTTTTTGCTATGCTAGTTGTCTCGATGCTATCGCTATGTCGCGCTACCTACCACTTGTTTATCAAGCCTCCCAAATTCTCATGGTAGCCTCTAATCTTTTTACCCTTCCTAGCAAACTGTTGTTTGGCTATGTTACCGCTTTTCTCAGCCCCTCTTATAGCGTTGCTAGTTGCAGGTGCAATTGCAGGTTCTTCCATGCTGGGACATGGATTCCATGGGATATCACAATACTTGTTATTTAATTAATGCATCTATATACATGGTAAATGGTGGAAGGCTCGGCCTTATGCCTGGTGTTTTGTTCCACTCTTGCCACCCTAGTTTCTGTCATACGGGTGTATGTTCCTTGAGTTTTGCATCCCTAACACGGTGAGGGGTATGGGGCCCTCTTGATAGTTCACTTTGAATAAAACTCTTCCAGCAAGGCCCAACATTGGTTTTAACATTTGCCATAATAATACATGAACTAAATAACTAATCGGCATAGGGCGTCATGAACCCGAGATTTTTCTATATAGCAGGGGGGCAGTGCTGATGGTGTTGGTCCCAAACGGGTTGCCTGCGGGGCCACCTCGGGGAAACTAGAGGGATGGTTTTACTCGTAGCTTGTCCCATCTGGTGTACCCTAAGAACGAGATCGCGCAACTCCTATCAGGCTAGGTCGGTGCATTGGGAGGTCTTGCTGGACTTGTTTTACCATTGTCGAAATGTCCTGTTCACCGGGACTCCGAGTATGATCGGAGGGTCCCGTGATAGAGGATTGTATCCACGGATCGTTAGCTTCTCATGGGCTAGTTTGGGACACCCTCGCAGGGTTTAAACTTTCGAGAGTCGTGCCTGCGGTTATGTGGCAGATGGGAATTTGTTAATATCCAGTTGTAGAGGACTTGAAGTAAACTCAATTAAAATACACCAACCGCGTGTGTAACCGTGACTGTCTCTTTTTAGGGAAGTTTGACAGGAGAACAAGGTTGGGTTATGTTTGAACATAAGTAGGTTAGGATCACTTATTAATCACTACTAGTTTGTGACCATTTGCGTAGTTTCTCATCTTACTCTTGTACACGTATGTTAGCCACCATACTTTTACTTAGTCACTGCTACAACCTCACCACTTACCCATTACTTACCCATTAAGCTTTGCTAGTCTTGATACCCATGGTAATGGGATTGCTGAGTCCTCGTGGCTCACAGATTACTACAACTACAGTTGCAGGTACAGGTAATGCGATGATCATGATGCGAGAGTGATGTTTGCTTGTTTTGGAGTTCTTCTTCTTCGTCGTTCTTGGGTTAGGTTCCTGGTCGGTAGCCTGGGCTAGCAAGGTGGATGTCATTAGAGCTTTTGTTTGTGTTTCATCTGTAGTGGGATGTTGTACTCTTGTATGATGTTTGATCTATTCTTGCAACATTTGTAAGCTTTGTATGTATCCCCATCTATTATGTAATGGTTTGATGCAATGATATCCACCTTGCAAAAGCGTGTCAATATGCAGTTCTATCCTTGGTGGGACCTTTGAGCCTCTTTAGGATAGAGTCGCATATTGGGCCTGACAAAAAGATGACCCCACCGCGTTGGCATCACAAGACGCCCAGGAAAACCGGAAACTGAGTCAAGCATAGGTTAATGAAGAAGCAAGGAAAATATCAAGAAATAAGCTACCACAAGCCCCCGTACCTGTGTACATCATGGGGCCTACACAACGATGCTCGAAAACACATTCGGGCCAGGCCCGGGGGCTCCTGTTGGTGCAACAAACCTTGGCGTGTGTCGCCCAGACTGTACACAGGAACAGAGTTAAGATTGCAGCGACAAGACAAGACTAAGCCAGAGAGAGGTAGCTCTTTGAGAAATCAAAGGGGGTCGAGAAGACCAAGACAAGCCGAACCATCACGATATGACTGAGGAAAAACCTCCCTTGCCCGGTAGCCGAGCCTGGTCAGGTCTAGGCCACCCCAAAGATAAGTCCCAAGACACCCCTGGCAAGGGTTGTCGGGGCCGCTGGCAGTCCACTTTCCCGCCAAGACTCCAAGATACCACCGCTCCACCACATCGCAACACAAGTCATCCATCGATGCGGTGTCAAGCCCCCAGATAGCTAAGTTGCTATTTTTTGGCATGTGGCAGCCATTTGGAAGGGAAATTATCTCCATATGACACCTGTCCAAAGGCGTGTCAAGCAGGCAGGCGAAGAGATGACTGAAACGGCGCGACAAGGCTTGTTGGGCTACGTCTACGATGTGACACTAAGCGGTGCATTTAACGGACCTTGAAAATCATCTTTACATCGGATGGTTCGGTGTTTTGATGATCCCTACCTCATTGACCACAACTTCTGTATTTATTATCGCCTTCATCGCTGCCCCTCCAGTAGATATTGATGGTATTCGTGAGCATGTTTCTGGTTTTTTACTTTATGGAAACAATATTATCTCTGGTGCTATTATCCCTACTTCTGTGGCGATCAAATTGCACTTTTACCCAATTTGGGAAGCTGCATCTGTTGATGAGTGGTCATACAATGGTGGTCCTTATGAGCTAATTGTTCTACACTTCTTACTTGGTGTCCTGTCTTCAAAGTTAGGTATGATAGCACTGTTCGCCATCTAATCACTTAATAATGACTGTTTTGCCATTGTGCTAACCCCTTTACCTATAAAAGGAGTGTCCTGGAAACCTTAGAGACGATTCGGACCTTTATACACTCATACGCGCATACCTGCTCTCCCCAAGGCCACCCTGCCTTGCTTGAGCGTTGGACGTTCTCCATGGTCTCTCCATCGATCCATCAAAAGCAGGAGTACCGTTTTACGCTTCGCAGTGGCCTGAACCTGGGTAAAAACACGTCCTGCGTCACCACTGTCATGCTGCTCGACGGCCTCCGTTCTTTGTGCGATGTTCCCTTCCCACTTGCCAAACCACAAGGAGTCGATGGCCCATAGGTGATTGTGCTCTGCCACAACACTTAGAGAGAGAGGTGTCGATAAAAATAAAATACAAACATAGAAGCATCATGCATATTATTATAACAGCAACAAACTTTATTCATAAAACCTTATCACATAACTTTTATCATATAACTTCTCATTAACAAGTAACAATTCATCACAACATCGAAATAAATGGGTAAACTCTATCGAATACCAACAAACTATGTTCTTAGTCAACTTTCCAACTAGTATTCATCATATTTTTAGGAAGGGTCTCGTATCGGAGCCTTTTGGCAAGTCCACATACTCAACCATTATATAGTCTTCTATGATAGCTAACACTCACCGCATACCCATGAGAAAAATGTTTCAACCGGACACATAGAAAGACATGGGCTTATAGTTTTCGCCTCCCAACGTATTCACCTCAAGGGTGATGTCCACAATAATAACTCTTGCTTACCCATATCCAACTGGATATATGTGCCTAGATCTTTCCTCACCACATGATGCTTGCAAAAAGAGAAAATAAAAAGGAATAGGGAAGAATAAGTTGACTCTTGCATAAAAGTAAATACATAAACGTAAATGTAACACCCCAAAAAAAATTTAACCATGTTTTGTTTATTAAAATTTTGCCAAGAAATTAAATTTTCATTTTTGTGGATTTACCTTTTGATTTCAGAACCACTCTTTTCCTTGATATTGTGGAGTTTTCACCCCAAGTGAAAACTTTTCAAAAGTATTGTTGGACTTGTTTACCCTCTCAAGAAAAACATTTCTTTTATCAGTGGATTTATCTGTATTTTCCCTGAGCCTTATTTCTTTAAAAATGATTTTTGCATAAGTTTTGGAGCCTCTTTTGCACTACAACCCTTTGGTAAAATTAGTTATAAGTTTCACCAAAATTTGGAGATGTCATGGGATGCTCCCACATCACTTTTATGCAAAAGTATCTTTTAGTCGTTTGGAGATTTTGAGCTCTACCTCAAGTTTTCAAATCTGGATCAGTTTGTGGTTTGCACTGCAACCTATTTAAATATTTCTTTAAAAATTCCACCAAAATTAGGGGATGTTAGTAGTAATGTATAATTCAACTTTGTGCAAAGACCCATTGATGTTCTTTGAGAAAGTTGAGCAAAACATCCTCTTTTGCTCTCTGGCCCAGTTGGGTGTTTTCTACTGCAACCCTAATTATTTTTGCTCTAGTGACCATGAACTTTTTCCTGCTTGTAGTGCACCCTACCAAACCCTTAAGTCCAGGAGATTGGACCCATTGGAAGATTTTTGGTCCATGAAATAATATCCTTTTCTTTCTGTCTAGAATTGGTTTTCTCAAAAATTTACACTGACAAGTTTCTGGTCTTGACCAACTAACCTTTCCACCATCACCTACACCTAAAGAGACACTAATCTGGAGATTTTGGCCACCCCAAGAGTTGCCTAGATGCCCTTGGCATTCTGTCAAGCACCTTGAGTGCATGGACAGTTTTGGCATGATCTTATTTTAGCACTGTGATCTTGCCCCTCTGGACAAACTAGCATGTCCACTAAGCTCCTAGATGACTCTAACCTATACCTGTTAATCCCCAGCCCCACCCAAGCCTCCTGGCATGCCTTGGCATTATGTCGAGCACCTAGCGTGCGTGCTCTGGGCGCGGCCGGAGCGCGCGTTTTGCACATGCGTGCGCCAGAGTCGCCGCGTCCCACAGCCGCCTCCCTCGCACCCGTTCTGGTCCCTTCCCGTTCCCAGCCAACATGCCCCGACTCCTCCCTCGCCGCAGAGCCACCCTGGCCCCTCCTGGCGCCCCACAGCACCACCACCGCAAGCCGCCACCGCCGCTCCGCCAGCTCTGCCATGGACGGTGCCGCCAAAGCCACTCCAGCCCGCCAGCTGCCCTCTGGAACAGCTCGAGCTCACCCACGAGCCCGTCCGCTAGCACCCGTCGCCGCCACGTCGACCTGCAAGCTACAGCGAGGCGGTCCGCCGATCTTATCTCCGGTCGTCGCGGAACTGACCTAGTCGCTCTATAAGAGGAGACCCCGAGCTCGACCAAGCACTCAGGCAACCTCGTACCATCCCCTAGTGCCCCCACACCCAGTAATCGATGGCAGGAAGCCGTCTTCCTCGTCTCCGGCCAGTTCGGCCGCCGCCACACTCCGGCTCCGTTCGTCGCGTGCAGGCCCTCTCCCGTCCATCCAACGCCACCACCCGACCCCCTAGATCATGCGGAGCCACCCAAACCCTCAGCCTCGACCGGGAGCCACGGTAGCCCAAACCCCCAATTACACTGGAAGCCACCTCCACCATAGAGCTCGCCGCTGGCGACTCCCTTCATTCCCGCCAGCCTGTCGACCACCAAGAGGACCGTCCTGGACTGGCGGATCCATCCCCGCCCTCAGAACCCCGCGGGGAGCCGCCGTTCGTCAACGGCGATCGCCGGAGCCCCGCCTCGGCTCGGCCAGAGGAGAAAGAAGAACGCGGGCGACTGGTGAAACCTGACCAGTGGGCCCAAGGGACCCACTGTCAGTGACCCCGAGCCAGCCCACGCTGGTTTAAGTGGAGACGTAAAACCCAAAGTACGCCTTCTCTTCCCGAAAAACGTATTCTCAATCGAACCATTTTCTTTTTCTATGTTTATTAAAAACAGATTTTTGACTAAACTTTGACTGGCTATAACTTTTTAAATATAAGTCCAATTGAGTTGATTCTTTTTCTGTTGTTTCTCAAATTTGGTCTAGTTTATTTTCATATTTATTTGAAAAAATTTCAAACAACTGTTTGTACTGTTTTGCAACTATGTGTTAATTTGAATTTTTCTTAAAATAGGATTATGGAAAGAGAAGAAAACTTTCAAAAGTTTTGGAATGCACGCTGCCTCTCCCCAACTTGAAGGCAAGCGTTCTGAACCCTGGCATAATATTGTTGTGTGTTGTTTGATACGATTACAACACCATCTTGACACGAAGTATTCGTTATTTTATGTGACGATATGATCATACTCATGAGTGCGCAAATGAAGATTTCTTGCTATGCTTGTGATAGTAATCACCATCATATGCCTTTCATGCCCACCGGAAGGATCCCGGGAAAGCCTCTGTCTTGGGTAGACACGAGCTTGTCCCTAGTACTTCGTCGAGACGGGTGTGTCCGGTAAGGCATGGTGGGGTATGATGAGTGGTGGTTCTGTCTGATTGGTGTGAGATATATTTTCTTATGCTTATCATGCAGGAAATGCTTTAACCTCCTGAGTCGACCATAGATCGAGTCTTGTTCCAGTAACCCCCATACTTGTCTCGTACTACCACTTGTCCCTGCCATAGGCAGGGTACGGTTCAGTCAGTTGTCAACCCCTTCCTAGCACACACCGTACAGAGAGGCCATGGCAAAAGATACCGGCTGCATCCGGTAGGCATGCCACCTGGCCCGGGGGCATGGTTGTTTTCGGTTAGAGCCGAAGGGGGTAGCTCCCCTAGTTTGCGCGCGTTATAAATTTTGCGATCCCATGCTATTCGAGGTTGTAGCCTCCCCACTTAGAGTCTTGATTAACAGGTGTCGTGGGTGATTCCAAGAACCGGTAAGCTTGGCTGGTGTGTGCAGTCTGGTGTGTTTCAAATTAAAAGACCATAGACGGAATTAGTCCCAATGGAATAAAGGAATCCGTTTCTCGTGGGTAAAGAGTACACCCTCTGTAGAGATTATATCTATTCGAATAGCCGTGTCCATGGTTAAGGACTACAGTCTGGGATGGGTCAAGTGTCGGTCTTAGTGTCGGTCTTCAGAGGAAAAGATTGCTAAACCAGAACATGGATCATGTCTTGTGACTCATGACGATTATGATTACTATTATTATGTACTAACCATGTACATTGTTTGAATTATTGAGTATCCCTGGGACGGTTCTACCTCCTGGATATTCACTTTGATTATTCTCATATAAGCCCTTTATGTGGTGTCGCGGAGACGCCTGACTGTGGCATGCTTGTCATTCAGATTACTTTATAAGCCCTTTATGTGGTGTCGCAGAGATGCCCGACTGTGGCATGCTTGTTATTCATTTACTTTATAAAGCCCTTTATGTGGTGTCGCAGAGACGCCGACTGTGGCATGCTTGTTATTTATTTACTCTATAAGCCCTTTATGTGGTGTCGCACAGACGCCCGACTGTGGCACGTTTGCTACTTATTACTTTTATAAGCCCTTTATGTGACGTCGCTTAGACGCCCAACTGAGGCATGCTTTATATTATTATTCCTTCGAGGCGTCGCTTCAGACACACTATCGGTGCATTCTGTTTCTACTCCCTTACGGCATATTCATGTTGTATATGAATAACCTGCTTGCGTGCATCTTGGATGTTTATTTTGTGACTGACATGAGATCATAGAATATTTCAGAGCATGATTATCAAATATTTTTATTATACATGTGTTCATAATGTTTGCGAGTACATTCAAAAGTACTCACTCGCTTGTCCCTGGCTATTGTCTTGGCCAGATTTCTTGCGTGGAGAGAAGCGTCGCGATGACAACCCCAGAACCTATGCAATGGTGATAGCAGCCTCGTGAAGATAGGAGTTATCCAGGTCAGCTGTTCCTGTGGGAAATGGAGTCCCATAGATGCTGATGATCCACAAACCGCTTCCGCCATCAACCACTAGAAACCATTTGTTGTACTCATAGGCCAGAATGGTCTTGTCCTACATATTTTGTATTTTGCTTGGAATTTCTACATCAAGTTGGTGCCTCATCAGCTAACAGCAGTCCTGGGGCTGGTGAGCACAAGGGCCATTTTCCGGGAAATCAATATCCCAAAAACCCGGTCCTGACAGTAAAAGATAGGCCCTTCGCAGAGGGAACCAAAGGTTGGCATATGCTTTTTGTTTGTATGCTCAATCTCTTAGTGCCATATCACGTCACGTTATATTGCCCCTTGTGATATCAACCTTTATTATATAGTCTGTCTCTTTTATTATTTTCCCATCACAAGTTTGTACAACGCTCAAGTTTATCTTACACTAAATGATCAAAGACATCTAGAAGCAATTTTTATTGCCTTATTGCACCAATGACAACTTGCTTGAAGGATATTACTTAATCCATTGGTAGGCATGGTGGACTCTAAAAATAAGATTTTGGGTTTAAGGTTTTTTGGATGCACAAGTAGTATCTCTACTTAGTGCTGAATTTTTGGCTAGCAAAGATAAGCGGGAAGCACTGCATGTTAAAGGATGTATGACAATATGACTTCTATGTGAGTATAAGGAAACATAAATCATTACGTTGTCTTCCTTGTCCAACGTCAATAATTTTGGCATATAATATTTTGATGGGGGCTCACAATCATAAAATATGTCCAAGATAGTGTATTTGCATGTGAATATTTTCTTCCCTTATTAATTCTTTCATGAATTGCATCATTGACCAATGCTATGTTTGTAAATCTCCAATAAATTTTACCACTTATACTTTTCCTTATGTGATGTCACTACTTACCATAATATTAGTCCATGATATTTTTCATTTATTTTCCTTTATTTTTATTGGAACATAAGAGTAAAGAAAGAAAAACACAAACTACTCTTTATTATATATCTCGCACGCGATTACAAAGATAGATAGATCACTAAGCAAACGCTCGAAGAAAGATCGAACTAAATTTTTATTCAACTAATTCAAAAGATAACAAAATATTGAACTAAGATAAATAAAGGCAAAGATAATGGTGGTGATACGATACCGTGGCACCTCCCCCAAGCTTGGCACAAGCCAAGGGGAGTGCCCATACCATGAACTCAAGTATCCTTTGGTGGTGAAGAAGGTGGTGGTGGTGGTGATGAGGTAGTAGAGAGCTTATCCTCTGGTTTCCATGGTAGTGGCTCACCATCATAAGAGGAAGAACGAGTCTCGCGAGCCTTGCAACTGGCAGCCGAACTCATACCTTTAAACCTAGCCTAATATTCAAAGACTTGGCTTTGGAGATCATAGATTTGGCTTTGCAGAAAGTTCATTTTCTCGGTGAGGGTGAAGATGACGTCCTGCAAGGACCAGACATCCACCTTGAGATCACGGGTGAAATCCGTAATCATGAGGTGATTGGCATCAAGTACGTGCTCCACCATCCCCTTGCACTTGAAGACCTCTTGCTCCATGGCTTTGAGCCTGGTTTCCATGGTTCCCTTCCCTTTGGGTCCCTGAGCATCCCGGATGTGGAGCACCCCCTCACGCATCTCGATGGCTTGAGGGTGCTTAAACATCTCCGACAAGTAGGGGTTGATTACCCTCTCGAAGAAGTTGTCCTTGGAGGAGGTTAGAGTGGCCATGGAGATCTAGATCTGTTAGAAAACGGCAAGAAAGAAGAATAGAAGATTTCTCCGTGATAAAGTGGCAATACATCCAGGGGTATATAAAGATTTTTTATCTGGGGGGAGAAGCAAACAGGAGAAAAATGGAGTCTAGAAGGTACCCGAGGTGGGCACAACCAACCTGGGCGTGCCTGGCCAGGCGCGCCCTCATATCTTGTTCCCACCAGGGTTGCCTTCCTGGTTATTTCTTATTTTCCTAATTTTTGTAATATTCCAAAACTGACAAAAAATATTTTTGCGGATTTTTCGGAGTCCGTTTACTTACCGTTTCACATACCCCCTCTTTTTTCATGATTCTAGAGTGTTCCGATGGGCTTCTTTTATGTGTTCCTCCGGTGTCAAGGTTTGAATAATATTGCTTTCAACATTAATAGGCGTACCTAAGATATAATGTTTGATTCTTTGCCCATTGACAACCTTCGGATTAGTACCTTCAGCATTATTTATTTTGATAGCTCCAGAGCAATAAACCACTTCGATAATATATGGTCCTTCCCACTTGGAGAGAAGTTTTCCTGCAAAGAATCTGAAACAAGAGTTGTACAAAAGAACATATTCACCCACTTTGAATTCCTACTTTCGGATTCTTTTGTCATGCCATCTTTTAACTTTTTCTTTGAATAGTTTGGCATTTTCATAAGTTTGGGTTCTCCATTCATATAGCGAGCTAATATCAAATAACCTCTATTCACCGGCAAGTTTGAAATCATAGTTGAGTTCTTTGATTGCCCAATATGCTTTATGTTCTACCTCAAGAGGAAAACGACAAGACTTTCCATAAACCATTTTATAAGGAGACATACCCATATGATTTTTATAAGCTGTTACGTAGACCCAAAGTGCATCATCCAATTTCTTAGACCAATTCTTTCCGGACCTATTGATAGTTTTTTGTAATATTAGTTTTATTTCTCTATTGCTAAGCTCAATTTGACCACTAGATTGAGGATGATAGGGTGAAGCAATTCTATGCTGGACATCATATTTAGCAAGCATTTATGGAAAGCACCATGAATGAAGTGTGAAGCACCATTAGTCATTATATACCTAGGGACTCCAAACCTTGGGAAAATAACTTATTTAAGCATTTTAATGGAATTGTTATGATCATCACTACTAGTTGGAATAACTTCTACCCACTTAGTAACATAATCAACAACAACCAAAATATGTGTATACCCATTAGAGGAAGGAAAAGGTCCCATATACTGAAAACCCCAAACATCAAATGGTTCAACAACAAGTGAATTATTCATAGGCATTTCCTAAAGCTTACCGATGTTACCAATTCTTTGACATTCATCACAAGATAAAACAAACTTATGGGCACCCTTCAACAGAGTAGGCTAGAAAAACTAGATTGTAATACATTGTGAGCAGTTCTATCTCCCGCATGATGTCATCCATAAGCTTTGGAATGAAATTTCCGTAGGATTTTCTCTGTTCATGATCAGGTGCACAACATCTAATAATACCATCTACTCCTTTATAAAGATGTGGGTCATCCCAAAAATAGTGTCTTCAATCATAGAAGAATTTTCCTTTTGTTGCTAGGTCAAACTAGGTGGTATGTATTTAGCAACAATGTAATTAGCATAGTCAGCATACCAAGGAGTGTTATGAGAAATATTTATTGCAGCTATTTCTTCATAAGGAAAACTATCGTCAATAGGTAGTGGGTCATCAAGAATATTTTCTAACCTAGAGAAGTTGTCAGCTACGGGGTTTTCAGCTCCCTTTCTATTAGTAATATGTAAATCAAATTCTTGTAGCAAGCGAACCCACCTAATGAGTCTAGGTTGAGCATATTGATTTTCCATAAGATATTTTATAGCAGAATGATCATTGTGAACAATTACTTTGGAATCAACAATATAAGCTCTGAATTTATCACAAGCAAACACGACTACTAAAAATTCTTTTTCCGTAGTAGCATAATTTCTTTCGGCACTATCTAGAGTTTTACTAGCATATTGGATAGCATTCAATTTCTTATCAACTCTTTGTCCTAGAACATCACCAACAACATAATCACTTGCAGCACACATAATTTCAAAAGGTAAGTTCCAATCAGGTGGTTGAACAATAGGTGCAGAAGTTAATGTTTTCTTGAGTGTTTCAAAGTCTTCTACAGAATCATCATAAAAAACAAATGGAACATCCATTTGTAAAAGATTTGTAAGAGGCCTAGAAATTTTAGAGAAGTCTTTAATAATCCTCCTATAGAAACCAACATGATCGAAAAAACTATGAAAACCTTAATATCTCTAGGACATGGCATTTTCTCAATTGCCTCAACTTTATATTTATGCACCTCAATACCTTGTTCAGAAATTTTATATCCCAAGACAATACCTTCATTAACCGTAAAGTGGCACTTCTCCCAATTCAAGACAATATTAGTTTGCTCACATCTCTACAAAAATCGATCAAGGTTGCTAAAGCAATCATCGAAACAACTTCCGTAAATGGAAAAACCATCTATGAAAACCTCAACAATCTTTTCACAAAAATCAGAGAATATAGCAGTCATACATTTTTGGAAGTTAGCATATGCATTGCATAAACCAAAGGGCATACGTATGTAAGCATAAATTCCAAAAGGACAATTAAATGTGTTTTCTCTTGATGAGGTTGTGAAACAGGTATTTGAGAAAAAACAAAATATCCATCAAGAAAACAAAAGTGTGTGTTCTTAGATAGTCTTTCTAGCATTTGGTCAATAAAAGGCAAAGGGTAATGATCTTCTCTAGTTGTTTTATTTAATTTTCTAGAATCAATTACGATTCTATAGCAGTAACAATTCTCTATGGACTAAGTTCATTTTTATCATTAGGAACAATAGTAATACATCCCTTCAGGGACAAAGTGAACGGGACTTACCCATCTATTAGCAGCTATGGGATAGATTATACTTGCTTCTAGAAGTTTTAGTATTTTAGTTCTTACCACTTCCATCATCTTAGGATTCAAACGTCATTGGTGATCAACAATGGGTTTAGCATCAGGTTCAATATTAATATTGTGATGACAGAGAGTGGGACTAATGCCCTTAAGATCATCAAGAGTATATCCAATAGCATCTTAGTGCTTGTTGAGAAATTTCAATAATCTTTCCTCTTCATGCTCTGATAGGTTAGCACTAATAATAACAGGATATATCTTTTTCTGATCAAGATAAGGATATTTCAGAGTGTCAGACAATTTTTTTAATTCAAACACAGGATCACCTTTAGGTGGAGGAGGACCTCCTAGAGTTTCAATAGGTAGATTGTGTTTAAGTAGAGGTCGTTGTTCAAAGAAGATTTTATCTATTTCATTTCTCTCATGCATATGCATATCATTTTCATGGTTAAGCAAATACTGTTCTAGTGGATCAATAGGAGGCACGACAATAGAAGCAAGACCAATTATTTCATCCTTAGTAGGTAATTCTTTCTTATGAGGTTGTCAATTAAACTTGGAGAAATGAAATTCATGAGACTCATCACTAAAGCTAACATTGATAGTTTGTTTATGACAACCTATAGTAGCTTTGACAGTGTTCAAGAAAGGTCTACCAAAGATAATGGGACAATAGTCATCTTGTGTAGAACCAAGAACAAGAAAATTAGTAGGATATTTTATTTTCCCACACAAGACTTCAACATCTCCAACAATCCCAAGTGGTGTGATAGTGTCTCTATTAGCAAGTTTAATAGTAACAACTATGTCTTATATATCAGCGGGTGCTATATCGTTCATAATTCCTTGGTATAGGGTAAAAGGGATAGCACTCACACTAGGACCTAAATCACATAAACCATGATAACAATGATCTCCTATTTTGACTGAGACAACAACATGCCAACTATAGGTTTGTGTTTATCTTTTTCATATGGTTTGGCTATTCTAGCAGCTTCATCACAGGAATAAATAACATGCCCATCCATATTTCCTACCAGTGGATCTTTAACCATAGCAACACTAGGTTCTACTTTGATTTGTTCAGCAGGTTTGGGTGCTCTAATATTAATTTTGCGAACCACAGTTGAAACCTTAGCATGTTCCTTTATCCTAATGGGGAAGGTGGTTTTTCAATATAAGCAGTAGGCACAACTGGATCAACATTGTAAATAATAGTTTCATCTTTAACTACAACTGGTTTTTTAATTTCTTCTTTAATAGGGGGGCGATATTTAAACCACTTCTCTTTAGGAAGATCAACATGAGTAGCAAATGATTCACAAAAAGAGGCTACTATCTCAAAGTCAAGTTTGTATTTAGTGCTAAACTTTTGAAATGCATCGGTATTCATAAATGATTTAACACAATCAGACTCAAGCTTAATACCCGGCTCTTTACCTTTGTCGAGTTCCCAATCTTTAGAGTTGCGTTTAATTCTTTATAAAAGATCCCACCTGAATTCAATAGTTTTCTTCATAAAAGAACCCCTATAAGAAGTGTCGAGCATGGATTGACCATCATGAGAAAGCCGAGCATAAAAGTTCTGCATGATAATTTCTCTCGAGAGCTCATGATTGGGGTGTGAATATAACATTGACTTAAGCCTCCGCAAGCTAGAGCGACAGTTTCTCCTTCACAAGGCCAAAAATTATATATGTAATTCCGATCACGTTGAACTAGATGCATACGATATTTTTTTGATGAAATTCCAATTTCAATCCATTCCAATTCCAAGATCCAATATCATCGCATAGCATATACAATGTCAATGCTCTTCCCTTCAAAGATAAAGGGAAAATATTCTTCTTAGTTGGATCTCCGGATAAACCTGCAATCTTAAATAATCCACAAATTTCATCTACATATATCAAGTGCATATCAGGATGTTCAGTTCCATCTCCTGCATAAGGATTAGCTAGCAGTTGTTCTATCATACCCGAAGGAATTTGATGACCAACATTTTCAGTAGGTGTAGCAGGTTGAGGGGCAACTAATTGTGGTTCTGGTCTTGGTGAAGATACCTCGATGTGGTACCCTGGTTCAGAGAAACTGGAAGGCCCCGTATTCCAGTCCAAAGATCGAGGAGAAGTCTTCTTGAATATGGAACTGCTTAGCATAGAACAACTCATCTCTTTATTACAATATATATGGGTACAAGGGGATTACATCGGCACGGCGACACTACACCTACCACGGTTGCTCCATGCAAGCAGCAGAACAACACGATGCAGCGGAATAACTCATGTCAGCGGAACAACGTCGGTGGTGGTGAACTCCACTCCACAGGGACTCTGGCTGGAACGCTTATCCTAGCTCGCAAACAAGGAATCCATGGCAAAGAAACAATCAAATCTGGCATGACCTGCAAATTGGCATGACACGCCAAGTCAGTACATTGAATGTACTTGCAAGCTCACAACAACCAAAGCAATCAAGACAAGCAATAGCAAGGCAATTATAGATTATTAAGCAATGATGAACACGATACTATCAGAACAACATGGCATGTACAACATGATACTGATAGAACAATACGAGCATGGCATAAATATATGAACAAGATGAGACTAGCATGCAACATGATGAAACTATCATGCGCCAACTTACTCTGCTCGGGTTACATCGTAACCATCACATGCATCACTTACCATCATGGACATCACACGATCATCTCACGATCCAATCAAGCTTGGTATTACCAATACTGTAGTAGTCATTTATGACCACAAGGAGCTTGATCTTTACCCTTGACTCTCGCATAACATCACAAATATCCAACAAGTCGGTATTCACGATACCACAGTGATCCTCTCACGATCTCGTAAATATCAACCGACTTCTTTCATCAGCGAACCTGTGTTGTTATTTAGCAAATTATTATTATTACTGTTGACCCATAGTGTGACCGACACAAATTGGGCCCATATCCGCGGGCGCGGCTATCGATAGATTTAACACACACACACACACACACACACACACTGCAAAGGTTAGCACATTGTACCCACACCACGGAACCCATGGCCTCGCACTCCCATTCGGGAGGACCAATGGCGTTTCGACAAAACCATCCTACTGCCATGACACTCTCCCAACCACTCCGACCAACTCCCCTTTGGGCTAAGTCCTGGGTGGCCCCGTGCCTACCAAAGGCACCAACGGCCACCATCGTGGCAAAACGGTCCCATACTGGGACAAGGATCCTTACAAAACAACGGGCACGCAAGGCTTATGTCATCCTACCTGGCCAACGCAGCGCCCGCGCATAACCTTCCCTCGCGGGAGGCACCGACGAGAGGCATGAAAATAGACCCAGTTAGGACCATTAAAGATAAATGCCATTTAGGACAGAATAGGAAATGAATTATTTGAGGATGACGGGAAACATGGCCAATGAAATATTTTGCCATGTTTGAGAAAGATATGACCCAAACAATTTATGAGAATTATTTGGGAATTTTAGGAGTGGTGGAAATATAGGTTGCTTCACAACCTAGGGCAAATTGAGTTATTCCTTTAATAGAACATGAATATTCCCAATAAAAGAATATTGGGATTTGGGCTAGGATGAAAATGACAGGGTCTAGGGAAGGGTTAGGGTATGAAAAGCCGCTCTGGAAGCGAAGAAGAGTTCATCTTCTTTAGTTTCCAGACCACAAAGGCAAGGAAAAATAAAACCTCAGACAAAAACCTCAGAAAATAAAACGAAAAAGAAAGGGCCAAAAATCAGGCTGTTACAAAACTTACCCCCTTAAAGAAATCTTGTCCTCGAGATTTGGTTGCTCAGGGAACAAGTATGAATATACTGACTTAAGGAAACCGTTTGCAACTTGGGTATCCTTTTTCCTTTGTTGATTGTTCCCATTAAATTATCCATCTGACTTGCCTGACTGGTTCTGGGGTGGTTTGCTTCACTGGATCCATATTCTGACAGACCTTACCTGGCTTGTTCATGCTTATACTGGCTCCAATTATTTTCATATCCGCTGACTTAGCTCAGATTCCATGACTGAATTATGTGTCTGTCTCAAAAATCTGAGAGTGATTTCCGATGGGTGCGTCATACAGCACTGACAACCTTTCATGGAGTTGTGGCCACATTTTCCTGGCGAACACCCAAGCTCTGACTCCTTGCATTGAGTTTCTTCACTGAATGCAGGTCCTTTGGGTTTCAAATTCTGAGTTTAGGCATAAGCGTTTCCTGACAGATTCTGACCCATCGCGGAAGTTTCTGAATCATCTTAACTGGCTCCACCTTCTGGAGTATCAGATCCGTTCCAAATATTTGACTGTCACTTGCCGGCGCCAGCATGAAGGGGTACGATGATAATATCCGCGGACTCGACTGACTGTGGTTCTGGCAGAATAATTTGGCTCACGAACTATCCTTTGATAATCCTCATAAGTGAGGGCACATGCCTCAAGACTGTTACTCGACATCCTGATTATTCATTCTGTCGGCATATCCATGGGGATAGTAGGTCGTGCGATGCTTTACCACAGTTGCTGGAGTCACACTATTGATTTGACCTTTGGTCTGACTTTGCAGATTCGGATATTTGATACTGAAAAATCTTAGGTGAATATCCATCATGATCCATACTGACTCAGACTGTCCGGGTATCTACACCATGTGGGTCTTGCAACCATTTTCATACCTGCATCACCGATCTTGCTACTCCATTACTGTTTTTCTTGTCTAGATCCTTGGCTGAAAGAGCTCGGTCAAATTGCTTCTTCATGTGACCATGGATTCTGGCACGTGCAATATTCTGACATGCGTACTCTTATCCTCATTTCCTGACATGGTAGCATGATTCAAATTGCCGGTTCATCACCTCTCAAGTTCTGACTATAGAAAAATGATCATACGAACCCTTGCATGAAATCGGCAAATAAATCAGTAGCCACCAGAATGGTCTTTACAACTCAGTTCTGGGACATTACTGAGATAACTCAACCACGGCTTAGGACGGCTGAAAAGCAGCTCAGAGCATGAGACCGTGTCAATAAGAAGAAAGTTGCAGCTCCCTAAAATAGCCAAAAGCAGCTATAGGGCTACTATCACAAAAAGAAACACAGCAGTTGTATGAGACGGCCGGAAAGCAGCTCGGACTCATGATAGTCGTTGAAGAGAGAAATAAAAATCGGCATCCACCCCGGATAGCTAAAAATGGCTCAGATCACAAGCGTGGTGCCGTTACTGTAGAAAGAAGACAAGGGCTCATTAGGATCATCTTCCAGGTTCGCAGGTACTTGTACTGAGCTCATTCCTTTGTCACATTGTGGTGTATAGCTGGCTTCCTTCTTTCAACAATCCTCATGTGCGTGTCAAATCTGCTTTCGAGTGACTTGCAAGACCTTGGTGGTATGCTGACCAATTATATGTGAAAATTTGATTCCTGAGGCAGACTTGCATTCTAATTGAACTGTTGCAAATCAGATTCTTGAGATGTACTGCCATATACTGTCAATCTTGCACATAGCTTATCTTCTTGATCATTTCTGCTATGATGTGTGCACAGTGAGGCAAACCTGATTATCCGTATCACGATCAGATATCCCCAGATCTCAATGCAGCCGGTTGAGAATTCCATACTGATGAAAACTTGATACTGACAGTCCATCCAGGATTTCGTTTGCATTCTGACAAGATATTCCAATTTCTCTGCAGTCTACTGATAATTCCATTCTGTTTAACTAAGTTTCCAAATTTTTGGACTCCTTGCTGACTCTTCAGGTTCTGTGTCGGTTGACGAGCAACTTTAATAAGGGGAAAATTTGTAACACCGAAGGCCCAAAGAAAGAAACAAAAGAAATCACTAAAACAAAAGCACACAAGGATACTAATAATATAAAGCAATCACCACATATTACTACTACTCACACAATAATATGCATGCAAACCTAAGCACACAATAGTCGTTGAAGCTCTGGTACTATGGTCTACTATGCTGTGGCAGTGTGCACAAAAGTGAGTTTGTGTGTGGAAAGAGTTGGCGTAACCAAGGCTACACCAAGCGCTGGCTGAATACCGGCTGGATCTGGATGGATATGGAGGCGAGGACGGACTTGGCGATCATGCAGCGAGACACGGAGGTCACAACTACCTCATCATCAAGCGTACGAAGGGAATCGTACCAGTCCAAAGAATGAAATGACAAGGCAAGATAACAGTGGAAGACTGAGTTTAATGGCATTGCCCTTTTCTGATAACAAAGATCAGCAAGCGTTGTCAAAGGAACGAGATGGAGGGCCTGGATGATGATGTGGTCGCATCATACCGAAGAGCATGTTATGCAAAGTAGGAGGGTGCAGGTAGTGGATCGAAACAAATGCCATCTACACTCTCAAGATTAACTATTAGTGACAAGATAATAATCTATATGCATGCTATGCAACAAACAAATGCAGCAATCAAGTGCAACAAACCAACGGGTCTCTATACTAGCGCATTTTAACATTTGCGTGGGCTAGGGCATCCTACAGCCAGACCTGCTCTAATACCAAGCCTATGGCACCCCGGCTCAGAGAAACCGGAACGCCCCGTATTCCAGCCCAGAGATCAAGGAGAAGTCTTCTGGAATACAGCACTGCTTAGCATAGAACAACTAAGCTCTTTATTACAATCTATATGCGTACAAGGGGAATACATCAGCACGACGACACTATGCCTTCCACGGTTGCTCCATGCAAGCAGCGGAATAACTCCCGTCAATGGAACAATGTTGGCGGTGGTGAACTCCACTCCGCAGGGACTCTGGCTGGAACTCTTATCCTAACTCGCAAACAAGGAATCCACGGCAAACAAGCAATCAAATCTGGTCTGACATGTAAACTGTGATGACACGCCAGGTCAGTACATTGAATGTACTTGCAAGCTCACAACAACCAAAGCAATCAAGACAAGCAATATCAAGGCAATTATAGATTATTAAGCAATGACGAACACGATACTATCAGAACATCATGGCATGCACAACATGATGCAGCTAGAACAATACTAGCATGGCATAAACATATGAACCTGATGAGACTAGCATGCAACATGATGAAACTATCATGCACCAACTTACTCTGCTCGGGTTACATCGTAACCATCACATGCATCACCTACCATCACGGACATCATACGATCATCTCAGGATCCAATCAAGCTTGGTATTTACAATACCGTAGTAATCATTTATGACCACAAGGAGCTTGATCTTTACCCTTGACTCTCGCATAACATCACAAATATCCAACAATTTGGTATTCACGATACCACAGTGATCATCTCACGATCACGTAAATATCAACCGACTTCTTTCATCAGCGAACTAGGGTTGTTATTTAGCAAATTATTATTATTACTATTGACCCATAGTGTGACCGACACAAACTGGGACCATATCCATGGGTGCGGCTATCGATAGATTTAACACACACACACACACACTCTCTGCAGAGGTTAGCACACTGTACCCACACCACGGAACCCATGGCCTCACACTCCCATTCGGGTGTACCAACGACGTTCTCACAAAACCGTCCTACTGCCATGACACTCTCTCGGCCACTCCGACCAACTCCCCTTTGGGCTAAGTCCTGGGTGGCCCCGTGCCTACCAAAGGCACCAATGTCCACCGTCGTGGCAAAACGGTCGCAAACGGGGACAAGGATCCTTACAAAACAACGGGCACCCAAGGCTTATGCCGTCCTACCTGGACAAGGTAGAGCCCGCGCAAAACCTTCCCTCGCAGGAGGCACCGGTGAGAGGCATGACAATAGACCCAGTTAGGAACCCCCACCCCCATGAGGTAAGCATGGTTGCACTGGTCAGCTCTATATGGTGGCACCATGACTCAGCCAACAGTTGTTCAAGTTCAATTTAATCCGGTTAAACTTGAATGCAATATGCTGAGCCATGATAAAAATAACCTGATGCAACTACAATGCATGAACATGATATTAACATAAACATGTGGGTGCATCCCAATCAATGAGCATAACAACAACATTTAACCATTTATCCAGATGAGCATGGCATACTGACAAGTATGGATATCACAACTAGAACACTACCCATAGCATAACATGACCAGTAGCATCAACAATAAAGACCATGCAATAACATAACAATTAAACTACCATACAAGTATTTCATCAACTAGATGCAAAGGAACATACATAACAACGGTACTTAGAACAGATGATAGTCATGCACCGAAGACCATCAGCAACATGTACCACTACCAAACGTTGCCAATATTAAAGTAATACTAGCATGAAGATCATAATAACATAGTGCATGAAAACATAACATGACGGTAAACACTGATCCATTAGGATAACCAAAATACCGACAACAGCAGCAAAGCAAACAAACAATTATTAAAGATTCAAGTGTAAAACCAATGCGTATGCATGGCTATCATGCAAATGGTGGGTGTGGCTTGCCTGGGGATGAAGAAGGCTCCGGGGAGAAGTGCGGAATGACCACGGAAAAATTCGCCGGAAAAGATTCGCTCTCGAAGGGGGCTGAGTAGGGGCAAGGGAAAAATGGTCATTTCCAGTATGTCAAAACATAGTGAAAATGATACCAAAAGTTCGGGCTCGACGAGACGAAGAAGTAGGCGTTGGATTCAACTCAATCAGAGTTACGGTTGCGGAGATATGAGGGGTAGAAGATTAGGGACTTTTCAATAAAAACATCATCACAAACAAGTCCCTAAGTGGATAAATGCAAAAGCGGTTTTGACAAAATATGCTTTCCAGACAGGAAAGCGTATTCCTCACCTAAGCCGCAAGGAAATACGTCTTCGGAAAGGGAAAATGCATTCGCGCGAATGCGCTTCCACTTATCCACGTCGGCGTGGGTGGTATCGGGCCTTGTGTGTCTTACAGGTGGGTCCCACTCCTCTCTCTCTCCTCCCGCTCCACTTCTTCTTCCTCGCGTGCGCCCACAGAGCAGAGGCGAGGCCCAGCGCCGACGACCGTCCCAGCGGCTCGGGTCACTCCCGAAGGAGCTCTGCACACCGGCGAGCGTGGAACGAGGCGCAGCATCCATCCCGACCGACCACGCATGCCGACAAAGACCAAAGCAGCGGCAACTTGAGGTGACCGCGGATGAGGTTGCTGGCTGGACTTGCAGCCGCGCCCAAAGGCACTCAGGGGATGAAGCGAAGATGTGGGGAGGCGTGCAGGGTCTCGGGGAGTCTTCTGGTGGCGACAAAAAGGAGGGGGGCTCGGTTCAGAAGAATTTAGTGTAGAGGGAGCGGCGGCCGTGACGAGCAATGGTCGGGAGGAGAGCTGCTCGAGCTCAGAGAAGAGGCTGGGCAGGTTCCTGGGACTGAGGCGAGCTTGTTGGTGCAGAAGAGAGCGCTTGGGAGGGCATTAAATAGGAGGGCCGAGGTGGTTCGATCTGAGTGACGCCACTCACGTCCGGCCGAGCTTCTGGCGCAGTGCAGGGCTCACGGGAGGGCACTGGAAGGAGAGGATGGGGAAGCGGACGAGTGGCAAAGGTTCACGGAGATGAGGGGCGCTCAAGGACACGAGGAGGAAGGCGCCGCGTCGCGAACAAAGCCGGTCGACTACAGCGCTCCAGTGGGTGCTCACTGTTTGACGACGGGGACGGCTCACCAGGGAAGAAGACAGATGGGGAAATGGCTCCACGAGGACGGTGACAACGTAGGGAATAAGCTAGACATGCCTGTGCTCACTCGAACGACGAGCAGGAGAGGGGCCTGAAGCAAAACAACGGTCTGGACGCGGCCATAGCATGCCAAAATGGTGGTCACCACCAGTACTGGCACGAAGAGGACAAGGGAGGCTGTGAGGAGTTGTCAAGTGACTAGTCCCTGCATAATAGAGGTCGAGGGAGTCGATGGATCGACAAAAGTAGCCAAGGAGAGTAGTGTGGCATCGCTGAAACTTTGTTGTATCAGTTTTGGATGAGCACTGGTGATCAACAGGGAGCTGATTGAGTCAGATGGAGTTGTCCGGGGTGTTTAGGATAGGAAGGACTATGATCCTGTGAATTTTGGATGGAAATGGACCAATATTTAATGCACTTGCTTAACAACTGCTAAATCTGGTCTAGAAACTTGATCAGGAAGGTGCAATCACATAGAGTGTCAAGTTGAGCTGAAATTGGGCAAGGCAGAGTTATTTGGTCATATGAAGATGCTGCAAAAGGTTTCATACCATTTGGATAAACCAAGGTGGTACTTGCTTCACAAGCATTTCCACTGACTAGAAACTTGCAAAAATTCTAGAGGGAAAATGGCTAGATGAAATATGCCCAAATTGGGTGGAGACGAGTTATGTGGGTAGGATAAGGCCTAGGAATATTTTGAGTCATAATGGAGCAAGATAAAATATACTTGCTTCATTAACTGAAAATTTGGACAGAATCAAAGATTCTAAGTTGTGCTCACAGGGACGCATAGCATGAGCTCAAATCTTGTGGAGAGCTTTTAATTGATGATATGAAAGAACATGCAAAAATTCAACTCAATTGGATTAACCTAGCTAGTACTTCCTTCACAACCAATCCCCTTAGACGGGAACTTTGAATAATTACTCGGGAATGTTTACTAGGAAAATTAACTTGAAATTTGTCATGAGGTAATTATTTGGACATGAAAAGATGTCCAAGAAGTTTGGAGTCAATTGGGAAAAGATAAATGGCACTTGCTTCACAATCTGCCATTAGGACAGAATAGGAAATGAATTATTTGAGGATGATGGGAAACATGGCCAATGTAATATTTTGCCATATTTGAGAAATATATGACCCAAACAATTTATGAGAATTATTTGGGAATTTTAGGAGTGATGGAAATATAGGCTGCTTCACAACCTAGGGCAAATTGAGTTATTCCTTTAATAGAATAGGAATATTCCCAATAAAAGAATATTGGGATTTGGGCTAGGACGAAAATGACAGGGTCTAGGGAAGGATTAGGGTATGACAACCACTCTTTAAGCAAAGAAGAGTTCATCTTCTTCAGTTTCCAGACCACAAAGGCACGGAAAAAGAAAACCTCAGGCAAAAACCTCAGAAAATCAAAAGAAAAAGAAAGGGCCAAAAATCAGGCTGTTACACCCGAACAAACCCCTCAAAAGATGGTTCTCCATAGCAACAAGTGACAATAAATTTCAGGACATAGTAATAATATTTCCTTACCAATTTCCACTTACCAAGAGCGCTTCACTCCCCATCAACGGCACTGGAAAAGATCATTGATCACCCACAAGTATAGGGGATCAATCGTAGTCCTTTCGACAAGTAAGAGTGTCGAACCCAAAGAGGAGCAGAAGGAAATGACAAGTGGTTTTCAGCAAGGTAATTTCTGCAAGCACTGAAATTGTCAGTAACAGGTAGTTTGATAGCAAGATAATTTGCAATGAGCAAGTAACTGTAACAGTAAATAAAGTGCAGGAAGGTAGCCCAATCCATTCGTGGGAAAGGATAGGCAAAAAAGGTCTCTTATAATAAGCAAAACTTTCTTGAGGGTACAAGAGAATTTCATCTACTAACTTTCATCATGTTGGTTTGATTCGTGTTCGCTACTTTGATAATTTGATATGTGTGTGGACCGATGCTTAGGTGATGTTCTTACTTGAACAAACCTCCTACTTATGATTAACCCCCTCACAATTATCCGCAACCACGAGAAAAGTATTAAGATAAAATCTAACCATAGCATTAAACTTTTGGATCCAAATCAGTCCCTTACGAAATAGCACATAAACTAGGGTTTGAGCTTCTTTCACTCTAACAACCCATAATCTAATAACTCTTCCACAATTCATTCACTTAGGCAAAAATATGATGAAGTGCCATGTAGTCGATGTTCACTTGACACCACTAAGGGAATCACAACATACATATCATCGAAGTATCGAACACATATCAATTTCACATGATTACTTGCAACATGACTTCTCCCGTGACCTCAAGAACAAAAGTAACTACTCACAAATGATAATCATGCTCAAGACCATAGGGATATTGAATAGCATAATGGATCTGAACACATAATCTTCCAACAAATAAACCACATAGTAATCAACTACAAGATGTAATCAACACTACTAGTCAACCACAGGTACCAATCTGAGGTTCCAATACAAAAATTGAACACAAGAGATGAACTAGATTTTGAGAGGAGATGGTTCTATTGAAGATGTTGATGAAGATTGGCCTCCCAAAGATGAGAGGGTTGTTGGTGATGATGATGATGATTTCCCCATCCAGGAGGGAAGTTCCCCCGACGGAATCGCTCCATCAGAGGGAAAAAGTGCTCCTGCCCAAGTTCCGCCTCGAGACAGTCACGCTCCATCTCGAAAGTCCTCTCTTTATTTTTTCTAGGTCAAAATGACTTATATACCAGAAGAGGGGCACCGGAGGTGGCCCAAGGAGGGCACAAACCACCATGGCGCGCCTCGGCTGCATGGCGCACCAAGGTGGGTTGTGCCCACCTAGTGGCCCCCCTCTGGTAGTTATTTGCTCCAATATTCTTCATATATTCCAAAAAAATTATCCATAAATTTTCAGTTCACTTGGAGATGTGCAGAATAGGTGACTCTAACGTATCTTTTTCAAGTCCGGAATTCCAGTTGTCGACATTGTCCCTCTTTGTGTAAACCTTGGATATTATGAGAGAAAAGGCATTATAATTACTCCATAAAGCATTATTTTGCATAGAAATATTGTAAATAACAATACGAAAACATGGTGCAAAATGGACATATCAGAGGCCTTTGGGTTCGGTCTCCAGGCGGTTGTTCGGCACGCGGGGAGCGGCTTTTGGGCGAGGGCAATGCCGTGCGTCAGACTATGGTAGCTGGCGACGTGGGGGAGCACTAGGTCGATGGCAACATTGAAGGTCATTAGCGACAGAGCACTGGCACGACGGGGTCGAGAGCTGAGCGGTGCAAACGCTCTGCATGGTCTCTTGGGGCCCATACCGTCAGTGGGTCGGTCCTAGGGAGACGAGAATGACGACATTGGTCATGGCGGAGCATAGAGCTACGGTCGGAGTGCGGGAACAACAACGATTTGCTAAGGCCCAAATCTGAGGGAAATTTAGGGGGGTTAGGTGCGGTTGCTCACCGCGAACTCACAGTGGGGGTCGAGTTGGCCGAAGAGGGCCACGGGCGAGTGGATCGACAGTGAGCTGTCGCATTGGGGTCGGGGAAGATGGGTCAAAGCCAAGGCATGACACCCCCCAGCTCAAACTTCAAGGCGTAGACGTCGTGGAGGAGTCTGGCGGAGCTCCTGGACATGGAGAGACGATGAGAAGAGGCGGTTGGCTGCGGCAATGACAACGACACGGTGACAGCAGCGACGGACAAGCTCAGGAGGGAGTGAGAGAGGATGGGGGGAGGGGGAGAGGAAGGACTGCAAGGCGGAGCACGTGCAGGGAAAATCCTAGGGGCCAGGGGCACACTTATTCGCTCCTACAGTGCTGCAGCGCTTGGAGCCGAGTGCTTGGTAGCCAGGGCGTGTGGTCGGCCTTTCGAGGGGTCGATAGGTAGAGGAAAGGCCAGGGCGGTGGGCTGGGCCTGACACAGTGTGCGCTGGGCCAAGCGTGCCTGGGGGTACTTTCTATTTTTCTATTTCATTCCTTTTATTTTTTTCATTTGCTTCCATTTGTTTCTGTTTTACTTTATAGTTCCAAAATCATTTGAGTTTTATAAAACAATAGACTTGGCCAATAATTAGTAAGTAAATTTTGGCACTGCCACAATAGTTTGGGTAGTTATTTAAAATAGTTTCTATTTTAATAATTTTAAAAGTATTATATATATTGATTTGACCCTTGTTTTAATTGTTTTTGGGGGCATTTCAATATTGTACTAAATGTTGGTTTCACCACCATAATTATTTATCGATTATTTGCCACATTATGAACATTTTAGTTTTCACGTTGTGAATTTCTAAATTTAACTTATAATTTGAATTTGAATTCAAAGGGGAATTTGAAATGAGATGTAGATTAAAAGGAGATCAAGCAATGTTTACCAAGTGAGTTAGCTTAACCTCATAGGTTACTATAGCATGACATTGGGGGTGTTACATGATCCATCTGGGCGATGAATTGGAATGGTTGTGTTCATGTCCTACTGTGTGAGAGCTAAGTGTGTGAATACGATTTGATAAAGGTAGGGATGAGATGCCATGTTGGAGTACATGGTGGGTTGTCTCATTGGGACCATCCTCGGGAACTGAGTTCTATATTTGTGATCCAAGACAATTACTACCACACATTGGGATAATTAAGTGACCCTCTCAACTTATTAATCGCCTTAATTATGTCAAAGAGTTGCAACTAGTTTCTAGTGTTTGTAGGATACGTGTTGGGGGCCGTGTGTAGCGCTGACCCTAGGGGTGGCTATGATGTGGTAGAGATACCGAGGGATGATGTACCAGGATAACACCCGAACGGTGCTCTTGGGAACCCTTTTCTAATCATTTGGGGTCATGATACAAACATTCGCCAGACTTCCATTGCAGATGCAACTTCAAATAGACAATAAACTTGGACAAGAGTATTGTGTGCTTAGTCAGGTCGTGGCCGACACCGTCGCCAGGCTACCACTTGAAGGTTGTCGAGATACATGACGTCTACATGGTGGTAAGTGGTGAGAGCGTGTGTGAAGAAGTACACCCCTGCAGGGTTAATAATCTATTCAGATAGCAGCGTCCTCGGATATAAACTACTTGGAAAGCATACATTGTTCATTGAAAAGTTGAAATGGACACTCTAAAATGCACAAGGTAAGTGTGAGTGCTATGGAGGGGCTTCTTGTAGAGAGACGGGAGCAGATCCTTAGTGGTCTATTCATATGGTGAATATGTGGACTCGTGCGTGCTCTCTGACGTCAAAGAAAATACTGGTAGTCGTAGTACATGATAGCCACTAAGTCAAAGCTGGTTTGCTGAAGTTAAACCCCACAACCCCCTTTTGTTGATAGTGATGCATAAGTAGATAGTTCTGATGTAAGTCTTGCTGAGTACATTTGTACTCACATTTGCTTAATTTATGTTTTTGCATAGGATACGTTAGTCTCACTAGTGGTTTCAATGATGAGTTCGATGTGGACTGATTAGCTGGGAATCGCAGATAGAGGTCTGGTTACTATGGAGGGTCTTGTAGATAGACATGCTTTCCAGCCTTCTTTATTTTTAGGCAGGTTATGCTTCTGCTTGTTGCTTGTATGACTTTGGATGTTGGGTCATGGGACCCAAGTTTGTAATATTATGTTATGTATGGCTGCTCAAAGCCTTTGAAATAAATACTTTCAGTTGTATAGTTATGTTGTGATGCCATGTTGTATTTACACATATCGTGTATATTGTGTGTATGTTTTGAAATGCACTTGTATCTGTGGGATTCGACACCTAGTTATCTGTCTTGGTAGACTTACCTACATGGAAATGCCTACTAGTGCTTCCACTGAGACTTGGTAATTCGCTACCGCTCTGGAACACATGTACTGACCGCATGTATCCTTCTTTGCTCCTGTGTCTGTCCCTACGGACAAATGTCACGCGTTGTTCCTTTAAGTCAGTGTAGCTTTCTAGGACTTGGGTTCATACGTTGATGACCGATATGTGCATTGCTAGGTTGCGTATGCATGTCCCTGCACAGTTGCGCCACCTTGGTTTATGAGTAGTCATGTCGACCTAGTGTCAATGTATTAAACGTGGGTGTGTAACACCCTAACTTATGCATTGGAAAGTAGTAGCCCTCCCACCAAATGAGCGTGTCTAGGGAAACGACACCTATGGGATCCCGAGGAACCCCTTTCTACGGTTGGCGGGGCCCGAAGGTGCGCAAAGAGCAGGTCTGAAAGATCAGTGCGTGGGGATTTTTACCCAGGTTCGGGCGGCAGACGATGCATAAAACCCTAGTCCTGCTTGTTTGTGTATATTTGGTGTTCTTGAGTTCTTGAACTAGCTGCGGTGCATGCCCAGTACAAAAAAGTCTGAATCCTTCCACAGTACGCCTCGGGCCTCTTTTTATATGTCAAAGGGGTCGCCACAGTGGCACACATGAGGTGGAGAGTATCTACAGTGTAAAAGTTTATCGTCGGGCATCGTAGGACAAACACATTTAATGCGCTGCCGACGTGCCCTCTTGCTTTATCGGGGACGACAATGAAGCTCGTCCAGTCCGTCACTGCCTAGCCTTGCTTCGATGCGCGTCCAAGCTGACGAGGCATGCAGCGCCATGCTAGATGGCTAGCTACTGTGCTGGTGCGGTGACAGGGTCTTCACGACGATCTGCATGCCACCACACAGTTGCTTGACTAGTAGACCCAGAAGCAGCATGCTGCCATGCAGGTGCTTGCCTAGTTGGCGGGCTGGTTGCCGCGTCGGCATGGCCGTGGGGCAGCGAAACGTGGGTGGGTGTGGGCCTAGCTGTGGCCCTGCAGATTCCCCTGACAAGGGTCTTGCTGGGGCCTTGTGGCCATCCCCGGCAAGGATCTTGCTAGGGGTCTTTGTCTTCTGGTTCTCATCTAGGCTTGCAGGCCTTTGGTGCTTCACAAAGACTGCAGACGCCCCCGAGCCTTGGTCTAGATGTTTTCGATGGTGTCAATACTCTCAGGCTCAAGGTCGGCGGCCTTGCTGTTTATTGGGCAAGTTGCCCTGGCAAGCCACTTGCCGGGGCTATGTAGGCCGCCCCGGCAAGGGCCTATCCGAGGAAAGTCTACCTTGTCCTTTTGCTCCTAGCGCCTCTGGCTTGAGTACTGCCATGGCAGTCTCGTATCTTTCCTTCCTCTGCCCCGCCAAGCATTGTCGTAGGTGTGGCTACGACTGTGTGTGCACAAGTAAAGGGGTACAGAAAGGCCCCTACTTTTGTACACCGACAGGAGCCCCCAGGCATGGGCCACACATAAGTGCGAAGCGTTGTTGGGCCAGGTCCATAACGGGGCGCCGGCACGCATGGCAGAGTTTTAACTATGATAAATCATTCGCCAGTTGCGCTTCCCCACGACCCGCATTGAGTGAGTGACATGGGGGTTGTGCATGGAAGGGTCGCAGCACGCTTGCATCACCTCATGGTGAATAGTAAAGAGGCGCCCTGCGCCTTCCCCATAAAAAAGAGGAAACCGTAGGGGCGCTGCTCATTTACCCTATGCGCCCTTTCCAATCTTGGAACCGCCATTCCCCTGTTCTTCTCCAAGCGCGAACCAAAGCTTTCGCCTCTACCCGCCGCCGCCGCGCCCCCGTTGCTCTTGATCCCTCACACCCTCTTAGCCGCCATGGCGCCCAAGATAGGCAAGGGCTAGGGAGCGGCCAAGGACGCTGGGGGGAACGAGGCGCCGGAGAGAGAGTTGCTGGAGATGCGGACACAGTGCGCCCTCTTCAAATCGACGGTCAACGCGCTCATCATCAAGGAGAAGTCCCCGCCCCTATGGTGGAGGGATACGTCGGGGCATCCCGCCACGCAAATCATCCTGGCCTCCTTCGCCAAGGCCGGTCCGAATCGGTATCCCTTCTTTGTCGACAATTTCTCCTGCGGGCTCCGCCCCCCTTTCTCAGATTTCTTCAAGGACATCATGCACACCTACGGCTTCCACCTTCTGGACTTCACGCTGAATGCCATTGTGTGCATGGCCTTCCTAGCAAGGCGCTCTTCCGCCACTAGTTCACCCTCACATCCAGCCAGGGGGTGCCATCTCTGTCTGCATCATCTAGATCCCGAGGACCCAAAGTAGGGGTACGCACCCGGAGGGTGCCCAGAAGGAGAGGTGGGACAAGTGGCGGGGCCGGTGGTGCTTGATCAAGGAGGCAGATCCGCAGGGGTTCTGCCGGGTCCTTCGGAGGCCGCCGGTCTGCAGCAAGGACTAGGGCGATCTCGACGCCGAGGACAAGAAGCTCACGGTTGCCATCACCAGGATCCATTGTCTCACCTCCACCGGGCTTACTCTCGAGATGATCGGTGCTGACTTCATCCGCCGCCGAATTGCCCCGCTACACAATAAGGGGAGGTCGGCCTGGGATTTCAGCAATGCAACCGATATCATGAGGCTCCGCCCCAGCCTGAATCACAACTTCACGGTGCTGTAGCAGCTCATCTTTGCCAGAGGCTTTTTCAGCTCAAGGTCGACTAGGTCAGCGGGGTCGAGAGGACCGGCAAGGCCGAGAAGACCGGCAAGGCTTCCAGGGCCGGTTAATCTCTGTTCGGGTTGCCAGCGGGGGTGGTCCCGTTGTGCAACAACTCTTGCCAGACGGCCATCATCGCCATGACGCTAGTTTTCAACGCACACGACCTCGATCCGACATGGGTTGAGCCAACGCAGAGCTGGTGCAGGCATTATTCGACAACTTGTCAAAGAGGTACGTTCACGACGAGCCGCAGCTCATCTGCGACACCACTGAGGAGGAGCCGGCATACATTGCCGCTAGGGCGGAGGAGGCAGTGATACATCTCCAACGTATCTATAATTTTTTATTGTTCCATGCTATTATATTATCTGTTTTGGATGTTTAATGGGCTTTAATATACACTTTATATTATTTTTGGGACTAACCTACTAACCCAAGGTCCAGTGCAAATTGCTATTTTTTGTGCCTATTTCAGTGTTTCAGAGAAAAGGAATATTAAACGGAATCCAAACGGAATGAAACCTTCGGGAGAGTTATTTTTGGAACAAATGTGATCCAGGGGACTTGGAGTAGACGTAAGAAAGGAGCGAGGAGGCCACGAGGCAGGGAGGCGCACCTGCCTCCCCTAGGCGCGCCCCCCACCCTCGTGTGCCCCTCCTAGCTCCACCGACCTAATTCATCCTCCTATATATATCCATATACCCCGAAAACATCCAGGAGGACCATGAAACCCTATTTCCACCGCCGCAACCTTCTGTACCCAAGAGATCCCATCTTGGGGCCTTTTTCGGAGCTCCGCCGGAGGGGGAATCGATCTGGAGGGCTTCTACATCAACACCATAGCCTCTTCGATGATGTTTGAGTAGTTTACCACACACCTTCGGGTCCATAGTTATTAGCTAGATGGCTTCTTCTCTCTCTTTGGATCTCAATACAAAGTTCTCCTCGATCTTCTTGGAGATCTATTCGATGTAATTATTTTTGCGGTGTGTTTGTCGAGATCCGATGAATTGTGGGTTTATTATCAAGATTATCTATGAACAATATTTGATTCTTCTCTAAAATCTTGTATGTATGATTTGTTATCTTTGCAAGTCTCTTCAAATTATCAGTTTGGTTTGGCCTACTAGATTGATCTTTCTTGCAATGGGAGAAGTGCTTAGCTTGGCGTTCAATCTTGCGGTGTCCTTTTCCCAGTGACAGCAGGGGCAACAAGGCACATATTGTATTGTTGCCATCGAGGATAAAAAGATGGGGTTTATATCATATTGCTTGAGTTTATCCCTCTACATCATGTCATCTTGCCTAATGCGTTACTCTGTTCTTATGAACTTAATACTCTAGATGCATGCTGGATAGCGGTCAATGTGTGGAGTAATTGCAGTAGATGCAGAATTGTTTCGGTCTACTTGTCGCAGACGTGATGCCTATATACGTGATCATGCCTAGATATTCTCATAATTATGCACTTTTCTATCAATTTCTCGACTGTAATTTGTTTACCCACCGTAATACTTATGCTATCTTGAGAGAAGCCACTAGTGAAACCTACGGCCCCCGGGTCTATTTTCCATCATATAAGTTTCCAATCTATTTTATTTTGCAATCTTTATTTTCCAATCTATATCATAAAAATACCAAAAATATTGATCTTATTATCTCCATCAGATCTCACTCTTGTAAGTTATCGTGAATGGATTGACAACCCCTTTATCGCTTTGGTTGTGAGGTTCTTATTTTTTTGTGTAGGTGCGAGGTGACTTGCGTGTAGTCTCCTACTGGATTGATACCTTGGTTCTTTAAAACTGAGGGAAATACTTACGCTACTTTGCTGGATCACCCTTTCCTCTTCAAGGGAAAACCAACGCATTTCTCAAGAGGTAGCAAGAAGGATTTCTGGTGTCATTGCCGGGGAGGCTTACACCAAGTCAAGTCAAGATTTGATCTCCCGTCAACAAGCAATTTCTGGCGCCGTTGCTGGGGAGATCTACGCACAAGTCAAGACATACCAAGTACCCATCACAAACTCTATCCCTCGCATTACATTATTTGACATTTGCCTCTCGTTTTCCTCTCCCCCACTTCACCCTTGCCGTTTTATTCACCCTCTTTTTCCGTTTGCCTCTTTTTTGCTCGCTTCTTGTGTGCTTGTGTGTTGGATTGTTTGTCATGATGGCTCAAGATAATACTAAATTGTGTGATTTTTCCAATACCAACAATAATGATTTTATTAGCACTCCGATTGCTCCCCTTACCGATGCTGAATCTTGTGAAATTAATACTGCTTTACTGAATCATGTCATGAAAGATCCGTTTTCTGGCCTTCCAAGTGAAGATGCTGCTACCCATCTAAACAACTTTGTTGATTTGTGTGATATGCAAAAGAAGAAAGATAAGGATAATGATATTGTTAAACTGAAGCTATTCCCGTTTTCGCTTAGAGATCATGCTAAAACTTGGTTTTCTTCTTTGCCTAAAAATAGTATTGATTCTTGGAATAAGTGCAAAGATGCTTTTATCTCTAAGTATTTTCCTCCCACTAAGATCATCTCTCTTTGTAACGATATTATGAACTTTAAGCAACTAGATCATGAGCATGTTGCACAATCTTGGGAAAGGATGAAATTAATGATTCGCAATTGCCCTACTCATTGTTTGAATTTATGGATGATCATACAAATTTTTTTATGCTCGGTTGAATTTTGCTTCTAGATATCTTTTAGATTTGCCTGGGGGAGGCACTTTTATGGAAATCACTTTAGGATAATCTACCAAACTCCTAGATAATATTATGGTTAATTATTCTCAATGGCACACCGAAAGATCTACTAGTGAAAAGGTTCATGCTATAGAAGAAATTAATGTTTTGAGTGGAAAGATGGATGAACTTATGAAAATGTTTGCTAATAAGAGTGTTTCTTCTGATCCTAATGATATGCCTTTGTCTACTTTAATTGAGAATAATAATGAATCTATGGATGTGAATTTTGTTGGTAGGAACAATTTTGGTAACAGCGTGTATAGAGGAAACTTTAATCCTAGGCCGTATCCTAGTAATTCCTCTAATAATTATGGTAATTTCTACAACAATTCCTATGGAATTATAATAAGATGCCCTCTGATTTTGAATCTATTATTAAGGAATTTATTAGTTCGCAAAAGAGTTTCAATGCTTTAATTGGAGAAAAATTGTCTAAGATTGATGAGTTGGCTAGGAACGTGGATAGAATTTCTCTTGATGTTGATTCTTTGAAACATAGATCTATTCCGCCTAAGCATGATATCAATGAGTCTCTCAAATCCATGAGAATTTCCATTGATGAGTGGAAAGAAAGAACCGCTAGGATGCATGAAAAAAAGATTGCTTTATAAAAGCGTGTTCTTCTAGTTTTTGATGTGTCTCCTATTAAATCTTTGTTTTGCAATATGAATCTTGATAATGATGGGACTGGGCTGAGTCAACTTTAGATAAAGGCGTCTCAATGATTCAGAGTTTTTAGATCTTGATGAAAAAATTGGTAAAAGTGGGATTGGAGAGATCAAAACTTTACATAGCAATCCGTGCTAAATTGGGATTGGAGAGATCCACTATTTTGGATTTCAACGAATTTAATTATGATAATTGCTCTTTGATAGATTGTATTTACTTATTTCAATCCGTGCTAAATTCTCCGCATGTTTATAGTCAAAGTAAAGCTTTTACCAAATATATCGTTGATGCTTTAATGCAATCTTATGAAGAAAAGCTTGAATTAGAAGTTTCCATTCCTAGAAAACTTCATGATGAGTGGGAACATACAATTAAGAGTAATATTAAAGATCATGAATGCTATGCTTTATGTGATTTGGGTGCTAGCGTTTCCACGATTCCAAAAACTTTGTGTGATGTGTTAGGTTTCCATGAATTTGATGATTGTTTTTTAAATTTGCATCTTGCGGATTCCACTATTAAGAAACCTATGGGAAGGATTAATAATGTTCTTATTGTTGTAAATAAGAATTATGTGCTCGTAGATTTCATTGTTCTTGACATTATTTGCAATCCTACATGTCCCATTATTCATGGTAGACCATTCCTTAGAACGATTGGTGCAATTATTGATATGAAAGAAAGGAATATTAGATTCCAATTTCCATTAAGGAAAGGCATGGAACACTTTCATAGAAATAAAATTAAATTACCTTATGAATCTATTATGAGAGCCACCTATGGATTGCATACTAAAGATGATAATACCTAGATCTATTCTTGCTTTTATGCCTAGCTAGGGGCGTTAAACGATAGCGCTTGTTGGGAGGCAACCCAATTTTATTTTTGTTTCTTGATTTTTGGTTCTGTTTAGTAATAAATATTTCATATAGCCTCTTCTTATATGTTGTTTTATGCTTTTAATTAGTGTTTGTGCCAAGTAGAACCTTTGGGAAGACTTGGGTGATGTTTTTGCGATCTTGCTGTAAAAAACAGAAACTTTAGCGCTCACGAGATTTGCTGCCATTTATTACTGGAGAGTGCGATTAGGTTGATTCTTTTTTAAGATGATTAATAGACAAATGCCTCACGTCCACCAATTTATTTAAGAATATTTGGGGTTACAGAAGTATTCTAAACCTACAGATTGCTACAGACGTTTCTGTTTTTGACAGATTCTGTTTTTCATGTGTTGTTTGCTTATTTTGATGAATCTATGGCTAGTATCGGAGGGTATGAACCATAGAAAAGTTGGAATACAGTAGGTTTAACACCAATATAAATAAATAATGAGTTCATTACAGTACCTTAAGTGGTGGTTTGTTTTCTTATACTAACAGAGCTCATGAGATTTTCTGTTGAGTTTTGTGTTGTGAAGTTTTCAAGTTTTGGGTAAAGATTTGATGGATTATGGAATAAGGAGTGGCCAGAGCCTAAGCTTGGGGATTCCAAAGGCACCCCAAGGTAAAATTCAAGGAAAACCAAAAGCCTAAGCTTGGGGATGCCCCGGAAGGCATCCCCTCTTTCGTCTTCGTCCATCGGTAACTTTACTTGAGGCTATATTTTATTCACCACATGATATGTGTTTTGCTTGGAGCGTCTTGAATGAGATGAGTCTTTTCTTTTTCGTTTACAACAATCAACCTTGCTGTACACACATTTTGGGAAATACACACATGAATCAGAATTTAGAATACTCTATGTGCTTCACTTATATCTATTGAGCTAGATAATTTTGCTCTAGTGCTTCACTTATATCTTTTAGAGCACGGTGGCGGTTTTATTTTATTGAAATTATTGATCTCTCATGCTTCACTTATATTATTTTGAGAGTCCTTTAGAACAGCATGGTAATTTGCTTTGGTTATAAAATTGGTCCTAATATGATAGGCATCCAAGATTGTTATAATAAGAACTTCCATAAAAAAGTGCATTGAGTACTATGAGAAGTTTGATACTTGATAATTGTTTTGAGATATAAAGATGGTGATATTAGAGTTGTGCTAGTTGAGTAATTGTGAATTTTAGAAATACTTGTGTTGAATATTGCAAGTCCCGTAGCATGCACGTATGGTAACCGTTGTGTAACAAATTTGAAACATGAGGTGTTCTTTGATTGTCTTCCTTATGAGTGGCGGTCGGGGATGAGCGATGGTCTCTTCCTACGAATCTATCCCCCTAGGAGCATGCGCGTGATGCTTGGGTTTTGATGACTTGTAGATTTTTACAATAATTATGTGAGTTCTTTATGACTAATGTTGAGTCCATGGATTATACACACTCTCACCCTTCCATCATTGCTAGCCTCTTCGGTACCGTGCATTGCCCTTTCTCACCTTGAGAGTTGGTGCAAACTTCGCCGGTGCATCCGAACCCCATGATATGATACGCTCTATCACACATAAACCTCCTTATATCTTCCACAAAACAGCCACCATACCTACCTATTATGGCATTTCCATAGCCATTCCAATATATATTGCCATGCAACTTTCCACCGTTTCATTTATGACACGCTTCATCATTGTCATATTGCCTTGCATGATCATGTAGTTGACATCGTATTTGTAGCAAAGCCACCATGCATAATTTATCATACATGTCACTCTTGATTCATTGCCATTCCCGGAACACCGCCGGAGGCATTCATATAGAGTCATATTTTGTTCTAGTATCGAGTTGTAATAATTGAGTTGTAAATAAATAGAAGTGTGATGATCATCATTAATATAGCATCGTCCCAAATAAAAAAATAAAAAAGGGGAAGGCAAAAAAGGCCCAAAAAATAAAAATAAAAAGAGAAAATGCTACTATCCTTTTTCCCAAACTTGTGCTTCTAAGTAGCACCATGATCTTTATGATAGAGAGTCTCTTGTTTTGTCACTTTCATATACTAGTGGGAATTTTTCATTATAGAACTTGGCTTGTATATTCCAACAATGGGCTTCCTCAAATGCCCCAGGTCTTCGTGAGCAAGCAAGTTGGATGCACACCCACTTAGTTTCTTTTGTTCAGCTTTCATACATTTATAGCTCTAGTGCATCCGTTGCATGGCAATCCCTACTCCTTGCATTGACATCAATTAATGGGCATCTCCCTAGCCCGTTGATTAGCCGCGTCGATGTGAGACTTTCTACTTTTTTGTCTTCTCCACATAACCCCTATCATTATATTCTATTCCACCCATAGTGCTATATCCATGGCTCACGCTCATGTATTCCATGAAAATTGAAAAAAGTTTGAGATTACTAAAGTATGAAACAATTTCTTGGCTTGTCATCGGGGTTGTGCATGATGAGAGCATTTGTGTGTGACGAAAATGGAGCATGACCAAACTATATGATTTTGTAGGGATGAACTTTCTTTGGCCATGTTATTTTGAGAAGACATGATTGCTTCGTTAGTATGCTTGAAGTATTATTATTTTATGTCAATATTAAACTTTTGTCTTGAATCTCTTGAATCTGAATATTCGTGTCACAATAAAGAAAATTACATTGAGAATTATGCTAGGTAGTATTCCACATCAAAAATTCAGTTTTTATCATTTACCTACTCGAGGACTAGCAGGAATTAAGCTTGGGGATGCTTGATACGTCTCCAACGTATCTATAATTTTTGATTGTTCCATGCTATTATATTATCTGTTTTGGATGTTTAATGGGCTTTACTATACACTTTTATATTATTTTTGGGACTAACCTACTAACCCAAGGCCCAGTGCAAATTGTTGTTTTTTTGCCTATTTGAGTGTTTTGCAGAAAAGGAATATCAAACGGAATCCAAACGGAATGAAACCTTTGGGAGAGTTATTTTTCGAACAAACGTGATTCAGGGGACTTGGAATAGACGTCAAGAAAGGAGCGAGGAGGCACGTGCACGCTGCACGCACGCCCTTCCATGGGTGGTGCTTGCTTCTCGTGATGCCCTCTCGGGTGGACTAGCAGGCCCTTCAGGAGCTCATGACCCCACGAGCTGGCCGGAAACCGGTCCTGACCAAGGTAAATTTCAGTAGTAAACTCGCGGCATGACTCGCGGGCCCATAGAAACATATATTCAGCTTGGCCTAAGGAATAGAGGCAGTAATCTGTTTACATGAGGGGCTCCCCCTCCCAAAATGCTCTCACAACTTTCAGGGCCATGCCCAAGTTTTCACTTACAGGCTCGGCAATGAGGGAGCACGGGATCAATCGGACATATCGCTCGCCGCATCCTCCGGGATGCCCTCAACCGCGTCACTGGCATCATCGTGACCATCGCTGGCGCCACCATCCTCGTCACCAGCATCACCATCACCATTTCCGGTGTCGCCCGCACCATCGTCGACCATGTCGCCTTCATCCACAACAACCACCACCGCGTCATCCTCGAAGGTGAAGGCTTTGACTAGAGCGTCCATATAGTCCTCTACCCAGCATGCCAGGTTGTACCGGATGGCCTCGGGCACGGGGGCAATGGCGTCGTCGAAGTAAAAGTGGGGGTAGGTGTTCTGGAGGTGGCTGAAGACATGGGAGAACGCGCGCTTGAGCAGGCTGCGTCTCCTCTCCTCAACAAGCACGCGAGCTCTCTCGGATCGATTCTCTAAGCGTGTCACCATGTCGGTGAAGAAAAGGAGGTGACTGGCGTAGTCATCCGAGTCGGGATGAGGTGCATTTTCATCACAGGCGGCAGCCAGCACCGCGTTGGCTCTGGCCCTGAGGTTTTGGAGCATGGGCGCATGCTCGCGCTCCGGCGTCCGCCGCCGAAGCGCTTCCTCCCCGCCCTGCTGCGCGGAGGATTCAGCGACGACGACCCGCTTTCACTGAAGACAGGGCGGCTGCGGCAGCTTTCTTGTGACGTTCAGCCTCATCCAACCCTGACCTAAGGACATTGGTCCTGCCCACAGCCTCAGCTTCCACAAGCTTCAACTTCAGGTCATACCTACCCACAATATCGGCGCGAGCCTCGGCCGCCCAGCGATCAACTTCCTCCTGGGCCTTTGCCTCGCGTGCGCCAACAACATCCTCAGCTTGGGAAACCGGCGCTCCCTCGTCTCCAACCGCTCGAGCTCAAGGCTGCGCTCCATGGCTTCCAGTGCCAGCGCTTCCTCGCGCCTCGGGATCTCTTCCGCCTTGGCAGGCATCCCCTTCATTGATGCTAGGGAAGCCTTGCGCGCCTCCACTTGCTGCTCTAGGGAGGCACTCCAGGCTTGGAGCTCCCACGCACGCTTCTCTGTGATCTCGCGACGTCGATCTACTTCTCGGGCTTCTTCCAAGGCTCGGGCGCAAGCTTCACGCGAGGTCGCGAGAGACGCCTCGGCCTTCGCGTTATCAAGCTCACGTTGGTGGAGCCCGAGGTTGATGGCCACCTTCAGTTTATGCCACTCTTCCACCAGCCGAAGACCCTCAGCCTCAAGGCGCGCGTCTACAGCCGCGAGCTCCCCGCCAAGCCGGCTCATCACGCCCATCGCCTCCCGGAAGAGCTCATGGAGGACGGCGCTCCGTTCGTGCGCAATTTTGAGCGCGTGGCCGACTCCGTCCTCCACAGCAGGGTCCGTCAACGAGACCCAAAGCGGCTCGCCCCCTTTCAGCAGGGGGCTGGGGGTTGATGCCCTCCGGACATCGACTGAGGTTCGGCAGAAGCCTGGTTAGGATGAGGCTCACTGCTCGAAGAAGGAACCAAGACCGAAGCCATCCGGATGCCGTCTATAACCAAAGGAGGAGTCCTCGATACACACGTCACACCCCCGACGAGGCCACGAAGAAGAGACGGCAGGAGCGCGGGCTCAAGGCACCAAGCTAGCGCATTTGCCTGTCCGGATGACCTCGCAATGGGGGCAGCATGTTGGCCTGGGACGCTCAAGGCCAACGGGAGATCCGAGGCAGGAGGAGTTTGCTTCCCGAGGGGCTTCGCAGCCTTAGCAGATGGGATCCTGAAGAACCACCGTCAGGAAGGGAAGCAACACACAAGGAATGTCAAATATAAGGTACTTACTCATCTATGGTGATGTACTTCCTCTGTCTCAACGGCCGGAAAGCGCCGCTACCGCAGCTTGGGGACCCCTTCCTCTTGTGGAGCGCATCGAAGTCTACACGGAGCCGGCCGAAGCGTTGGGTGTGGCGACCAGCGTAGGGCGCGGCTGGTGAAGCGCCCGAGGGGGTGACCTCAGGAGCACCAAGATGGGAAGACCCATCAAGTACCGCCTCATGACGGCCTCTAGAGGCCTCATGAGCTTCGGCCTCGGGAGCAGCGAGTAGTGTCGCCCCCTCAACTGCTTCCTCAACGCGAGAGTTGTGGGTTCCCAAAGTTGACGCCTCAGGAACTATGGGCGGCTCCAACACCGCCCCGCCCACGCCTCCAGCTTCCGGTGATGCTTGCCCCCCTACGTCCACTCTAGGGGCAGGCTCAGCGTCGGCGGCAAGGATGGGAACCACGGTGATGGGGTTCTCATGGGACCCCTCAAGGACAACCAGACGCAGCCCCATTCGTCAAAGGGTGGCATCTGCCCCACGAACTCCACCTTGTTCGAGCAGCCATACAAGAGGCAGCCCCCCGGTGGCATACCGGCTGGCGAGGGGTTGCCCGCCAGGATTGTCGGGGAACGTAGTAATTTCAAAAATTTCCCTACACACACAGGATCATGGTGATGTATAGCAACAAGAGGGGAGAGTATCATCCACGTACCCTCGTAGACCGAAAGCGGAAGTGTTAGCACAACGCAGTTGATGTAGTCGTACGTCTTCACGATCCGACCGATCCAAGTACCGAACATACGGCACCTCCGAGTTCAGCACACGTTCAGCTCGATGACGTCCCGTGAACTCCGATCCAGCAAAGCTTCACGGGAGAGTTTCGTCAGCACGACGGCGTGGCGATGGTGATGATGTTGCTATCGACGCAGGGCTTCGCCTAAGCACCGCTACGATATGACCAAGGTGGAATATGGTGGAGGGGGCACCGCACACGACTGGAATAGATAAATAGATCAACTTGTGTGTCTAGAGGTGCCCCTGCCCCTGTATATAAAGGAGCAAGGGGGGAGAGGCGGCCGGCCAGGGAGGGCGCGCCAAGGGGGGGAGTCCTACTCCCACCGGGAGTAGGACTCCTCCTTTCCTAGTAGGAGTAGGATAAGGGAGGAAGGAGGAGGTGGAGAGATGGAAGGAGAGGGGGGCTGCCGCCCCCTTCCCTTGTCCAATTCGGACTGGGCAAGGGGGGCCGCGCACCACCTCTTGGCTGCCCTCTCTCTTCTCCACTAAGGCCCAATAGGCCCATTACTTCCACCGGGGGGGTCGAGAACTATATAGACATGACCGAGACATGTCTCCGGTCAATAACCAATAGAGGAACCTGGATGCTCATATTGGCTCCTACATATTCTACGAAGATCTTTATCGGTCAAACCGCATAACAACATACGTTGTTCCCTTTGTCATCGGTATGTTACTTGCCCGAGATTCGATCGTCGGTATCTCAATACCTAGTTCAATCTCGTTACCGGCAAGTCTCTTTACTCGTTCCGTAATACATCATCCCGCAACTAACTCATTAGTTACAATGCTTGCAAGGCTTATAGTGATGTGCATTACTAAGTGGGCCCAGACATACCTCTCCAACAATCGGAGTCACAAATCCAAATCTCGAAATACGCCAACCCAACAAGTACCTTTGGAGACACCTGTAGAGCACCTTTATAATCACCCAGTTACATTGTGACATTTGGCAGCACACAAAGTGTTCCTCCAATAAACGGGAGTTGCATAATCTCATAGTCATAGGAACATGTATAAGTCATGAAGAAAGCAATAGCGGAATACTAAATGATCAAGTGCTAAGCTAACGGAATGGGTCAAGTCAATCACATCATTCTCCTAATGATGTGATCCCATTAATCAAATGACAACTCATGTCTATGGCTAGGAAACATAACCATCTTTGATCAACGAGCTAGTAAAGAAGAGGCATACTAGTGACACTCTGTTTGCAATGTATTGACACATGTATCAAATTTCCGGTTAATACAATTCTAGCATGAATAATAAACATTTATCATGAAATAAGGAAACAAATAATAACTTTATTGTTGCCTCTAGGGCATATTTCCTTCAGTCTCCCACATGCACTAGAGTCAATAATCTAGATTACAAAGTAATGATTCTCACACCCATGGAGCCTTGGTGCTGATCATGTTTTGCTCGTGGAAGAGGCTTAGTCAATGGGTCTGCAAGATTCAGATCCATATGTATCTTGCAAATCTCTATGTCTCCCACCTAGACTTGATCCCGGATGGAGTTGAAGCGTCTCTTGATGTGCTTGGTTCTCTTGTGAAATCTGGATTCCTTTGCCAAGGCAATTGCACCAGTATTGTCACAAAAGATTTTCATTGGACCCAATGCACTAGGTATGACACCTAGATCAGATATGAACTCCTTCATCCAAACTCCTTCATTTGTTGCTTCTGAAGCAGCTATGTACTCCGCTTCACATGTAGATCCCGCCACAACGCTTTGTTTAGAACTGCTCCAACTGACAGCTCCATCGTTTAATATAAACACGTATCCGGTTTGCGATTTAGAATCGTCCAGATTAGTGTCAAAACTTGCATCAACGTAACCATTTATGATGAGCTCTTTGCCACCTCCATAAATGACAAACATATCCTTAGTCCTTTTCAGGTATTTCAGGATGTTATTCACCGATATCCAGTGATCCACTCCTAGATTACTTTGGTACCTCCCTGCTAGACTGATAGCAAGGCACACATCAGGTCTGGTACACAACATTGCATACATGATAGAGCCTATGGCTGAAGCATAGGGAACATCTTTCATTTTCTCTCTATCTTCTGTAGTGGTCAGGCATTGAGTCTTACACAATTTCACACCTTGTAACACATGCAAGAATCCTTGCTTTGCCTGATCCATTTTGAACTTCTTCAAAACTTTGTCAAGGTATGTGCTTTGTGAAAGTCCAATTAAGCGTCTTGATCTATCTCTATAGATCTTGATGCCCAATATGTAAGCAGCTTCACCGAGGTCTTTCATTGAAAAACTCTTATTCAAGTATCCTTTTATGATATCCAGAAATTCTATATCATTTCCAATCAACAATATGTCATCCACATATAATATTAGAAATGCTATAGAGCTCCCACTCACTTTCTTGTAAATACAGGCTTCTCCAAAAGTCTGTGTAAAACCATAAGCTTTGATCACACTATCAAAATGTTTATTCCAACTCCGAGAGGCTTGCACTAGTCCATAAATGGATCGCTGGAGCTTGCACACTTTGTTAGCTCCCTTTGGATCGACAAAACCTTTAGGTTGCATCACGTACAACTCTTCTTCCAGAAATCCATTCAGGATTGCATTCTTTACATCCATTTGCCAAATGTCATAATCATAAAATGCGGCAATTGCTAACATGATGCGGACGGACATAAGCATCGCTACGGGTGAGAAGGTCTCATCGTAGTCAACTCCTTGAACTTGTCCAAAACCTTTTGCAACAAGTCGAGCTTTGTCGACAGTAACATTACCGTCAGTGTTTGTCTTCTTCTCGAAGATCCATTTATTCTCGATGGCTTGCCGATCATCGGCAAGTCAACCAAAGTCCATACTTTGTTCTCATACATTGATCCCATCTCAGATTTCATGGCCTCAGGCCATTTTGCGGAATCTGGGCTCATCATCGCTTCCTCATAGTTCGTAGGTTCGTCATGGTCCAGTAACATGACCTCCAGAACAGGATTTCTAACACCCACGATGCGGCTATATCTCTCATGTGTCGGAGCACGACTTAGAGGCATAACCGCATTGTAGGCATGTCGCAAGAGGGGTAATCTTTACACATCCCATGTACTGAATAAGAAAGGGATAAAGAGTTGGCTTACAATCGCCACTTCACACAATACATAAATATAGCATTACATCAACCTGAATACAATCAAGGTCCGACTACGGAACCAAAATAAAAGAAGACTACCCCTAATGCAAAAGATCCCCGATTGCCCCGACTGGGCTCCACTACTGATCAACTTAAATGAAACAACACAATGAACAAGATCTTCATCGAGCTCCTCCTTGAGCTGGGTTGCGTCACCTGCACGGTATCATCGGCACCTGCAACTGTTTGAAGTAATCTGTGAGTCACGGGGACTCAGCAATCTCACACCCTCGCGATCAACACTATTTAAGCTTGTGGGTAGGAAAAGGTAGTGAAGGTGGAGCTGCAGCAAGCACTAGCATATATGGTGGCTAACTTACGCAAATGAGAGCGAGAAGAGAAGCAAAGCACGGTCGTGAACTAGAAGTGATCAAGAAGTGATCCTGAAACTACTTACGTTCAAACATAATTCCAAAATCGTGTTCACTTCCCGGACCCCACCGAGAAGAGACCATCACGGCTACACACGCGGTTGATGCATTTTAATTAAGTTAAGTGTCTAGTTCTCTACAACCGGACATTAAACAAATTCCCATCTGCCCCTAACCACTGGCATGGCTTTCGAAAGTTCAAAAACCTACAGGGGTGTCCCAACTTAGCCCATCACAAGCTCTCACGGTCAACGAAGGATATTCCTTCTCCCAGGAAGACTCGATCAGGCTCAGAATCCCGGTTACAAGACATTTCAACAATGGTAAAACAAGACCAACAAAGCCGCACGGATGTGTCGACAAATCCCGATAGGAGCTGCACATATCTCGTTCTCAGGGCACACCGGATGAGCGCTCCGTACAGCTAAAACCAAACCACGAGTTTCCCTGAGGGGGCGCTGCAAAGGACTCTAGTTTGGACCAACACTCAGAGGACCACTGGCCCGGGGGGGGGGGGGGGTTAAAATAAAGATGACCCTCGGGCTCCGGAAACCCAAGGGAAAAAGGCTAGGTTGTTAGTGCAAATGTAAAACCAAGGTTGGGCCTTGCTGGAGGAGTTTTATTCAAGGCGAACTGTCAAGGGGTTCCCATTATAACCCAACCACGTAAGGAACGCAAAATCAAGGAACATAACACCGGTATGACGAAAACTAGGGCAGCAAGAGTGGAACAAAACACCAGGCATAAGGCCGAGCCTTCCACCATTTACCAAGTATATAGATGCATTAATATAATAAGAGATATTGTGATATCCCAACAATAATCATGTTCCAACATGGAACAAACTCCAATCTTCACCTGCAACTAGCAACGCTATAAGAGGGGCTGAGCAAAGTGGTAAAATAGCCAAACAATGGTTTGCTAGGAAAGGTGGGTTAGAGGCTTGGCTTAACAATATGGGAGGCATGATATAGCAAGTGGTAGGTATCGCGGCATAGCAATAGCAATAGAGCGAGCAACTAGCAAGCAAAGATAGAAGTGATTTCGAGGGTATGGTCATCTTGCCTACAAAGTTCTCCAAGTTGACGTAAGCTTGATCCTCGTAAACGTACTCAACGGGTTCCTCGAACACGAACTCGTCTCCCGGCTCTACCCAAGGCAAGAACACAAGCAAAGGAAACCACAATCAACCACGGTGCAATGCGCAAGCAACATGAAGCAAAACATGGCATGATATGCGGGATGAGATATGCAATGCATATGCATGCTCCGGAAGGGAAAGATTGAACCAGGCCTCAACTTGGCAAACCAAGAGTGCCACTGGAAAGATGAGATGATCGGTCGGAATCGATATAAAGATAACCGGAATCGGATGCACGGTTTGCAAATGGCGAGCAAAACAATAATGGCTCTATTCTGCGATTAACAGCACGATGCCATTTAGAATGCAACAAGAAACTAAGCTACTGCACCCCAACATAGCAACGAAGCACATGGCAGTAATCTAATCAAGATGCTTGACAAAAGATGAACACTGAGCTACGGCTAAAACACCCAAGAGCAGGTTCAAACAAGCATGGCAAAAGTGCAAAAGATATCAGCATCACAGACTTGGTGAAAATAACAACATGCCAGGAATTAACATCAGGAAGACATGTTTAGAGCAAGATATCAACATGCTACAGGAACATATCATAGCAATAGAAGGCATGCATGAATCTACTCAAATCATATAACAAAAGTCCCTCACTCACCATAAGCCAAAAGGGATCAGAAGATATGATGGCACCCATGTAAACATAGCAAGTTTCGTTAACAGATTCAGACTTAGCAGAAAACTGGATGTGGCATAAATAGAAATACGTAGGCATGTTTGCGAGCTCGATGCACTCAACACAAGGCATTGCATGACAAACTAAGCATACTACCAGAAAGAAGACATGATCAAGAAGCTAACCATGGCAAGAACAATCTCATAGCATGCATGGATCAACTACAACAACCTTGGCAAAATTGATTAACACGTAAACAATTTGCCAGGAACATTTTATAGCAAAAGTAGAGTAAGATTGGGTCATGCTAGGGTACTCCATAATTGCAAACAAAGACATGGATGGATAGAATATAACAATATCTCAAAATCATCCTTACTGAACATTCTCAAAAGAGGCATGGATCACTCTGTAGCAACATGAATACATGGCATAAAAATAACATCAGGGAAATGACTTAGAAGAATTCTAAGTCCCTGAAATCAGCAACATCAAGAGAGCTACTTTTCATGCATGTGCTAGTCACCACATTGATTACAAAAATACATGGCATACACCCCTGTAAAGATGGCATGGCATAGCCCAAAACACATGTAGGGCTCAAGTTCATAGGAGGCACACATTAAACATGGCAAAAATGACAAATGTCCATAATTTATGAAGAAATAGAAACTAACATTCTATAGCACTCTTGCAAGAGCATTTAGGGCATCAAGATGGACTCAAACAAGCGTGGTGCAATGGAATGAAATGAAGAGGACATCATGATGAACATTTTGATATCTCATGCATGCAACACGGAGTTGCGAGCGCAAAGTTAAGGCATGATGAACATGGGCAAATGAATCTGGAAATTCAGGGACTTAGTGAAAAATCTCACCCCGGGAAAAGTGGATCTCGCGGATCGGAACGGAGCGGTGCGGGGACGGGCGAGGGCGTTTGGATCGGGGACCGGTGGATCTGGTCCCGATTCGGATCCGGCCGGAATCTCGCCGGAGTTGACCGGGGAGGTAACCAGAGATGGTGGTGGTGATGGGCGGCGACAGAGGTGGCGCAGAGGCGGAAGCGGGCGCGCTCGTCGGCGACATGACGGCGGCTGGAGTGGGCATCGGCGGCAAAGGGTGGCGGGGTCGAGTTCGCCGGCGATGGCAAGGCAGCGCGGTGGAGGCGGTGGCCGGGCGGCGCTAGCGGAGCAACGACGGCGGAGGCGAGCGTGCGGCGCGGTGGCGGAGCTGACGAGTTCCGGCGACGAGGCGGCAGGGTCGCGGCCTCCGGTGAGGTCCGGGTGGCCGGCGGGAGGCATGGAGGCGGTGCCGATGCTGCGGGCCATGGCGGGCGAGCGGCGGCGGCGCGTGGGCTCGCGCGGGCCGGATCTGGGCCCCGCGGGCCGCGCGGTGGTGGGAGGCGGCGCGGACAGGTGGCGCGCCGCGAGTGGAGGAGGGAGGTGGTGCGCTGACGTGGTGGCCCCTGGTTGGCCGGAGTGAGGTGGCTGGCTGGACATGTCCGGCGAGGGTGGACATGTCCGGCGACGCGGTGGAGAAGGGCTAGGGTTTGTACCGCGTGAAATTTCGGGGAGGCACACATATTTATAGGTAGAGGGAGCTAGGGGAGTCCAAATGAGGTGCGGTTTTCGGCCACGCGATCGTGATCGAACGACCGAGAGCATGGAGGGGGTTTGGATGGATTATTGGGCCACTTTGGAGGGGTGTTGGGCTGCAACACACACGAGGCCTTTACGGTTCCCCGGTTAACCGTTGGAGTATCGAACGAACTCCAAATGGCATGAAACTTGACAGGCGGTCTACCGGTAGTGTACCAAGGCCGCTTGGCCAATCTCGGTCCATTCCAAGAACGTTTAACACCCGCACACGAAAAGAGACAAAAGGGGATGCCGGAGGACCTAGGAGCGCCAGATTGCAAAATGGACAACGGGGAAAAAGCTCGGATGCATGAGACGAACATGTATGCAAAGGCGATGCACATGACATGATATGAAATGCATGACACACAAGCAAATGACAAGGCAACAACAGCGAATAACTGGAAGACACCTGGCGCAATGGTCTCGGGGCGTTACAACACTCCACCACTACGAGACGATCTCGTCCCGAGATCTAGAATGGCATCGGAGGGAAACGGAAGAGGAGATAAGAGGTAAAACTAAGTTGCTTCCTTGACAAATGAGTGAAACCAAAGAAACTTGAGAGGTTGAACAGCTTGAAAGAAAGAAAATAACGAAGATAAACAAAGTTGAAAGCACTCCATTAAGAAAGAGGAATAAGAAAGAACCAATTCGGGTAGCACCCCGGTTGAAAAGTGATAAGAAAGTTTATAAGATGAAAAGAACTTGAGCAGCGGGCACACACTCTGGTTAAAAGGATAAGCATGAAAAGATCATGATCTTCACAACTTGAGATGATGAGAGAAGAGAGAAACATCACAATGCCTCCGTACGAAGAAAGAATATAGATCATTGAAATGAAAGGATGGAGAAGAAAAGGTCAACTTATGCCACAAGTGTGCTTGAAAAAGGCATCCTTAGGATAAGGGTCGAACGGAGTTGTTGGAAAACCAACAACGAAAGGATAAGCTTGATATGGGCTTAAGGAATACATCTCAAAATTATGAGGTGACAACCTGCCACAAACGGAAACAATTGCTTCCTTCATATCGACGAGGAGATGAAAATCTTTTTCCGATGACGGAATAGGAGACAAAAAAACTTGGATAATAGATAATCACCACAAAGAGCAACATTCCCAATGGAAGACTTTAGGTGAAATTTATACGAAGATAACTCCATGGAAGAAAGGGATGGGTTTAAATACCTCATTCTTGTGAAAGAAGAATGATATATTACCACCTCAAAAGATAAGGAAGAACAATTGCACTCCGGATTGCAAGATGAAGAATGCTTGAAGTATAGCTTGGCGGATCATAGCTTGGAGAGAAAACTTGAGGACAATTGAAGAATGAAAGGAATCCTTGACGAACCACCATGAAGAAACTCTCGAAGAACTCCGGTAATAAAAGAATGATCAAACGAAAGGAAAGAGAAGTTGAAAACACAAGGTGAAACCTTGTAATGATTTAGATGGAGCTTCGCGACGAGATAATGCAGGAAAAAACCTGGAACTCCGGAAAAGAAAGATGAACGAAAGAAATCAAGAATTACGATGAACCTCCAGAATAAGGAGTTGAAACTACTCGATGAAACAAGAATAAGAATTACATTACCAATGAATTGATATGATAACATAGGAAGAGGAATCTTGAACAAGCCACCGTAAGAATTAAAATTAACGAAGAAAAGATAAAGAAACACCGGGAAGAATTAGAAAACGAACGAAGAGACCACGAGCTGATTATAGAATATTTGAATGACGCACCGGTAAGATTTGGAGAATGATAGCTGAAAGCTGAGAATGAATAGGTCTTCTGAAATGATGGGCTTCGGAGAATCAAAATGAAAAGACTCTTGAACTGCTCCGGATGGGTGAAAAGAATTCTCACAATAGAAAACAATTATGAGAGGATGGCAACAAGCTAGAATCACGAATCTTTGAGAGAACGGATAAGATTTAGAGGAAAACTCTTCTTCGGTCTTCAACTCCGAGAATGATGATGAGAAAGACCACCATGAATTGTTGAGATACTCTGGAATAAAGAAGAATATAAAGGCTGAATCAACAATGAAAAGAATTTGAACAATCTTGGAGAAAGGCATTTGACTGATGATAATTCACTCTTATGTCAAACTTGGAAAAGAATTTGAGATTTGACTCCGGGAAAAATTAGAAGAGTCAGGTAAGATCCTGGGAAAAGACCTACGGGTTAGGGCCCACTCAAAAGAAAACATCGTTGAACGATTACTTGAAAGGGAGATTGCACCTGTTGATTTAAATGGCTTGAATGAGATAACTTCCTCGATAGACCTTGAACGAATGCATAGTGGAAACATGAATCTTCGAGATATCTTCAACACCCCGGAACAATTGAATAGCGAGAAGTGAATCATTAAAAGGTGCACTGGCATGAGAAAACATTTGAAACGAGGAAAAAGGATATGATCAACAAAGCTTGGATTGAATCCACCGGAGAAGGAAAGAGAGCGAAGAATGATAAACTTGAAGTTTCGTTAGAATCTTCATGAGAATCACCGGATATGAACATTGAAAGAATAGAATGAAGAGACTTCCCATGAATAAAATGGATACTTGGTTAAGAAATCTGAGTCCTTGAAGAAAAAGGGTGGGAGGGCGGGAAAAACAAAGGCAACTTGAGAAGGATGAAACGAGCACCATTGGGCAAACTGAGGTTTGATCTTGTGAATCTTGAAATGATCGGATCCACTTGAAGGGAAACACACCGGTTGAAAAGGATTGGCATGACAATCTCGATTATCACGAAGGATTAGCATCCATATAGAAGTATGAGAACATCTCTTAGGGAAGGTATGTATTTAGCACTTGACATTGAAGCAACTCGAATACCACAACTGAAAACAAAAACAAAGGATTGGCTTGCAAAATAAGCCGGAACAAACATATGATAGAGATTTCGTCCGAAGTTTTCATGGTGGGGCCCACACGGGCTCGATCGTACATCACCATCATGTACAACGCAGTGCACATGACATACGAAGCATCCTCGAGTCAGCATAGCCAAGGACTCTTTAAGACACAACGAGACCACTGTAAACCAACTGTGGATAGGCGGACCACTAAACGTCGAACCCCAATCTCATATCATGCATCTTTCGGAAAGATATCCTAAAAGCTACTTGAATTCCCACTTACAAACTCCCAAAACTTTCTGGTTATGCAATCAGGTGTTGGGGATACAGGGGAAGCATAATATCTCACCCAAAACTAATAATCCTACATCCAGCTGTATCCATCCTTCAACACATAACCAAGAAACCTTCGGAAATCATTTACCTCAACCTTCGAAAAGCATCCATTATACGAGTTATGGCAATACTCCCGAACTCCCGCCCCAGTACTGGGTGGCGTCGAGGTTATCTCACTAACAACTGCATAAAAGAGATTTTCGATGTCGACGAACTCAGGTATTCCAGTGCTACAACGATAAAATTGTGATGAAAACACCTCGGAGCTCAACTCCCTGGGACACTGCCACAACCCCTAAATGTCAGCAGGCACCAAGAAGAATGTTCTCATCACAAAACCATCAGAACAATTCCAAGATACCCGAGTGATCCTAATTTTTTTAGTGAAATTTGAGGAGAGAAGAGTCAAAACTCTATGTCAGGAGGCCTCACCAGAGCGACGAAGGAACTAAGCAGTAAAAAAAGAATCCTACTCTACGATATATATAATCCTAAAAGACTCAAAACCTTTTTCTAGACTCAACAACGCCAGCAATTCGATCAAGCAGGGGGCTCCTAAGTCGGGGAAGGCTCTGATTACCAACTTGTAACACCCACGATGCGGCTATATCTCCCATGTGTCAGAGCACGACTTAGAGGCATAACCGCGTTGTAGGCATGTCGCAAGAGGGGTAATCTTTACACATCCCATGTACTGAATAAGAAAGGGATAAAGAGTTGGCTTGCAATCACCACTTCACACAATACATAAATATAGCATTACATCAACCAGAATACAATCAAGGTCCGACTACGGAACCAAAATAAAAGAAGACTACCCCGAATGCAAAAGATCCCCGATCTCCCCGACTGGGCTCCACTACTGATCAACTAAAACGAAACAACACAATGAACAAGATCTTCATCGAGCTCCTCCTTGAGCTGGGTTGCATCACCTGCACGGTATCATCGGCACCTGCAACTGTTTGAAGTAATCTGTGAGTCACGGGGACTCAGCAATCTCCCACCCTCGCGATCAAGACTATTTAAGCTTATGGGCAGGAAAATGTAGTGAAGGTGGAGTTGCAGCAAGCACTAGCATATATGGTGGCTAACTTACGCAAATGAGAGCGAGAAGAGAAGCAAAGCACGGTCGTGAACTAGAAGTGATCAAGAAGTGATCCTGAAACTACTTACGTTCAAACATAACTCCAAAATCGTGTTCACTTCCTGGACCCCACCAAGAAGAGACCATCACGGCTACACATGCGGTTGATTCATTTTAATTAAGTTAAGTGTCAAGTTCTCTACAACCAGACATTAAACAAATTCCCATCTGCCCATAACCGCGGGCATGGCTTTCGAAAGTTCAAAACCCTACAGGGGTGTCCCAACTTAGCCCATCACAAGCTCTCACAGTCAACAAAGGATATTCCTTCTCCCAGGAAGACCCGGTCAGGCTGGGAATCCCGGTTATAAGATATTTCGACAATGGTAAAACAAGACTAGCAAAGCCGCCCGGATGTGCCGACAAATCCCGATAGGAGCTGCACATATCTCGTTCTCAGGGCACACCGGATGAGCGCTCCGTACAGCTAAAACCAAACCTCGAGTTTCCCAAAGGGGGCGCTGCAAAGGAATCTAGTTTGGACCAACACTCAGAGGAACACTGGCCCGGGGGGGGGGGGGTTAAAATAAAGATGACCCTCGGAATCCGGAAACCAAAGGGAAAAAAGCTAGGTTATTAGTGCAAATGTAAAACCAAGGTTGGGCCTTGCTGGAGGAGTTTTATTCAAGGCGAACTGTCAAGGGGATCCAATTATAACCCAACCGCATAAGGAACGCAAAATCAAGGAACATAACACCGGTATGACGGAAACTAGGGCGGCAAGAGTGGAACAAAACACCAGGCATAAGGCTGAGCCTTCCAACCTTTACCAAGTATATAGATGCATTAATATAATAAGAGATATTGTGATATCCCAACAATAATCATGTTCCAATAAGGAACAAACTCCAATCTTCACCTGCAACTAGCAACGCTATAAGAGGGGCTGAGCAAAGCGGTAACATAGCCAAACAACGGTTTGCTAGGGAAGGTGGGTTAGAGGCTTGGCTTAACAATATGGGAGGCATGATATAGCAAGTGGTAGGTATCGCGACATAGCAATAGCAATAGAACGAGCAACTAGCAAGCAAAGATAGAAGTGATTTCGAGGGTATGGTCATCTTGCCTGCAAAGTTCTCCGAGTTGACATAAGCTTGATCCGCGTAAACGTACTCAACAGGTTCCTCGAACACGAACTCGTCTCCCGGCTCTATCCAAGGCAAGAACACTAGCAAAGGAAACCACAATCAACCACGGTGCAATGCGCAAGCAACATGATGCAAAACATGGCATGATATGCAGGATGAGATATGCAATGCAAATGCATGCTCCGGAAGGGAAAGATTGAACCAGGCCTCAACTTGGCAAACCAAGAGTGCCGCTAGAAAGATGAGATGATTTCGGTCAGAATCAATATAAAGATCACCGGAATCGGATGCACGGTTTGCAAATGGCAAGAAAAACAATAATGGCTCTATTATGCGATTAACAGCATGATGCCATCTAGAATGCAACAAGAAACTAAGCTATTGCACCCCAACATAGCAATGAAGCACATGGCAGTAATCTACTCAAGATGCTTGACAAAAAATGAACACTGAGCTATGGCTAAAACACCCAAGAGCAGGTTCAAACAAGCATGGCAAAAGTGCAAAAGATATCAGCATCACAGACTTAGTGAAAATAACAACATGCCAGGAATTAACATCAGGAAGACATGTTTAGAGAAAGATATCAACATGCTACAGGAACATATCATAGCAATACAAGGCATGGCATGAATCTACTCAAATCATATAACAGAACTCCTTTAATGACTATAAGCCAAAAGGGATAAGAAGATATGATGGCACCCATGTAAACATAGCAAGTTTCGTTAACAGATTCAGAATTAGCAGAAAACTGGACATGGCATAAACAAAAATATGTAGGCATGTTTGCGAGCTCGATGCACTCAACACAAGGCATTGCATGACAAACTAAGCATACTACCATCAAGAATGCATGATCAATAAGCCAACCATGGCAAGAACAATCTCATAGCATTCATGGATCAACTACAACAACCTTGGCAAAATTGATTAACACGTAAACAATCTTCCATGAACATTTTATAGCAAACGTAGAGCATGATTGAGTCATGCTAGGGTACTCCATAATGGCAAACAACGACATGGATGGATAGAACATAACAATATCTCAAAATCATCCTTACTGAACATGCACAAAATAGGCATGGGTCACTCTGTAGAAACATGAATACATGGCATAAAAATAACATCAGGGAAATGACTTAGAATAATTCTAAGTCCCTGAAATCAGCAACATCACGAGAGCTACTTTGCATGCATGTGCTAGCCACCACTTTGATCAAAAAAATACATGGCATACACCCCTCTAAAGATGGCATGGCATATCCCAAAACACATGTAGGGCTCAAGTTCATAGGAGGCACACATTAAACATGGCAAAACTGACAAATGCCCATAATCTATTAAGAAACAGAAACTAACATTCTATAGCACTCTGGCAACAGCATTTAGGGCATCAATATGGACTCAAACAAGCATGGTGCAATGGAATGAATTGAAGAGGACATCATGATGAACATTTTGATATCTCATGCACGCAACACGGAGTAGCGAGCGCAAAGTTAAGGCATGATGAACATGGGAACATGAATTTGGAAACTTCATGGACTTAGTGAAAAATCTCACCCCGGGAAAAGTTGATCTCGCGGATCGGGATGGAGCGGTGCGGCGATGGGCGAGGGCATTTAGATTGGGGACCGGTGGATCTGGTCCCGATCCGGATACGGCCGGAATCTTGCCAGAGTTGACCGGGGAGGTGGCCGAAGATGGTGGTGGTGACGGGCGACGACGGAGGTGGCGCAGAGGCGGAAGTGGGCCCGCTCGCCGGCGACATGACGACGGCCGGAGCGGGCATCGGCGGCGAAGGGTGGCGGGGTCGAGTTCGCCGGCGATGGCGAGGCAGCACGGTGCAGGCGATGGCCGGGCGGCGCTAGCGGAGCAACGGCGGCAGAGGCGAGCGCGCGGCGCGGTGGTAGTGCTGACGAGTTCCGGCAACGAGGCGGCGGGGTCGCGGCCTCCGGCGAGGTCCGGGTGGCCGGCGGGAGGCGCGGAGGCGGCGGCAATGCTGCGGGCCGCGACGGGTGAGCGCGGGCCGGATCTGGGCCCCGCGGGCCGCGCAGTGGTGGGAGGCGGCGCGGACAGGTGGCGCGCCGCTAGTGGAGGAGGGAGGTAGCGTGCTGACGTGGTGGCCCCTGGTTGGCCGGAGTGAGGTGGCCGGCTGGACATGTCCGGCGGCGCGGTGTTGAAGGGCTAGGGTTTGTACTGCGCGAAATTTCGGGGAGGCACACATATTTATAGGTAGAGGGAGCTAGGAGAGTCCAAATGAGGTGCGGTTTTCGGCCACGCCATCATGATTGAACGACCGAGAGCATGGAGGGGGTTTGGATGGACTATTGGGCCACTTTGGAGGGGTGTTGGGCTGCAACACACATGAGGCATTTACGGTTCCCTGGTTAACCGTTGGAGTATCGAATGAACTCCAAATGGCACGAAACTTGACAGGCGGTCTACCGGTAGTGTACCAAGGCCGCTTGGAAAATCTCGGTCCATTCCGAGAACGTTTAACACCCGCACATGAAAAGAGACAAAAGGGGACGCTAGAGGAGCTAGGAGCGCCGGATTGCAAAATGGACAAGGGGGAAAAAGCTCAGATGCATGAGACGAACATGTATGCAAATGCGATGCACATGATGACATGATATGAAATGCATGACACGCAAGAAAATGACAAGGCAACAACGGTGAATAACTGGAAGACACCTGGCGCAATGTTCTCGGGGCCTTACAACAGATTACCGTACCACTTTGGTGCGGATCTCACTGTGGTTGACCTACGAGGTTCGGTAGTAACTTGATCTGAAACTTGATGATCATCATCATTAGTTTCCTCACTAATTGGTGTAGGTGTCACAGGAACCGGTTTCTGTGATGAACTACTTTCCAATAAGGGAGCAGGTATAGTTACCTCATTAAGTTCTACTTTCCTCCCACTTACTTATTTTGAGAGAAACTCCTTCTCTAGAAAGGATCCAAATTGAGCAACAGAAGTCTTGCCTTCAGATCTATGATAGAAGGTGTACCCAACAGTTTCCTTTGGGTATCCTATGAAGATGCATTTCTCTGATTTGGGTTCGAGCTTATGAGGTTGAAGCTTTTTCACATAAGCATCACAGCCCCAAACTTTAAGAAACGACAACTTTGGTTTCTTGCCAAACCACATTTCATAAGGTGTCGTCTCAACGGATTTTGATGGTGCCCTATTTAACGTGAATGCAGCAGTCTCTAAAGCATATCCCCGAAATGATAGCGGTAAATCAGTAAGAGACATCATAGATCGCACCATATCTAGTAAAGTACAATTACGATGTTCGGACACACCATTACGCTGTGGTGTTCCGGGTGGCATTAGTTGTGAAACTATTCCGCATTATTTCAAATGTAGACCAAACTCGTAACTCAAACATTCTCCTCCACGATCAGATCGTAGAAGCTTTATTTTCTTGTTAGGATGATTTTCCACTTCACTCTGAAATTCTTTGAACTTTTCAAATGTTTCAGACTTATGTTTCATTAAGTAGATATACCCATATCTGCTCAAATCATTTGTGAAGGTGAGAAAATAACGATACCCGCCGCGAGCCTCAACATTCACCGGACCACATACATCAGTATGTATGATCTCCAACAAATCTGTTGCTCTCTCCATTGTACCAGAGAACGGCATTTTAGCCATTTTTCCCATGAGGCATGGCACGCAAGTACCAAGTGATTCATAATCAAGTGATTCCAAAAGTCCATTAGTATGGAGTTTCTTCATGCAATTTACACCAATATGACCTAAACGGCAGTGCCACAAATAAGTTGCACTATCATTATCAACTCTGCATCTTTTGGCTTCAATATTATGAATATGTGTATTGATAACCCACAAGTATAGGGGATCGCGATAGTTTTCGAGGGTAGAGTATTCAACCCAAATTTATTGATTCGACACAAGGGGAGCCAAAGAATATTCTCAAGTATTAGCAGCTGAGTTGTCAATTCAACCACACCTGGAAACTTAATATCTGCAGCAAAGTGTTTAGTAGCAAAGTAATATGATAGTAGTGGTACCGATAGAAAAAGTAACAGTAGCAGAAGTAATGGTTTTGGTATTTTGTAGTCATGATAGAAATAGCAACGGAAAAGTAAATAAGAGAAGAACAATATATGGAAAGCTCGTAGGCAATGGATCGGTGATAGAGAATTATGCCGGATGCGGTTCATCATGTAACAGTCATAACCTAGGGTGACAGAGAACTAGCTCCAATTCATCAATGTAATGTAGGCATGTATTCTGAATATAGGCATACGTGGTTACGGAAAAGAACTTGCATGAAATCCTTTGTCGTACCCTCCCGTGGCAGCGGGGTCCTAATGGAAACTAAGGGATATTAATGCCTCCTTTTAATAGAGTACCGGACCAAAGCATTAACACATAGTGAATACATGAACTCCTCAAACTACAGTCATCAACGGTAAGTATCCCGATTATTGTCACTTCGGGGTTAACGGATCAAAACACATACTAGGTGACTATAGACTTGCAAGATAGAATCATGAACTCTCATATATTGTAGAAAACATAATAGGTTCAGATCTGAGATCATGTCACTCGGGCCCTAGTGACAAGCATTAAGCATAGCAAAGACATAGCAACATCAATCTCAGAACATAGTGGATACTAGGGATCAAACCCTAACAAAACTAACTCGATTACATGATAAATCTCCTCCAACCCATCACCGTCCAACAAGCCTACGATGGAATTACTCACACACGGCGGTGAGCATCATGAAATTGGTGATGGAGGATGGTTGATGATGACGACGGGGACGGATTCCCCTCTCCGGAGCCCCGAACGGACTCCAGATCAGCCCTCCCAAGAGGTTTTAGGTCTTGGTGGCGGCTCTGTATCGTAAAACGCAATGAATCCTTCTCTCTTATTTTTTTCTCCCCGAAAGGAAATATATAGAGTTGCAGTTGAGGTCGGAGGAGCTCCAGGGGGCCCACGAGGTAGGGGGGCACGCCCTTGGGGGGCAGGCGCGCCCCCACCCTCGTGGCTAGGGTGTGGGCCCCCTGGTCTTCATCTTTTGCAAGGATTTTTTATTATTTCCAAATAGACATTCTGTGAAGTTTCAGGTCATTCCGAGAACTTTTGTTTCTGCACATAAATAACACCATGTCAATTCTGCTGAAAACAGCATCAGTCCGGGTTAGTTCCATTCAAATCATGCAAGTTAGAGTCCAAAACATGGGCAAAAGTGTTTGGAAAAGTAGATACGATGGAGACGTATCAACTCCCCCTAGCTTAAACCTTTTCTTGTCCTCAAGCAATTCAGTTGATAAACTAAAAGTAATAAAGAAAAACTTTTACAAACTCTGTTTGCTCTTGCTGTTGTAAATATGTAAAGCCAGCATTCAATTTTTCAGCAAAGATTATGAACTAATCATATTCACAATAATGCATAGGTCTCATGTTTACTCATATCAATGGCATAATCAACAAGCGAGCAATAATAATAAATCTCGGATGACAACACTTTCTCAAAACAATCATAATTTGATATAATAAGATGGTATCTCGCTAGCCCTTCCTGAGACCGCAAAACATAAATGCAGAGCACCTTTAAAGATCAAGGACTGACTAGACATTGTAATTCATGGTAAAAGAGATCCAGTCAAGTCATACTCAATGTAAACTAATAGTAATGAATGCAAATGACAGTGGTGCTCTCCAACTGGTGCTTTTTAATAAGAGGATGATGACTCAACATTAAATTAAATAGATAGGACCTTCGTAGAGGGGAGCAAGGATTTGTAGAGGTGCCAGAGCTCGGTTTTGACATAGAGATGAATAATATTTTGAGCGATATACTTTCATTGTCAACATAACAACCAAGAGATGGCGATATCTTCCATGCTACACACATTATAGCCGGTTCCCAAACAGAATGGTAAAGTTTATACTGCCCCTCCACCAACAAGCATCAATCCATGGCTTGCTCGAAACAACGAGTGCCTCCAACTAACAGGAGTCCCAGGGGGAGTTTTGTTTGCAATTATTTTGATTTAGTTTGCATAAAGCATGGGGACTGGGCATCCCGGTGACCAGCCACTTTCTCGTGAGTGAGGAGCGGAGTCCACTCCTCTTGAGAATAACCCGCCTAACATGGAAGATATGGGCAGCCATAGTTGATACATAAGCTATTCGAGCATACAAAACAAGATATTTCTTTGAAGGTTTAGAGTTTGGCACATACAAATTTACTTGGAACGGCAGGTAGATACCGCATATAGGAAGGTATAGTGGACTCATTATTATGAACAAACATTTTAATAGCATGTTGGCACGCAAGGTAAACCATTATAACTCATAGCTAATCAAGCATGGCACAAGAAACTATGATCTCTAGTTATCATTGCAAACATGTTTATTCATAATAGGCTGAATCAGGAATGATGAACTAATCATATTTACAAAAACAAGAGAGGTTGAGTTCATACCTGCTTTTCTCATCTCAGTCAGTCCATCATATATCGTCGTAATTGCCTTTCACTTGCACGACCAAATAGTGTGAATAATAATAATAGTGCACGTGCATTGGACTAAGATGGAATCTGCAAGCATTCAATAAATAGGAGAAGACTAGGCAATATAGGCTCTTTTGTGAGATCAACAATAATGCATATAAGAGCCACTTCAACAATTTAAATATGGTCTTCTCCTATCGACCCCCAAAGAAAAGAAAAGAAATAAAACTATTTACACAGGAAAGCTCCCAACAAGCAAAAGAAGAACAGGAAATCTTTTTGGGTTTTCTTTTTAATTATTACTACAAGCATGGAAATTAAAACTCGCTAAAAAGCTACAACTAATTTTTTTGTTTTTTCTTAAGGTTTATTAAACACATAAGAAGAAATCTTAAAAAGGAAATAACTAGCATGGATGATACAATGAAAAAGTATGAGCACCGACATCTAGCAATGAGTGTGTGAACATGAATGTAATGTCGGTGAGAAATACGTACTCCCCCAAGCTTAGGCTTTTGGCCGAAGTTGGTCTATGGCCACGGTTGGCCTGGCGGATATCCATAATAATAGTTGGGGTCGTACTGCGATGAAGAAGACTCTGATTGGCACTGGGTGGCAATCATCTCCGGATCCCAATGGTAATTAGACTGTCGTGGAGGATCAACTTGTGGTTCCGACTCTGGCTCTGTAGATGATGTAGGGTTCCGGTAGGCGTGAATAGCCTCTAACGGAACAAGGTACTTTTTGTTCGCGTTGGTCATGGAGGAAGGCGGTGAGGCCTCCGCGGTGCAAGGCAGATTATATTTGGGCCTCTCTGCTTTTTCATTTTGCTTTTCCTTCGAGCTTCGGCACGATGAGCCCCTAAAAAATCTCTTCATTATTTTCTGAAAAATTCTGAAAATTTTAGTAACTTCAAATAAAAGTGAGCCAAGCTCAACAAAATTGATAGCAACTACTCCTACAAGTGCCTAGAGCCTATATCATGCATCAAAACTACTTGGAACCATATAAATTTAACATGCAAGCTCAAGAACATGGTCACCTAGACAACAAAAAATTGCAATGAATAAAGCACTAGAGCAAAAACTAATTGGACCAATGGAGGAGTCACATACCAAGGAACAATCCTCCCAAGCAGTTTTGTGAGAGGTGCTTTGAGCAAGGAGATCAAAAATGGCAGCAAAATGAGCTTAGACTCGGGTTTGAAATTGATAATCGTGCTTGTGGGAGGACGAAGGAGTGTGTGGGTGCAGGAATAAGTGGAGGAGGGCCACCATGGGCCCACGAGGCAGGGGGCGCGCCCTGGACCCTCGTGGCCAAGTGCTTGCTCCCCCTGCTGTGTTTTCAGTGCCAGATATTCTCAAATATTCCAGAAAAAATCATATTTAAATTTCAGGGCATTTGGAGAACTTTTATTTTTGGGGTATTTTTATATTGCATGGATAAATCAGATAACAGACGGAAAATACTTATTTTTATTTTATTTAATATAAATAACAAAAAGTAAAAGGAGGGTACAGAAGGTTGTGCCTTCTAGTTTCATCCATCTCATGCTCACCAAAAGGAATCCATTAACAAGGTTGATTAGGTCTTGTTAACGAACTCATTCTGAATAACATGGAACCGGAGAAATTTCGAATAACACTATGTTGCCTCAACGGGGATATGCACATCCCCAATAATAAGAATATCATATTTCTTCTTGACAGTAGGAAGAGGAAATTCAAAACCTAGAAAAGTAATCGATGGAATTTTTCCAATAGAATTGATATTGTGGACTTGAGGTTGTTTCCTCGGGAAGTGTATCGTATGCTCATTACCATTAACATGAAAAGTGACATTGCCTTTAGTGCAATCAATAACAGCCCCTGCAGTATTCAAAAAGGGTCTTCCAGGAATAATAGACATACTATCGTCCTCGGGAATATCAAGAATAACAAAGTCCGTTAAAATAGTAACATTTGCAACTACAACAGGCACATCCTCACAAATACCGACAGGTATAGCAGTTGATTTATTAGCCATTTGCAAAGATATTTTAGTACGTGTCAACTTATTCAGATCAAGTCTACGATATAAAGAGAGAGGCACAACACTAACACCGGCTCCAAGATCACTTAAAGCAGTTTTAACATAGTTCCTTTTTATGGAGCATGGTATAGTGGGTACTCCTGGATCTCCAAGTTTCTTTGATATTCCACCTTTAAAACTGTAATTAGCAAGAATGGTGGAAATTTCAGCTTCTGGTATCTTTCTTTTATTAGTAACAATTTCTTTCATGTACTTAGCATAAAGATTCATTTTAAGCATATCAGTTAATCGCATACGCAAAAACATAGGTCTAATCATTTCAGCAAAGTGCTCAAAATCCTCATCATCCTTTTTCTTGGATGGTTTGGGAGGAAAAGGCATGGGTTTCTAAACCCAAGGCTCTCTTTCCTTACCGTGTTTCCTAGCAACAAAGTCTTTCTTATCATAACATTGATTCTTTGATTGTGGGTTATCAAGATCAACAGCAGGTTCAATTTCTATATCATTATCATTGCTAGGTTGAGCATCAACATGAACATTATCATTAACATTATCACTAGTTTCAGGTTCATTACCAGATTGTGTTTCAGCATCATAAATAGAAATCTCATTTGGATTCTCAGGTGTTTCAGCAATAGGTTCACTAGAAGCATGCAAAGTCCTATCAATTTTCTTTTTCTTCCTTTGAGAAGAACTAGGTGCATCTATATTATTTGTCGGAGAATCTTGCTCAATTCTCTTAGGATGGGCTTCAGGATACAAAGGTTCTCGAGTCATTCTACCAGTTCCAGTAGCCACTCTAATATCATAATAATTATTCTTACTATTCAATTCATTGAGCAAATCTTTTTGAGCTTTAAGTACTTGTTCTACTTGAGTGGTAACCATAGAAGCATGTTTGCTAATAAGTTTAAGTTCACCTTTGACATTAGCCATATAATCACCCAAGTGTTCAAGCATATTTGAACTGTGTTTTAATTCTCTACCAAAATAAGCATTGAAGTCTTCTTGCTTAACCATAAATTTATCAAACTCATCTAAGCATGGGCTAGCAAACTTAGTAAATGGGATTTCAGCTTTATCATATCTATAGAGAGAATTTACCTTTACTACCTGTGTCGGGTTATCAAGACCATGAATTTCTTCAACAGGTAAGGGATTAAGATCATATATTTCTTCAACAGGAAGTAAATTAAGACCGTGTATTTCTTCAATAGGAGGTAAATTCTTAATATCTTCAGCTTTAATACCCTTTTCTTTCATAGATTTCTTTGCCTCTTGCATATCTTCAGGACTGAGAAATAGAATACCCCTTTTCTTCGGAGTTGGTTTAGGAATAGGCTCAGGAGCTGGCTCAGGAAGTGTCCAATTATTTTCACTTGTCAACATATTATTCAATGGAATTTCAGCTTCATTCGGTGTTCTTTCCCTGAAAACAGAACCAGCACAACTATCCAGGTAATCTCTGGAAGCATCGGTTAGTCCATTATAAAAGATATCAAGTATTTCATTTTTCTTAAGAGGATGAACAGGCAAAGAATTAAGTAACTTGAGAAGCCTCCCCCAAGCTTGTGGTAGACTCTCTTCTTCAATTTGCACAAAATTATATATATCCCTCAAAGCAGCGTGTTTCTTATGAGTAGGGAAATATTTAACAGAGAAGTAATAAATCATATCCTGGGGACTACGCACACAACCAGGATCAAGAGAATTAAACCATATCCTAGCATCACCCTTTAATGAGAACAGAAATATTTTAAGGATATAAAAGTAACGAGTTCTCTCATCATTAGTGAACAGGGTGGCTATATCATTTAATTTAGTAAGATGTGCCACAACAGTTTCAGATTCATAGCCATGAAAAGGATCAGATTCAACCAAAGTAATTATATCAGGATCAACAGAGAATTCATAATCCTTATTCGTAACACAGATAGGTGAAGTAGTAAAAGAAGGGCCAGGTTTCATTCTAGCATTAAGAGATTGTTGCTTCCATTTAGCTAATAACCGCTTGAGCTCGTATCTATGTTTGCAAGCTAATATAGCTAGAGCAACTTCCTTTTCAAAAACAAAACCCTCAGGAATAACAGGCGATTCATATTGATTAGGGGGAGAGTCTTCATCATCACTTTCGTCAATATTATCAGTTTCAATAATTTCATTCTCTCTAACCCTAGCAAGTTGTTCATCAAGAAATTAACCAAGTGGCACAGTAGTATCAAGCGTAGAAGTAGTTTCATCATAAGTATCATGCATAGCAGAAGTGGCATCATCAATAACATGTGACATATCAGAACGAATAGCAGAAGCAGGTTTAGGTGTCGCAAGCTTACTCAAAACAGAAGGTGATTCAAGTGCAGAACTAGATGGCAGTTCCTTACCTCCCCTCGTAGTTGAGGGATAAATCTTGGTCTTTGGATCTCTCAAGTTCTGCATAATGATAAGCGGATATAAATCCCAAGTGACACAAAGAATAGAGCTATGCTCCCTGGCAACGGCGCCAGAAAATAGTCTTGATAACCCACAAGTATAGGGGGTCGCAACAGTTTTCGAGGGTAGAGTATTCAACCCAAATTTATTGATTCGACACAAGGGGAGCCAAAGAATATTCTCAAGTATTAGCAGCTGAGTTTTCAATTCAACCACACCTGGAAACTTAGTATCTGCAGCAAAGTGTTTAGTAGCAAAGTAATATGATAGTAGTGGTAACGATAGCAAAAGTAATGGTAGCAAAAGTAATGTTTTCGGTATTTTGTAGTGATGATAGCAATAGCAACGTAAAAGTAAATAAGCGAAGAACAATATATGGAAAGCTCGTAGGTAATGGATCGATGATAAGAATTATGCCAGATGCGGTTCATCATGTAACTGTCATAACCAAGGGTGACACAGAACTAGCTCCAATTCATCAATGTAATGTAGGCATGTATTCCGAATATAGTCATACGTGCTTATGGAAAAGAACTTGCAGGACATCTTTTGTCCTACCCTTCCGTGGCAGCGGGGTCCTAATGGAAACTAAGGGATATTAAGGCCTCCTTTTAATAGAGTGCCGGACCAAAGCATTAACACATAGTGAATACATGAACTCCTCAAACTACGGTCATCACTGATAAGTACCCCGATTATTGTCACTTCGGGGTTAACGGATCATAACACATACTAGGTGACTATAGACTTGCAAGATAAGATCAAGAACTCTCATATATTGAAGAAAACATAATAGGATTCAGATCTGAAATCTTGGCACTCGGGTCCTAGTGACAAGCATTAAGCATAGCAAAGTCATAGCAACATCAATCTCAGAACATAGTGGATACTAGGGATCAAACCCTAAAAAAACTAACTCGATTACATGATAAATCTCATCCAACCCATCACCGTCCAGCAAGCCTACGATGGAATTACTCTCGCACGGCGGTGAGCATCATGAAATTGGTGATGGAGGATGGTTGATGATGACGACGGGGATGGATTCCCCTCTCCAGAGCCCCGAACGGACTCCAGATCAGCCCTCCCGAGAGGTTTTAGGGCTTGGCAGCGGCTCCGTATCGTAAAACGCGATGAATCCTTCTATCTTATTTGTTTCTCCCTGAAAGCAAATATATAGAGTTGGAGTTGAGGTCGGAGGAGCTCCAGTGGGCCCACGAGGTAGGGGGCACGCCCTGGGGGCAGGCGCGCCCCACCCTCGTGGCTAGGGTGTGGCCCCCCTGGTCTTCATCTTTTGCAAGGATTTTTAATTATTTACAAATAGACGTTCCGTGAAGTTTCAGGTCATTCCGATAACTTTTGTTTCTGCACATAAATAACACCATGGCAATTCTGCTGAAAACAGCGTTAGTTCGGGTTAGTTCCATTCAAATCATGCAAGTTATAGTCCAAAACAAGGGCAAAAGTGTTTGGAAAAGTAGATACGACAGAGACGTATCATGTATCACTACTATCGAGATTCAACAAAAATAGACCACTCTTTAATGGTGCATGACCATAAAAGATATTACTCATATAAATAGAACAACCATTATTCTCTGATTTAAATGAATAACCGTCTCGCATCAAACAAGGTCCATATATAATGTTCATGCTCAACGCTGGCACAAAATAACAATTATTTAGGTCTAAAACTAATCCTGAACATAGATGTAGAGGTAGCGTGCCGACTGCGATCACTTCGACTTTGGAACCATTTCCCACGCGCATCATCACCTCGTTCTTAGCCAATCTTTGCTTAATCCGTAGTCCCTATTTCAGTTGCAAATATTAACAACAGAACTAGTATCAAATACCCAGGTACTACTACGAGCATTAGTAAGGTACACATCAATAACATGTATATCACATATACATGTGTTCACCTTGCCATCCTTCTTATCCGCCCAATACTTGGGGCAGTTCCGCTTCCAGTGACCAGTCTGCTTGCAGTAGAGGCACTCAGTCCCAGGCTTAGGTCCAGACTTGGGTTTCTTCTCTTGAGCAGCAACTTGTTTGTTGTTCTTTTTGAAGTTCCCCTTCTTCTTCCCTTTGCCCTTTTTCTTGAAACTGGTGGTCTTGTTGACCATCAACGCTTGATGCTCCTTTTTGATTTGTACCTCCGCAGCCTCTAGCATTGCGAAGAGCTCGGGAATTGTCTTATTCATCCCTTGCATATTATAGTTCATCACGAAGCTCTTGTAGCTTGGTGGCAGTGATTGACGAATTCTATCAATGACACTATCATCCGGAAGATTAACTCGCAGTTGAATTAAGTGATTGTTATACCCAGACATTCTGAGTATATGTTCACTGACAGAACTATTCTCCTCCATCTTGTAGCTATAGAACTTATTGGAGACTTCATATCTCTCAATCTGGGCTTTTGCTTGAAATATTAACTTCAACTCCTAGAACATCTCATATGCTCCATGACGTTCAAAACGTCGTTGAAGTCCCAGTTCTAAGCCGTAAAGCATGGCACACTGAACTATCGAGTAGTCATCAACTTTGCTCTCCCAAACGTTCATAACATATGGTGTTGCTCCTGCAGCAGGTCTGGCACCTAGCGGTTCTTCCAGGACGTAATTCTTCTGTGCAGCAATGAGGATAATCCTCAAGTTACGGACCCAGTCCGTGTAATTGCTACCATCATGTTTCAACTTTGCTTTCTCAAGGAACGCATTAAAATTCAACGGTACAACAGCACATGCCATCTATCTACAACAACATAGACAAGCAATGTACTATCAGGTACTAAGTTCGTGATAAATTTAAGTTCAATTAATCATATTACTTAAGAACTCCCACTTAGATAGATATCCCTCTAATCATCTAAGTGATTACGTGATCCAAATCAACTAAACCATGTCCGATCATCACGTGAGATGGAGTAGTTTCAATGGTGAACATCACTATGTTGATCATATCTACTATATGATTCCCGCTCGACCTTTCGGTCTCAGTGTTCCAAGGCCATATCTGCATATGCTAGGATCGTCAAGTTTAACCTGAGTATTCTGCGTGTGCAACTGTTTTGTACCCATTGTATGTGAACGTAGAGCTTATCACACCCGATCATCACGTGATGTCTCAGCACGAAGAACTTTCACAATGGTGCATACTCAGGGAGAACACTTATATCTTGAAATTTAGTGAGAGATCATCTTATAATGCTACCATCGATCTAAGCAAAATAAGATGCATAAAAGATAAACATCACATGCAATCAATATAAGTGATATGATATGGCCATCATCATCTTGTGCTTGTGATTGCCATCTCCGAAGCACCGTCATGATCACCATCGTCACCGGCACGACACCTTGATCTCCATCGTAGCATCATTGTCATCTCGCCAACTATTGCTTCTACGATTATCGCTACCGCTTAGTGATATAGTAAAGCAATTACAGGGCGATTGCATTGCATACAATAAAGCGACAACCATATGGCTCCTGCCAGTTGCCGATAACTCGGTTACAAAACATGATCATCTCATACAATAAAATATAGCATCATGCCTTCACCATATCACATCACAACATGCCCTGCAAAAACAAGTTAGACGTCCTCTACTTTGTTGTTGCAAGTTTTACCTGGCTGCTACGGGCCGAGTAAGAACCGTTCTTACCTACACATTAAAAACCACAACGATAGTTCATCAAGTTAGTGCTGTCTTAGCCTTCTCAAGGACCGGGCGTAGCCACACTCGGTTCAACTAAAGTTGGAGAAACTGACACCCGCCAGCCACTTATGTGCAAAGCACATCGGTAGAACCAGTCCCACGTAAGCGTACGCGTAATGTCGGTCCGGGCCGCTTCATCCAACAATACCGCAGAACCAAAGTATGACATGCTGGTAAGCAGTATGACTTGTATCGCCCACAACTCACTTGTGTTCTACTCGTGCATATAACATCTACGCATAAAACCTGGCTCGGATGCCACTATTGGAGAACGTAGTAATTTCAAAAAAATTCCTGTGCACACACAGGATCATGGTGATGTATAGCAACGAGCGGGGAGAGTATCGTCCACGTACCCTCGTAGACCGAAAGCGGAAGCGTTAGCACAACACAGTTGATGTAGTCATATGTCTTCATGATCCGACCGATCCAAGTACCGAACGTACGACACCTCTAAGTTTAGCACACGTTCAGCTCGATGACGTCCCGCGAACTCCGATCCAGCAAAGCTTCACGGGAGAGTTCTGTTACCACGACGGCGTGGTGAAGGTGATGATGTTGCTATCGACGCAGGGCTTCGCCTAAGCACCGCTACGATATGAACAAGGTGGAATATGGTAGAGGGGGCACCGCACACGACTGGAATAGATCAATAGATCAACTTGTGTGTTTAGAGGTGCCCCCTGCCCCCATATATAAAGGAGCAAGGGGGAGAGGCGGCCGGCCAGGGAGGGCGTGCCAAGGGGGAGTCCTACGCCCACCGGGAGTTGGACTCCTCCTTTCCTAGTAGGAGTAGGAGAAGGGGAAGGAGGCAGTGGAGAGAAGGAAGGAGAGGGGGGTCGCCGCCCCCTTCCCTTGTCCAATTCGTACTGGGCCAAGGGGGGCCGCGCACCACCTCTTGGCTTCCCTCTCTCTTCTCCACTAAGGCCCAATAGGCCCACTACTTCCCCCCCCGGGGGGGGGGGGTCCGGTAACCCCTAGTACTGTAGTAAAATCCTGATCTCACCCGGAACACTTCCGATATCCAAATATAGGCTTCCAATATATTAATCTTTATGTCTCAAACATTTCGAGACTCCTCGTCATGTCCGTGATCATATCAAGGACTCCGAACTACCTCGGTACATCAAAATACCAAACCCATAATACCGATCGTCATCTAACTTTAAGCGTACGGACCCTGCGGGTTCGAGAACTATGTAGAAATGACCGAGACATGTCTCTGGTCAATAACCAATAGCGGAACCTGGATGCTCATATTGGCTCCTACATATTCTACAAAGATCTTTATCAGTCAAACCGCATAACAACATACGTTGTTCCCTTTGTCATCGGTATGTTACTTGCCCGAGATTCGATCGTCGGTATCTCAATACCTAGTTCAATCTCGTTACCGACAAGTCTCTTTACTCGTTCCGTAATACATCATCCCGCAACTAAGTCATTAGTTACAATGCTTGCAAGGCTTATAGTGATGTGCATTACTGAGTGGGCCCAGAGATACCTCTTCGACAATCGGAGTGACAAATCCTAATCTTGAAATACGCCAACCCAACAACTACGTTTGGAGACACTTGTAGAGCACCTTTGTAATCACCCAGTTACGTTGTGACGTTTGGTAGCACACAAAGTGTTCCTCCGGTAAACGGGAGTTGCATAATCTTATAGTCATAGGAACACGTATAAGTCATGAAGAAAGCAATAGCGGAATACTAAACGATCAAGTGCTAAGCTAACGGAATGGGTGAAGTCAATCACATCATTCTTCTAATGATGTGATCCCATTAATCAAATGACAACTCATGTCTATGGCTAGGAAACATAACCATCTTTGATCAACAAGCTAGTCAAGTAGAGGCATACTAGTGACACTCTGTTTGTCTATGTATTCACACATGTATCAAGTTTCCGGTTAATACAATTCTAGCATGAATAATAAATATTTACATGAAATAAGGAAATAAATAATAACTTTATTATTGCCTCTAGGGCATATTTCCTTTAAGGACCTCAAGCACTGTTCTTCATGCCTCAAGCGGAAGCCCTGACTCCTGGAGAATCAGGCGATCCGGGCCGACAGGAAGGGCCCACATCGGCTGGGAGTGGCGCTGGAGTGGGGTGACGCGGCGTTCGAGGAACTCCTTCATCACCATGGGCGCGGTCAAGCCGATGTCTTTCAACCTCGTCATCCGGAACCAGACGAAGGCAAGGCAGGGGCTCGTAAGCTTCTCATGAGCCCAGCCTGAGCTGGGAACAGGAGAGCCGATGGAGGCAAGAGCAAAGGGCTGAGCACTCCGACATCCACATAAACCCACCGCTTCTGGAACCCGATCGCAGATGGCGGGAGCTCGAAGTCAATCCACGAGCCGGCCGTCGCCACCACGGCCTGGAAGCTCAGGCACCCCGAGCATTGCCGAGGGTTGGTCAGGTGCAGCGAGAAGAAATGGCACAGAAGGGCCACGGAGGGGGAGATGCCCACCATGGCCTCGCAGGCGAAGGCGAAGACAGCAAGAAGATCGACAGATTGGGTATGTAAGTGCAGCTGATGAATATGGTAATGGGAGAGCATGGTGTTGAAGAAGGCGAAGAAGGGGGGAACCAGACCGGCCCACATAGCGTCGCCAAAGAAATGGACCTTGGTGGTTGCTCTATCAATAGAAGCTTGGGACACCGGCCAGGCCGCTGTTCTACCCCATTCGTTAAAGCTAGTGGCGATCACAAGGCGGACCTTGTCCATGGCCTCCTCGTTGAGCACCCGCGATCAGCTAACAGCGGGCTCGACTGCAGGAGGCGTGTTGGCTGAGGACAGGGGATTCTTCCCTTTCTCCGTCCGGTTCGGCGCCATAACGATGGGGAGGACTGAGCTCGGGTTGGATTGGGAAAGGAATCTAAGGTTCGAGGAAGCAAAGGAGTCGAGGTTTGTGTTGCCAGCAAGGGGGAAATAACTATGTGGGACACCGTGGCCGCCTAGCCAGGAGGATATCTAGGCTGCATGGGGAAGCGGGGCCGCCCACGTCCAATCGATCGCCACGTGTCAGGCAGGGCCGCAGGCTATTAGGGCCTGCGGCGCTCCGCCCTTGCCCTTTGGCTTCGCCTCGAAGCCAAGCCCGAGCGCACCTTGGGCCCAGGGGCTACTGTCGGCATTCTGAGAACAGGGGTCCCCAGACTTGCCTGCCTGCGGCCCGCAGCGTGGCTCCACCAGCGGCCCCGTAGGGCCCATCTTCACCAGCAAACATTCAAGACCCTCGCGAGGGGCCAAGCCTCGTGAGGCGGATGATGCAAGACCTCCTCAGGGGCAGCCTCACCAGGCTGGCTCGCGAGGGGCGGAGAGATCATGGCGAGGGGCACCTCACGAGGTTTCTATGACGCAAGCCATGATGACTGGAGCCAGGCGAGCACCAGTGTGCGTAGTGTCCTCGTTTCCTCTTTGGTGCAAAAGGGGAAAGTGCATACGAGGAGTGCCAAGGCTTCAGGGAAAGGTTTCCATATTGGTGCAACAAGACCAAGACCAGTAGGATGGCAGGACGGAGGTCATCGTGGAGCCCAAGACGGCGTCACCACCAGAGCCTTTGGCAGGCAAAGACTGCTTTTGTTAGGATAGCTTGTACTAGTTTTCTCCCTTCGAATTTGGCCGTTGTGGGATCCCTTCCCGCTCAATATATGGGAAGAGGACCAGGGCCTCTACAAATAGGGCCGGCCACCACCGTAGGGAGGCATCTGATCTTGGACTAGATCCATTCCACCAAGGCCACCAAACAAGTTCACCAAGAATAAGAACACCTCTCCTCGCGAGGCTGTTCTTCCCTTGTAACTGTTCATCGCCAGCCCAAGAGGCAATCCACCACACCACACTTGAGTAGGGTGTTACACCACAACGGTGGCCCGAACCAGTATAAATCTTGTGTCTCATGTTATTTGGGTTCGTCGAGCTAGGAAGTGAGATCGTAAAGTGTGCGAGCTAGAGAGGGGGAGAGATCTTTGTGCGCACCCAAGTGTTGGAACCTTAAGGGTTTTGCCAGAAGCCGAAATCTGACACGGCCGCCTCACGGCGGCGGTCGGCGGCACTGGACCCCTCCAGACCGCGGGCGCAAGCCTCGCGAGAAGCTGCGAAGGATGCCGTGGCATCCGCCCGGGCGCTCTTATGCTTCAAGTGCCTGAGGTTGATGGCGACCTTCAGATGATGCCACTCGCGTGCTAGGCAGAGGCCCTCCGCCTTGTGGCATGCACCAACGTCGACAACTTCTCCCCCGAGCAGACGCAACGCACTAATTGCTTCTTGGAAAAGACCATGACGGATGACTCTGCCCCCGCGCGCGAGCTCCAGCACGCGGCCGAGCCCTTCCTCTGCGCCAGGGGCTACGGAGGAGGCACGGGATGACTCGCCCGTCTCTGGCAGGGGGCTGGAGGCCAGCGCCCCTTCAACCAATTCCGGGGCCTTGGCGGAGGCGCTATGCGGCTTGGCCCTGCCGCTCGAGGATGACGCGGGGTGCTGGGGCTGCCCAGCCACCAACAAGCACCAGTGGAGAAGTCCTCGACACGGCACCTACACTCTAGAAATGGCCATGGAGGAAGGGTCCTGGGAACACAGTCTCACGGCCTTCCAGCGGCACCACCACCTCGTGGGCTGGCCCCGTGCCCAGCGCAGGTGCTTGGTGCAGGGGGGCTGGAATCGCGAGCGGGCCAAGGGCCTCCGGAGGTCGCTCCCGAGGGGGCTTCGCCACCGCAACCAAAGGGATCCTGAGGAGCCAGAGTCAGAAAAGGAAGTGACATTCAAAGATCCATGAAGATAAGGTACTTACTCGTCTACGGCTATCCAGTTCCTCTGTTTCAAGGGCCGGGGGGCGCTACCGCCGCAGCTCTAGAGCCCTTTCCTCTTGTGAAGTGCCCCAAGGTCCAGATGAGGTGTGCGGAAGGTTGGTGCTTTGCTCTTTGCAGCTGGGCTGCGGACCGCCACCTCAGGACCACTTGACGAAGCTTCAGGAGTGGTCACCTCAGGACCACTTGCCGAAGCCTCAGGAGCATTCACCTCAGGAGCACTTCTAGAGCCTCAGGAGCGCCCGATGGCACCTACTCTTCAGCAGTCGCCTCAGGAGCTCTCAACGGCGCTCGCCCCCCCCCCCCCCCCACAACAACATCAGGGGCGCGTGCTGCAGGATCAACAAGCATAGGAGACACCAAGATGGGGTTCTCGCGAGGCCCCTCAAGGCCCTCTGGGTGCAACCCCCACATGCCAAAGCAGGGCATCTGCTTCGCGAAGGCCTCCCTGTACGAGAAGTTGTACGAGAGGCACCTGTCCACCGGGAGCACAACGGGCATCGGGTGGCTCGTCATGAGTTGGAGCACCACCTGCAACATCTTTGAGGGAACCGAGGGCACCTGAAGCCTCATGGGGGTTTTGGGGCCGGTGAAGGCCCACATTGGCCGAGAGTTGCATTGGAGCGGGGCGATGCGCTGCTAGATGAAATCCCTCACCACCAGTGGCGTCGTCAACCCTGCCTTCTTCAGCTCGGCTAACCTGGACCAGACGCGGGCGAGCCGCCGGTCGATGAGCTTCAGATACCCTAGATGGTGCTTGGTTCCACCAGCGCTCGCGGGAACTGGAGTAGGGGGCTGAATGTGGTGGCATCCATGTACACTCACTACACCCGGAATGTCATTACATCCGGGCGAAGAGCGAAGTCGATGCCGGAGTTAGCCATCGCCGCCACCACCTGGAACAACACACATCCTGAGCATTATCTGCTATCGACCGGATGAAGCGAGAAGAAATGGCGGGAGAAGGCCATAGATGGGGTGACACCCACGATGGCCTCACACAGGAAGGTGAAGTCGGCAAGGAGCATGATGTACCCGGGGTCCAAATGCAGCGCATGGATCTGGTAATTCGAAAGAACGACGTTGAAGAAATCATAGAAAGGGGGACCAAGACAGCCAAGAGAGCGTGAAGGTGGATGGGGATCTCGGTGACCTCCATACCGATCTGGGCGCAGGAGGCAGGCCCAGATCGTCCTCGCCTTCCACTCGTTGGAATCAGCGGTGAGGGCCGGCCAGATCTAGTCCAGTCCCTCCTGGTTGATCACCATCGACCGACCAAGCACGGGCTCCAAACCAGGAAGAGATTCTATGGGTGCGCAAGCCTTCCCTTTCTTCTTCGACCTCGGAGCCATGGCAGAGGAGGTGGATTGAAACCGGCACAGAGTCTGGAGGAGGAGGTATGAGCTCGCAGGAAAGAGGGATGCAGAGGACGAGCGCAGCGGGCAATGATGGCCGAGTCGCACTTGCAGCAGGTTGTTGTCAATTCAGACGGTTGCCGAGGCGATGCTGGGAAGTGGAGACGCACATGTCCCATCAAGCGTGATGCATCAATCGGGCCCGCAGGCGATTGGGCCCGTGACGCTTCACCCTTGCCCTTTGGCTTCACCTCGAAGCCAAGTCCGAGCGCGCCTTGGGCCCGAGGGCTACTATCAACGTTCTGGGAACCAGGCTACCCAAACTTGCCTGCCTGCGGCCCATGGCGTGGCTCCCTTGATGGCTTGGTACAACCCATCTTTAGCATCGACAACACAAGACCCTTGCGAGGGGCCAAGCCTCGCGAGGTGGACGATGCCAAGACCTCCAGAGGGAGCAGCCTCCCTAGGGTGGCTATCGAGAAGCGGAGATTCCTATGCAGGCACCCACCACGTGAGGTCCAGATATCGTAGGACATGACGACCAAGGCCAGGTGGGCTCCAGTGGGCGCAGTACAGCAGGTTTCCTGTTTGGTCTTAAGGAGGCAAGTGTAGGCACGGAGTCCCGAGGAATCAGCCAAATGTTTCCATTCCCATGCTACAAGACCAAGGCCGCCAAGACAGCACGATGGAGGTCACCACCGAGCCCACGATGACATCACGACCAGTCACTTTACAGGCGAAGACCACCTTTCGTTAGGATATGATGTACTCCCTCCATCCGGGAAAAGTTGTCCGTGTGGTGTTTTTCTGAAACCACCACCCCCCCAGCGAATTCCTGACAAACCCGCAGCTCCCGCCATCTCCCCCGCTCCTATGTCGCGCCGGAGGTCTGCTCCCCTGCAGCTCGGCTCTTCCGCAGCTCACCCGCAGCTTCCTGCATCGCCGGAGCTCTCCCGACCCACGCCTCCCCCACCCCACGCCTCCCCCGCAGCTTCCCTCTCCTTGTTCCCCTCCTTGTTCCCCATGGTGATCCCCGACGAGGTGAAGACTGATTTTTTCTTTCGATCTACTCGGCGGCGGACATTTCCAGGCCCTCCTCCTCGGCGTTGCGGTGGCAGCTCGCCCGCGGTGGTGGCGCAGGCGAGTAGAGCAGTGGGCGCACGAGCATGCTGTGAAGGAGGTCACCTTCAGCGTCGGCGCGCACACCACCATGCCGCGGTGCATTAACGACCTCGCGCACGCCGTCAAGGTCACCATGGGCCCCAAGGTTCGTCAGTGCCCCCCTCTCACTACCTCTCACTCCCTGCGATGCGCTGCTTGCTTGCGTTTCACGGGCGCAATTTGATTATCAAGAGAAAGACCAGCTCCCCATTTGCTTGGCAACTGAGTGCAGTACAGGTAAGGTTTAAAGATCTAAAACACTGATCTTTATGCTCCCCATTGCATGTAATTGAATTGATGGGGAGAATAATGTTGAACTTCAGTTTGCAAAGCATTCCCCTTGTGTTGAAATTCAGTTTGCAAACAATGTTGAAATTCAGTTTGCAAAGAGTTGAACAGTCAAGTACTGTCAAAACTGCAGTATTCAATCAAATCTTTGTGTCTCAGTTTAAGTTACAGACCACGAATGCTCCATGGAGTATCATGGAGCAGTACAGTACTGAGAACATCTTCATAAATGAATTTTCACAGTTTTTAACTATATTTATAGGACTACATAGCACAGAAATAAGAACATCTGCACAAATATGGTGTTAATGTAGTGTTATGCATTTCTTTATCAATCATCTCGATGCCGTCGTGTGGACATGTTAACAATGAATTTGTGGACATGTAGATACTGAATTTGTGTGGACATGTGGTAGCATTTCCTTTATCAAGATCAAGGAGGAGTGAGGATGATGGGCAGCCATGGAGCAACAACTCAAGGTCAAGCCCTCCATGGACGATTCAATCAAGATAGAGGTCAGCATTAGTCTGAATTTTCTTGATCAACAGTAAACTTCAGTAGGGTTTTTTCCAAGTTAGTGCTTGCAAAATTGTTGCTGTCAACTGAAACATGAGTGTATGTTTTCAAAATTTGCAGAACTGAATTTGGAAAATTGTAGTAAGCATCATTCTTGTTTTTTTGCAGAACTGAATTTACTAGCACTATTGTACATCTTGCCATTACTGTGTAAATTCTCACCTGCAGAACTGAATTTACTAGCACCATTCTTGGTGTTCTAGACTGCAAGCATCTGAGTTGAAGAGGCTATTATCAGAACTAATTTTCTCATATTCTTGTTTTTCTTTAAGTACGTTGTTTTGTTATCTATGGTCTAAGACTTGGTCCTTGATTAAAATTGTCATGTCTTTTTTTTGCTTGTTCTAATCTGCAAAGTAGTGGCTGGTCAGCTTGAATTTAGTCACAAGTTTCCTTACTGAATGCAATCTGTATGTGTGGAGTACTGATACAGTGTGGAGTACTGCTGTTGATTGGGACAACTAACGCCAATATTATTGTGATTTAGAACATGGAGCAAATTGGGAAAACTAATGGCAGTATTCGTTCAACTGAAAAATGATTTTCTCTCTATAGTTTGAGACACATCCATGACCTGAAAAATAGTATGCTGAAACTGTCTATAACAGTTAACTGTTTTTGGGATTTCTGTGGTCCTTTAAATTCAGGTCATGTACTCCTAGGAGTTGTCTAATTTTTTTGTTAGAACCTGGGAGTCGTACATGACTTGTAGAACATCTAAAGTTCTGTTAAATCATTCTGTAATTCAAGGTTTGGTGTTCGGCCCTCCGTTGCAGCATGTGCCGCTCAACATGACCTGTAGAACACTGAATGGATGCACAAGAAAAGGAAAAAGGCAGCAAGGAGGGAGAGGATATTTTAGTAAGGAGTGAGTCTAAGATCTTACTGCAGTTGAGAGTTCAAAACAACAGTTGCCTGTTTTTGCAAGTTCAAACCAAAAATGAATATTGTTCCAAAAAATTATATGGAAATTACCATTGTTAAGTTTGTCTCTCTGAATTTGCTGACCCTACGGTTGGTGGATTAAGGCAGCGGCCTCGCTGGCCCATGGAACCCTCTCTTTGATTCATGATGGCCCTCTTGTTCAAGTAAAGCAAGAAGAATACAAAATTTAGTTTACAAAATTTAGAAATGTTGTGACATGTTCGCACTGAACTAGTAATTCAGAAATGTTCAGTGTAAAAAATCAAAATAATTTTGTAGATGACATACACATGACACATGACATACACAAGACAGATGACATACACATATACACAAGACATACACATGACACATGACATACACAAGACATACACATGACACATGACATACACATGACATACACAAGACATACACATGACATACTCCTATCCTTTCTTTTCCTATTCCTTTTCCTTTTCCCTTTCCTTTCTTTTTGAGCTTTCTCTATCTACTCATTTCCTTGTTCTATAATGGATTTGGTGTCAGTAATTAGCTTAGGACTATATTATACACCGGTTATTTCCGCTCCAGCATTCTGTAGACGTTCCTTATGCAGATGCGGCATATTGTAGTTGTTTCCTCCTTGATCTTTCATCACTTCCACCATGACAGCTTGCAACGTCATAAAGCTTTTGAACAGCTTGTGGGGATCGTAGTTCTCAAGCTCCTCTACACCCTGTACCAGTTCTTGTATATTCATAGGCGCTCTGCAGTCGGTTAGGGATTGGAGGGAGCAGTGGAAACAAAGATCTAACACATTCAGCTTAGGACTGTTTGGTGGTTGTTGCAATAGTCAAATATCTAGATCTGTCTGTGCTAGGACTTCTGCAAAACCAGCATCATTAGGGAGGACATGCGGTGTTGCATTATCTTGTTGAAGGAAGTTGTCCTTGTCACCGTCAGGCCATTTGTCTTGAATGGTAGGGATAACTTTATTGATCAGGTAATCTCTGCACACAGGTCTAGTAACTTTGACCGGCCCCAACATTATTGTCCCCCATCTCTGTTTTGGCTTGTTCGTTGTGCCTCGGTCTCTACCACGAACGGCCAAATGCCAACTTTTCCATCAAATGTCATCTCCCCATCTTCATTGTAGCGAGGTTTGGCCACATCTGTTAGGAACATTACCTTCCCAATGCTATGAGTATTGTGCATAGTTCGAGTTGGTTCTTCTTCTCCAGGCAGTATGTAATAGCTACTCTTCACTCGTGTCATGTCATACCATTTCTCATCGATGTGGACCATATTTGTCATTGGCTTGAAACTGGGCCAAGGACTTGATATCCATCTTTCATCCATCATGGATAGGCAGAACTTTAGTCTTGCTATCTTGTTCTATGGCTTGAGGGTGGGTTTGATGGTGCTTGTGATGTGTTTCAGCTCTTGCAATTGAAATCTGTCATGTAGGGTTGATCGGGGCACACCTAAACTCCTTGCTAGAGAACGATTGTTCTTCTTTTGTTCAAATTGATTGTGGTTGTTCTCGATAGATCTAGTTCTTTTCTCTTCCTACCACTTTTGTTCTTCTTTCTTGAAACATCAACTTCTTGGCCTGCTACAAGTTGTCGTTTGGCTAGATTCCATATTCTTGTAACTGTTCACAGGTGAACATTCAGCATTGTTGCAATGAGCACCTTGTCATACACGTGAACCTGTCCATCTCTAAGCTCGATTACTCACAGAGCAAAGTAAACACCATGTCTCTCCTTGTCTGTCAAGTCCTTCCCTCTTGGATTTCCATGTGCATCAGCTTCTTGCAATTATGCATCTCCTTGTGCCTCTTGAGCTTCTTCCAATTCTGCATCTTCTTGTGCCTCTTGAGCTTCTTCCAATTCTGTTTCTTCTTGTGCCTCTTGAGCTTCTTCCAATTCTGCATCTCCTTGTGCCTCTTGAGCTTCTTCCAATTCTGCATCTCCTTGTGCCTCTTGAGCTTCTTCCAATTCTGCATCTCTTTGTGCCTCTTGAGCTTCTTCCAATTCTGCATCTTCTTGTGCCTCTTAAGCTTCTTCCTCTTTAGGAAACCAATTCAATTCAATGTCTTCATCCTCTTATTACGGGATCAAGTTCAAATCAATAACATCACCTTGATGAGCTTGTTCTTCTTGTTGAGCTTCGTCCTCTTCTTCCGGGGTCAAGTTCAAATCAATAGCGTCACCTTGGTGAGCTTGTTCTTCTTGTTGAGCTTCATCCTCCTCTTTCGGGATCAAGTTCAAATCCATAGTTGTGTGCTCCTGTATGATCTCATAACAAGTGTATACAAGAGATGAATGGTTAGCATATAATTATAACAAGAAAACCATGAAGAATCCTAGACAAAAAGCAAAGAAACCAAGAAAGGGAAAAGTAGATATTAAAAGTACTCCTTGTTTATAAGCTAACTGAATGTTCTGAAGCTGTCAATTGTTTCATATAGATTGTGAATCTTGACAGTAGTAGTAAGACTAGAAGAAGAAGAATTCCAAATAAACTCAAATAAATTCAAATAAAGACTTGTTACTTTTTCTTTTCAGGAGCTGCCCAACTCCCGCGTGGTCGGGGAGGAGCAGCAACTTGCAGACGAGTAGCAGAAGAAGCTCGAGGTTGAGGATCGGCTTGAGTTCCAGGCCCGCCTGGAGCTCCAGGTCCAGGCTCTCGAAACCCAGGCGCGCACAGGTCCTGTGTGGCGTCGGTGCATGCCCTGGGCGGCAGGAGGGATAGCAGCATAGCCCTGGGCGGCGGGAGGGGATAGCGACGCACCCCTGGGTGGTGGGAGGGATCACGGCGGGAGAGGATGGCGGCGGAGCAGCGCCCTTCAGCAGTGGAGCCGCCGCCCGTCGAGGTGGTCGCCGCAGAGGAGCAGGTGGACGGCGCGGCGCGGCACAGAGGAGCAGGTGGATGGCATGGCGCAGGTGGGCAGGGGTGGCGGTGGTTCACAGAGGTGGCGCAGGCCCTGGCCATCGTCACGGGCTAGGGCCTACGGTGGGTGCCGACGGTGGCGCGGGCGACCATAGTGTGCGCCGGTGACGGAGAAAGGAGGAAGAAGCAGTGGGGTCTGATTAGCAAGGCATTTGAAGCTAGAAGGTTTTTTTTTGCAAAATTGTAAATGAACTAAGCAGAGGACAACTATTCCCGGACGGAGGGAGTACTATTTGTCTCTCTTCAAAGTTGGCCATTGTGGAATCCCTTCCCAACTTCATTTTGGGGGTAGAGGACCAAGGCCACTATAAATATAGGTTAGCCACCACCGTAGGGTGGGATCGAATCCACTCCTTCCTCACCAGCTCACACCAACACAAGAACAGCCTCCGGAGGTAGTTCTTCCTGTGTATTAGTTCATCCTCAGCCCACCTTGAGGCAAATCCACCACAAAGCAGGAGTAGGGTTTTACACCGCAAGGTGGCCCAAACCTGGGTACACTGCCATGTATCTTTACTTTCCCATTCATTGAGCTGGGTCGTGAGAGCAACAAGTTGGTAGGCTGGTTAGATTGAGTTCTTTGCACCACCCTAGAGATCGAATCTTTCTTGCGTCTGCGGAACCCCAAATCTGATAGTTCCTGGGGATACGGATGGCTGAGTCAGATAGAGAACAAAAGTCCCTGGTTCCACACAGAGTTTTTGCGCAAAACACTTTGAGAGATGAGCAGCAATGTTGTTTTCCGCATGGGGTATGTGTTCTATTTGCAATCCGTCGAAAGTGCTCCTCCAACATTCTCAGTTCCTCAACGTATGCCTCCATCAATGGAATATTGGTAATCCTTATTTACTTGTCTCACCACAAGTTGCGAATATCCGCGGATGATCATCTTCTTGATTCCCAGTTTTGTTACAATCCTGAGCCCTGCAAGGATCCCTTCATACTCGGATGTATTGTTGGTAGCCTTCTCCCGAGGAAAATGCATCACTACAAAAAAGACACATCCGTGACATTTTGGGCCAAACAATTTTTTTTTCTGTCATGCTTATGACATTTCTATGACGATAATTGTCACAAAACCCGGTATCATCATATATGTGGTGGGCTCCTACTTCTATGACAAAAAATATGATAGAAAATGGGATTTTCATCCTGGGCAGGCCGGAGACACAGATGCATGACATTCTTTGGGCCGTCCATGATCGAAAAAACCATAGTAGATGCGAGGGCGAGGAAAATATCAGGGGAGTTCCTAGTTACGGTGGGTGGTCGGGGGCAGATTGATGCGTGTTTCTCTTGTACGTATGCGCATGTGTGCGAGGTGGTGCGCTCTAACTGAACCCGAGCGAGGCGTTAGGCTATAACTGAACCCGAGCGATTGCACTAGCTACATTACTAAACCCGAGCAATCGATCCCTTGTTGTTAACTGAACCCGAGTGATTCCTTCGCTACTACTACTAACTGAAGCCAACCGATGCTGCTTCTTGATGAATAGTGAGTGTTGTTGGGGGTTTGGATGAATAATTCCCGGTGGGGGTTGGATCAACTAGACCTCGTGGTAGTAGAGGTCGTTGCCGCTAGATGCATAGAACCCCCGATCGATCGAGCCAGTTGGGGGCTAGATGAACAGGACCCCGTGGAGGGCTGGATGAACAGGACGACCCCGTGGAGGGCTGGTTGAACAGTAGCCGGTGGAGGGATAGATGAACAGTAGCCCGTGGAGGGGTGGTTGAACAGGACCCCGTGGATAGGCCTGGTAGAACAGTAGCCGGTGGAGGCTAGATGAACAGGAGCCCATGGATGAACAGTGGCTGGTGGAGGCAGGAGGAGAGACGTCGTGGATGAACAGTCGCACATGGAGGCTGGAGGAGGTCGACGGTGGATGAACAAGAACCCGTGGAGACAATCGACAGTGGAGATGAACAATATCTCGTGGAGTCTCGTTTTGCGGTACGCCACACTCCTCCCAATGAACAGTACCCCCATTTCGACCGTAGTGCTCCAACATAAGTCTGTTTCCTCTGTTTTGCAGTACGCCACAACCTTCCCGATCAACTGGACCTCGTTTTGACTGTAGGAGGTCCAAGAGAAGTCTGTTTCCTCCGTTTTGCGGTATGCCAGACCCCTCCCGATGAACAGGATACCGTTTTGACCATGGCCAGTCAAACACAAGGCTGTTTCCTCCGTTCTGCGGTACGCCAGGCCTCGTTTCCATCGGCTGTTCCATCCTAGCCGGTTGGCTCCCGATGAATAGCACGCGTTCCGTTGCCTCTGGATGAACACGACGCATTCCGTTGCCTCCCCATGAACACGATGATGACGCAGTTTCTCTGTTCAGACCCAGCCATGTACACGAGCCTTGGCCGTACGTATGCACGAGTAGGCGTTCGAGACCCCGCCCGTATGTACGTACGTGACCGTATTTACTTTCTTGCACCCTGGCCGTTGTACAAACGTGTACATGCTACATGCGTGCCTCTACTACGACATGTGCCCTTCCTTACACGGCCACGGTTCATCGCTGCAGCCTGCAGACACACCGATCGACCAGTATGTACGTACACGTTCGCGACCAGAATAACAACGCTTCGTACGCTTCGGCCAGGTGGGTCCCGACTGTCAGTCACTTCCTCGTGTGCGAAGATGTAGCTAGTGGGTCCCATCATTCAGGGGGCGAATCATTTTTTTGCCCGTAATATGGATGCACTTCCTTGCTTGCAAAGATGTAGCTTGTGGGACCCAGCAGTCAGGGGGAAACCTTTTTTCACAAAATACGGTGGCCCGACCAGTGGGTCCCTGCTATTAGGTGGAGGAGTCATTATTTTTCATGAAATAAGGAGGCACTTCCTTGCTACGGACGTGGACCCAGCTGTCAGCCTCTCCATGTACAGCACTCCTTCGATGGAAGTCGGTCGTTGACCACGCGGAGGGGAGTACGTGGGTTGACTGCTTCGGCTGAAGTGTGAGGCTGCCGTCGCCGGAGAATAACAGGAGGTGTGGGTGAGTATAGAGGGATGGCATGGCCAGCGGTGGCAGCACAGCCAGACACGGGAGGCGGGAGCAGGTGGCACGACCGACACTGGTTTGGGCAGCTGGAGCAAGAAGACCAGAGGTTGAAGAAGCACGATGGCTGTTGGATGGACACCGTACGTTTACTGCAGCTAGAATCATTTATATTGACTAAGTTGACAAAGCCCTTGGTACGCGTTAACTTAGTAGGCCCACAGGCCAGACTCTGAAATGGTGCACCTCATATGTCAGGGGGAGAAATCCTTTTTTGGGCGGCTGAAGCTAGAATATCCGAGATTGAAGAAGAAGCACGACATCTGTTGGATGGACATCCGACGGCCACTGCTGCTAGAACCGTGTGTTGACTATAAGTTGACAAAGCCTTGCATACGCATCAACTTACCTTTTTTAGGGGACGCGTCAACTTATTAGGCCCACAAGTGTGTGGCAGAGAACTTATAGCCCATTTGCAATTTGTAAGAATGTACAACCCATTTTTGAATTCTAATGGAATTTACTACAACCCATTTGCAATTTGTAAGAATGTACATCCCATTTTAGAATTCTAATGGAATTTACTATAGCCCGTTTACAGTTTGTTAAAAGTACATCCCATTTTCTAGCTAGTAAAACGATTAATAGTTTGAACCAACCGCTCAAAACAGAATTCAATAAAATTTCCCACATTTTGATGGGATCCGAAATATTTTTATCCTGAAATTTCTAGTCAGATTAAATACAATTTCAATATAAATTTGTATTACATAAAAATCCAACGAAATATTGTGCGTGAAACAATTAATGAAATTAAAAATTTCAAATTCCTAAAATAATATTTTATAAACTAATTACGTGTTTGGTGCATTTTTTATAGTTACTGCCTAGTTTTATAATTACATCGCATTTATTATTTCTTAAAGCCTATTTTCTTGTTAAGCCTAATGCATGCCTCGTACGAAAGATTTGCAGCCTAGCGGGGCTGAGGATAATAATTTGACCTTGCATGGGTATTCCTCAAAAAAAAAGTATAGCTGGGCTAGCCATTTTAAGCTTGAAAAAATTAATATCTGGGCTGGATATCTAGCCTGGGCTAGACGGGCCATAGCCCGCCTATTAATACCCTGCTCCTCTGAACAACAATGAAAACATCACTCAAGAATAACTCTGTAGTGCTCACAGCTCAAAAACACAAATACTGCTCGAGCTGCTTGGTCCCAGTTGTCAGCCGCTCCTTGTGCAATTATCTCGTTTATTGACTAGATAGCTTGACAATGGTGTGGGACCATGATGTCAGGAAACCAGGAGGAAGCAAAAAAAATTGTAGTTGTATATAATAAGGAGGTACTTTCGTACGTGCGAGTATGGCCCTGGTGGGTCCCCACCGTCATCCTCTCCAAGTAAAGTCATCTCCTCATTCTTCATGTCTGTTGACCATGTTGACAACGCGAGACAGCGGCGCCATCGCGAGTGCAACAACTGGAAGGACGATGGAGAGGGCCTCGCAGGCCCTACGGATGGTCTGACACAGCGCCCGCTACTCATTCGGGAAGCCAAGATCATAGGGCCACATGTCCGTGACGACATTGTCGTTCGCTTGTTCACCGATGCTCATTGAGGAGACGGAGGTTGCATCATAGGTCCTCCTGCGCTGGTAGCTCTTCCTCCATTAGGGCGTCGAAGTGCAGCCACACCTGCTCTATGGTGAACATGGCATGAACCGGCTTGGACGGTGACGCCGGCTCCTCGTCGGAACCTACGTCCATCATCTAATTGTTGTCGCTCTGCTCGGCGAGCTCGCTGGTGAGCCAGCATGTCCGGCTGCTGGACCGACCCACTACCAAGCACGAGTTTGACTGCCATGGCCCACCCAGACCGCCTCCCTCGCCCGCGCGCGCTTTCCACCCGAAACGGTCAGTGCCGCCCGCGCCGCTTCCTGGTGCGGGCGATTTCTCCGCCTTTAAACGACACAAGTGCCATCTGTCCATCCGTCCATCTGCCACCCACATTAATGATACGCGGTTGCCGAGGCGGCTACTCCGGCGCCACACGTCCGTCCCTCCGCCTCCAACCATTGATATCTAAACTGCTGTGCCGGACATAGCCGCAGTCATCCGCCTCCGTTCCCTTTCTCTTGTCCGCACCACTACTGCCCACCATGGCTTCCTCGCGCTCCAGCGCTCTTCGGGGCGGGTGGACGACAGACCAAGCAGGCAGGCAGCCGGAGGATGACGACATCCCAATGGAGAACATGGTAGTCCACGATCCGGCGCCAACCCCCTCCTCCGCGCCATCCTCGCCAGTGCATTGCACCATGACCATCGGCGAGGCCCGTGCCCAGTACATGGACACGGTGAGGCAGAAGCGTGAGGAGTAGTTCCAGGAGGCACAGGCAGACGCTGCCTACAACCACCATCTCCTCCAGGAGCACCTACACACGGAGGAGCAGATCACCGTAGAGCGGGTAGAGCAGGAGGCGCTACCCGACTCATACCGGTCCACCTGCGAGGGCCGCCTCGAGCGCTAGCAGTACTGCATCCGGGTGGAGGAGGTTGCGGCCGTCTACAAAGTGAGTGACGAAGCGGGCGAGGCATTGTTTAGTGAGACCGAGGATAAGGAAGAGGAGAGTGCCTGCTCTGACGAGTCCATGCTCTGCTGGCGTCGACGAGGCCCTGCTCAGCAGACGCCCCGCGGTGCCAACAACGAGGCAGAGGACATCACCACCTCTGCCGAGGAGCCTCCCCACCGGCACCTAGGCGTAGGACCTCGCTGCCTTCGGTGCGGCCCTACTCCGCCGAGGCCCCGCCCCACGAACAACGAGGCAGAGGACATCTCTGGCTCAGCCAAGGCCCCACCCTGCTAGCAATGAGGGGGTGGATTTCTCCCGCTCCGCTGAGGTGCCACCGCGCCGACAGCGAGACAAAGGACATCGCCGGCTCCATCGAGGCCCCACCCTGCTGCCAACGAGGCCGCGCCACACAGAAACGAGGAAGAGTAGAACACGGTAGGTCGCCGCCGCTCGGGTCCAAGTAAGGCCACCACGAGTTAAGTAACTGAAGCTCGGTCCACTAGAGAAGAAGCTTCTGTTTGGCTCAGCCGGACATATGTGGGTATCTTCGGTTAATTAATTATACCTCCAGCGCACCCCTTTTTAGTTCAAGAATGTATTAAATGTAATGAAATCCAGCATGTTTATATGAAACCCGACCGTGTATGAATGAATTTAGTTTGATTAGTTCGAATTCTTGTATCACTGTCATTAGATGAACATGCAAAACAATATGTACTAGCATTATTCCTAGGGTGATCACCTCGTTTGCAGCAGTTTCACATGTACTTCATGCGGTCCTTTTTAGTCTGCAGACAAGTTTTCTCTGCAGTCAAAGTATCTCTACTTTGACCAATCATATAGAAAGAAGTATGAACATTCACAATGTAAAATCAACTGACTTGAAAGAAATCAAATATGCAAAGTAAAAAGGAACAGAGGGAGTACAAAGAGTTTGAGCAGCTTTTTAACGCTCCTGTACATTACAATCAAACACATAGGCCTGGCAATTCATAGAGAACATTCAAAACAATCCATGATTATGCATCTCAGTGATTCACATGCCAGAGCCAATATTTACTTCACAACTAAAGAATAAAGAAAAATCGATTGATGTTGGGCGTCCCAATCAAAAATATCAAACGCATGTCTTCTTGCTAACATCAAGGAGCAAAAATTGACAAGGTTGTCCCATTCCAAAATGTCAAATGCGTGTAGTTTTGTGCACATCAATGAGAAAACTTTGAGAAGGTTTTCCCATTCCAAAACATCAAATGCCTACGATTGTTGAATGGGCTGGGTTTGCCATCAGTTCAGACATTGACATGGCACCTCGTGCTACATAAACCAACTATTATTTTTGTGTAGTTCCACCAAAATCAACCAAATTCGCGCATAGCTTGTATGATTTCGCCTTTATATGTTGCAAAGCCTTGAACATATCGGCACCTCCTTTCATGTGGTGGAAATGAATGATTCGATGTATTCGTGAACATTTTGTGCAGTTCCCATTGAAATCAAGCTGAGCACCCCTGTTTGCACAAATACAAAATAAGTGATTGGTATAAAGAAAACTGTACTATGAATTGACAGTTTAAACAGGCACCTACATGGTCCATGTAGAGCACACTTTAAAAACTGGAACTCATCGGAAAGAATCATAGAACAACATTGTACTTGCGAATCACAGCAAAAAAGATGGAGATCTATCATTCCTTCTGAGCTGATGTTAGTTTGGTCTTGTGGGGAGTAATGTAAGCATCCTTCAACTGCTCCTTCTGATGAGAAGATAAACATGGCTTCTTCATCCTGGCATAATCGGAACTAGTCACTTCACGTATTCCATGTTATTCTTCAGAGGAGGATGATCCTGTTGTGCAAAGACAAGAGGACAACTAATTGCTAGCATCCCTGTTTGATCAAAAAATGGAAAGGCAATATTCAAAAGAGCACAGATGAAGCACTTCTCAAGGACAATACCTGTTTCTCATGACAGTATCTAAATAGTAGCACAACACCAATAGAGATGACAAAGCTCAATCATATGGATGAAATCCGTGAACGAGTATGAACCTTTGTCAGGAGGCTTATTGTGTAGAGCATATATCAAGCACTTCTCCAAAACCATTTGTTGTTATCTGCTGTGGTTGCCATGCTTACTATATACTCCTCAATTATTTTAATGTTTCCAACATCTTCTTGTGGCATGAAATCATTGGCAAAACAATTGCTCATTCCATCCATAGCAATAAATTAAGATGCAAAACTATATCATTACTTGTGTCATCATAGTTCCATTGCTTCATTACAACACTGTGAGTTGATTTTTGTTTTTCTTCCGCTTGTTCTTCCCCTTCATCACTTGGTTCAATAACAGACAAGCTTCGCCTTCAATGTATGATTTGGCATGTCAATTAGGGAGCACAAGTATAGCACTAAACAACGGCATTAATTTTCTGATGAAAGTGGCAAAATACAGGCCAAAAGTTGTGAAATATCCTTATCTTACCTCAATGGGATATTACGGTACACATACAGATTGGAAGTCTTGTCTCCATTTCTGTCGTTCACTAAAATCAAGCAACATTGTCGTACAAGTAGCACAGCATATGAAAGCATACTGCACAATCATGTGAAAGAAGGCTAGTACTGACCTCTCATGACGCGGAATTCAAACAACTCACAAGAAGATCTGAATCAAATTTGCCAACACGGATAGGAAGTAAGATCTCCTCTTGTGCAGTTCCACTGAGATCAAGCAATCAAGCAACATTGTTGGTGTGACATGTTGGTTGAACTGCACAAAACACTCTTAAAACAAATGTTCTTTGTGCAGTGTCACAAAAGGTCACAATACCAATGAGGTGAAGTAGATAACCCGTTTACACAGAGGTGCAAAGGAAACAAAAAGTGGTCAATAATGGTGGATGACATAGAAGCCAATAAAAAGAAGCATCTAACTTATCTAAATGGTAAAGAAAGCAAGACAGTAGCATTTCTCAAATGGTGGCATTGATTCATATTAACAGAGGGTGTTTGTTTACAGGGAGTTTTTGGTGTAGGGACTAAAAAAAAGTCCCTTTCGGTCCCATCTAAACCAAACAAGAGGGACTTTTAGACTAGCCTCAGTGGAGAGTAACATACACATATCCCTAGGCTATGTTATTACCTTCATAGTGGGTACTAACTTAGGTGTGGTGTCATGCAAAGCTTCATTTATTAGGTTATAGACTCATATCGCATTGGGAGATGTGATGTTACAACAACTAGCTAAGTTACTAGAACTACCTCTCTCTTCATTAACTCATTGCCACATAGACAAATTTGCTGAGTTGGACTCGAAGTTACTGCTGAAGTTACTCCCACTGTGGCTAGTCTTAGGGACTAAATGTGGGCATTTGGGACTCAAAAAAGAAGACCCCGAGGGAGAGTCTTTTTGCGACTTTTTACAACAGTTGCCCCTGCCCTGCATCGCACCTTATCTCTATTAGTTCATTACTAGGGGTAACATGGTCTTTTAGCATGTCATTTAATAACCTCTAGTCCATGTATGGTCCTTGGAACCAAGCAGGTAGGGAGTAGGGACTTTTTAGTTGGGACTAAAAAAGTCCTATGACTTTTTACCAAACATGGCCTTAGATTAACAACAGCTAAAGAGTTGCACGGGACAATGGACTCACCATCACCCTGTGCATCTACCGATGTATGAAGGGGTGATGCACAGTCCGTTGCAACAAAGAACAAACAATCGAGGAGCATATCTGTTTTGGTCCCAGTTTTGTTATCATTAGACACCTTTCCCTATATGAGTGCAGCAAATCTAGTCCTGCTCAAACTCTATAGCCTTGTCCCCCTAAACAAAAAGATCATTTCGTTATAGATTTAAGTACTGTGTTTGTCATTGTTTTCCCTTTTTGACCAACGTAGGTGCTGGATAGCCAGTATGTACTAGTACTCCCCCCTTCCTTTCCTCTTTGAACCACATCCTAGATTCATTCTATACAAGTTTCCCCACTATTTTCCCCCCTTCCTTTCCTCTTTTAATCACGTCCTAGGTTCATACTATACAACTTTCCCCACTACTTTCCCCCCTTCCTTTCCATTTTGAACCACGTCCTAGATTCATGCTATACAACTTTCCCCACTACTTCCGCCCATTCCTTTCCTCTTTGAACCATGCCCTAGATTCATGCTATACGACTTTCCCAACTACTTTCCTGTTTGATCCAACACCTAGATTCGAGTGCAGAAGTAGAAAAAGCCCACATGCAGCTAGATCAATGCATGTGGAATAAGTAAATTATACCTTATGGTTCTTGGGGTGTGGTTTGCTGGGCGACCGGAGGCTGTTTTGCCCACACTATGTACGGCACCGAGGAAGAAGGGGTCAGAGGCCCTCCCCTGCCCACGAGATCACGAGATCACGGTTGTGGTTTGGGAGCGACCAAAGTGGGCACAGAGGAAAGGTAGGTCTTCAAATCTTGTAGCGTAGCGTCTGCCTTCGTGGTCCACTCCAAAGGTCCTACCTTCTTCTAGATTTTGAAGAACGACAAGGCGCACTCGACACACTTAGAAATGAATCTGCTAAGCGCAGCAACACATTCAGTCAAACGCCTCACGTCCTTAACTGTCTTCGGTGCTTGAATCTGCTTGATAGCCTTGATCTTGTCGGGGTTGGCCTCTATCCCCCGATGGGACACAAAGAAGCAAAGTAGCTTGCCGGAAGGAATGCCAAACACACACTTCTCGGGGTTCAGCTTCAAGTTGATCTTTCCCAGATTAGCAAATGGTTCTTCCAAATCCTGAATCAGGGTTGATCTATCCTTGGTCTTGACCACAATATCATCCACGTAGGCTTCAAAGTTTCTATGTAGCTGGGGATCAAAGCCACTCTGGACTGCTCTTGCAAAAGTGGATTTGGTGCTCTTCAACTCGAAGGCATTCGTACAAAACAATACGCGCCACATGGGGTTATGAACGCAGCCTTCTCCTTGTCTTCCTTGGACATAAAGATCTGGTGGTATCCAGAGTATGCATCCAAGAAGGAAAGCAGGTCACACCCGGAGAAATAGGTCCTTCGGGCATGCCTTGTTCAGATCCATAAAATCAATGCAAAGCCTCCATTTCCCATTAGCCTTGCGTACCACCATAGGATTTGCTAACCACGTTGGATGCAGTACTTCTCTGACCAAACTAGCTGCTGCTTCAAAGCTTGCTTCTAGACCTTCTGCTTGACGGGTCGGCCATGTGGGCAGATAGCAAGGTGGTGCTTGATTACCTCCCTGGGAACACAGGGGATATCAGATGGTTGCCAGGCAAACAGATCGATATTCTCCTGCAGGAAGGCAATGAGCGCACTTTCCTATCTGTCATCAAGGGTCGCACTAATAGTGAAGGTACTATGAGCACCAGCTAGCCTTGCCGGTACCTCTTTCACGGCAGGCGTAGCAGCCTTGGATATGTTGCTATTGGAATTCTCCGGCAAGTCATCAATATGTGTAGTGTACTTCGAAGAGGTACGTTTCCTGGATTCCTTGTTGGGATTGTTCTTTCCTTTCTTTATTTGGCGGGAATAGTGGCTTCAGCGGCCTCTGCTGCGACTGCTTCCCGGTATATCTTGTCCACGCAAATGATTGCGTCCTTCTCATCTTATGGAATGGAAATGATGCCTATCGGCCCTGCATCTTTGAGGTGTTGTAGGCATAGTGGGATGCCGCCATAAATTTGCCCAGATCTGGGTGGCCAAGGATTCCATTGTATAGCATGGGGAGGTCGACCACATCAAACACGATCTTCCCAGTTTGGTAGTTCAACTCTCCCCCGAATGTCACCGGTAGCGTGATATACCCCTTAGGACAACTCTTACTGGGGTTGATCCCTTGAAACGTGCCAGTAACCTTAAGCTCTTCCTCTGCTATCTAAAGCTTGCTGATGACCTTTGGAGAAATCATATTCCACCCGGCCCCGCCATCAACCAACATCTTTGTGACTTTGAGGATGCGGATTATTGGTGAGACCAACAACGGCAAGCGCCCTACCGTGGTGGTGCAGTCAGGGTGATCCTCCTTGTCAAAGATGATGGGCATGCGGGACCACTTGAGCGGCTTCCGAGAATCTGCCGCTGGCTCCACGACATTGACTTCATGTGCCCACCATTTAAGTTGGCGGTGAGAGGAGTGCAGTGATGCACCCCCATCAATGCATAGGGCATCAGTGGCTTTTTGGAACTCCTGCTCGCTGGTTTCCTCTTCATCTCCTCCATCACTCTCATCATTGCAATCCTTATTCTGACGGCCTCTGGCGGGTTTCCCTTGATTTTGAGGAGCCTTGCCGGGGCGGCTTTCTCCGCCGCCTCGGCCCTTTCTGCCAGTGCCACCTTGAACTTTATCCTTATCATGCTTCTAATATTCATCCCTCTACTTCTTGACGAGCTGCTCAAGATGATGACACTCTAGGAGATCGTGGCCCTTTGTCCGATATATCTTGCATTGCAGGCCATCACCTTTCCCAGCCTTCTCGGTAACCATGGCTTCCCAACAATCAGTGCACGTGTCAACTTCCTTGCTATGAACTTCGGTCTTGGCCTTCTTGCCGGTACTAGGTGTTCCCGTCTCCTCAACTTTCATCACTGCCTTATCCTTGCACCTTTTGTCGTGCTTCTTGTTGTTCTTCTTCTGATAGGTGGCCTCTTCATCATCCTCTGAGTCAATGTCGACGCCATCCTCTTCACGGGGGAGCCGCCTCCCCTCCTCCACCCGAGCACACTTATCCACTAGAGTGTATAGCTCCTTCACAGTCTTGGGCAACCGAACGTTCATCTTGGAATGTATCCGACGATTGCGCATGCTGGACTGGAACGCATCTATCACAGATGCCGGGTGGATGTCTGGAATGTTCCTATGTACTCGGCTGAACCTCTGCATGTACTTCCGCAGATTCTCTCCTTCCTTCTGCGGAAGGAGCTGCAGGTCGCTGGGTCGCCCTGGTTCTTGATGGCCGCCCGTAAAGGCGCCAATGAACTCATGGCAGAGGTCGAACCTGGTCAAAGTTAATGGTGTTCTCTGGTAGGTGCATCGGCCAAGACCTCACATTTGGCTTGAGTGCCAAAGGGAAGTAGTTGGAGAACACCTTTTCGTCTCTTTCCCCAGCAGCTTGAACAACGATGGTGTAGACGCTCAAGAACTTTGCCGGGTTAAGTCTCCCGTCGTACTTCTCTGGTATTACCGGCTTGAGGGTTTAGGTTTTAGGGTTTAGGGTTTAGGGTTTAGGGTTTAGGGTTTAGGGTTAGGGTTTAGGGTTTAGGGTTTAGGGTTTAGGGTTTAGGGTTTAGGGTTAGTGGATGGCCAACGGACTTGCCGCAGCCTTGAAAGGTAGGTACCCACGTTCATCGAGTGTGGGCTCATCGACGTCGGGGCCATTGCGTCTATCGGACTAGCGGTGGGTGTCGTGGCATTGCTCGATGGTGACGCGCGTGCCTCCCCTTGCCTGTCCTCCTGGACTTGTTGTTGGTCTTGGCATCCTCAAGGGTGAGACGAAGCCATCAAGACATCGTCAAGTTTTGGGTTGCATGGCTCCAGCTATGGCCCCTATGCTAGCTACCGCAGAGGGGATTGCATTGTATATGTGGCCCCTTCTGCACGGCCAGTAGCGTGGGTAATATTCGTCGCCTGGGGAGGCCATGGCGGGCTAGCTCGCTGAGATCCTGTTACCTCGGCTAAACAAATCAGACTCTGAATGGTGGCTCTCCACTCATCCATATGACCGGTTGTCGGAAGATATCTCAATAGCAGCTGGGCCGGCGTCATGGCCTCCGAAGCGGTGCTTGGCATGGATGACGACATAGAACGTGACATTGCCCGACTACTGATGGTGCTGGTAGTGACTGCGTCGTGTTCTAGTTGTCGTGAGCCAATTGCCAGAATGGAACGGTGACAAGGTGGAGGCGCTTGAGGACCAGCAGCTCTGTTCGGCGCTTCCGCCAGGTCATCTTGTTCCAGGGGTGGCGCTTGCCCCGCGGCCACACCCGCAGCGGGAGTGGCCGGAGAGTTGCGATTTGTCCCAGAGCGAGTGTCGTCGCTGTGGTTGTGCCCTTCAGGAAGACGAAGAGGCGCAAACGAAATGATCTCCCCACCCGTACCTCATTGAACGTGGCCACTGAGATTCTGTTGATCCCGTCCTTCTCTGGTGGCTCCTACTCCTGTTTCGGCCATAGGGGAGGTGGTGACGACGTCGCTTGCACCGACCATGTTCGTCGCAGCTTCCACATCCCCATGCGTTCTCGTAGCCCCCGTGGCGTCGGCGGCCGCGTGCGACGGGGCTTTCGAGGTGGATGGGTGAGCTGCAGCACCAGGCTTTTTCTTGGCTGCCATGGGCGATGGAGCCGTCGATGAAGAAAATGACGATGAAGATGACGCGCTACGTATGCTTCTCGGATTCGCGTAAGCGCTTCCCCCTACCTGGCGCGCGAAAGATGTCGTGGGAAACCATGGCCACCTATGGGGTCATCAGCCCCTTGTGGTTCGACAGGGGGGATGAGCACATTGCACAAAGAGCGAAAAAATGTTGCGCAGCACGACAGAGATCACACGGGTAGTTTTACCAAGGTTCGGGCTGCCGCGAGGCGTGAAACCCTACTCCTGCTTTGGTGGATTGACGGTGGATTGTGGTGGAAACACAGTGCTCTAGCCCGGCAGGGTTGCCTCAGGGCAAGGGTAGCTACACACATATGAGTGTACAAGGGTCCGAATCCTTTCTGTGGTTGCCACGGGCCTCCTTTTATAGATCAAGGGGTCACGACAATGGCAAATCAGTCATTTTGGACCAATTAGATAGCAAACACTGCTATCATACCTAATTCTCCAGACAGGGCAAAGCACATTAAATGCGCCGCTTAGTGTCACATCATGGCATGCCCAGGAAAACCTTGTCGGTCTGTTCTGCCACCTTCTTGTCTCTCTGCTTGACACATCTCTAGACGGGTGTCATTTGGAGGTGATTTCCGTAGGAAGTGGCTACCATGTGGCAAAAAACAGCCACTTAGTCACTTGGGGGCTTCACACCGCACCGGTCGATGATTTGCGTCGCTTGTGAGGTGGAGCGGTGAAGCCTTGGCGGGGTAGTTTGCCTTCGTAGGGCCCGGCAGGCCTACCTTGACGGTCTTGAGGCTTGTCTGTCGGGCAACCTCGTCCTCGCCAGTCTCGCATGTCCGGCAAGTAAGGCTTTCCCTTGGTGATATCTTGCTTCCATCGGCTTGACTTGGCCCTTGATCCGCCCTCTGATCCATCAAAGAGTTGATCTCTTCTCCTTGGTCTGGTCATGGATGTTGCAAACTTGCTCTTAGGCCTGTGCAAGGTCTGGGCAACAGACCCAGGGTTTGTTGCACCGACACTATCTAATCATCATGTAATGACCCTTTTGCCACTGTGGTAACCCCTTGAGGTACAAAAGGAGGACCATGGCAACCTTTACGAGGGTTCGCACCCATTGTAACCTCAAGCATACATGCCCATGTAGATACATTGTCCTTGTACCTTGCCAGGGAGAGCGCTCCGTGCATCCCCCCAACACACACACATCCAATACATCCAAGCAGGAGTAGGGTTTTATGCTTTGCAGCGGCCCGAACCTGGGTAAATCCCGATGCGCCTCTTGTTGTTCTTGCTCTTTGCATTGAGTCCACCCCCTTGCCGAACCAGAAGGGGCAACATTGTTTCTATAGCATCGGTGTGAACCATGACAACAGGCGGCGCGTCGATTTCCTCGAGTATTTCATCATCATCACCACACATGGTACCCAAGAAGAAGGGATCCATGGCTGCTAAGCCTTCCACTTCAAAACTCCCATTGCACTCATCTGCAAGGGGCACAGGCGGTGTGGTCGCTGCGATGGTGCGTACAGTACGATGGGCACGACCAGTGCAAGCGGCGTGGTCGCTGTGCCCGCCGCAACAGTGTGGACAGTGGGGACACCGGAGGCAAACGTCTACTTCGGCACTCCAGCAAAAGCAACAATCATGGCGTGGGAGACGCGGGTACTCAACCCGCACCTCCTCAATGCACTGGAGAGCGCAGCCAGTAGACCAATGCCATTCGGTCGGGCACGAGCCGCGGCCTTCCCATTGCAACGACAACAACAACGGTGAGGGGAGCAACATAAGGATCCACACCATGTTCATCGAGAGATGGGCTCAATGTAATTCCAAGCAGCGCTGTGGTACCTCCACACCAACGCCTGCATGGCAAGGCACCCATCGATCAAGCCCAAGATCTACAGATGTCACCCGCGTCGTCCTAACTTGCCGCCATCCCCATAGTTGGCCGACAAAATCGCAACGGCGCTCCTACTTGCTCTTCCAGGAGTCGAGTGACGTCACGATCTCCATGTTCCAACATGACGTCAACAACAATGGAGGCGATGGCGCAGGGCTAGATGCTACTGGATTTACCTCCAGTAGCTGACAAGATAGATGAGTGGAGAGCCACCATCCGGAGTTTGATTCAGTTTGCTGATGCAAAAAGATCCCAATTGGCGGAAACCTCTCGGTGCCCGCCCACTGTGCCAGTGGCTCAAACTGACGGCCCTGTGGTAGGCGGTGCACCCATTGTGCAATCACCTCTTCAGAAACAATCTCAGCAGCAACGCCGACACTCGCAGCAAACTCAACGTGATGCATAGCCTGATGATATGTCAATTTCTTTCTCTCAAATTAATTTAAGTGAAGCAAGAGAGAAATTCTTCAAAATTTTACTAACTCTCAAATAAGTCTACATGAAGCAAGAGAGCATTTCTTCAAAATTACTAAGCACACCGTGCTCAAAAAGATATAAGTGAAGCACTAGAGCAAGTCCATAGCTCACAAAAGATTTAAGTGAAGCAAAGAGAGCAATTCTAACAAGTCATGATATAATTTTGGCTCTCTCAAATAGGTGTGTCCAGCAAGGGATCAAGACTTAAAACACAAAATAAAATAAGCAAAGACTCATATCATACAATATGCTCCAAGCAAAACACATAGTATGTGACGAATAAAAATATAGCTTCGAGTAAAATAACGATGGTCGTTAGAATAAAGAGGGGATGCCACTCGGGGGCATCCCCAAGCTTAGTTGGTTGCTCCTTTTTGGATAATAGCTTGGGATGCCGGGGCATCCCCAAGCTTAGGCTCTTCTACTCCTTATTCCTTCATCCATCGTAAGATAACCCAAAACTTGAAAACTTCAGTCACACAAAACTCAACAAAACCAATTCATATTTTGTTCTTGCATTATATCTACTGTATTCCAACTTTTCCATAGAAAACAACTTATCAAAGAAAACCATAGAGCCATCAAAATAAGCACACAACACAAAGAAAACAGAACAATGTGTAGCAATCTGACTATTTTGAATACTTCTGTCACTCTAAAAATTCTGAAAAATTAGGACGACCTGAGAAATTTGTATATTGATCTACTGCAGAAGGAATCTGTATTTTATCGCTCAGTGGTAAGAAATGAGAATTATTTTCTTAGCGCAAAAGTTTATGTTCTTTCAGAAAGATCAAGCAACTATCACCCAAGAAGATCCTAAAGGCATTACTTGGCACAAACACTAATTAGAACATAAAAACACAATCATAATAGTAGCATAATTGTGCTAACACTCAAAAACAGGAAGCAAAAAGCAAAAATAAATTTTATTCATTGGGTTGCCTCCCAACAAGCGCTATAGTTTTACGCCCTTAGCTAGGCATAAAGCAAGGATCTAAGTTTTGTCATCCTTCTTCTTAACCTTCTTAGTGATGTTTTCATCATGGGGTTTTGTAAACACAACATAAAACATATTATCCATAGAAACCTTAGCGTTCCTAAGTTGATGTTCATCATAATCTTTTCGATTCCCTGCAACAATCCAAGAGTAATATTGATTAACATTATTGAAAACTTGTTGGATTATATCTAAAACGGGGACTCCCTTTTTAAGATTCTCATCAAAGATTTTATTATCCCCAACCAAATGTCTTAAAGCGTAGTCACTATTGTAAAGAATTTCATCTATCATAGTTTTTTCATGATTCATACCATAAAAATCAAAGAATTCCCTAGCTTCCCGTATTATGTAATCAAACTCGTTCATAAGGACAATGGTGGCCAACTTTTTGGCCCTAGGATTCTTTATGACGGGAAGATCAAAAAACAATCTTTGCAAAGTAGGATGGGTACGGATAAATTTACATTCAAGTTTCAGAACTAGTGCTTAAATAGCATCCGCATAAGATCTAGTAGTTTTAAGTATAGGAGCATCATCAAGACTTAGATTCCCAACACAATTGAAAAATTCTTAGATACGTTCTTTTCCCATAACGTTCCCTTGCCCCAAAATAAAAGTTTTAGCATTCATATTGCTCGTACATCCAATGTTAGGAGTAAGGTCATCATCTACTGGTGCCTTCCCAAAATCACTCATGATTGCAAGCAAAGGATAGATCTGACAAAAAACGGCGAACGAAAAAGAGAGGCGAATAAAATGGCAAATTTTTGAAGTGGGGAGAGGAAAACAAGAGGCAAATGGCAAATAATGTAAATTGCAAGGAGATGAGATTTGTGATTAGGAACCTGGTGTATGTTGAAGATCCTCCCTGGCAACGGCGCCAAAAATTTGTTTTGATGTCGCTTGAAGCTACGTCGGTATTTCCCCAAAGAGGAAGGGATGATGCAGCACAGCGGCGGTAGGTATTTCCCTCATATGTGAAACCAAGGTTATCGAACCAGTAGGAGAACCAAGCAACACAACATAAACAGCTCCTGCACACAAATAACACCTTCTCGCAACCCGACGTGTTAAAGGGGTTGTCAATCCCTTCCGGGGTACGGCGCCTCAAGATAGGCAAACGAACGTGAGGTAAATTTGCAGTAGATTGATAGATTGAATGCCAAATAAAATAAATAAGAATAAATTGCAGCAAGGTATTTTGTATTTTTGTTTTAATAGATCTGAAAATAAATGCAAAGGAGAAGTAGATCACAAAGGCAAATATATGAGAAAGAGACCCGGGGGCCATAGGTTTCACTAGTGTATTCTCTCGAGAAAAATAGCAAACAGTGGGTGAACAAATTACTGTTGGGCAATTGATAGAACTTCAAATAATCATGATGATATCCAGGCAATGATCATTACATAGGCATCATGTCCAAGATTAGTAGACCAACTCCTGCCTGCATCTACTAGTATTACTCCACACATCGACCGCTATCCAGCATGCATCTAATGTATTAAGTTCATGGAGAAACGGAGTAATGCAATAAGAACGATGACATGATGTAGACAAGATCTATCTATGTAGAAATAGATCCCATCATTTTATCCTTAGTAGCAACGATACATATGTGTCGGTTTCCCTTCTGTCACTGGGATCAAGCACCGTAAGATCAAACCCACTACAAAGCACCTCTTCCCATTGCAACATAAATAGATCAAGATGTCCAAAGAAAACCCAAATATCGGAGAAGTACGTGGCTATAAGCAATCATGCATAAAAAAGATCAAAGAAACTCAAGTACTTTCATGGATATAAAAAGATAGATCTGATCATAAACTCAAACTTCATCGATCCCAACAAACACACCACAAAAGAGTTACATCATATGGATATCCAAGAGACCATTGTATTGAGAATCAAGAGAGAGAGAGAGAGAGGAAGACATCTAGCTACTAACTATAGACCCGAAGGTCTACAAAGAACTACTCACGCATCATCGAAGAGGCACTAATGGAGGTGGTGAACCCCATCCGAGATGGTGTCCATATTGGTTCTAGTGGTTCTGGACTCTACGGTGGCTGGATCAATATTTCATCGACCCCCTAGGGTTTTGGGAATATTGGGGTATTTATAGAGCAAAGAGGCGGTCCGAGGGGCACCCGAGGTGGGCACAACCCACCACGGCGCGCTTGGGCCTCCTGGCTCGCCCTGGTGGGTTCTGCTCTCCTCGGAGCACCCCCCACGCGCAGCCAAGGCCCATTATGTTCCTTCTGGTCCCAAAAGATCTCCGTAAAGTTTCGTTGCGTTTGGACTCCGTTTGATATTGATTTCCTGCGATGTAAAAAACATGCAGAAAACAACAACTAGCACTATGTCAATAGGTTAGTACCAAAAAATGATATAAAATGATTATAAAACATCTAAGATTGATAATATAACCCATGCAAAAAAACAAAAATTATAGATACGTTAGAGACGTATCACCGGCTCCTTGGCGGGTGGTGGAGCTCTACGATGAACTCAAGAGCGGTGTCCCCCATGTGGCCTTCCTCCAGGGGCATGGCCGTAGGATGTGGAACTACCAACGCCACGACTCGGCCTACTCGACCACGACCACCATGATGACCGCGACCTCTTGCTGTGGCCCCACCTGGCGCACTAGAACCGTCCTCTATGGCCGCGGTCAAAGTGGAAACATGGTTACGAGGAGAAGCTCTCGCTGCCGTAGCGGAAGCATGAGCACGACCCCTTCCTCTCACCATGAAGAAAGAAGATTGATGGAGAACAAAGGAGAGGGAGATGGATGAGCATCGCCTCGCACACCCCCTCCTTTTATAGGGGTGGGTGCGGGGGCTGGCTCTCCACTACCTTAGGGCAATTGCCCCACTCCACCAATCGCATGCCCTACACTTCTCGCGGGCAGTTAACTCCATCAGCCGTCCAGCCTTACCAATCAGGCGTTCTGGCTCCTCTAATCAAGACACTGCCACTACAGCCACCCTTCTGCACCAATCCCACACCCCGCGCCTAATCCGCGTCATGGGGGGGAGTTGTAGTAAAGTGCCACCTCACCGAGCAGATATTCACCCATCGGTGAGGTGTCGAGCCCATAGATGGTTTGGTGGGGCTTGTCGGGCACGTGGCAGCCCGCTGGAAGAGGAATTACCTTTATCAACAGTGGTCCAAATGGCGTGTCAACATAATAGAGACGCGGTTGGGCAGGTGATGTAGCAGTCTTGCGAGGATCCATCCACCTCGTGACACATAGTGATGCATTTAATGCATTTTGTCCTAACTAGCAGAGTTAGGTATGATAGTTCAGTTTCTATAAAAGGAGGACCACAGCAACTAGCAGAGGAAATGTGTGCGAGCATGCACATAGTTGCCATTTCCAAAGCGTGTGTGATGTCAGACAATATCACAAACGGTGCGAGTAAACAAAATGTTTGTGATAGTCGCCTTATCATACATGCTTTACAGTCATGAACTGTTTCGGATGTGGTATGCACTGCAAGCGTTGCTCCACATAATAGCATGTGCAATAGTTATCCTGTACGACACTGTTACGACCGGTCCGACATTTCGTAATCCTATCCCGCACTCGTATGATGATTATCTAATCTTCTTAATTAGTTATCGCATATGGTTCGGGAGAAGTGAATGTGTGTGATTGTCTGCTTATCATACACATTCTATAATGATGAACTGTTTGTGATGGTGTGCGCATCATAATTGTAACACCACAGAATACATACTATGATTTTCATGCAAGCACAAATGAGTAGCAAGGCTGGAGTGTGTGGGATATTCAAGATATCACAAACAGTTATCTGAAGGCTCGCGTTTGGGATAGATGCACGCATCGCATATGCTTAGTTATTCAAAACGCATGAATTCCTAGTACCTATCCCCAACGGTTTCTAGGTCGTGTGGGGAGGACCCCCCTGTCGCACACGCTAACAAGGCGATGGCTTAAAATGTCGTCGTGGAAAGTGGTTAAAAACTGTTTATATAGCAGCTCGTTGTACTAGTGTCTGAATGATATGCGCGAAGATGCTGTTGAAATAAACACATTGTCGGTTGAGATAACTGATTTGGATAATCGGAAGAAAACAGTCTCATCAAAGTTTGTCATTCGTGAGCTCGAAAATTCCTACAAGGATGTTAATTATATCAGGACTGTGCTTCATCATCGGCGATTGAGATTCCACTCGGAGCTAGATACAATCGGCCGAAAGATCTGTGATGAGCATCAGGCTCACATGAGTGGCTACAATGACCTGGTAAAGGGTCACATTGATACTGTAGCTCAAGAAAAGAAAAAGAAGCATAAGGAAACTCCCCGCAAGCCTGTGGCCACTGCTCATGAAGAGATTCCGCCTATTCCGACTCCTCCTACGAAAGAAATGACTCCTGAACTTGTCATTTGCTCGAAACACCCTATTCAGCCGTTCAAAGCTTAACTCTTTCCAAGGCTAACTGAAACAGTGCATGTGTCTTCTGAAGACTTTGCTCCCAAGGACGGTGAACTTGTTCCTTCTGAAGACTTTGCTCCACCTCCTCCTATAGCCACAATTCTTTCGGGACCACTGGTGGTCAAGCAACAACAACCCTCTCAAACTGAGGCTGAGAAAAATCAAGCACCACTATCTAAAAAAGAATGAGTTCCTATAGTTTCTGCCCCCTCACTCCTCAAATTGTCAACTCATTCACATGCTTGTTCTGATGACCCTAGTCTATCAGCTCGTCGATCTTCTTCTCGTCGTCATCCTAACTCCGTTGTTTATGGTGATGAGTTTTTGTCTCCCGAAGAAGGACTCAAGTTTACATATCCTTGAGAAGAATTGCCTGTATTTTTGGTTGGTGTTGGGGCTAAAGGCCCTTTGTTGAACAGGAACAGTCACCCCAAGTTCTTTCAAAATAGTCCCTGGACTAGATGGTCCTCACACTTCTGATTCACCTAGTTTCTGGACCAAGAAACATGCTATCTATTACTCTCGGGTGCTATATGAAAGAAAGAAGATTTTCCCTTGAATTTCCCAATATACTGGCAATGTGAAACATTGGCTACTTCAACCAATTTCTTCTTGACATGGATGATATCTGCCTCACCAAGGTGTTTGAATTTAAACATCCCTGGAACAAAGAGATTCTTCTTCAGTTCTATGCCACATTGTACATATCTGGTGATGAGAATGATAGCTCCAAAATGGATGACTAAAGGCAAAAGGATCAAGTGCACCTCTACTTATTTTACCTCGCACTTCCATTTCCATCACTTTGAACATGGCACAAATGAAATTTGAATGCACTACATTGATGTTATCTTCAATGAAGATTTCAAGTGCATTGCGGACAAAGAAAAGATCCGGGATTATTCTGGTCCTCCACTACCCGAGGACTTAACCTAGAATCACACGTTGTACCATTTGCTCACCTATGCCATCTTCCCACTAGCTGGCATGAATGGGGGCATATCCATTTCTGATATCACTCAATACAATTTATTCTATCTCCGAGCAATGTGCTTTTGATGTTGAAGACTTGTTTCTCCGCATTCTGAAAGATGCTGCCAGTTTCGACTCACTGTGAAAGTATTTGCTCCTTGGATCAGAAGGTGATTGACCCTGCTATGCAGACTGTGTATCTTTCCAAGGCTAGAGACAAATGCTTCATTCCATAAGTGCATAACACTATGAAATCCATGGAAGATTTTTCCTCAAGAAAACCATCGTCACCTCCTGAAGATTATCATCAAGCTTTTGATGATGCACGACTTCCTCAGCACATGCGGATGCCAATCTCTCTACCACCGTCGCAATTGGAGATTAGCATGCATATGCAACAGTTGATTCTACAGCACTCCTGATGATCAGCATGAAAAAGAACATCTTGCACATGAGACCAATCTCGTCAACAGCCGCACCACGCTCATTCAACTCATAGCCAATGAAAATAAGAAATGCCTCTCGAAGTTGGTTCGCAAGTTCTTCACTAAAAAAACTGCTCCATGTGATCCTTAAAGAGCTATATGATTATATTGATCAAGACATTAGTATGGATGTTCTCTAGGCGCGCAACACTCTGCCTTTTCCTGCTCGAGTGCCCCCCACCGATGGTCTTCATTTGCAAATCTGCAAATTGCTCAAGGAATCTGAAGCCACCTCTCCTCCAATCAAAGGAAATATCCTATCTTCTGCTCTTCCAAAGGCTGATCTTACTGCACGAAGCACATCAGCCAACAACCAGTCATCATGCCCAAAGACAATCGTGTTGCTGCTGCTGAAGGAACTCCAGTTACTTCCGAAGACAAACTTTATTTGGACAACTATATTGGTGATGCCTTGGAGTGATCATTTTCTTTGCTTTCTACCTCATGCTATTCGTTACCTTTTTTTCACTTGTTGACAAAAGGGGGGAGAATTACATCAAGTTCTGTAGATTTGCTTTCAGATGTTCCTTTGAATTGTCTTTTCTCTTGAGTTTGCAACAGTTGTTTCTGCTTATTTGTATCATGTTGTAACACTCTTAGTAACTCCCATGTTGTATTGTTAATAACCCCCCTACAATGAATATACTCTCTAAGTATCTGTTTTGTAGGTGGTTATTTATTAAAAGTTATGAATGATTGCACATTTACCATCAATGGATCTTATCGTACCTAAGCAAATCATTATCTCGAATGAATGAAATTTCCTCCATAACTTATCCTATTGCAGAATTGTCTGATCTAATAACAGAATTCCTGCACACACTCAGGGGGAGCATATTTCATCCTCGAGAACAGTAACATTTTATCACTCTCACCATGTTCTTTATCGCATATCTTGCTCCCTTTGATGATTATTTATTTTTTCAACAATCATTCAAAAAGGGGGAGATTGTTGTTGCAATAATTTGCCTCCTTATGTTTTGATGATTATTGACATAAATAGTAAGAGTCTAATGTGTTTGCTAGTGCACACAGAGTAAAAAATCCATGAAGTCATGATGAGTTTGCAATAATCTCCGAAGAATATACCCTGTGTAGTAGCGAGCACTACTCACAAAGATTATGCTATGAAGAGTGACCCCTAAAATTGTAGACGCAAAGCAATCAGTTCAGTGGGTTCCGAAGAATGTGACTGCAGTCGAAGGAAGTCAAAGATGAAGTGAATACGTAGTATTTGTTTCGTTTTTCCTCTTCTCTTTCATTACGTCATAGGACCACTATACTATTAAGAGGAGTATAGCGTTCGAAGCTTAATTTCTCTGATGCTAAACTCAAACCTATGAAAGTTGTGAGAGAAATCTCTTTGTCTTCAAAGAAAATACTTGCTAGCAAGAGACTGTGATCTTGTTCACTGCAAGAGATTGACTCTGACTGAAGACTTAGCATTACTTGGTCCTCAAGTAATGTTATTGTTGCTTCAAAAATATGACTGTTGAAAATTTTCTCAAAGTGCTTAGTGATATTGCTCCAAAATCCTCAACCACTTTATCTATCCAAATATGTCCAAACCCTACATTCCAACTCGACCCGACCGAAACTTCCTATCTAGAGCCACCGAGTTCATCTAGACTTAGCCACTACCAAAACTCTAGCAAATCGGATCCACCGATATGGATCTCGGTCCCACCGAGATGCCCTTGCCAACTCTCTGTTGCTTGTTGCAATTGTTTCTGTCCCATCGAGAATTGCAACCGGTCCCACCGATATGGCTTGACCAACTCTCTGTTGCCTTATTTTCTTACTTTGGTCCCATCGATATGATGCAATCGGTGCCACCGAGATGAGTTTTGCCTTAAGACCTTGCACACCAGCCCCTCTAAGTTGTTCCCATCGGTCCCACCGAGATTCCTAACATTCACATTTTTACACAGGTTGGTGCCACCGAGATTTCTGATCAATGCCACCGAGTTGGGTTAGAATTGTGTAATGGTTGGATTTTGTGTGGATGCTATATATACCCCTCCACCCCTTCTTCCTCATTTAGGATAGTCATCAGAACATGCCTACACTTCCACCATTCATTATCTAAGAGAAAACCACCTACTCATGTGTTGAGATCAAGAGTTTCCATTCCTACCATTTGAACCTTGATTTCTAGCCTTCCCCAAGTTGCTTTCCACTCAAATCCTTCTTCCACCATAGATAAAACCGTGAGAGAGAGTTGAGTGTTGGGGAGACTATCCGTTGAAGCACAAGAGCAAGGAGTTCATCATCAACACACGTTCTATTGCGTTTTGGAGAGTGGTGTCTCCTAGATTGGTTAGGTGTCGCTTGGGAGACTCCAACATGATGTGTTCTTGAACCGAGAAGTTTTAAGGGAAAGGAGATCGCCTACTTCGTGAAGATCTACCCAAGTGAGGCAAGTCCTTCATGGGATATGGCCATGGTGGGTTAGACAAGGTTGCTTCTTCGTGGACCCTTTGTGGGTGGAGCCCTCTGTGGACTCACGCAATTGTGACCCTTCATGGGTAGAAGTCTCCATCAACCTGGATGTACGATAGCACCACCTATTGGAATCACACCAAAAGTTTTTGTGTCCCCATTGTATTTGCCTTCTCCAACCCCTTCCCTTTACTTACATGTGCTATGTCTTACATTCCGCTGCTATATTCTTAGACTTACATGTGTAGGGTGGTAGTTGACTTGTCATAATTGCTAAAATCTGCCTACAACTAAGATTGGGGAAAGGTTAGGTTTTATTTCATCAATTAGTCTAATCACCCGCTCTATAGACATACTTTCGATCCTACAAGTGGTATTAGAGCTTTGGTCTCCGTAAGCCTTGATTTCCATTGCTTTGGTGATCATATCCTTAGTTTCAAATCCTAGGAGAGAATGGCGTCTAGTGAGGATAACTATCAGCGTAGAGGTCCTTACTTTGATGGTACAAATTTTGCTAGTTGGAAGCATAAGATGAAAATGCATATTCTTGGTCATAACCCCGCCATTTAGGCTGTTGGTCATATTGGTTTGCAAGGTGATTTCTTTGAGTATGGTAGAGAACTGGATCATGAAGTGACCGCGGAAGAATTGAAGATGTTGCAATAAAATGCTCAAGCTTGTGATATTCTCTTCAATGGATTGTGCCCCAAGGAATTCAACGAAATCAGCCGCCTTGAGAATGTAAAGGAAATTTGGGATGCTTTGGTAGATATGCATGAAGGTACCGACAACGTCAAGGAATCCAAGTTGGATGTCCTTCAAAGTCAACTTGACAAGTTCAAGATGAAGGATGGTGAAGAAGTCGCTGAAATGTACTCTAGGCTTTCTCTCATCACAAATGAGATTGCTAGCTTTGGAAGTGAAGAGATGACCATGAAGATCATCATCAAGAATATCCTTAGAGCGTTGGACGGAAAATATGATACCGTGTGCACATTGATCCAAATGATGCCCAATCACATAGATCTCAAGCCCACGAAAGTTATTGGAAGAATTGTTGCTCATGAGATGTCACTCAAGGATAAGGAAGAGCTCCACAACAAGTCGCACACAAAGCTTCAAGTGATGCTCCTACAACATCAAGCGACAAGCTAGTCTCCAATGAAGAATTGATCTTAATGGTGAAAACCTTGAACAACTTCTACAAGTGTAGAAGCAAAGATAGAAGCTCCAAGTCAAGGTCCTACAATGAGAAAAGATCTTCTAGTCGTGATCGTAGTTGCCACAATTGTGGAAGACCCGGACACTATTCCAATGAGTGTATAACTCCCTACAAGAAAAGAGACACTCACTAAAAAGGAGGAGTAGAAGAGATGAATCACCTCATAGAGAAAGGAGTAGAGATGATCGTTATGAATGAAGATCCTCTTGAAGAAGCAAGGATTCGGAAAGGAAAGAAAAGCCACCAAAAAGCTACACAAAAACAAATACATCAAGCTCATGTTGGTGAGTGGATTTCCGGCTTTGACTCCGACAACTACTCTGGGAGAAGCTATCCCTCCGACTCCGAATATAATCAAGATGAAGGTGTTGCCGGTCTTGTACTACTTTCATACAACTCCCATGACATATTTGATTCACCGAATGAAGGAATTGGAAGATGCTTCATGGCTAAAGGCCCCAAGGTATCACACCCCGAGTATCTTTATTTCAACAATAATGAAGATGATTCGTTAGGTGATGATGATTTTCTTGTTGATAAAACTAGTGATGTGAGCTATAATGAACTTGCTAGTAATCATGATAGTTGACAATGCTAAGAAGGAGATTGAACGTCTAACTAAGTAACTAAAGACTCTCAAGTGAGCTAATGAAACAACTCAAGAGGATCACACAGAGCTCCTAAGAACTCATGAGAAGCTATGCTCTGAGAAGCTAAATTTAGAGCAAGAGCATGAGTTTCTAAAAGCAATCAATAATGATCATCGAAACAAGAGTTCTTATTACATTGCCAAATGTCTCCTCTTGTCTACTTACATGCGACAACTTAAAACTAGTATCAAGAGCAAGAAAGATTCTCCTTCTAATAGTAACAATAACCATGCTAAATCCAATATTATTGCTTCTAGTAATTCCCTTGATTCCAATAATGAATCTTTAGACAAGTTACACTTTAGGAAGAAAATAGCTTATTGAAGGGAATTATAGCGAAAGGTGTTTACAAGAGTCTTGACGAGAGTAAGAAATTCGAGGAAATTGTACGCAAGCAAGGAAGACACCAGAAGAATCAAGGTGTTGGTTCTGAACAAAAGTTCAATGCCAATGGAGTTGAATGGGAAGGATATCAATACCCCAAGACGAAGTTTGTTCCTCAACAAGAGAAGTATGACCCCACTTCTTTTGAGGGAACACAAGCCCAAAATGATCTTCCATCACAAGACAACAAGCTAAAAGGCGGACAAGCTTGAAGAGGAGATTGATTCATTTGAAGAAGCACCTAAAGCCATGGTCATGTGGGTTCCCAAGACTACTTCAAGCTCTACTTCATCAACTTCAATTACAACTCCAAGGATTCCATCAAGTTGATGTGGGTCCCAAAGAAGAAGAACTAGAGTGTTCTTGAGGGTGACTCCGCCAACATACTCCACAAATATTCATTTTGGCAAGGACTTGTGCAACAAACTTTCACATCTTGCACTAAGTTCATGGAGTCACAAACCCTCTTGTTGGTCAGACAAGGGACAAGGTAACCTAATGCTTTCATGGACATCATCTTTTGTGCAATTCACCCTGTCTATGGATATCCTTGTATGTTCCTTGTGGGACTAACCCATGTAGGTATTGAAAGTTTCCAAAGGATTGCTCTGAACTCTTGATGATCTACATCGACATTGAGCATCCACATCTTCACTATCTACATGAAGTCAGCATCGACAAACCCAAGGTTAGTTCATCCCTCTTTGGGTGATATCACATGTAGGGGGAGCTTTGGTCTAAAAATTGAGCTAAAGAAACACTAGTGGTGTGAACACATTAATGCTTTATGTAAAAGTGGCAACCCCAGTTGTGCTTAAACGATGAGTATGACCAATGATCAAATGTTTTCGTTTGACTTCTAAGTCAATATACTCATATATAGATGACCTAGTCATTGCAAATTCCTTGATAGATGCTAGAATTGGTTGTGTAGGTTTGACAAATATTTCACTTGGTATTTTATTGTGTGAGCATGTTGGTTTGCATATTTTCTCCATTCGAGGACATCCATTTTTTGTTTTGATTGTCTTGATTTTTTTAGCCAAGTGGATGTACAAGAATGCCTAAGAACCTTCCCTAGCTATCCATGCTTTCTTGTCTCAAATTCTCTTCATGCTACATCACAAAATTGAAGAAGTCTACTTCGGACCCTCTAGTTGAGGCGCACTCAGAGCCACTAATCTGAAAGGGCTGACCTCCAAAACCTTGAAATTTCTTTCGATGTGACCAATCCACTCCTACTCGACTCATCAAAACGGTTTTATTGATCTAGGTTTTCAATCTTGGTGCTACCGATTAGACCAATCGACATCACCGATTTGCTGTAACTGCATCACTACAAAAAAATATACTTCCGTGATGATACGTGTTTGTCACAGTAGGTCACGTTTTCTGTCATGCATGTACATCCATGACAAATTTATGGCAGAATCAAGATAGTCATACATGTGCTGTCGTAGAAGTGTTCCATGACATTACCAAAATTATCATCACGGAAGTGTCCACTTCCATGACGATAAATCGCGTGTCATAGAAGTGCTTTCATCAAGGGTGACCGACACGTGGCATCGACCGTAACGGAACGCCGTTAAGCTATCGGTCCGGTTTTGGATCCGATAACCCATTAACAGCCCCGACCAATGGGGATTTTCCACGTGTAAAATCATCATTGGCTGGAGGAAACACGTGTCGGCTCATCGTTGGGACAGATGTCATCCACTCATTGGACCCAAAGCGCCTATGATATGTCGACACGTGGCATGACCCAACAGAGGCCTATTCCTGTGAAAATGTCGGCCTGTTTGACTTGGTCAAAAGGTGGTGGGCCGGCCCACGGCAAGCCTGTTAACAGCCTGTTCGCATATAGCCCATTTACAGCCCGCTATCCCAGGGCCCGTTTATGGCCTATCTGAATTAGGCCCAGTAGCGTCATCTGGGCTGTCCAATATAATTCCAGCCTGTTTTAACTTCCGGCCCATGTATGGCCCATGGCGTATTCCGGACCATATGAGGCCCTTAGTAACCCTCGGCCCCTTAATGTCCCGTGGTAAAACTGGCCCGTAATGAACAATGTATCACTTTATACCCACTAACGGCCCACTATTCCGTTGGGCCGTTTCCAGCCCATGTTATCTTTCGACCTTCTCAGGGCCAATTTATTCTTGGGCTCATTTCCAGCATTCGGTTACTTACGGCCAGTTACTATCATTTTCTGCTTGTGGGCCAAATTCAGCCTGTGGTTACAGTCGGCCCGTTTGTGGCCCATTAATACATTGGGTCGTTTTCATTTCGAAAAAAACCCGTTGGGCTGTTTTCATAGAGTTATCAAATATGGCCTATTAACGGCCCGTTATTGTCAACGAATAGTACGGCCCATGATTGGCGAAATGATGATACGCCCCATAGAAGGCCCATGGATCCTACAGCCCGTAAAAGGCCCATGGATCGTACGGCCCGTAGAAGGCCAATGTATCATACGACCCGTATAGAAGGCCAATGGATCCTATGGCCCATAGAAGGCCCATGGATCATACGGCCTGCAGGAGGCCCATGGTTACAACAGTCCGTGTGTTGCCATGATTATTTTGGCCTAGTTTCCAAAAATAGGTTATTGGGGCCACTAGAAAAACACGGAAAAAGAACCGCAGTGACTACAAGCAAACAACTAAACAGGACAATAAGGAAATAAATAAGCAAGCAATTAATGCTAGCCTATTACCGCTATTACACGTATTACATCCACTAGGCATCAAAGTTCGCCATCAGTGCAAATATAGGGAACAAAGCACCATATTACATACACTGGCCGTCAAAATTGGCCACGAGTGCAAATAAATGTGGAAACAAAACAAGAGCATAACTGAAACAACTTCAGAAGAGCTCAAGAAACATGGTATCCACCATGTTGGCAATAATCTTAGCAAGCTTATTAGCTTTGTCCTGTTTGGCGCTAAAATCCTCCAACGCTTGCTATTGCACTAGAAAGTATGCATTTGAATGCTCCAGGGACTTCTGCAGGCCTTCCGCTTCTTGTCGTAGCACAGCTGATCGATGTCTTTCAGCTTGTAGTTGAGACTCAAGAAACCGGACTGATTCAGACAATGAGTTTGAATAGCTTGTGCAACCGGTAGTGGCCAGTAACTCAAACACTAAACCAAGACAAGACTTTGGGGTTGTCTCATTGTCTTCGAGATAGTCTTCCTTAGCTGTTTTATCAGCTTTGTTGGAGACCAATAAGGATGTGTCACTATCCTGAACCTTATTTGCAATACTTCCTTTACCATTTCTTAATAAGGCACTCTTCCACAATATTCTGTCAGCATTCTAAAAGAAGAAACAAGCAGACACATAACAGGTTTCACATGTACTGGTATATGAAACTCATTTCGGTGAACTAGTTTATTAGTAAGGTGGACGGGATTAAACTACCAAGTCTTCTATTGCCAAGTACTAGTACATAATAAAAGCATCAAACAAACATATATCTATGTCCTATGGTCACTTCATTGTCTTGACAAATCAAAATAGAGACACGGTTCAAATCATATCAGTTCAAGACAAAGCATCAGTGAAAGAATACAAAGTGTGGGAAACTACACGGCACAACAAGATTTCAGATGGGTACCATGGGTCTACATGTACAACAACAGTATTGGCTCTATTGTGATGCTAGTAATGTGCATGATATGAGAAGTCAACTGTATACACAATTGAAATTGAAATCAACAAATCTATTGATAAGAGCAAGCCTGTTAAAGAAACATGCGTGAACATGCCTGCTGTGCCATTGGAGTTTCGATTGGATCCTTCACTTAAAAATAAGTTTGTATGAGTAAATACAGTGATACAAGAGCAAAGTAGTATGCATGACAGCAATCATAGTTAAAAAAAGGTGCGCCTAAGCGAGCGCTTAAGTGCGCCTAGCCTTTAGGCGTTGGCGAAACGCATTGCGCATAACTACGCTTAATCTATGCATAACTGCACATAAGCATGCGCTTTGGTCAATAAAGCACAAGGAGGTGGCAAAACGCACAATTAACGCCTAGCGCTTTTTTGAACTATGATAGCAATGGAATCTTAAATTAGAATAGTTGTTCTTCAGGTTTAGGCACTTGTTCTACATGAACAGAGTACAGTAAGACGCAAGAATATAATACTTAAAAATAGAAAATGAGCTCATAGACCTTACCACATTCTTGGTTCGGGACCAGTATAGAACGAGGCGTTCCGAGCCATCGTCCAGTAAATGTGTCTCAGGAAAACGTAAGGGAATTTGATGAGTTTCTTTGCTGGTGAAGTACGTTTTATTCAGGTAATTCTGATACTGCCACTAAGCATTCTTGAAGATAGCAGAGGTATTAGCACAGGTTACCTCATCCTGAGTTTCCAAATCAGTCCTTCTCTATAGAGAAAAATGGGAAAATTTGCTGTATTATAACCATGATGGAGGTAGGATGTATGGGACGAAGCAAAGTAATTGCCATGAATAACATTACTTACACATAACTCCTGGACAAACACCTGCAACTGGCATTTTCCTTCATCTTCAGTATAATATTTCCAAGATGGGAAGATACGCACATACGATTTAACAACATCAAATGCGATAGATGCTAAACTACGACTAGCTGGTTGTGCTTCCTCCACAGGAATAGGCGTACTAACTGGTGGAGTTGGGGTTCGCCGTGATAGTACTGGCCCTATGGGCACTGGAGCTGCCTTACTAACTGCTCTTGTTTGGGAGCTCTATGGTGGAGATGGTGATGTGTCAACAGGAACTGGGTTACTATCTGCTAGGTTTGGGGTTAGATTGGGTGAAGCTGGTTCTCTTTCCACCGCGGTAGGGGTACAATCTGCAAGAGTTTGGGTTATGTGTGGTAGGGATGGTTCTCGTGCATGTACAACCGGGGTGCTATCTCCACCAAGAGGTAGCACTATTTTAGCTAGTTCTCTGTCCATCACAGTAGGGTTACAATCTGCGAGAGTTTGGGTTATGTGTGGTAGGGTTGGTTCTCGTGCATGTACAACCGGGGTGCTATCTCCACCAAGAGGTAGCACTGTTTTATTTGAAGATCGTGTTTTTAGTCTGCTGGCATCACCCGCTCCAACTCAAATGGTTGATAAACAGGAAACATAGTTCAATGTACATACATTGTATGAGAGACAGATGCAATAGATAGTGTGGAAAAAAGAAGGCATGAAATAGTTGACATGTATATTGTTTAACTAAAACGGATAGCATGACATAATTTCACATATATGATGTCTATCTAAACTGGATATCATAGCATAACATAATTCAAAGATATGATGAATAACTAAACAGGACCCCATGACATAATTCACCTACATGTTATCTAAGTAATCAGGATCACATCATTTAATTCACATACGTGATTTATATGCTAAATAGAGGGCATTAGATATGATGTCTGAACTAAGAACATGGTGTTGAATATTGTGTATATGATGTCTAAACTATGCAATGCAAGACACCATATGCATGATATGAGCAGTATAACCGTGCCAAGTTAGAGCATATACCTAGGTGGGGGAATAGGACTGGTCATATGTCTCTGAATCCATCTCTGAGAAGCTAACGGGACCCAACAAGAGATCTGCTTCAACGGGTAGCACTGTCTGCTCTAAAGGACTTGTTTTCACTCCAGATATTTCAATTTCCCACCCAAATGGTTGATTCACAGGAAGCGTAGTTTAATGTACAAACATTGTCGAAAAATGGAAATGTAATGAAGAAAAGGATGGGCAAGATATCATTCAAATATATGATGCCTTGTTAAATAGGATGGCATTGCACATTTCACGTATATTATGGCTGGCTAAAAGACATGAGACTGCATAATTCCCCTATATGATATAGAAACTAAACAGGTGGCATTACAGAACATGTCTAAACTAAGTAGATGACATATATGATGTCAAAAGTAGGCACTGCAAGGCAACATATGCTTGATATGACTAACATCATCATGCCAAGGTAGAGCAAACATCTTGGGGGTAAATAGGAGTGGTCAGCGGCGTCTGAATCCGTCTCAAAATAGATATCTTCCTCTAGATTATAATCTGGAGAGGAGTGGGGAGGGTTTGCCATTGAACCTACCATGGAGCGATGTCTGCATGACAATGTATTGCCGCGCAAAACTCTTCTATTTTTCTCTACATGTTCAGCATGACTCTGTACAATATCTGACATGCATATGAAAAAAATAAGGAGAGCATGCAGAAATTTAGAGTGATGGTAACAACCAGTGGATGGATCCAAAAATAATGATAGCAGGTTGATGATTGCTTTAATTTAATAAAAAGACAAATGATGATTGCTTTACTATTTGTTTCCCATCCAAGATGAACAAGATAGGCATACCCTAGGTGAACCAGATATTAGATAGAGATACTATTCATTGCTTCCTCGATATGTGCCCCACAACTAATTTAGAACTCAAGTTTGAACATTAATTTGGACCTGACTTGGAGTCCAAGAGGTGAATAGGACGATAAAGTAGCAGGTAATTTTAAGCAATGCATAACATAAGAAGTAACAAAAGAGTGCGACCTCTCTTGTGGACCTGTGTACTCCTCAGGTTCATCTGCTAAGTCGATGATGGTGATGCCGTTGCGGTGGGTGCCAGCGGCAGGGAAGGAGATCTGAGGTGGCGAAAGACGGTCAGGAGTCGTGATGTCTGGTTTGGTGGATGTTTCTGTCGATGGAGCAGATTAGTTGAGGTGGACGACGTCGCGGCAGGAGCAGGACAAACCACACAAAGTTCCCTTCGACACCTACCTACACTGAAGTAATTCTGTAAGGGCTCATTTGGCTTGCATGATTCTAAAAACGCAGGGATAGGAAAAACACCAGAATAGGATAGGAATGCACATGGTAAACAGAGCATTTGTAAACATAGGATTTCTGTCAACTTGAGTGTTTGGTTTACAGGAATTGGAAGAGCATAGGAATGCAAAGAAACATGGCCAAAATAAGGTCATACCATATGAAAGCGTGTACAGTTAGAATCTTATTCTACTACTAATGCACTTGGTCTTGTTTTCATGCATATGATTTTGAAAAGTAGGTCCAGGTGGATGTTTTGCTTCATTCCTTTCAGCAAAATGCATGAATAATTGAATAGTAGAGTGCCGTTGGAAAATTCCCTATTTCTATGTTTTTCTGTCGAACCAAAATAACCCTAATGGATCGACATGAATGTATAGTAATAAGTGATGCAACAAGTGTACAACCTCTTTGTCATAGTCGTGTCGACCTTAGCATCATTGGGTTGGTTGCTGAAGCAGTTGAGGCAGTGGTGGCTGTCGGAGGTGTGGAGGAAGATCTGAGGAATCTATAGATGGCATCTAGGGCACTGCTCTATTGTGATGGATCGTTCTGTCATTGGAGCAGCCCCGGTGAGCCGTAAGACGCCAAGGCTGAAGCAACACAAGACATACATCGTCAATCTCCAATGGGATTCTGATAGCATCTCCAATAGATGATGTAAAATAGATGTAAAATTTACATCACCAAAAATCACCTGACTACAACAGATGAGCTAAAAAGTGTTGACTCCGAACTTAACTGTCGACACTGAACTTTATCGTGGAATCTGAATATTACTATCGAAACTGAACACAATGGTAGCAGAGAGGCACTTGACATGTAGTTTAGGGAGGGCCTGCAGTTCATCTTCAACCTGCACCCCCTGAGCCGCCAGCCACCACCGTCCGAACTGCCGGCCCCAGCGCCGCCTCGCCGCTGCGAAACAACTCCCCACCGCCAGTCTGCCGCCGCCCCGGCCAGCCCTATAGGCCCCCGCCCCCACCCTGAACCCTAAGATAGATAGTGGGGTACCTCTCCGGCGAGCACTCGTCCCCGCTGCGGGTGGTTCTTCCTTAACTCTGGCGAGCACCCCACCCCCTAGAAATCGACTAACCCAAAAGTTCATTCAGTCGACTAAAGTGTAGCTAAATCGGAGCAGAGTAGCAACACGAGCGAGGGGAGAGTAGCAGCAGCAGTGCGAGCGAGCGAGAGCCGGAGCAGCAGCAGTTGGGAGAGTGAGAGATCGAGCGAGAGCCGGAGCAGCAGCAGCAGATCCGGCTGGTATGGACGCTGCCGCCGAAGAGGCCTCACACTGGGGGAGAGCCGCCGTGGAGATGTTGCCCGTGGCGCCGGCTTCAAGGTAGTCGCCACATGGGGGTGCGGGATGGAGCACCGTTGGTGCCGGGAGTTTGAGCTAAGGAGAAGGTGCGAGGTGATGAGTGTACAACCTCTTTGGTGGCGCCGAGTAGGCCTCGGCTTCGTCCGAGGAGTCGGTGAGGATGTTGCGGTTCCGGTGGAGCAGGTTAATGCGGCGCTATGGGGATGGAGCAGCCGTGATAGACGAGGCGATCGTCGGAGCATCTCCTTGGAGGTGGAGGACAGGGCGATTGAACCGGCGGGACGACGAGATGGACGACGAATCCTCATCCGGGGAGGTGGACGAGGGACGTCGAGCTGTTGCGGTGGACGATGTCATCGGGGAAGAGGCTCCGGCTGGGCAACGGTGAGTGGCGGACGGAGGAGGGTGGGGTTTCGCGGCTGGAGCGGAGAGGTTATGGTGTCCTGGGATTTCGAATGGCAAAAAGGAGGCGGTGGGAGGGGGTGAACCATGACTTAGGGACGCGCTTGTCCAAAATGTAGGGTGTGTTACAAAAGTACCCCCCCCCCCACCATTTTGAACTAGTGGCCCTCTCAGCTTAGGGTTAGAAGGGGGATTTCGCGTGTCGGGATTTGGCAGCTGGAGGGAGTTTTCGCACGCGTTGTAATTTTGGGATAGCAAGGCGTGGATTGTGAAGGTGCCAGTTTCGAGAGCATGATATCTGACTTTTCAGGATATAACAAGGCGCGGGTTGAATTTTAGGGAGAAGCCTAACATGTAATATTGTACTTGTACTGTAACACCCTCGCTGCGACTATAGCTCCCACGTGTCGAGGCACGACTTAGAGACATAATCGCATGGAAGGCATATGTCGCAAGTAAGGTAATCTTTACACATCCCATGTACTATAATAATAAAGGGGAGAGAACATAGTTGGCTTACAATCGCCACGTCAATCAAGGTACATAAATAACATTACATCATCTAAACACTCATGGCCCGACTACGGCGCCAAAATAAAAGATAACCCAACATGCGACACGGTCCCGATCACCCCCAACTGGGCACCACTACTGATCATCAGGAAAAGAAACATAGTAATGTTGAGAGTCCTCGTCGAACTACCACTTGAGCTCGAGCGCATCACCTAGAGCGGAATCATCAGGCCCTGCATCTGGTGTAATAGTAATCTGTGAGCCACAGGGACTCAGCAATCTTGCACCCTCGCGATCAAGACTATTTAAGCTTATAGGTAAGGCAAGGTAAATATATGTGGAGCTACAGCAAGCGACTAGCAAAATATGGTGGCTAACTTATTCGCAAAAGAGAGCGAGAAGAGGAGGCAAAGCGCGAGCGAGAAACTAAAGAGCAACCTGCGCAAAACATTACTCCAACATCGTGTCCACTTCCTGGACTCCGCCGAGAAGAGGCCATCACGGTAACACACTCAGTTGATTCATTTTAATTAAATTAAGGTTCAAGTTATCTACAACCGGACATTAACAAATTCCCATCTGCCCATAACCGCGGGCACGGCTTTCGAAAGTTCAAATCCCTGCAGGGGAGTCCCAACTTAGCCCATAACAAGCTCTCACGGTCAACGAAGGAATAGACCTCCTCCCAAGACGTTCCGATCAGACTCGGTATCTCGGTTCTTCAACACACTTCGACAGGTTAAAACAAGACCAGCAACATCGCCCGAATGTGCCGAGAAATCCTGATAGGAGCTGCACATATCTCTTTCTCAGGGCACACTCAGATAGGTCAAGCTACGAGTAAAACCAACCCTCGAGTTTCCCCGAGGTGGACCCGCAGGCTGCCTGGTTCGGACCAACACTCAGAGGAGCACTGGCCGGGGGGGGGGTTAAATAAGATGACCCTCGGACTCCGGAAACCCAAGGGAAAAAGAGGCTAGGTGGCAAATGGTAAAACCAAGGTTGGGCATTGCTGGAAAAGCTTTAATCAAGGCGAACTATCAAGGGGTTCCCATTATAACCCAACCGCGTAAGGAACGCAAAATCCAGGAACATAACACCGATATGACGGAAACTAGGGCGGCAAGAGTGGAACGAAACACTAGGCGAGAGGCCGAGCCTTCCACCATTTACCAAGTATATAGATGCATTAAGATAACAAGGTAATATAATGATATCCCAACAAGTAAATAAAATGTTCCAACAAGGAACGGCCTCCAACCTTCACCTGCAACTAGCAACGCTACAAGAGGGGCTGAGCAAAGCGGTAACATAGCCAATCAACGGTTTGCTAGGACAATGGTGGGTTAGAGGTTTGACAATATGGGAGGCATGATAAGCAAGTGGTAGGTAACGCAACATAGGCATAGCAAAAGAGCGAGCAACTAGCAAGCAAAGATAGAAGTGATCTCGAGGGTATGATCATCTTGCCTGCAAAGTTGTCAGAGTTGACTGGATCCTCGAAAGCAAACTCAACGGGTTCCTCGATAGAGAACTCGTCTCCCGGCTCTACCAAAACAAGATAAACAAGCAACAGGGACACAATCAACCACGTGCAAGGATCAAACAAGATGATGCGAAGATGGTATGCTATGCGGGATGCGATGCGGGATGCATATGCAAGATATGACAGGAAATTCATGAACCTGGCCTCAACTTGGAAATCCAAGTGTTCCACTGGAAAGATGAGATGAAATCTCTTGAAAACGATATAAAGAACGCCGGAATCGGAGTTACGGTTTGGAAATGACAAGCGATTCAAATATGACACCGGTCTGCGATTTACAGCAAGTAGTCATCTAAATGCAATGAGATGAACATGCTACAGCACCCAAACATACATGGCAAGGATGCACTCAAGATGCTTAACAAAAGTCTAGCACTGAACTACGGCCAATTCATCCATTAACAGGTTCAAACAAGCATGGCAAAAATGCATATGGTAAACAGATCTCAGACTTGGTGAAATTAACACTTGTCTGGAATTTCAGATCAGGTAGCACTCTTCGGAGCAACAAAACTACATGCTACAGAACCTGAACATGGCAAAGTAAAGCATGGCATGTAGCTACTCAAAGAGCTTAACAAAAGTCCCTTAGTGACCTTGAGACAAAAGGGATCAGAAAATACAATTGCATGCATGTGAACATAGCAAAACATAATCAGAACACAAACTTAGTGAAAACTGGAGCATGCTGAAAACAGATATCAAGTAGGCATGTTTATGAGCTCGATGCACTCACTACGGAGCAAGACATGAAAAGCTAAGCATACATCTATCAAGAACACACAAAATTCAAGCTAGACATGGCAAGAACAATAGCATAGCATACACGGATCAACTACAACATCATCGGCAAAATTGCAAACAAGTTGACAATATGCCCAGATTCACAAAGTAGCAAAAGTAGAGCTCGATTGACTCAAGCTAGGGTGCTCCATAATTGCAAACAAAGACATGGATGGATAGATCACTACAAGATTAACAAAACATCCTTACTGATCATCCTCAAAAGAGGCAGGGATCACCCGGAAACAACAAGAACATATGGCATCATGAGATAAACAACTCAAGGACTTAGTGGAATTACTAAGTCCCTAAAATCAGAATTAACAAGTGCACCACTTTGCAAGCTTGCACTAGTCACCACACACATCACAAAAATACATGGGTTGCACCTCTGGAAAGATGGCAAAACCCTTAACAAAACATATGTAGATCATCAGGGCATATCATGCACACAATAATCATGGCAAAAATGACAAATATGCAAATGGAGTAGTAGATTTGACAAATATCTCAAGTAGCCCTCTTCTAACAGCATTTCGGGCATAGAGATGAACTCAAATGAAAATGATGCAATGGAATGAAATGATGTACTCTCTGAGATGAACATTTTGATATGCTATATGCATGAATCGGAGCTACGGATGCAAAGTTACGAGGCTATGAATAGGAGCACTTGAGCTAGGGTTTCGGGAAAAATATCAACCGAATCTTAGATCCAGATCGGATCTCGCCGGGGCACGGACGCCGAGGTTCACCAGAGTGGCTTGGAGCTCGCCGGCGGGGACTTGGAGGGCGTCGGGACGACGAGGCGTCGAGGAGGAGGGAGGAGGATGATCGGGCGGCGGCGAGGCAGCGCGGACGCTGAGGTCGTCCCCGGGCGGCGCGAGGAGGCGGCGGCAGGCACCGGCGACCGGTGAGGTGGCGGCGGGGGCCCGGCGATGAGGCGGAGGCGGCGCGGGCGGCCGGTGTCGAAGGGGAACGGCGGCGCGAGCGGGCGCGGGGCGCGGCCCGGACGCGCGGAGGAGGGAGCCAGCCTTGGGACGAACGGGCCGGCGACGGCGGCGGGCGGCGGGTGCCACGTGGCACGCTGCTAGAGGCCGCGGGCAGCAGCGGGTGAAATGTCCGGTGCGGCGGACATGTCCGGTGCGCACGAGGGGATTTTTAGGGTTTCGGGGAGGGGGATCCGAGATTTTTCGAGGGGGGCCTATTTATAGGCATAGAGGGAGCTAGGAGAGTCCAAATGAGGTGCGGTTTTCGGCCACATGATCATGATCGAATACTCTAGATCATGGAGCAGGTTTAGGTGGGTTTTGGGCCAAATTGGAGGGGTGTTGGGATGCAGCACACACGAGGCCTTTTCGGTCCCTCGGTTAACGGTTGGAGTATCAAACGAAGTCCAAATGGTATGAAACTTGACAGGCGGTCTACCGGTAGTAAACCAAGGCCGCTTGGGAAGTCTCGGTCCAATCTGGAAATGTTTAATCCCCACACACGAAAGAAAGGTAGAAACGGCCACCGGAGGAGAACGAAGCGCCGGAATGCAAAACAGACAACGGGGAAAATGCTCGAATGCATGAGATGAACACGTATGCAAATGCAAGGCACGTGATGACATGATATGAGATGCATGACAACGATAACAACACACGGAGACAACAACCCGAACCCGAGAAAATAAAATAACTTAACGCCGGAAACAACAAGAGTTGGAATACAAATTGGGAAAGTTACATCCAGGGTGTTACAACACTCCACCACTACGAAAGGATCTCATCCCGAGATCTAGGACTGAAAGAACGCCGGGTACTCAGAACGGAGGTGATCCTCATGTTCCCAGGTAGCTTCACGGTCGGAATGGTGTGACCACTTGACTTTGAGAAATTTGATTGACTTGTTGTGAGTCTTGCGTTCAGTCTCTTCAAGAATAGCAACTGGGTGCTCACGATAAGAGAGATCTTCTTGGAGCTCAATGTCCTCGAAGTTGACAGTGCGGTCAGGAGTCTTGAAGCACTTTCGGAGCTGAGAGACATGGGACACGTCATGAACATTTGCAAAGTTTGAAGGAAGCTCGAGTTGATAGGCGAGATCGCCTCTCTTGCTGACAATCTTGAAAGGTCCCACGTATCTAGGGGCAAGCTTCCCTTTGATACCGAAGCGACGAGTACCTTTCATAGGAGAGACACGAAGATAAACATGATCTCCGATCTCGAAAGCCAAATCACGGTGCTTACTATCATAGTAGCTCTTCTGGCGGGATTGGGATGCTTTGAGGTTATCACGAATGACTTTGCACATTTCCTTAGCCTCTGTGATTAAGTCATTACCCAAAAGCTGACGTTCACCGGTTTCAGACCAGTTGAGAGGGGTACGGCACTTCCTGCCATACAGAATTTCAAATGGGGCCTTGCCCGAACTTGCTTGAAAACGGTTGTTGTAGGAGAATTCAGCATAAGGAAGACAATCCTCCCACTTCATGCCGATGGAGATCACACAAGTCCTGAGCATATCTTCAAGAATCTGGTTGACACGCTCGACTTGACCGCTAGTTTGAGGATGGAAAGATGTGCTGAAGCGGATGTTGGTGCCCATGGCCTTCTGAAAAGAATCCCAAAACTTGGAGGTAAAGATGCTGCCACGGTCTGAAGAGATTACTTGTGGAATACCGTGCACAGAGACAATATGAGAGGTATAGAGTTCCGCCAATTGAGCTGCAGTGATCGACTCTTTGATAGGCAGAAAGTGAGCCACTTTGGTGAGTTTGTCGATGACAACGAATATAGCATCATTGCCACGCTTGGACTTTGGAAACCCAGTCACGAAGTCCATCTCAATGTGGTCAAACTTCCATTCTGGAATGGCAAGAGGTTGGAGGAGACCAACTGGCCTTTGGTGTTCTGCCTTCACTCTTCTGCCGACATCACACTCATTCACGAATTGAGCAATCTCGCGCTTCATTCGAGTCCACCAATAAGCCTGCTTAAGGTCTTGATACATCTTCGTACTCCCAGGGTGGATGGAAAGGAGAGAATTGTGAGCCTCGTTCATGATCACTTTACGAAGGTCACCTTTGGGCACAACAATACGATCCTCGAAGAAGAGAGTGTCCTTGTCATCAAGGCGGTAGCACTTGTACTTGGGTTGACTCTTGGCAATCCCAATCTTCACCTTTTTCACCATAGCATCAAGAAGCTGGGCTTGGCGAATCTGGTCTTCTAAGGTAGGAGATACTTGGAGGTTGGCGAGGAAACCTTGAGGAACAACTTGCAGATTAAGTTTGTGGAAAGCTTCACAAAGCTCGGGTTGATAAGGCTTAAGAATCAGACTGTTGCAGTAAGCTTTTCTGCTCAATGCGTCATCAATCACATTGGCCTTGCCTGGAGTATACTCGATACTCGGATTATACTCTTGAATCATTTCGACCCATCGAGTTTGCCTGAGGTTGAGATTAGGATGAGTGAAGATGTACTTGAGACTCTTGTGATCAGTGAAAATGTCCACTTTTCTTCCCAAAAGAAGATGTCTCCAAGTCAAAAGAGCATGCACAACTGCCGCTAACTCGAGATCATGAGTGGGGTAGTTCTTCTCATTAGGCTCAACTGGCGAGAGGTATAAGCAACAACTTTCTTCTCTTGCATCAACACTGCTCCAAGACCTTGGAGAGAGGCATCACAAAAGACCTCGTACGGCTTGGATTCATCAGGCGGAGTCAGAACTAGAGCAGTGATCAATTTCTCTTTCAAAGTGTTGAAAGAAATGTCACACTCTGGAGACCAAACGTACTTGACGTGCTTCTGAAGAAGATTAGAGAGAGGCTTCGCGATCTTAGAAAAGTTTTCAACGAATCTTCGGCAATAGCTTGCGATACCAAGGAAGCTACGGAGTTGCTTCGCGTTCTGAGGAGGTTCCCAATTCACAATTGCAGACACCTTCTCAGGATTCACGGTAATGCCCTTGGCAGAGATGATATGGCCAATATAAAGAACCTCATCGAGCCAAAATTCGCACTTGGAGAACTTGGTGTAGAACTGATGTTCTCTGAGCTTATCGAGTACCAAACGCAAGTGCTTGGCATGATCTTCCTTTTTCTTCGAGAAAACCAGAATGTCGTCGAGATAGACCAAAACGAAGTCATTGGTGTAGGCATTGAAGATGAAGTTCATCATGCGAGAGAACGTCGGAGGAGCATTGACGAGGCCAAAAGACATGACAGTGTATTCATATGAACCATAGCTTGTCCTGAAAGCCGTCTTGGGAATATCTTGCTCACGGATTCGAATCTGATGATAACCCATACGGAGATCAAGCTTGGAGAATACTTGGGCACCTTTGAGTTGTTCGAACAGCTCGTTGATATTGGGAAGTGGGTATTTGTTCTTGATGGTCTTCTTGTTCAATGGACGGTAATCAACACAAAGTCGGTCCGTTCCATCCTTCTTCTTCACAAAAGAACACCACAACCCCACGGAGAAGAACTAGGCCGGATGAGACCCATTTTCTCTTGAATATCAAGTTGCTTCTTCAGCTCCTTCAACTCTTCAGGTCCGAGCTTGTAGGGACGCTTGCACACAGGTTCCGTGCCAGGCTCAAGATCAATAACGAATTCAACTGGCCGGTGCGGAAGCATTCCTGGGAGCTCTTCTGGAAAGACGTCTTGATATTCGCAAACGACTGGAATTTGCGAGATAGCATCCAGTTCACCCTTCTCATTGAGAGAAAACAGACGGATGGTATCATCACGAGCGGCAAAGACAATTACATCCTCAGACGAATGAGTCAATTGAATCTGCCTGGCTGCACAATCAAGCTGAGCCTTGTGCTTAGAAAGCCAATCCATTCCGAGAATAAGATCAATATCCGAGTTACCAAGAACCATTGGGGAAGAAAGGAACTTGTAGTCGCCCAACGTGATAGTAACATCTGGCACTTGCAGACTTGCACTTAAACGTTTTCCAGGAGAAATGATATCCATTTGTTTACCCAAATGAGAAGAAACGAACTCTTGCTTGGTAAAAAATGGCTTTGACATGAAATAATGCGATGCACCAGTGTCAAAAAGAACTTTAGCTGGAATATCATTAATAGGAAGGTTACCCACGATCACATCTGACGAGTCCTCTGCCTGGGCTGCGTTCATCAAGTTGACCTTGGCGTGCTTGGGGTTATGCTTGACCACAACTGTACTTGCCGATCCGACAGGAGGAGGAGGAGGAAGACGCCTCTGGTTGAAACACTTGTTGGCATAGTGACCCTTCTGTTGGCACTTGTTGCATGTGACCTCTGAAAGCGGACGGTGATACGGAGCACTCGATCATGGAGCTTGAGACGAAGTCTTGTTCTGAAATCCAGGGTTGGGTGGGTGGGAAGAACCACTGCCACCTTTGCTCTTCTGCTGATACGGCTGATGGAATAGAGGAGGAGGAAGCCAATACTTCTGCTGCTTGGCCACTTTAGTAGAGGAAGAAGGAGTAACATCTCTGACTCGCTTCTTGGAAGCATCACACCTCAACTGAGCAGCCTCTTGCTTCAGTGCCATGTTGTAGAACTCATCATACCTCAAGGGCTCAAACAGAACAAGAGCTAGCTGGATTTCTTCTCTGATACCAACTTGTAACGCCCAGACACACCCGCCGGTGGTCGTTACTCCTGGCAGGATCTAGACTGGCCCCACAGATCAATACTAGTCTTTTCTGCGCACTTTGTCCTCACTCATGCGCACCCGGGAGCAACTTCCCGGTCGGTCACCCATCCTGACACTACTCCAAGCTGAGCATGCTTAACTTTGGAGTTCTGTCCGAATGGGCTCCTGGAAAAGAAGGAATTCCTTATTGATATGAGTAGTCTATCATCCCTAACAAGCCAGACCATCACATACACCCCCACTCAGAGGAACCGACGTCCTCGTCGGGCCACAGGAATGTTCCCTCTTGGCACATACATCTGTGCTTCCAGTCCGGTACATGTGCCATGCCGTGTGCCACGACGGGTCACAAACGTCATGAACAACATGACCACACACCTGTCTGCAACCATTCGTGTAAACGCGAGGGTCGGCTCTGATACCAACTTGTAACACCCTCGATGCGACTATAGCTCCCACATGTCGAGGCATGACTTAGAGACATAATCGCATGGAAGGCATAGGTCGCAAGTAAGGTAATCTTTACACATCCCATGTAATATAATAATAAAGGGGAGAGAACATAGTTGGCTTACAATCGCCACGTCAATCAAGGTACACATTACATCATCCAAACACTCATGGCCCGACTACGGCGCCAAAATAAAAGATAACCCAACATGCGACACGGTCCCGATCACCCCCAACTAGGCACCACTACTGATCATCAGGAAAGGAAACATAGTAACGTTGAGAGTCCTCGTCGAACTCCCACTTGAGCTCGAGCGCATCACCTGGAGCGGAATCATCAGGCCCTGCATCTGGTGTAATAGTAATCTGTGAGCCACAGGGACTCAGCAATCTCGCACCCTCGCGATCAAGATTATTTAAGCTTATAGGTAAGGCAAGGTAAATATATGTGGAGCTGCAGCAAGCGACTAGCAAAATATGGTGGCTAACTTATTCGCAAAAGAGAGCGAGAAGAGGAGGCAAAGCGCGAGTGAGAAACTAAAGAGCAACCTGCGCAAAACATTACTCCAACACCGTGTCCACTTCCCGGACTCCGCCGAGAAGAAGCCATGACGGTAACACACTCAGTTGATTCATTTTAATTAAATTAAGGTTTAAGTTATCTACAACCGAACATTCACAAATTCCCATCTGCCCATAACCGCGGGCATGGCTTTCGAAAGTTCAAATCCCTGCAGGGGAGTCCCAACTTAGGCCATGACAAGCTCTCATGATCAACGAAGGAATAGACCTCCTCCCGAGACGTTCCGATCAGACTCGGCATCTCGGTTCTTCAAGACACTTCGACAGGTTAAAACAAGACCAGCAACACCGCCCGAATGTGCCGACAAATCCCGATAGGAGCTGCACATATCTCTATCTCAGGGCACACTCAGATAGGTCAAGCTACGAGTAAAACCAACCCTCGAGTTTCCCCGAGGTGGCCCCGCAGGCTGCCTGGTTCGGACCAACACTCAGAGGAGCACTGTCCCGGGGGGGGGTTAAATAAGATGACCCTCGGGCTCCGGAAACCCAAGGGAAAAAGAGGCTAGGTGGCAAATGGTAAAACCAAGGTTGGGCATTGCTGGAAAATATTTAATCAAGGCGAACTATCAAGGGGTTCCCATTATAACCCAACCGCGTAAGGAACGCAAAATCCGGGAACATAACACCGATATGACGGAAACTAGGGCGGCAAGAGTGGAACAAAGCACTAGGCGAGAGGACGAGCCTTCCACCATTTACCAAGTATATAGATGCATTAAGATAACAAGGTAATATAATGATATCCCAACAAGTAAATAAAATGTTCCAACAAGGAACGGCCTCCAATCTTCACCTGCAACTAGCAACGCTACAAGAGGAGCTGAGCAAAGCGGTAACATAGCCAATCAACGGTTTGCTAGGACAATGGTGGGTTAGAGGTTTGACAATATGGGAGGCATGATAAGCAAGTGGTAGGTAACGCAACATAGGCATAGCAAAAGAGCGAGCAACTAGCAAGCAAAGGTAGAAGTGATCTCGAGGGTATGATCATCTTGCCTGCAAAGTTGTCAGAGTTGACTGGATCCTCGAAAGCAAACTCAACGGGCTCCTCGATAGCGAACTCGTCTCCCGGCTCTACCCAAACAAGACAAACAATCAAAAAGGACACAATCAACCACGTGCAAGGATCAAACAAAAGATGATGTGAAGATGGTATGCTATGCGGGATGCGATGCGGGATGCATATGCAAGATATGACAGGAAATGCATGAACCTGGCCTCAACTTGGAAATCCAAGTGTGCCACTGGAAAGATGAGATGAAATCGCTTGAAAACGATATAAAGAACGCTGGAATCGGAGTTACGGTTTGGAAATGGCAAGCGATTCAAATATGACACCGGTCTGCGATTTACAGCAAGTAGTCATCTAAATGCAATGAGATGAACATGCTACAGCACCTAAACATACATGGTAGGGATGCACTCAAGATGCTTAACAAAAGTCTAGCACTGAACTACGGCCAATTCATCCATTAACAGGTTCAAACAAGCATGGCAAAAATGCATATGGTAAACAGATCTCAGATTTAGTGAAATTAACACTTGTCTGGAATTTCAGATCAGGTAGCACTCTTCGGAGCAACAAAACAACATGCTACAGAACCTGAACATGGCAAAGTAAAGCATGGCATGGAGCTACTAAAAGAGCTTAACAAAAGTCCCTTAGTGATCTTGAGACAAAAGGGATCAGAAAATACAATTGCAAGCATGTGAACATGGCAAAACATAATCAGATCACAAACTTAGTGAAAACTGGAGCATGCTGAAAACAGATATCAAGTAGGCATGTTTACGAGCTCGATGCACTCACTACGGAGCAAGACATGAAAAGCTAAGCATACATCTATCAAGAACACACAAAATGCAAGCTAGACATGGCAAGAACAATAGCATAGCATACACGGATCAACTACAACATCATCGGCAAAATTGCAAACAAGTTGACAATCTGCCCAGATTCACAAAGTAGCAAAAGTAGAGCTCGATTGACTCAAGCTAGGGTGCTCCATAATTGCAAACAAAGACATGGATGGATAGATCACTACAAGATTAACAAAACATCCTTACTGATCATCCTCAAAAGAGGCAGGGATCACCCGGAAACAACAAGAACATATGGCATCATGAGATAAACAACTCAAGGACTTAGTGGAATTACTAAGTCCCTAAAATCAGAATTAACAAGTGCACCACTTTGCAAGCTTGCACTAGTCACCACACACATCACAAAAATACATGGGTTGCACCTCTGGAAAGATGGCAAAACCCTTAACAAAACATATGTAGAGCATCAGGGCATATCATGCACACAATAATCATGGCAAAAATGACAAATATGCAAATGCAGTAGCAGATCTGACAAATATCTCAAGTAGCCCTCTTCTAACAGCATTTCAGGAATCAAGATGAACTCAAATGAAAATGATGCAATGGAATGAAATTATGTACTCTCTGAGATGAACATTTTGATATGCTATATGCATGAACCGGAGCTACGGATGCAAAGTTACGAGGCTATGAACAGGAGCACTTGAGCTAGGGTTTCGGGAAAAATATCAACCGAATCTCAGATCCAGATCGGATCTCACCGGGGCACAGACGCCGAGGTTCGCCGGAGCGGCTTGGAGCTCGCCAGCAGGGACTTGGAGGGCGCCGGGACGACGAGGCATCGAGGAGGAGGGAGGAGGACGACCGGGCGGCTGCGAGGCAGCGCGGACGCCGAGGTCGTCCGCGGGCGGCGCGAGGAGGCGGCGGCCGGCACCGGAGACCGGCGAGGTGGCGGCAGGGGCCCGGCGACGAGGCGGAGGCGGCGCGGGCGGCCAGTGTCGAAGGGGAAAGGCGGCGCGAGCGGGCGCGGGGCGCGGCCCGGACGCGCGGAGGAGGGGGCCGGCCTTGGGCCAAACGGGCCGGCGGTGGGGGCTGGCGGCGGGTGCCACGTGGCATGCTGCTAGAGGCCAGGGGCGGCGGCGGGCGAAATGTCCGGTGCGGCGGACATGTCCGGTGCGCACGAGGGGATTTTTAGGGTTTTGGGGAGGGGGATCCAAGATTTTTCGAGGGGGACCTATTTATAGGCATAGAGGGAGCTAGGAGAGTCCAAATGAGGTGCGATTGTCGGCCACACGATCGTGATCGAACGTTCTAGAGGATGGAGCAGGTTTAGGTGGGTTTTGGGCCAAATTGGAGGGGTGTTGGGCTGCAACACACACGAGGCCTTTTTGGTCCCTCGGTTAACCGTTGGAGTATCAAACGAAGTCCAAATGGTACGAAACTTGACAGGCGGTCTACCGGTAGTAAACCAAGGCCACTTGGCAAGTCTCGGTCCAATCCGGAAATGTTTAATCCCCGCACACGAAAGAAAGGTAGAAACGGCCACCGGAGGAGAACGAAGCGCCGGAATGCAAAACGGACAACGGGGAAAATGCTCGAATGCATGAGATGAACATGTATGCAAATGCAATGCACATGATGACATGATATGAGATGCATGACAACGATAACAACACATGGAGACAACAACCCGAACCCGAGAAAATAAAATAACTTAACGCCGGAAACGACAAGAGTTGGAATACAAATTGGGAAAGTTACATCCGGGGTGTTACATGTACGTACCAAATCAATTCACACTTCCCACAACCAAAAAGAAAATGAAAAAATAAAAATATTCACACCACACAAAGAGAGAGTCTTGCCCCATTTTACTATAAAAATGCTATTCAAAGCTACTCCCTCCTTCCGTCTATATAGGGCCTAATGCGTTCTTCGATGCTAACTTTGACCAAATATTAGAGAAATAATATATGACATGCATCTTACACGAAGCACACTGTTAAATTCGTCTGTGAAAGGTTATTTCAATGATATAATTTTCACGTTGTGCCTGTCATGTACTATTAATCTTTTCAATAGTCAAAGGCGGTCTTAAAAACGCATTACGCCCTATATAGATCGAAGGAAGGAGTATGAATCCATGTTATGTCCAATTAAATTTTTTCGCTTGCTGTATAATGCACGTAACCTACTCATACCAACATTTTAGTGCATTCCAAATGTCTATACTACCGCTGCAATTCAAATTGAATTTGAATTCATTTCTCTATTTCAATAAGAATTTACAATCATGATTGTTGCCAACTTCAACCATCATTCGTGTATTACCTTAATAACACACCACATGATTACTATAGAGATAGATATGAACTATGTGTACTACATGAATTCGAATTCTATATTTTGAATACACTTGTTGTTGATTCCAAATAATAGTACATTTGATGTACTAACTATATATTCGTAATCTAAACCATGTTCCATACGTGTACACGATGTTTATGACACATAGTATAGTGCCTCGCCCCCTACATTATGACAAGTATTTAGACCTGAGCTGGAAAAGCCACACATTAGCCCGAATTATGATCAATGTTCCATATATTATACGTAGCACTAGCAAGATGCCCATGCGTTCCACAGAACATCAACATGATCAAGGGGAGGCCTAATTTGCAAATATGGAGAGGGGTGTGGGTATCTTTTTTCAAAATTGCCATAGTTTCCTTCCTATCCGTCAGATATAAATCGGACGGCCTATATTGCAGGATGGCAGGCACACCATCATCAACAACTCCGTTTTTTATAAGAGTAGAGATAAAATATATTATATGTAGTATAACATGTTCATAACCACACCATGTGTATCACCGTTATTTATATTCACACATGCGTCGGTTTAAAACACTATGATAAATTCTTCAAATATTCGAATTTTCTTTTTATAATGAAGTATGATCTCTATTCGTCTTTTACAGCCACACAATCCTCTTATCTTTGTAGCTAGCTAGCGCTAACTTTCTCTCGTGCATGCACACGCCCGCATCCCTCTCACCCTCCCTCAGCATTCTCTAGCTCCATCGCACAAATTCGTCTTTTCACTTTAGGTCGTTCACCCATGATGTGTGTAGGCCCCCAGCTCCTTCTTTACGGCACACATTGATCGATATGCCTCTCTAACCAGGTGTGACTAGCACAAAACACAAGCTTCCCCTCTTCTCTTATCACCGTCCATGCCTCACTCCCACCACTCTTTGCATCGATCTCGTACTCGCACACTCCTTCCCCCTCGATATAGTATGACTCTCGCACCACCTCCTAGATGCATCCCTCTCTCTCTATCCTTCTCCCCGTGCCTCATTTGCTTCTAACACACACATGCATGTATACCGATCGATCTCCCAACATATACCTAGGTCGACTTTAACTATCCCCCCCATCGATCGACGTACCTCACAAGTTATGTCTCTCCTTTCTCTGACAAAGGACGATTGATCTTCCTATGTAGTTATGTCTGCTTACCACAGCCATATCGCCCCCCTCATCATTCGTGCATGCCTCCTGACCCGTCTCTCACACGCACGTGCACAGACAGGCAGCCATCCCCTCTCTTATTGATATTGCAGGCGTGCCCTCCGGTTGTCTAGCAAGCCTATCCCACCATTTGTTAGAAGCAACTCCACTACCACCCCCTCCAACACTCTAGCTCTGTCTCTCTCCCAACCTTATTCCTCTCCTACACATATGCATGGATGCCGATCGATCTCCCTTAATACATGAGGTAGATCGATCTCCCTTAATACATGAGGTAGGCCTCTCTCCTCCTCCACACATATACCAACCATTGTACCTCTATAGTTAATTAGGCCTCCCTCCCCCCCACCACACACCGATAGTCGAGCGCTGTAGGTAGGTATCCATGCCACAGAGACAAACTGCACCTGTCCCCTCTCACGTTCCAGTAGGCCAGCCGCTTTATATCTTTGACGTGGGCACACACAAATTCGATGGCACTCTTTATCGATCGCGCGCACACACACACACACATCATCCCTCTCTTCGATTCTATGGACACCTCAAGCCGATGATACCTCCACTCTCTTCTCGTGGATTGCCCCCTCTATATATATGATATATCCAGGTCTCTATTTCACACACATTGCATATGTTACATTTTTTGATTGACCCGACCCCCCAACCCCCCAAAAAAACTCTGGCGAACCCACACACTATACTATCTCTCTACGTTTGTATCTCTCTCTCACAACCCCACGTAGGTGGTATACGTATACAAGAATAGAATAGGTGCACCATGCACGTACTCACGCTTCGTGCCCAGCCACACCCGCGTGGGTACACGGTGGAGCTCATTTCTGTATGAAATGGCAGCCCACGTGCTAATTTGAACGCGTGTAGCGCTTGTTTACCTACAGAGGTCATGTACCACACGTGCACGAAACAAAGTTCGACTTGATGCGTTGGCGCGTTATTTTTAAATAAAGTTAGATCGCTCAATGGCACGTAGATAGAATATAAAACAATTTTTATGGAGAGAAAGGTAGTCCGCTCCACTATATACAATGGAGCCTGCCTGCCTGGTTTATCTCTCTTCAGAGTATCTCACACAAGGTTGCGGTGGCCTCTCTCTCTCACCATTGGTAACTGATCCGACCGCATCCCGTCCGCCGGTGGAAAGGGAGGACGTGCATCGTTTCTCCGTTCGACGGCGCCGAGGCAGCACGTCTTGATCTGCGGTACACGCCTTTCTCTCTGACCAAGCTTCGGCGTGGTAGGGCCTACGCCACCTGCTCACTGCCGCAGTATGGGCAGATTCCGCCTGCCACCGCTCACCTAGTTACATCCCGACGACCTCTAGGTATCCCCTCTGGCCTTGCTCTACTGTCCGTCTTCCAACGTCGCTGCATGTGGATCTTCCATAGTTCTTTGCCCAAAACGTAGCTCATCCGGCGTACTTTCCATATTGCAATCTCGTCCTCACACCATTTTTGACAAACACAACCGTGTTGTTATGTTCCCTTAGGACAAGTAATATGCTTCTTTTTTGTCGTCGCATGTGTCATCAACTGTTATTGGCCAGTAATTGTTTCCTTTCTACCTCTTTTTTGCAAACAGGGCTATCTATTCCACCTCGTTGCTATTGCGACCTTTTGGTGAACTGCACAAATCACTTTTTCTTAAGAGTGTTTTGTGCACTTCTACGAAAAAGTCACACGGGCAACGTCTTTACATTTCTGTGCGACTGCACAAAGGGAGATTGGTTTTGCTCTATCCGCCTCATCCAACTCCGAGCCTAATCTTCTCCAACTAGTTAGTCTGAAGAGAGACTGCAAAGGTGACCAGCTTCTATTTGTGTGTTTATTGTTTCATCAGCAGTCCTCTATTATCGTAATCACACTTAATATCTTTGGAACAGGGACGCTCAGCTCTATTTTAGTGGAACTGCACAAAATGATCGGAATGTTGCATGCTCCAGACAGCTACTTTTTTCCCAACATGCCTTGTTGATTTAGACAGAGCTGGGGGGACGTTGCTGCCAATGAAAGCATGGATCAATTTTAATTTAACACCTTCTCACAACTTTGTCTTCAGTTGTGATGTAAATATTAGCTCTGATTAGCAAGGAAGTTAGTTTTTTATTGTTTCCGAAAGAGCATCGATGGCAAGACACACGAAACAAAAGCTGAAAGCTCACACCATTGTACAATTTCATGTCGCTGGAAAATTATTTGTATAGTACGTCAATTATGTAAACAAATGCTGGAAGCTTGATAGCATTTCCAGAAGCCTCTTCGGCATCCGGGTCCATGTGCCATGCACAAAATTATACTCCTTCATTCCTAAATATTTGTCTTTTTACAAATTTCAAATGGGCATATTTTAGAGTGTAGATTCACTCATTTTGCATCGTATGTGTACTCCCTCGGTTGCTAAATATTTGTCTTTCTAGAGATTTCAACAAGTGACTGCATACGGAGCAAAATGAGTTAATCTACACTCTAAAATATGTCTATATACATCCGTATGTAGTAGTCCATTTGAATCTCTAAAAAGACAAATATTTGAGTAGTCACTCGTTGAAATACCTAGAAAGACAAATACTCCAGAGTATATTTAAGAACCGAGGTGATAGTGCACTGCCGCATGGGAGACTGAGACCGGTCGTTGCGCTGCCTTAATAGTGAGTAATGAGCAGTCAAATCATAAGCCCCACCTTTCCCACTTTAAGTTGCTCAGAAGAAGCAACCATCAATATGCTCTTCTTTGAATCCGTTCATACTGCTCCATCTATCACTGTTTATAGAGCGCACTACAGAAAAAAGAGAAAACTCTGGGACCAAGGCGACTAGCGATCGGCCTGAAAAATAGCATTGGTAGTTATAGCACGGCGTCTATTACTAGAGGAAATACTGCGTACACACATGCATGCAATGCTTCCACCCCGGGTATACACATGCATGCACTTACTCCACTCCGTAGTACTACATTGAGACAAAATTGCGGTTACCATGCCTTAATTAATTGAGCATTAAACCAAACGCATCTAAAGTCTCTCTGGTGGTGGAAATACATTGAGAGAAATGCATCATAATGAAGCGCACCCTGTAAACTGTGACGAAGGGAGGAGTAGTATGATGGTGCAAAACCAAGTACGCGTATGGCCAGTAAGTCAACGCACCTCCTCTTGGCATATCACCGACATGTGGGACCAGAGTGTGAGAAAACCGATCTCAATTGATGGCAAAATGGCTAACCCGCCGTTCCTTGAGAGAGACAAGGAGCGAGAACACACAGATGGGCTCACACGGAGGCCAAGATATATTCGAGCATGGTTGATCGATATCATCATTACATGTTGGGCTGCAGTTTTCCGCCCTTCTCCAGAATAAATGTGTACTTTATCAGAGATTAAAAAAATAAGATTACAGAGGCACCACCATGAGGTTCTAGTAGTAGTACTACTCGTACTACTAAACCTTGCGCTTGGCTCTTCGCCTCTTCGTGAAGTCGAACAATGATGGTACTCCGCATGTTCGGTACTAGTACAGTGTATGCCTCTGGCAATCTCACACCGAATGAACTGATGCATGTCCACCGCCTGGGCGAGGGTACGTTGCATTAGTCAAAAGGCGTAAGTGAGCTTCACCTTGTCCTGCAAGCTTCTCCTCGTTCTGCGAGTTGACGTGACACACCAACAAGTAGTGCTAGTCCATACTCCCTCCTTTCCGGTAAATATGGCTTAATCTTTTTTGCAGGTAAATGAGAGAGCTTTATTCATATATAAGCATTCTTAGGATGATCAGCCAAGACACTGGTCACTACGAAGTAAGGTACCCCGCAAAAAAGAAGTAGGAAGCTAGGTGTTTCATCAAGCCAGCTCTCGGCCACATTCAAAGTGCAGCAAGCACGGTTCGCACAAAGATGCGCCGCAAGGTTTGCTGGCCTGTTTACATGCTGAATAACAAAAAAGGAGGAAATATTACCGAGCTCTCCTATTTGTAACAGGATATGAGCCAGAATTAAGCGAGAATTGTGGTGAGTGTTCCATGCAATCAACTTCCATTATCACATGCGAGAACCCTCGAAGAGAACCAAATGTGTTGAAGATTGCTTTATCACATTTTAAAAATATAATAAGAGTGCATACGCTCCTCCACCCGATTCCTAGTACTGGTATAGTACATACCTCTACAGACTGTAGTAGTAGTAGTAGTAGTAGTAAACTATGCGCTTGGTTGTTCGCCTCTTCGGGAAGTGCAACAATAATAGTACTAGTACAGTGTATGCTTCTCGCAATCTGACACCGAATTAACTGTTGCACATCCACCGCTTGAGCGAAGGAGAGCTTGCATTTGTCAAAAGTTTCTCCTTGTCCTACTAGCCACCGCACGCAAGCTTCTCCTGTCCTGCAAGCTTCTCCTCGCTCGGCAAGTTGACGTGACACAACAAAGTAATGCTAGTCCATACTGCCTCCTCTCCGGTTAATATGGCTTAATTTCAAACGAGATAAATACACTGTCTGTCACTGTATATTTTTAAAACTACGGTCACTAGACTTCATAATACGCTCATTACGCGCAATATATACATTTCCCGGTGTTTATACGGTCACTAGCTCACCCTGGTTGAGTATGTGTGTGCATGCACATGTAGGTTGAGCACTTGAGCGTGACCGTGTGTGTTCCGTCGTGTGCTCGAACATGCATGCATTAGGGCGTCGCGCGTGTTTTTTTGTCCATGTGTACGTGTGACTGTTGCATGCACGTAGGGGGAGTACGTGTAGGGGCCACTAAAGGAGCAGTCAAATCACATAGTAAGTTAGTCAGAGGAAGCAACCATCATTTCACTCTTCAATGACACATACGCAATATAAAATGGTTGATATGGAGAGAAAAAGAAAACCACTATATATAGACTAGCGGGATCCCGAGCTACAAGCCTGCTTACTTGGGTTGCTCTCTCCACAAGCATAGAACGATGGTGGCCACACCGCTGGTCACATATCCGGCTTGATCCCACAGCTGGGGGAAGGAAACAATGTTCTGCGTAGACGCTGTCGACATCGGCGAGGGAGAAAATCCATAGTCGGTGCATCCCAATCGGGGGTCACTGCGGTATGGGCCGATGCCGCATCCCAACTGCCCTTCTAGCTACAGCCCGACGTCCCAGGTAGTCCATCTTCGTTTTGGAGCCGGCTTGCTCCAGTGCCGCAGCTCCCCACGTAGCTCCATCTCCATGTCGATCTTTCTCTACTTCTACCGGCTTCTACTTGTGATGAGTTTATGTCTCATGAACTAGTGCAAGTACTATTATTCTAATCACACTTCTCCAATATATTTCCCATCAGGGATGCTCAGCTTGATTTTAGTGGAACTGCACACAAGCATCGTATGATCCGAGGGTGCCAGCCGTCTTTCCTTCGACAGGTTCTACATGGCCATGAAATTAGATCCTGTTTAGGGTTTAGGGTTTAAGTCGTAGTGACCCCATCAGTAGTTTTTCTTCCGTACACGCTCTCACAACTTTTGTATTTAGTTGTGAAGTAAATATTAGCTATGATCTGTGAATCATTGAGATGCATCAGCATGCGTGTTAGTTTCCCTTTGTATTTGATGGAATGTTGTAACGGGGCAACCTTGGAGTAGGAACGAAAATGGAGTGGAAAGATTTCGTTATTCCAGAGAAAAAATGGAAACAGAGAGAAACCAACGTTTCATTTCGTTGGATCGCGGCCTCGAGCAAAACCAACGTTTAAATCACGTCTATCACGTTCATGTCTCACCCTCCTGCACGGCTCGACCACACACGGTCGCTCGGCATGCCACTCACCGCAAACTGAGTATACGATAACTTTCCGCCTGCTTGTCGATGGATCGCGCCATGGAGTACTAGTACTACTGGAAGAGATTGGCGAGTTGGGGGAGGACAGCTAGCTGTAGCACGGACTCCCAAGATCTATTTACATGCATGTTGTGGCCGGCTATTGCGACCTTTAAATGCAGATTAGTCGCGTGCACCAGGAAGCGTCGCGGGTGGCGCTCTCTCGGCCGGCGCGCCGCTTCAATGCCGGCGCCAGTGAGAGGTCGCGTCCGCTCTGGCCGGGCATGAATGCGGCACTGACCGTTTCGGGCGGGAAGCACGCGCGGGTGATGAAGAGGGTTCGGGTTGGTCAGGAGCGGCCGTGGCAGCGGTCCGGATGCCCATAAACAAGAGATGTTGTACGTTAATATTGTCACGTATATAATTAACAACATAAATAATGTGCTAGTTGGACAAATATGATTGGAGATGGAGATGGAAATGGAATTTTACGTAAACACGGATATGCATGTCTATGTCTATGTGTGTGTGTGCGACGACTCTCGCAACCTGGAAGCAGGGGCGTGTTTTTGATCGAGTTTTCTTTCTTGGTACGTTAAAAAATTGTCCACTAGTTTTCGTTTCTTTTTACCGGGAACGCGCGTATTCTATTTAAAACCACTGTTATGGAGAGATTGTTTTACTCCATTATAGCCTCTTGTTTGATAGAGTTTCGCACGTCTCGCTCGCTCACCCTCTCCATATCAAAACATGATGACAGTGTCCACACTATCTCTCTCCTCACCAGTGGTCACAGATCCGGTCGAATCCCGTCTGCTGCAGGAGGTGAGGAGGTGCAGTGTTAACGTTGTCGCCGTCGGCGATGGAGGAAGCCGATGCGCACCGTCCTCTCGGAGCCGGCGCTAGCGTGGACGAAGGTCCTCCGCGCATTTGTTCGCTGCCGTCGTGCGGGCAGATCCTGCCCACCCGCGTAAGCGACATCTCGCCCACCTGAGGTATAACTTCTTCTACTGGTCCAGCTCCCCAGGTCGCTGCATGCGGGTTTTCTTCTATCAGACTACTCCCTAGTTCCCAGGTATAGTAGCTAGTGTTCGCCGGCTGGTCCAACATCACCTACTGTTATAGAGGAAATGCCACTCGAAAAGTTGTCCTGATTTATGCCTCGGTGGAGGTATACATGTTGTTTCGACAAAAAGTACATGGTGGTTGTGCGGTCATTGTCCATATGCTCCTATTGCTGCTGCTAATCTAATACTATCACTGGTTAAATGAAGAAATGCTTTTTTTCTCAGGTATCCTGGTTTAGTTCCCATCAAGATAATCATGATGCTTCTGTTTGTTGGTGTAATTTTCATAATTCTTATTTACAATTGAGATGTCGTTGTTAATCTTGTAAAACAAAGTAACAACACTATATCCCTTTTTTATTTTTTGGAAACATCGATGTGTATCTCCATACCCGGGCATGTCTTCCTCAAGTTTAGTGGCACTGCATAAAATTGGATGGGATGGCCATTGTTGTTCCACCTCATAGTCCTCTGCCATGTGTTTCTTCCTTCCTCGAGCTTGACTACTGAGAAGAAATAGACCACAGTGAGGATTTGTCAAACTTCATAGGTGCCTCACCCAAACTTGATGCCAAATGGATGATGCATCACCACAATGACCTATCAATGCTCATGCTTGCGCCTCATGGTTCATGGGCTGGAGAAGCTGATCGATTTTCAATGAAAAACTAGCTGTCTTCCATCAGTGCTCTTTGCTTGTTACCCACAAAGATGATATCCTTCGTCAGTTCACCTTGGTTGCGTTGGAGACATAGTCGTCTTTCACGTTGGTGCAATTTTATCACACAATTGGCTATGAACCAAATGTTTCCTCGGAGAAGGATTGACATTGGTACTAAGAGCATAAGTTTTGTATTGATTTCTAAGCCTTATCACAACTTTGTCTCCAGCTCCTCTGTAATTTTATTTGTCTAGCTATTAACTTTGATTTAAAAAATGGTGTGGACTAAAAACCCGAATGGACGTACTAGCCCTCCATTTTTATTTACTCCGCATGTTAGATTTGACTGAAGTCAAACTTTGTAAAGTTTGACCAAGTTTAGGACGAACGCAACAAACCATAATTATTAGAGAGGGCAAACTGTACATACTCTCAAACCTTTCCCATAGTTGAAATTAAAATTCTTTATTTGTACACACTCTCACACGTTTCTGATAATTTGGCGCATGTGTGGTTGTTCCCTTAAGGGAGGGTAGTGTACCGCACGTGAAGGAAAGGAAGTACGACCAGGACGCGTGGATAGTAGTTTTCACTGGTACGTTAAATAAAGAGTTTCCTTTCGTACTTGCACAATTTAAAACGATTGTTATGGAGAGAATAAGAAAACCACTCCAATATATTATTAGTCGTATACAGGAGTACTATATGGACGCAACTTCATTGACTTTAGTGCACCTGCCTTTGGGTTTATGACAGGTGGGCCCAAAATGTGGCTAGCCCACCTGTCAGACAGCCAAAAGCAGGTGTAGTTAAGGCACCGGAGCTCAGTCCGTACTATAGTATATCTATAAGCTGGAGCCTCAGTGCTTGTTCGCTAGGGTTTGCACTCTTCACACTCTCGCCGCACTACATATATATACACGCCGGAGGCTCAGAGTTCCTTTGCTAGGGTTTGCTATATTGACTGTCTCTCACCCTCTTCACCAGATCTAAACAAGACTGCGTTGTGGCCTCTGTCTCTCTCACCCCCTCATAGCTGGTGAAGGAGGTGTCCGGATCCCGTCGCACCGGCAAGGGGAGGAGGTGCAACGTTCACTCTATCGCCTTCGGCAAGGGAGGCAATGCACTGCCGGCTGCGCTTTTCTCTTTCACCCAACAGCTATGCGGGAGGGCCACCGACCCCTGCTTCCTCGCTGCCGTACATAGTGTGGGCAGATCCGACTTCCCGCCGCACGCCTTGCCACATCCCGACGACCCTAAGGTATAAGTTTCTTTGAAACCGTCATTGGTCTAGCTGCATGCTGATCTTTTTCGATTCTATAGTCAAATCTAGGTCTTGGTTCAAAGAGGAAAGAAGGGTGCGGTGGGGTGGAGCATGAATCTAGGACGTGGTTCAATGAGGAAAGGAGGGAGGGAAAGTAGTATAGAATAGATATCCAGCCGCTTTGTGGGTCGAAAAGGGAAAAAGGGGGTAACCCAGTACACACATCTGTAAGGAACCGAACTCTTTGTTGAAAATGGAAAGAAATTGGGGGGTCAGGGAGTTTGTGCAGGACTAGATTTGCTGCCCTCACATCGAAAAAAGTTACAAAGAGAACAAATATGGGACCAACACAGATATGCTGCTTGGCTACATACTCTGCATCACCCATTTATATGTGTGGACGCACATGGTGCTGGCATGTCCCATGTCCCATCCACATAATCATGAAGTGTGCTTTGAGATGTTGTGCTGCTTGTATTGGTACTGTTTTAAATAAATGTTGAATTGAAGCTATTGTATTTTAAGCAATGCCACTCTCAGAATTAACTACTGAACTATTTTAAGAGAATTTCTCTGTTAATATGAATCAATGCAGCCATTTTAGAAATGCTACTATCCTATACTTTGTTTTCCATCAAGATAAGGTAGATGCTTCTTTTTGTGGCCGCATGTTTCATCCTCCTTTATTGGCAGTAATTGTTTCCTTTTTTTGCCTCTGTTAAATCAGGGATATCTATTCAACTGGTTGCTATAGCAAACTTAAATGTCACACCGGCGACTTTACTTGATGTCAGAGTAACTGCACAAAACGAGATTGGACTTCCTATTCGTGTTGGCAGATTCATACGTGATCTTGTGTGCGTCATGACAGGTTGGTACCTGCCTTCATCCACAAGATTGCACAGCGTGTTTTGAGATGTTGTGCAACTTGTATTGGTACTATTTTAAATAAATGTTGAATTGAAGCTATTGTATTGCTGTCTTTTCCCATTAAGTAGTGAACAAAAATGGGACCAACCCAGACATTATGCTTGTTGCTTTGTTATAACAAACTCTGCATCATCCCCTTTATAAGTACATGGAAGCACATGTTGTTGTTGCGCCCACTCTCCCCTGGAACTATTTATGCCTTTTGTTAATCTAATGCCACTGGTAAAATTAAGCAATGCCACTCTCAGAATTAACTACTGAATCTTATTTCAAAACTGCAACACTTGCTAGGGATTGGCGGGATTACCATTTTTGTGGCCGCATGTTTCATCCTCCTTTATTGGCCAGTAATTGACTCCTTTTTGACCTCTGTTAAAATAGGGATATCTATTCAACTTGTCGCTATTGCGACATTTTGCTTTGCTTAATTTTGGTGGAACTACACAAAATGAGACCGGATTTCCATATATGTGTTGAGATCTCTCTTAGGTCTTCCTCGCGAGTTGTTTCAAATCTTTTCTTGAAAGGTCAGTACCGACTTTCCACATAATTAACTACCGAATCATAGTTCAAAACCGCAACACTTGTTAGGGATCGGCGGGAGTACCATTTCTGTTAGGGATCGGCCGGAGTACATGTTTAAGAAATGTATTGTTCAGATAATGTCTCTGTTATTATATATTAGTTACAGTGTTTTACAAATGATACTATTCTGCTTTGTAGTTCTTTCTACATGTTTAACCAAGGTATTGTTAAGGTAATGTCTCTGTTAAAATGAATCAGCGCATTGTTTTAGGAATGATACTTTTCTTCTTTGTCGTTCTTTATACATGTTGAAACAAGGCATTATTAAGATAATGTCTTAGTTAATATGAATGAATCACACTGATTGAGAATTGCTACTCTCCTGCTTTGTTTCCCACTAATATAAGGTAGATTAGTAGATGTTTTTCTTCTGGGAGTACAAGTCATCAACCGTTATTTCTCAGTAATTTTTTCCCTTATACCTTTTGTTGCTTACAGGGATATCAAAATTAAAGCTTGGTTTTATTCCGACTTTGATTTTAGTTGAACTACACAAAAGGAGCCAATGTGTCTAAGGAAAACTGCTGCATTAGTGGATCCAGTTGGTATTACCACTTTGCATAAAGAAGCAGTCACTGTTTGCGCTACATTACACAAGGAATGATCGAGAAGCTTTATAGAGTATTAGTAGACGCCGGTGACATGACTAGTATGCAGAGAGCATAGGAAACTCTACAACACGTGGAGTGCACTGGGCAAAAAGTGCCCAAACAAGTACAGGAAGCCAGGACAGGACTCCAAATCTATCAATGTCATTCTAAGCAACAATGATGGGGCATCTGGGTATGGTAATTTGTTTACCGTACTTTCAATTTGTTAGTCCACAGATTGGTGGGTTGACACTAGGGCCTATATTCATGTGTGTGTTATTGTGTCTTTGTTTTCTTGCAGCATATAAATACGATATCCACAGGGATGCTCAACTTGATTTTAGTGGAACTGCACAAAATGTCCAGATGGTTTGTGTCCTCCATAATACTTCTTCATGCACAATACATCGAATGGTTCTATAATCATTCCTCGTCACCTTGAGCCACCGGACTATATGTTTGAATGGTGTTGCCAGCGTCGGCCATTAAGAAGGGTAAGAAGAAAGACAAAAAGAGAGATGGCTGCTTTACTTTTGGTTCCGAGGAACACTGGGCAAACAAGTGCCCAACCAAGTACCAAGAAGCCAGGACAGGACTCCAAGTCTGTCAATGTCACTCTAAGCAACAATGATGGGGCATCTGGGTATGGTAATCTATTTACCGTACTTTCAGTTTATTAGACCACCGATTGGTGGTTTGACACTGGGGCCAATATTCATGTGTGTGCTGATGTGTCTTTGTTTTCTAGAAGCATATAAATACGAAATCGACAGGGATGCTCAGCTTGATTTTAGTGGAACTGCACAAAATGTTCAGATGGTTTATGTCCTCCATAATACTTCACATCATGCACAATATATCGAATGGTTCTCTAATCATTCGTCGTCACCTTGAGCCACTAGACTATAAGATGACAAACTGATTACAAACCCTGCCCGTTCCACAATCATAGGCATTACATATTATGAATGGGAAAAGCTCGTCAAAGTTGACATTAGTTTAATATATTGGAATTGGAAAACCTTGTCAATTTTTGCTCATTGATGTTAGCCAGAAGACATGCATTTGATATTTTTGAGTGGGACGCCCTTTGTTGTGAGCAACGTCGATTGTTTTTTCCAATTCTTGTCTTCAGTTCAGAAGTAAATATTTACTCTACTGAGATGCATAGTCACATGAATGTTGACTTATGTAAGATATTTTAAGAATTTGTTCTGAATATTGTCTATGTAATGCCAGGCCTTGTGTTTGATTGCAAAGTTGAGCTTGAAATGTTGTGGCATGCGGCATCACGAGTTGTTCAATGTGCCTCCTGAGAATAATGCTTCGTATTGTTTTGCATGTTGATCTAATGCCAGTGATTTGCTTGTTAGGAAGATAATCCTCTTCTGTTGTTTCCGTACTTAAGAAGTTCATCGTCTTATGTCTCATTCATAGCCTATACGACAAGTCGGGTAGGTTAGACGTGAAACCATATGATCTTCCGACCAACTCATCATCTTAGGCCATGATTGGATCGTTGTTTTCCAACCAAAACCGCTTGTAAAATTGACGCTTGTAAATAAAATAAGATGGTCTCGGGCGAAGCGCTTGGTTGGTCGATTTTGACTAGTAAAATATACACTGGTCTCGCAAATTACACACGTAACCCGCCGGTTTTACTTACAAACCTCGGGCCCTCGGTTTCATTACGCCTGTATTTTACGCGTTGTTTCTGATGACGAGTAAATTACACTTGTATCTTAATACAGGTGTGAAATAAACCAGAGCTCCCAAGCGCGGCCTTACCATTTCATGTCGTCTCAGTCTCTCGAAGGTGCTCACAGGTGTCCGATGATCCTGGCTTCCTGAATGAGCAGCGGGCGCTATATCAGACCATCCGTAGGGCCCGCGAGGCCCTCTCCATCGTCCTTCAAGTTATTGTGCTCGCTGTGGCGCCGAGCATTGTTAACATGGTCAATGAACATGAGGATTCAGGAGATGACTTTATTTTGACTGGATGACAATACGGACCCACTAGGGCCATAGTCGTACGTACGCAAGTGCCTCCTTATTATGTATAACTATATTTTTTTACTCCTCCTGGTTTCCTGACATCATGGTCCCACACCATTGTCAACCTATGTAGTCATCATCAATATAAATGAGAGAATTGCACAAGGTGCGGCCGACAACTGGGACCAAGCAGCTCGAGCAGTATTTGTGGTTTTGAGGTGTGAGCACCGCAGAGTTTTTCTTGGCGATGTTTTCGTTGTTGTTCAGAGGAGAGCAGGGTATTAACTGGGCGGCCTGTGGCCCGTCTAGCCCAGGACAGATATCCAGCCCAGATATTAATATTTTTCAAGATGAAAATGGCTAGCCCAGCTATACGTTTTTTGAGGAATACCCAGGCAAGGTCAACTTGTTATTCTCCGCCCCGCTGGGCTGCAAATCTTTCCTAGGAGGGATGCATTAGGCTTAACAGGAAAATGGGCCTTAAAAAATAATGAATGGGATGTAATTATAAAAACTAGGCAGTAACCATATAAAAATGCACCAACACAAAATTAGTTCATAAAATATTATTTATGGATTTTCAAAATCTTAATTTTTAATTGTTGTACGCGCAATGTTTCGTTAGATTTTCACGTAATACAAATTTATATTTAATCAGACTAGAAATTTCGAAATAAAAATATTTCGAATGCCATCAAAATGTGGGAAATTTTATTGAATTCTGTCTTGAACGGTTGGTTGAAATTATTAATCGTTGTCCTAGCTAGAAAATGGGCTGTACTTTTAACAAACTGTAAATGGGCTATAGTAAATACCATTAGAATTCAAAAATAAGCTATACATTTTTACAAATCGCAAATGGGCTATGAGTTCTCTGCCACACACTTGTGGGCCTACTAAGTTGATGCGTCCCCTAAATAAAGAAGTTGACGCGTATGCAAGGCTTTGTCAACATATTATAGTCAACACAAGGTTCTAGCAGCAGTGGCCGTTGGATGTCCATCCAACGAATGTTGTGCTTCTTCTTCAATCTCGGATATTCTAGCTTCACCCACCCAAAAAAGGATTCCTCCCCCTGACACCTGGGGCGCACCATTTCGGAAGCTGACCTGTGGGCCCACTAAGTGGACGCGTACCAGGGGCTTTGTCAACTTAGTCAATATGAACGATTGTAGCTGCAGTGACCGTACGATGTCCATCCAACGACCGTAGTGCTTCTTCAACCTCTGGTCTTCTTGCTCCAGCTGCCCAAAACAGCGCCGGTCGTGCCGCCTGCTCCTGCCTCTCGTGGCCGGCTGTGCTGCCCCAGAGGCCTCACCGCCCCCTACTACTCCCACCGCTGGCCAGGCCATCCCTCCACTCACCCACACCCCCTGTTATTCTGCGGCGACAGCAGCCTCACACCGCAGCCGAACCAGTGAACCCTCGTACTCCTCTCCACACGGGCTTCCACTGTCGCGTCTTCACCGGCTCCGCGTCATCCCCTTCCTAGGCCTCGCCGCTCGCCGTCGTCCACTACCCTAGTGCTCTCAGTGCGGCATGGTCAACGTGGTCAAGGAACGACTTCCATCGGAAGAGTACTGTACGTGGAGAGGCTGACAGCTGGGTCCACGGCGGCCGCAAGGAAGTGCCTCCTTATTATGTGCAAAATAATTATTCCTCCACCTGACAGTAGGGACCCACCGGACGGGCCACCGTATTTCATGAAAAAACGTTTCCCCCTGACTGCTGGGACCCACCAGCTACATCTTCGCACGCAAGGAAGTGCGTCCGAGCAAAAAAACGATTCGCCCCCTGACAGCTGGGACCCACCAGCTACATCTTCGCAGGCAAGGAAGTGCCTTACAGTCGGAGCCCACCTGGTCGAAGCAAATGTAGCATTGTCATTCTGGTCGCGCATGTCTACGTACATATTGGTTCATGTAGAGGCGCGCATGTGTCATAGGAGAGGCGCACACGTAGCATGTACACGTATGTACATCGGCCAGTGTGCAAGAAGGAAAATACGACAGGGTCTCGAATGCCTACTCGCGCATACGTACGGCCAGGGTCATGTACATGGCTGGGTCGGAACGGAGAAACATCGTCATCATCGTGTTCATGGGGAGCCAACCGGCTGGGTCGAAACGGAACAACTGATGGAAACGAGGCCTGGCGTACCGCAGAACGGAGGAAACAGCCTTGTGTTCGACCAGCCACGATCGAAACGGGATCCTGTTCATCGGGAGGTGTCTGGCGTACCGCGAAACGAAGGAAACGGACCTCCTACGGTCGAAACGGGGGTCCTATTGATCGGGAGGGGTGTGGCGTATCGCAAAACAGAGGAAACGGACTTGTGTTGGAGCGCTATGGTCGAAACGGGGGTCCTGTTCATCGGGAGGGGTGTGGCGTACCGCAAAACGGGACTCCACGAGATACTGTTCATCTCCACCGTAGACCCCCTCCAGCCTCCACGGGCAACTGTTCATCCACCGTTGATCTCCTCTAGCCTCCACCTGCGACTGTTCATCCATGGACTCCTGTTCATCCAGCCTCCACCGCGCGCTACTCCACCGGCTACTGTTCAACCAGCCCTCTCCATGGGCTCCTGTTCAACCACCCCTCCACGGACTACTGTTCATCCAGCCCTCCACCGTCTACTGTTCATCCAGCCCTCCACGGGGTGGTCCTGTTCATCCTGCCCAACACAGGGTCCTGTTCATCCAGCCCCAACCGGCTCGATCAATCGGGGTCCTGTTCATCCAGAGGAAACACCACGGGGTCCTGTTCATCCACCCCCACCGGGAACTGTTCATCTAAACCCCCCAGCAACACTCACTGTTCATCCAGAGGCAGCATCAATCGACTTCAGTTAGCAGCAGTAGCGAAGGAATCGCTCGATCGGGTTCAGTTAACAGCCATCGATCGATCGCTCGGGTTCAGTAACGCGTAGCCTGCAGTGCAATCGCTCGGGTTCAGTTAGAGCCCAACACATCGCTCGGGTTCAGTTAGAGCCAAACACCTCGCACCCACGCGCGTGTGTGTACGAGAGAAACACATATCGCTCGGCCCCGACCACCCACGGTAACCGGGAACACCCCGATATTTTCCTCGCCCTCCCTTCTACCACCGTTTTTCCGTCATGGACGGCCCAAAGAATGTCATGCAGTTGTGTCTCCGGCCCGCCCAGGACAAAAAGCCCATTTTCTGTCATGATTTTTTGTCATAGAAGTATGAGCCCACCACATCTATGATGTTACCGGGTTTTGTCACAATTATCGTCATAGAAGTGTCATAAGTATGACAGAAAAAAATTCGTTCGGCCCAAAATGTCACGGATGTGTCTTTTTTTTGTAGTGCATGCAGTTACATGTCTCGGTGCCACTGATTTGTTCCATTCGGTGCCACTCATATCAGCTGGGTATATATATCCCGCAGGCCCCCCACTACTGCAGGATGCTGCTAACGCGACGCTACAATCAGAGACCCTTCGAGGAAACTGTGTGTGATGCATTAATTGCAAACAGTGATGTAAAAAACACATAAAAATGATATGAAATGTTTACGACGGTGGAGACATCAAACATGATTCAGATTAGAGTAGTGTGTGTGATGTGTGGCATACGGTTTAGTCCAATGAACTATTTGCGATGGCGAAGAACAATAGAAACGGGGAGACAGATGAAGTTGTGTGATATACGACATACAATTCACTCGTATGAACTATGTGTGATTAGTGAACACAACAGAAACAGTCACCCAGTTCAACGTGTGTGGGACATACGGCATACAGTTCACTCGGATGAACTATTTTCAATTTGGCAAGACAAAAGAAATGGTTTGACTTAACAAGATGTGTGTGATATGCAGCAAACATGTTCCTAATCAGAAATGTGTGTGAAGACCCATAATAACACAGACAGTTTCGGCTAACAAGCCTGTGTGTTGTGGGCAAACGCTTGCTGGTAAACAATTGTCAGCGATTGATGAATTCATCACTGACGGGTTCTGTAGTATGGTCCGTGTGCGATGGCATTGCATAAAGAACAACAATATATGTACTTGTAAGATTTAGGGACTTGATTCCATAACCAAATTGAACATCCAATTACATAGGTGGCTAGTACACGCATGACCTTTGCACACATGAAAGTATATAGCAAAATGCCTAGAAAACTCAAATAACGTATAGAAAGCAAAACGAATGCTGGATAATTTCATATTTTTTAGGATGACACTCCTATAGTCGCATGTCGCCTCTATAAAGTAAATCAAGGTGAGAAGAGATAGCGTACATCATTTTGTGCAATGAGGGTATGTCAATACCACCTTAGATAGGCCTTTTCCTCGTAGGTCCCAAATGTGAGAATCCAATTCTGTCACGGCCATGCAGCCTTTGATTTGAAGAAGTATTATAACCTATTTGGTGTGCTAGCTCAAAATTAGTTTGTGGGTGCTGGCGGGTGCTAAGCACTTGGGTTCTGCAATTCACAGTGAGCTCAAGCAGTAGGCGAGAGTGGTGTTATTTCCCTAGGATTTGCTACAATATTTCTCTCTCAACTAAGGAAATGGCAAGCCATTTGCCTTGTTTGAAAAAATGACAGTCACAGCCGAGTTGAAAAGGGCAACAACATCTAAATCAAGCTTACAAATGGTACAAAAGCACAAGGATTAATTGTTCATCAAGTTTAGATAAAAAGCCAAATTGAAAAGGGCAACAACATCTAAATCAAGCTTACAAATGGTACAAAAGCACAAGGATTAATTGTTCATCAAGTTTAGATAAAAGCCAAATTGAAAAGGGCAACAACATCTTACTCTAGTACTGTTTCCAGCAGTCACAACCAAATGGATCGGTTAGGTCAAGACAATGAATATCATGGGTCGTAATATTTACTAGATCATGACCACAAGATGTTGTAAATACAAGCCAGCTGGCACATTGAGAAGCCCTTTTGTCCACGTGAAACTCCTTTTTTGCTCTTCGACATACCCATCCATAAAAACCATGCTGCTGATAAACATAAGCATGATGGACAATAGTAACCTCGCATTCACCAGGAAGAAATTGACAAATCTAGTGTTTGCATGGTTGGCTACGTATCATTCCAGCATTATTTTCTTTAGTCAAATGTCATGAGAACTAAGAAAATCCATGTGCTTATGAAATGATTGATTGGTTATAACTTCCTTACCCCGTCCTATTGCCTAAATAGACATGAAGATGGAAAACGGTTAAGGTCTAAAAAAAGAGTGTCGAAAGAGCAACAACTGAATGGTTAATTCTAATACACCATATACGGGCTTCCAGTGTGTGTTGCAACAAGCCAATAATCTAGTTCGGATCAAAAGTATTCATATTGATATATAAGATCTTGACAAAATCCAACATCATTGATAGGCTATCGATGGAGAAACTCTTCATTGGCCACAGAACATAATATTAGTAAGAAAAGTGTACTCAAAAATGATATAGAACCTATGTGCACAAATGAAAAATGTAGCTTATGATTACAAGTGTAGATGATAATATACAATACTCAAAGAACTGTGGAGCCAAACACCATCTTGAAATGAGCACATAGATCATGTATTACACCCAAGGTCTCTAGTTTAGGCGTAGAGACAACAATTGTAACAACCCAGATGTAACTTTCCATATTTGTAACTCCGATTCTTGCCATTTTCCGCAATGTGTTATGATATTCCATTCGTGGTTGGGTTTTTATCTTCCATTTTTTATTTTTTTCATGTCATGCTTTTTATATCATGTCATCATGTGCATCGCATTTGCATTCATGTTCATCTCATGCATCCGGTCATTTTCCCCGTTGTCCATTTCGCAATCCGACACTCCCACATGCACCCGGGGCACACCTCTTGTCTCTTTCCGTGAGCGGGAGAAAAACTTTCTCGGAATGGATCGATATTTGTCGAGTGGCCTTGGTACATCACCGGTAGACTGCCTGTCAAATTTCGTAGCATATTTAGGTCGTTCGATGCCCCAATGGTTAACCGGGTACCCGCAAAAGCCTCTCTTGTGTTGCAGCCCAACACCCCTCCAAAACAGCCCAATAACCCACCTAGACACCCTCCATGCTCTCCATCGTTGGATCAGGATTGTGTGGGCGAAAACCGCACCTCATTTGGACTCTCCTAGCTCCCTCCACACAAATCGCGCCGCCGCCCCGCGCCAATCCCTGCCTGCCACGTCGCGCACCCGCGCCCACTTTGCTGCCCCTCCCGCGCAGGCCCGCCGGGACCAGGCAGGACCGCCCGGCCCATTCGCCGGAGCAGCCCCGCGTGAACGCGTCCGCCGCCCGCGCTGCGCTCCTCCTCCGGCGCCGCCCGAGTCAGCCGCCGCCCCGCCATCCTTCGCCGCACGCCCCCCGCACTGCCGTCCTCCGCTGGTGCCACCCGAGTCGGCCACCGCTCCGCCGTCCTTCACCGCACCGCACGCCAACCCTTGCCGGAGCGCCGCCCCGCCGCCTTCCGTCGCCGGCGTCGGCCTCGAGATGCCTCCCCTCGGCCAACCTCTAGCCACCAAGACCATAACTCCGGCCATCTCTCTAGCGAGCTACAGATCCGACCTCGGGAACTATGCAAACCCTAGGTTGACCATGATTTTCTTTAGTCTTTTCCATCTTTGTTATTTTTATGCCATCTTCATCATGTCATATCTCATTGACCGTGGCTCCGAGTCATGCATATGATATGTCAAAATGTTTGACTCGTTAAGCTCTTCATGCTAGTGCATTTTGCATGCATGTTAGTATCCATATTGATGTCATTATCATTGTTGCAAGAGTGCTATAAAATGTTAACTGTTGGTTCTTAACAAAACTTGATGATTTGTCTTTTTTGTCGCATTTTGTGTGTGCATCCTATGAGCATGAGGTCTACATGTGCTTTGAACTACATCATGCCATCTTTACAGTGGTGCAAGTATTGTATTTTTGTGATCCATGTGGTGACTAGCACAAGCATGCAAAGTAGGCTCCATGGTGACTAGCACAAGCATTTAAGTCTTTTTCCTGTTGTTATTTTGATGCCATGTAAACTTGTTGCTACCATAAGATCCATGCTTATTTTGAGATACTTGAGTAATGATGTTTTGAACATGTGGTTATGCTCTATCCATTAATGCCTCTGGTTGAAATTATGGAGTGCTCCAGCATGTCATTTTCTTGCTCTACTTTTGCTAAATAATGTTCCTGGCAGATTGTTAACATGATAATCAATATTTCCATGTGTTTTTCTAGTAATCCATGCGTCATATGAACTTGATATTGCCATGTTTAGCTTCATTAACATGTCTTCTTAGTGTTGGTATGCTTGTGTTTTCATTTATTGCTTTGTGGTGAGCGGCATGAGCTTGCAAAGTTGCTATCATGAATCTGTTTCTGCCATGTCCTGAATTTCACTAAGTCTGAATCTGTTTATAAAACTTGCTATGTTTACATGGGTGCCATCATATCTTCTATGCCTTTTTGGATGATGTTTAGTAAGGGATTCTTATTCTATGCATTTAGTGGAAACATGCCATGCCTTTTTTGCCATGATATGTTCCTATAGCATGCTGTTTGCTTGCTCTAAACATTGCTTCCTGATGTTTTTGACATGTTAGTATTTTCACTAAGTCTGTCAAGCTAATATCTTTTGCACTTTTGCCATGCTTGTTTGAACCTGTTCTAGTGTGATTTAGCCGTAGCTCAGTGTTCATGTTTTCTCAAGCATCCCATGTACATTACTGCCATATGCTTTGTTGCTATGTTGGAGTGCAGTAGCTTAGTTTCTTGTTGCATTCTAAGTTCTATCATGCTGCTAATCGCAGTTTTGCACCATTCTTGTGTTGCTTGTCATTTGCAAATCATGCATCCGTTTCCGGTGATCCTTATATCGATTTGACCGAAATCACCTCATCTTTCCAATGGCATACTTGGTTTGCCAAGTTGATGCCTTGATCATTATTTCCCTTTCGGAGCACGCATATGCATTGCATATCACATCTTGCATATCATGCCATGTATTGCATCATGTTGCTTGTGCATTGCACCGTGATTGATTTTTGTTCCACAGCTTGTGTTCTTGCTTTGGGTAGAGCTGGGAGATGAGTACGTGAACGAGGAACCTGTTGAGTATGCTAACGAGGATCAAGCTTTCGACAACTCTTCGAACATTGCAGACAAGATGACCATACTCTCGATATCACTTCTATCTTTGCTTGCTAGTTGTTCATTCTATCGCTATGTCATGCTACCTACCACTTGTTATATCATGCCTCCCATATTTCCATGTCAAGCCTCTGACCCACCTTCCTAGCAAACTGTTCTTTCGCTATGTTACAGCTTTTGCTCAGCCCCTCTTATAGCATTGCTAGTTGCAGGTGAAGTTGAAGTTTGTTCCATGTTGGAATATGTATATGTTGGGATATCATATTATCTATTATTTAATTAATGCATCTATATACTTGGTAAAGGGTGGAAGGCTTGACCTTTTGCCTGGTGTTTTGTTCCACTCTTGCCGCCTTAGTTTCCGTCATACCGATGTTATGTTCCTTGATTTTGCGTTCCTTACGCGGTTGGCGTTATGGGACCCCCTTGACATTTTGCTTTGAATAAAACTCCTCTAGCAAGGCCCAACCTTGGTTTTAACATTTTCCACCTAAGCCTTTTCCCTTGGGTTTTCACGAGCCAGAGGGTCATCTTTATTTTAACCCGCCCGGGCTAGTGCTCCTCTGAGTGTTGGTCCAACTGGGCGATCTCTGGCGCCCCCTGTGCAACCAGGGTCTATGCTAACCCGACGTCTTGCCCATCTGGTGTGCCCTGAGAATGAGATATGTGCGACTCCTATCGGGATTTGTTGGCCCATCGGGTGGCTTTGCTGGTCTTGTTTTACCATTGTCGAAATGTCTTGTAGCCGAGATTCTGAGACTGATCGGGTCTTTCTGGGAGAAGGAATATCCCTCGTTGACCATGAGAGCTTGTGATGGGCTAAGTTGGGACACCCCTATAGGGTATAAACTTTTGAGAGTCGTGCCCATAGTTATGTGGAAGATGGGAATTTGTTAATATCCGGTTGTGGATAACATGACACTTGACTTAATTAAAATGAATCAACTGCGTGTGTAGCCGTGATGGTCTCTTTTCGGCGGAGTCCGGGAAGTGAACATGGTCTTGTGTTATGCTTGAACGTAAGGAGTTTCAGGATCACTTCATGGTCACTTATAGCTTTTCGACCGTTGCGTAGCTTCTCACCTTACTCTCATTTGCATATGTTAGCCACCAAACTTTCTTTGCGCTTGCTGCAGCTCCACCTCATTACCACATACTACCCATAAGCTTAAATAGTGTTGATCTCGTGGGTGTGAGATTGCTGAGTCCTTGTGACTCATGGATACTTCCAAATACTTGCAGGTGCCGATGATACCAGTGAGGGTGATGCTACCAAACTCATGTCGGAGTTCGACGAGGACCTTGGTCGTTACTACGTTTCATTTCCTGATGATCGGCAATCTAGCATTTGGTGTTTATCTTCCTTTTTATGTTGGATTTGACTGTAGTAGGCGTTTTAGTGTATTTGGATGATGTATGAATTATTTATGTATTGTGTGACGTGGCGAGTGTAAGCCAACTCTTTATCCCTTTCTTATTCGGTACATGGGATTGCGTGAAGATTACCCCTCTTGCGACAAAACCACCATGCGGTTATGCCTCTAAGTCGTGCCTCGACACATGGGAGATATACCCGCATCATGGGTGTTACAAGTTGGTAATCAAAGCCATCCCCGACTTAGGAGCCCCCCTGCTTAATTGAATCGCTGATGTTGTTGAGTCTAGAACAAAAAAAATTGAGTCTTAGGATTATATATATCAGAGAGTAGGATTCTTTTACTCCTCAGTCCCTTCGTCACTCTGGTGAGGTCTCCTGGCGTAGATGTTTTGACCTTCCTCTCCTCAAATTTCACGATTTTTTAGGATCACACGGGTATCTTGGAATCGTTCCGATATTCTTGTGACGAGAACATTGTGCTTGATGCCTCCTGGCATTTAGAGGTTGTGGTAGTGTCCCGGGGAGTTGAGCTCCGAGGTGTTGTCGTCACAATTTTATCGTTGCAGTTCTAGAATACCTGAGTTCGCCGACATCGAAAATCTCTTCTATGTAGTTTTTGGTGAGATAACCTCAACGCCACCTAGTACTGGGCCGGGAGTTCGGGAGTATTGCCATAACTCGTATAATGGATGCTTTTCGAAGGCTGAGGTACATGATTTCAGAAGGTTTCTTGGTTATGTGTTGAAGGATGGATATAGCTGGATGTAGGGATTGTTAGTTTGGGTTTGATATTATGCTTCCCCTGTATCCCCAACACCTGATTGCACAACCAGAAAGTTTCGGGAGTTTTATAGGTGGGAATTCAAGTAGCTCTAGTATTTCTTCTCACAGATATTTGGTTTGTGATTGGGTAATCCTTACCACTTATTTTCTCTAGTCGTTCCTTATTGTTTCATTCATCAACCTTTATCTAAGTGGCTTCTCACCTTAATGGACGTGTGATGATTTACTTTGGAATTCATTTGTTTGTCCTTGTTTGAATGTTTATTGTGAAGACTATATGTTGCAATTTCTATCTGTTGATTCTGCTTAATTATCCGTCTATCAAGATTCTAACAGATGTCACCCTCTTCAGGATGGCTCCTCCAACGCATCTGAATCCGCATCGCAATGATGGGAGTCAGTCGAACCCTCCGCCTCCACCTCCGCCTCCGGAGGCATGGCAAGCTGTCATGGCAGCCACTAACGCCAACAGCCAGATGCTTTTGCAACTCTTGCAAGAGCGCAACCAAGGTCAAGGAAACCAAGGAAATGAAGGCCAAGGGAATTTCAACAATCAACCTCAGTTTGCTACCCTCAACCAGTTCCTCGCAAACTAGCCGAAATCTTTCAGCAACTGTGTCGAGGCCACAGACGCTGATGATTGGCTCGTGCACATCTGCAAGCATTTTGAATGTAGCAATGTCAGGCCTGAGGACTTTGTCAAGGTTGCTTTGTTTCAAGTCAAGGACCAAGCTGCTTTCCGCTGAGACTTCAAAGCTCATCATATTCCAACAAGTGTTGCTGAGAGCAAGCGTGAGGAGTTCCACAATCTCAAGCAAGGTAGCATGTCTGTGTACCAATACAATATCCAGTTTCAGAAACTTGCTCGCTTCACTAAACAATATGTTCCTGATGAAAAGAGCATGATCTATCAATTCAGAGGTGGCCTCAGAGAAGATCTGCAGTTAGCTCTCGTGCTTCTTGAGCTGACTAAGTTCGATCAATTCTATAACATGGCACTCAAGCAAGAAGCTGTTCAGCTCAAGTGTGAGGCTTCTAAGAAGAGAGTCAGGGATGGAGTTCAATCTTCTTCTTCATAACAAGTGGCAGCTAAGCAACAGATGTTCTGGCTTCCTCCTCCTCCGTTTCGCCAGCCCTACCAGCAGAAGAGCAAAGGTGGCCATGGATCTTCCCACCCAACCCAGGCTATTAGAACAAATCTCAGTCTCAAGCTCCAAGGTCATGTGCTCCTTATCATCGTCCGCTCTCAGAGGTGACTTGCAACAAGTGTCAGCAGAAAGGGCACTATGCAAACAAGTGCCTCAACCAAAGGCGCCTTCCTCCTCCTCCTGTGAGATCTTCTAGCAATGCACTGGTCAAGCATTATTCCAAGTCTGCAAGTGTGAACATGATGAACGCAGCTCAGGCAGGGGATTTTTCAGTTGAATTCATTATTGATCTTGAGCCTGGCACGGAACCCGTTTGCAAGCGTCCTTACAAGCTTGGACCAAAGGAGTTGAAGGAATTGAAGAAACAACTTGATGAACAAGAGTGTATGGGTCTGATCAGACAGAGTTCATCTCCATGGGGTTGTGGTGTTCTTTTTGTCCACAAGAAGGATGGAACGGACCAACTCTACGTCGACTACCGTCCATTGAACAAGAAGACAATTAAGAACAAGTATCCACTTCCCAACATCAATGAGCTATTCGAGCAACTTAAAGTTTCCAAAGTATTCTCCAAGCTTGACCTCCGTATGGGTTATCATCAGATTACCATTCGTGAGGAAGATATCCCCAAGACAACATTCAAAACAAGCTATGGTTCTTATGAATATACTATCATGTCTTTCGGCCTTGTCAATGCTCCTCCAATGTTCTCTCGCATGATGAACTTCATATTCAACCCCTACACAAATTATTTCGTTCTAGTGTATCTCAATGATATCTTGGTCTTCTCCAAGAATAAGGAGGATCATGCCAAGCATTTGAGATTGGTGCTCAACAAGCTCAGAGAGCATCAATTCTATGCGAACTTTTCCAAATGTGAGTTTTGGCTTGATGAAGTTCTTTACCTTGGTCATATCATCTTCGCAAAGGGCATTGCTGTTAATCCCGAGAAGGTGTCTGCAATTGTGAATTGGGAACGTCCTCAGAATGTCAAGCAGCTCCACAGTTTTCTTGGACTTGCAAGCTATTACCGAAGATTTGTTGAGAATCTCTCAAAGATTGCAAAGCCTCTTGCCAACCTCCTTCAGAAGCATGTCAAGTATGTCTGAACGCATAAGTGTGACGTTGCTTTCAACACCCTCAAAGAGAAGCTAGTCTCAGCTCCTGCCTTGACTCCTCCTGATGAATGCAAGCCATTCGAAGTTTTTTGTGATGCCTCCTTGCAAGGTCTAGGAGCTGTGTTAATGCAAGAGAAGAAAATTGAGGCTTATACCTCTCATCAGTTGAAGCCCAACGAAAGGAACTACCTGATGTCTACTACACAACCTTTTCTTGTAGACGTTGTTGGGCCTTCAAGGGCAGAGGTTTGTAGGACAGTAGCAAATTTCCCTCAAGTCGATGACCTAAGGTTTATCAATCCGTGGGAGGCGTATGATGAAGATGGCCTCTCTCAAACAACCCTGCAACCAAATAACAAAGTGTCTCTTGTGTCCCCAACACACCCAATACAATGTTAAATTGTATAGGTGCACTAGTTCAGCAAAGAGATGATGATACAAGTGCAATATGGATAGTAGATAATGGTTTTTGTAATCTGAAAATATGAAAACAGCAAGGTAGCAAGTGGTAAAAGTGAGCACAAACAGTATTGCAATGCTAGGAAACAAGGCCTAGGGTTCATAGTTTCACTAGTGCAAGTTCTCTCAACAATAATAACATAATTGGATCATATAACTATCCCTCAACATGCAACAAAGAGTCACTCCAAAGTCATTAATAGCGGAGAAGAAACGAAGAGATTATTGTAGGGTACGAAACCACCTCAAAGTTATCCTTTCTGATTGATCTATTCAAGAGTCCGTAGTAAAATAACATGAAGCTATTCTTTCCGTTCAATCTATCCTAGAGTTCGTACTAAAATAACACCTTAACACACAAATCAACCAAAACCCTAATGTCACCTAGATACTCCAATGTCACCTCAAGTATCTGTGGGTATGATTATACGATATGCATCACACAATCTCAGATTCATCTATTCAACCAACACAAAGAACTTCAAAGAGTGCCCCAAACTTTCTACCAGAGAGTCAAGACAAAAACATGTGCCAACCCCTATGCATAAGTTCACGAGGTCACGGAACTCGCAAGTTGATCACCAAAACATACATCAAGTGGATCACGTGATATCCCATTGTCACCACAGATAAGCACATGCAAGACATACATCAAGTGTTCTCAAATCCTTAAAGACTCAATCCGATAAGATAACTTCAAAGGGAAAACTCAATTCATCACAAGAGAGTAGAGGAGGAGAAACATCATCAGATCCAAATAATGATAAAGCTCGCGATACATCAAGATCGTGCCGACTCAAGAACACGAGAGATAGAGAGAGATCAAACACGTAGCTACTGATACATAACCTCAGCCCCGTAGGTGAACTACTCCCTCCTCGTCATGGAGAGCCCCGGGATGATGAAGATGGCCACCGGAGAGGGATTCCCCCCTCCGGCTGGGTGCCGGAACGGGTCTAGATTGGTGTTCAGTGGCTATGGAGGCTTCTGGCGGCGGAACTCCCGATCTATTCTGCTCCCGAAGGTTTCCAGGGCATATGGACCTATATAGGCGAAAGAAGTCGGTCAGGGGAGACACGAGGGGCCCACGAGGGTGGGGGCGCGCCCAGGGGTGCAAGCGCGCCTCCCTGCATCACGAACACCTTGAAGCTTCCCTGACGTCTACTCCAAGTGTCCTGGATTGCTTCCGTTACAAAAATAACTCTCCCGAAGGTTTCATTCCGTTTGGACTCCGTTTGATATTCCTTTTCTTCGAAACACTAAAATAGGCAAGAAAACAACAATTTGGGTTGGGCCTCCGGTTAATACATTAGTCCCAAAAGTAATATAAAAGTGTATAATAAAGCCCATAAACATCCGAAACAGATAATATAATAGCATGGAACAATAAAAAATTATAGATACGTTGGAGACGTATCAGCATCCCCAAGCATAATTCCTTCTCGTCCTCGAGTAGGTAAATGATAAAAATAGAATTTTTGATGTGGAATGCTACCTAACATATTTATTCATAGAATTCTCTTCATTGTGGCATGAATATTTAAATCCATAAGATTCAAGACAAAAGTTTAATATTGACATAAAAATAATAATACTTCAAGCATACTAACCAAGCAATTATGTCTTCTCAAAATAACATGACCAAAAAAAGATATCCCTACAAAATCATATAGTCTGGCTATGCTCTATCTTCATGACAGAAAATATTTAAATCATGCACAACCCCGATAATCCAAGCAATTGTTTCATACTTTTGATGTTCTCAAACCTTCTCAATCTTCACGCGATACATGAGCGTGGGCCATGGACATAGCACTATAGGTGGAATAGAATGGTGGTTGTGGAGATGACAAAAAGGAGAAGATAGTCTCACATCAACCAGGCGTATCAACGGGCTATGGAGATGCCCATCAATAGATATCAATGTGAGTGAGTAGGGATTGCCATGCAACGGATGCACTAGAGCTATAAGTGTATGAAAGCTCAAAAAGAAACTAAGTGGGTGTGCATCCAACTCGCTTGCTCATGAAGACCTAGGGCATTTTGAGGAAGCCATCATTGGAATATACAAGACAAGTTCTATAATGAAAGATTCCCACTAGTATATGAAAGTGACAACATAGGAGACTCTCTATCATGAAGATCATGGTGCTACTTTGAAGCACAAGTGTGGTAAAAGGATAGTAGCATTGCCCCTTCTCTCTTTTTCTCTCATTTTTTGTTTGGGCCTTCTCTTTTTTTGGCCTCTTTGTTTCTCTCTTTTTTCTCTTTTTTTCATCCGGAGTCTCATCCCGACTTGTGGGGGAATCATAGTCTCCATCATCCTTTCATCACTGGGACAATGCTCTAATAATGATGATCATCACACTTTTATTTACTTACAACTCAAGAATTACAACTCGATACTTAGAAAAAATATGACTATATATGAATGCCTCCAGTGGTGTATTGGGATGTGCAATGACTCATGAGTGACATTTATGAAAGAATTATGAACGGTGGCTTTGCCACAAATATGATGTCAACTACATGATCATGCAAAGCAATATGACAATGATGAAGCATGCCATAATAAACAGAATAGTGGAAAGTTGCATGGAAATATATCTCGGAATGGCTATGGAAATGCCATAATAGGTAGGTATGGTGGCTGTTTTGAGGAAGGTAAATGGTGGGTTTATGGTACCGGCGAAAGTTGCGCGGTACTAGAGAGGCTAGCAATGGTGGAAGGGTGAGAGTGTGTATAATCCATGGACTCAAGATTAGTCACAAAGAACTCACGTACTTATTGCAAAAATCTATTATTCATCGAAACTAAGTACTACGTGCATGCTCCTAGGGGGATAAATTGGTAGGAAACGACCATTGCTTGTCCACGACCGCCACTCATAAGGAAGAAAATCAAAAAATAAACCATGCTCTGACTTCATCACATAACGGTTCACCATACGTGCATGCTATGGGAATCACAAACTTTAACACAAGTATCTCTCAAATTCACAACTACTCAACTAGCATGACTCACTACAAAAAAAAGATACATCCGTGACATTTTGGGCCGAACAAATTTTTTTTCTGTCATACATATGACACTTCTATGACAATAATTGTGACATAACCCGGTATCATCATAGATGTGGTGGGCTCCTACTTCTATGACAAAAAATCTTGACAGAAAATGGGCTTTTCGTCCTGGGCGGGCCGGAGACGCAGCTGCATGACATTCTTTGGGCCATCCATGATGGAAAAAACCGTGGTAGAAGCGAGGGGGAGGAAAATTTTGGGGAGTTCCCGGTTACGGTGGGAGGTCGTGGCCGAGCGATGCGCGTTTCTCTCGTACACGTATGCGCATGTGTGCGAGGCTTGGCTCTAACTGAACCCTAGTGAGGCGTTGGGCTCTAACTGAACCCGAGCGATTGCACTACAGGCTACGCGTCACTGAACCCGAGCGATCGATCGATGGCTGTTAACTGAACCCTTTCGAGCGATTCCTTCGCTACTGCTGCTAACTGAAGCCGATCAATGCTGCCTCTGGCTGAATAGTGAGTGTTGCGGGGGGAGAGGGGGGTTGGATGAACAGTTCCTGGTGGGGGTGGATGAACAGGACCCCGTGGTGTTGCCTCTGGATGAACAGGACCCCGATCGATCGAGCCAGTTGGGGCAGGATGAACAGGACCCCGTGGAGGGCTGGATGAACAGGACCACCCCGTGGAGGGCAGGATGAACAGTAGACGGTGGAGGGCAGGATGAACAGTCGCCCGTGGAGGGGTGCTTGAACAGGAGCCTGTGGAGAGGGGTGGTTGAACAGTAGCTGGTGGAGTAGCGCGCGGTGGGGGCTAGATGAACAGGAGCTCATGGATGAACAGTCACAGGTGGAGGCTAGAGGAGGTCGACAGTGGATGAATAGTAGCTCGTGGAGGATGGAGGGGGTCGACGGTGGAGATGAACAGTATCCCGTGGAGTCCCATTTTGCGGTACACCACAGCCCTCCCGATGAACAGGACCCTCATTTCGACCGTAGCGCTCCAACACAAGTCCGCTTCGTCCGTTTTGCGGTATGCCACAGCCCTCCCAATCAACAGGACCCCCGTTTCAATGGTAGGAGGTCCGTTTCCTCCGTTTTGCGGTATGCCAGACCCCTCCCGATGAACATGATCCCATTTCGACCGTGGCCGGTCGAACACAAGGCCGTTTCCTCCGTTCTGCGATACGCCAGGCCTCGTTTCCATCGCCTGTTCCGTCCAATACCCTCCCGATGAACACGACGCATTCTGTTGCCTCCCCATGAACACGACGCATTCCGTTGCCTCCCCATGAACACGAGATGACACAGTTTCTCCGTTCTGACCTAGCCATCTACACGAGCCCTGGCCGTACGTATGCGTGAGTAGCCGTTCGAGACCCCGCCCGTATGTACACATACGTGGCCGTATTTTCTTTCTTGCACCCTGGCTGTTGTACGTACGTGTACATGCTACGTGCGCGCCTCTACTACGACACGTGCGCGCCTCTACATCGACCAGTATATATGTACGTACACGTTCGCGACCAGAATGACAACGCTACGTACGCTTCAACCAGGTGGGTCCCGACTATCAAGCACTTCCTTGCATGCAAAGATGTAGCTGGTGGGTCCCAGCAGTCAGGGGGGCGAATCATTTTTTTTGCTCGAACGCACTTCCTTGTGTGTGAAGGTGTAGCTGGTGGGTCCCAGCAGTTAGGGGGAAACGTTTTTTTGCGAAATATGGTGGCCCGTCCGGTGGGTCCCCGCTGTCAGGTGGAGGAATAATTATTTTGCACGTAATAAGGAGGCACTGCCTTGCTGCGGCCATGGACCCAGCTGTCATCCTCTCCATGTACAGTCCACGTCCAATGGAAGTCGTTCCTTGACCACGTTGACCACGCCGCGCCGAGAGCACCAGGGAGGTGGACAACGACGAGGCCTAGGAAGGGGACGATAGGGAGCCGAGGAAGACGCGGCAGTGGAAGCCCGCGCGGAGAGGAGTACGAGGGTTCACTGGTTCGGCTGCGGTGTGAGGCTGTCATCGCTGCAGGGCCTGGCCAGCGGTGGGAATAGTAGGGGGCGGTGAGGCCTTCGCGGCAGCACAGCCGGCCACGGGAGGCAGGAGCAGTTGGCACGACCGGCGCTGCTTTGGGCGGCTGGAGCAAGAATACCAGAGGTTGAAGAAGCACTACGACCGTTGGATGGACATCATACGGTCACTGGAGCTAGAATCGTTCATATTGACTAAAGTTAACAAAGGCCCCCGTCCCAGTCAACTTAGTAGGCCCACAAGTCAGCCTCCCACCATGGTGGGTCCCAGCTAGCAGGGGGAGTATTCATTCTTTTTGTGTGTAATAAGGAGGCACTTCCGGTGGGTCCGAGCTGACAATAGGGGGAACGTTTTTTTCGCGAAATATGCTGGCCCGTCCAGTGGGTCCGAGCAGTCAGGGGGGAAACGTTTTTTTCGTGAAATAAGGTGGCCCGTCCGGTGGGTCCCTGCTGTAAGGTGGAGGAATAATTATTTTGCACGTAATAAGGCGGCACTTCCTTGCGGCCGCCTGGACCCAGCTGTCAGCCTCTCCACGTACAGTACTCTTCCGATGGAAGTCGGTCATTGACCATGTTGACCACGCCGCACCGAGAGCACCAGGGCGGTGGTCTGGACGACGGAGAGGCCTAGGAAGGGGACGATGCGGAGCCGGGGAAGACGCGGCAGCGGAAGGCCGCGCGGAGAGGAATACGAGGGTTCACTGGTTCGGCTGCGGTGTGAGGCTGTCGTCACCGCAGAATAACAGGGGGTGTGGGTGAGTGGAGGTATGGCCTGGCCAGCATGGGAGTAGTATGCGGGCAGTGAGGCCTCCGCGGCAGCACAGCCGGCCACGGGAGGCAGGAGCAGGCGGCACGACCGGTGCTGCTTTGGGCGGCTGGACCAAGAAGACCAGAGGTTGAAGAAGCACGACAGCCGTTGGGTGGACATCGTACGGTCACTGAAGCTAGAAACATTTATTATTGACTAAGTTGACAAAGCCCTTGGTACGCTCCAACTTAGTAGGCCCAGAGGTCAGCCTCCAAAATGGTGCACCCCAGATGTCAGGGGGAGGAATCATTTTTTGGGCGGCCGAAGCTAAGAATATCCGAGATTGAAGAAGAAGCACGACATCCGTTGGATAGACATCCAACGGCCACTGCTGCTAGAACCGTGTGTTGACTATAATAAGTTGGCAAAGCCTTGCATACGCGTCAACTTATTTTTTTAGGGGACGCGTCACTTAGTAGGCCCACAAGTGTGTGGCAGAGAACTTATAGCCCATTTGCATTTTGTAAGAATGTACAACCCATTTTGGAATTCTAGTGGAATTTACAACAACCCATTTACAGTTTGTTAAAAGTACAGCCCATTTTCTAGTTAGGAAAATGATTAATAATTTCAACCAACCGTTGAAGACAGAATTCAATAAAATTTCAAACATTTTGATGGGCTCCGAAAAAATTTTATCCCGAAATTTCTAGTCAGATTAAATATAAATTTGTATTACATAAAAATCCAACGAACCATTGCGCGCGCAACAATGAAAATTTAAGATTTTAAAAATCCATAAATAATATTTTATAATCTAATTTCGTGTTTGGTGCATTTTTTATAGTTACTGCACAGTTTTATAATTACATCCCATTTATTATTTTTAAAGCCCATTTTCATGTTAAGCCTAATGCATCCCTCCTAGGAAAGATTTGTAGCCTAGCGGGGCGGAGAATAACAAGTTGACCTTGCCTGGGTATTTCTTAAAAAGACGTATAGCTGGGCTAGCCATTTTCATCTTGAAAAAATTAGTATCTGGGCTGGCTATCTGGCCTGGGCTAGACGGGCCACAGCCCGCCCAGTTAATACCTTGCTCTCCTCTGAACAACAATGAAATCATCGCCAAGAAAAACTCTGCAGTGCTCACGCCTCAAAAACACAAATAGTACTCGAGCTGCTTGGTCCCAGCTGTCGGCCGCACCTTGTGCAATTCTCTCATTTATATTGACTACATAGGTTTACAATGGTGTGGGATCGTGATGTCACGAAACCAGGAGAAAGCAAAAAAAATATAGTTGTACATAATAAGGAGGCACTTGCGTATGTACGGCTATGGCCCTAGTGGGTCCCTAGTGTCATCCAGCCAAAATAAAGTCATCTCCTGAATCCTCATGTTCGTTGACGATGTTAACAATGCTCGGCGCCACGGCGAGCGCAACAACTCAAAGGACAACGGAGAGGGCCTCGCAGGCCCTACGGATGGTCTGATACAGCGCCCGCTACTCATTCAGGAAGCCAGGATCATCGGACACCTATGAGCACCTTCGAAAAACTGAGACGGCATGAAACGGTAAGGCCGCGCTTGGGAGCTCTGGTTTATTTCAAACCTATATTAACATACAAGTGTAATTTACTCGTCATCGAAAACAACGCGTAAAATACAGGCGTAATGAAACCGAGGGCCCGAGGTCTGTAAGTAAAACCGGCGGGTTACGCGTGTAATTTGAGAGACCAGTGTATATTTTACGAGCACTGCTATATGGACAACATTACCAGGCGATACATGCACGACGTGCGTATCATGCAATCCATGGGGAAGGCTGAAACAGCAGCTAACGGCTGGATTAGCAATCATCCGAGTGTCGTTCAGCGTTTTTATCGTGTGTCAAGTACTTCCGATTTTTTACTAGTCGAAATCGACCAACCAAGCACCTTCGCCCGAGACCATCTGCTTTAATTTACAAGCATTAGTTTTACAAGAGGTTTTGGTTGGAAAATGACGATCCAGTCACGGCCTAATATCATGAGTTTGTCGGAAGATCATATGGTTTCACGTCTAACCAACCCAACTTGTCGTATAGGCTATGAATGAAACATCAGACAATGAACTTCTTAAGCACGGAAATAACAGAAGAGGATGATCTTCTTAACAAGAAAATCACTGGCATTAGATCGACATGCAAAACAATACGAAGAATTATTCTCAGGAGGCACGGTGAACAGCTCGTGATGCCGCACGCCACAGCATTCCAAGCTCAACTTTGCAATCAAACACAAGGCCTGGCATTAGATAGACAATATTCAGAACAAACTCTTAACACAGGAATATCTCAGCAGAGTAACTATTTACTTCTAAACCGAACACAAGAATAGGAAAAAACACTCGACGGTGCTCACAGCAAGGGCGTCCCACTCAAAAATATCAAATGCATGTCTTCTGGCTAACATCAATGAGCAAATTTTGACAAGTTTTTCCAATTCCAATATATTAAATTAACGTCTTCTTGCTAACATCAATGATTAAACTTTGACAAGCTTTTCCCATTCAAAATATGTAATGCTATGATCGTGGAGTCCTTCGTAGCTTTTATACTTGTTTGGGATCTTTTTTCCCAGGGCACTCCACGTATTGTTAAATTGCCAATGGTCTCTACAGACTAGTCATGTCACCTGTGTCTAATAATACTCTATAAAGCTTCTCGGTCATTCCTTATGTAATGTAGCGCAAACAGTGACTGCTTCTTTCTGCAAAGTGGAACGACCAACTAGACCCAGTAATGCAGCAGTTTGCCTTACACATTGGCTCCTTTTGTGCAGTTCAACTAAAATCGAAGTCGGAATAAAAACGAGCTTTAATTTTGATATCCCTGTAAGCAACAATAGGTATAAGGGAAACAATTACTAAGAAATAACAGTTGATGACTTGTACTCCCAGAAGAAAAGCATCTACTGATCTACTTTATCTTAATGGGAAACAAAGCAGGAGAGTAGCAATTCTCCATCAGTGTGATTCATTCATATTGACTGAGACATTATCTTAACAATGCCTTGTTTCAACATGTATAAAGAGCGACAAAGCTTATAAAGGGGGTGATGCTGAATTTGTTGTAACAAAGCAACAAGCATCATGTCTGGGTTGGTCCCATTTTTGTTCACTACTTAATGGGAAAAGACAGCAATACAATAGCTTCAATTCATCATTTATTTAAAACAGTACCAATACAAGTAGCACATCATCTCAAAACACACTTCACGATCATGTGGATGAAGGCAAGTACCAACTTGTCATGACGCAGACAAGATCACGTACGAATCTGCCAACACGAATAGGAAATCCAATCTCGTTTTGTGCAGCTGCACTGAAATCAAGCAAAGTGTTTCGCATAGCGAAGCAAAATGTCACAATAGCAACAAGCTGAATAAATATCCCTGTATAAACAGAGGCAAAAAAGGAATCAATTACTGGCTAATAAAGGAGGATGAAACATGCGGCCACAAAAATGGTAATTCTGAGAGTGGCATGAATTACTGGCTTACAAAGGGGGTGATGCTGAATTTGTTGTAACAAAGCAACAAGCATCATGTTTGGGTTGGCCCCATTTTTGTTCACTACTTACTGGGAAAAGACAGCAATACAATAGCTTCAATTCATCATTTATTTAAAATGGTACCAATACAAGTAGCACAACATCTCAAAGCACACTGCACAATCATGTGGATGAAGGCCTATACTGACCTTTCATGAGACGACCAACATAAAATACGAATCTACCAACACGAATAGGAAATTCAATCAAGTTTTGTGCAGTTGCACTGAAATCAAGCAAAGTTGCCGGTGTGACATTTAAGTTTTCTATAGCAACAAGTTGGATAGGTATCCCTGTTTTAAGAGGCAAAAAAGAAAACAATTACTGGCCAATAAAGGAGGATGAAACATGCGGCCACAAAAAGAAGCATCTACCTTATCTTGATGGAAAACAAAGTATAGGACAGTGGCATTTCTAAAATGGTTGCATTGATTCATATTAACAGAGAAATTATTTTAAAACAGATCAGTAGTTAATTCTGAGATTAACAACAACAAAATAGATGCATGGGACATGCCAGCACCATGTGCATCCACACGTATAAATGGGTGATGTAGAGTATGTAACCAAGCAGCATATATGCGTTGGTCCCATATTTGTTCTCTTTGAACCTTCTTCCTATGTGAGGGCAGCAAATCTAGTCGTGCACAAACTACCCGACCCCCAGTTTCTTTCCCTTTTCAACAAAGAGATCGGTTCCTTACAGATGTGTGTACTGGGTTACCCCCTTTTTCCCTTTTCGACCTACAAAGCGGCTGGATAGCCAGTCTATACTACTTTCTGCCCCTCCTTTCCTCATTGAACCACGTCCTAGATTCTTGCTCCAGCCCACCGCACCCTTCATTCCTCTTTGAACCAAGACCTAGATTCGACTACAGATCGAAAAAGATCCACATGCAGCTAGAGCAACGACGGTTTCAAATAAACTTATACCTTAGGGTCGTCGGGATGTGGCAAGGTGTGCGGCGGGAGGCCGGATCTTCCCACACTAAGTACGGCAGCGAGGAAGAAGGGGTCGATGGCCCTCCCGCACAGGTGCTGGGTGAAAGAGAACACCGCAGCCGATAGTGGGTTGCCTCCCTTGCCGAAGGTGATAGAGTGAACGCTGCACCTCCTCCCCTTCCCGGTGCGACGGGATACGAACGCCTCCTTCACCAGCTGTGAGGGGGAGAGAGAGAGACAAGAGGCCAACGCAGTCTTGTTTAGATCTAGTGAAGAGAGGGTGAGAGACTGTGAATATAGCAAACCCTAGCAAATGTATCTAGACTCATTTTAGTTCTAGATACCTCTGTATCTAGACAAATCTAAGACAAGTAATTCGGAACGGAGGGAGTAACATATATGTAGTGCAGCGAGCGTGTGGAGAGTGCAAACCCTAGCAAACAAGCGCTGAGGCTCCCGCTTATATATATACTACTGTAGTACGGACTGAGCTCCGGTGCCTTCACTGCACCTGCTTTTGGCTGTATGACAGGTGAGCCAACCACATTTTGGGCCCACCTGTCGTAAAACCCTAGCAAAAATTGCACCAATGTGAAAGATGACTGCGTCTCCAACGCAACCAAGGTGAACTGCCGAAGGATATCATCTTTGTGCGTAACAAGCAAAGAGCACTGATGGAAGACAACTTGTTTTTCGTCGAAAATCGATCAGCTTCACCAGCCGACGCAAGCATGAGGTGCAACCATGAGCATCGATAGGTCATCATGGTGATGCATCATCCATTTGGCATCCAGTTTGGGTGAGGCACCTAAGAAGTTTGACAAATCCTCACTGTGGTCTGTTTCTTCTCAGTAATCAAGCTCGAGGAAGGAAGAACCACGTGGCAGAGGACAGTGAGGCGGAACAACAATGGCCATCCAATTTTGTGCAGTTCCACTAAAATTGAGGAAGACATGCCCGGGTATGGAGACACGCATCGCTGTTTCCAAAAATATAAAAAGGGTTAGCAACGACATCTCAATTGTCAATAAGAATTAATGAAAAGTACAGCAACAAACAAAAGCATCTTAATTATCTTGATGGGAACTAAACCAGGATACCCGAGAAAAAAAGCATTTCTTCATTTAACCAGTGATAGTACTACCACCATATGGACAATGACCGCACAAGCACCATGTACTTTTTGTCGAAACAACATGTATACCTCCACCGAGGCATAAATCAAGACAACTTGAGTGGCATTTCCTCTATAATAGTACTAGTAGGTGATGTTGGACCAGCTGACGAACCCTAGCTACTATGCATGGGGAGCTGGGGAGTAGTCGCATAGAAGAAAACCTGCACGCAGCGACCTGGGGAACTGGACCAGTACAAGAAGTTATACCTCAGGTGGGCGAGATGTCGTTTAGGCGGGAGGGCGGGATCTGCCCACACGACGGCTGCGAACAAGGGCACGGAGGATCTTCGTCCCCGCTAGCGCCGGCTCCGAGAGGACGGTGCGCATCGGCTTCCTCCTCGCCGACGGCGACAACGTCAACACTGCACCTCCTCACCTCCCGCAGCGGATGGGATTCGGCCGGATCTGTGACCACCGGTGAGGAGATAGATAGAGTGGAAACTGTCATCTTGTTTTGATATGAAGAGCGTGAGAGAGCGAGACACGAGAAACTCTATCAAACAAGAGGCTATAATGGAGTAAAAAATCTCTCCATAGCAGTGGTTTTAAATAGAATACATGCGTTCCCGGAAAAAAGAAACAAAAACTGGCAGACAATTTTTTAAGGGTCTGTCTAGGACACATCTAGATGTGACATAGTTATGTCACATATAAGTTGATGTCCACTCTGTTTGTGGTCTTTTCCTAGTTTTTTTGTTTCTTGTTGCTACATTATATACTTGTGGGAGCTTAGATGTGATATCCTTAAATAACATATAGATGTGAATTAGACAAACTGATTTTCTAACGTACCAAGAAAGAAAACTCGATCAAAAACACGCCCCCGCTTCCAGGTCGCGAGAGTCGTCGCGCACACACACATAGACATAGACATGCATATCCGTGTTTACATAAAATTCCATTCCCATCTCCATATCCAATCATATTTGTCCAACTGACACATTATTTATGTTGTTAATTATATACGCAGTAATATTAGCGTACATCATCTCTTGTTTGCGCATGTCCGAACCGCTGCCATGGCAGGTCCTGACCAACCCGAACCCTCTTCATCACCCGCGCGTGCTTCCCGCCCCAAACGGTGAGTTCCGCATTCATGCCTGGCCAGAGCGGACGCGACCTCTCACTGGCACCGACATTGATTGCGGCGTGCCGACCGAGAGAGCGTCGCCCGCGCTGCTTCCGGGTGCACGCGGCTGCTTCGCGTTCAAAGGTCGCAATAGCCGGCTACAACATGTGCGATCTCTTCCAGTAGTAAGTTCTTGGGAGTCCGTGCTACAGCTAGCTGTCCTCCCCCAACTCGTCAATCTCTTCCAGTAGTGCTAGTACTCCATGGCGCGATCCATCGACAAGCAGGCGGGAAAGTTATGGTATACTACTTGGTTTGCGGTGAGTGGCATGTCGAGCAACTGTGTGGGGTCGAGCCATGGAGGAGGGTGAAACACGAACATGACAGACGTGATTTAAACATTGGTTTTGGTCGATGGCGCTATGCAACAAAACATTGGTTTCTCTCCGTTTCCATTTTTTCTCCGGAAAAACGGAAACTTTTCCACTCCATTTTCATTCCTATTCCAAGGTTGCCCCGTTACAACATTCCATCAAATACAAAGGAAAACTAACACGCATGCTGATGCATCTCAATGATTCACAGATCATAGCCAATATTTACTTCACAACTAAAGAAAAAAGTTGTGAGAGCGTGTACGATAGAAAAACTATTGTTGGGGTCACTACGACTTAAACCCTAAACCCTAAACATGATTTAATTTCCTGGCCAGGTAGAACCTGTCGAAGGAAAGACGGCTGGCACCCTCGGATCATACGGTGCTTTTGTGCAGTTCCACTAAAATCGACCTGAGCATCCCTGATGGCAAAGATATTGAAGACGTGTGATTAGAATAATAGTACTGGCACTACTTCATGAGACATAAACTCATCACAAGTAGAAGCCGGTAGAAGTAGAGAAATATCGACATGGAGATCGAGCTACGGCAGTGGAGCAAGCCGGCTCCAAAAGGAAGATGGACTACCTGGGATGTCGGGCTGTAGCTAGAAGGGTGGTTGGGACGCGGCATCGGCCCATACCGCGGTGACCCCCGATTGGGACGCACCGACTGTGGGTTTTCTCCCTCGCCGATGTCGACCGTGTCTACGCAGAACATTGTTCCCTTCCCCCAGCTGCGGGATCAGGCCTGTCGTTCTATGCTTCTAAAGAGAGCAACCTAAGCAAGCAGGCTTGTAGCTTAGGCTCCTGCTAGTGTATATATAGTGGTTTTCTTTTTCTCTCCATATCAACCATTTTATATTGCGTACGTGTCATTCAAGGGTGAAATGATGGTTGCTTCTTTCGACTAACTTACTGTGTGATTTGACTGCTCCTTAGTGGCCCCTACACGTACTCCACCTACGTGTATGCAACAGTCACACGTACACATGGACGCAAAAACGAGCGCGACGCCCTAATGCATGCATGTCCGAGCACACGACGGAACACACACGGTCACGCTCAAGTGCTCAACCTACACATGCATGCACACACATACTCAGTCAGGGTGAGCTAGTGACCATATGAACACCACAATATATATATATATATATATATATATATATATATATATATATATATATATTGAGCACAATGAGCGTATTATGAAGTCCACTGATCGTATTTTTACAAATATACAGTGACAGACAGTGTATTTATCTCGTTTGAAATTAAGCCATATTAACCGGAGAGGAGGCAACTTGGACTAGCATTACTTTGTTGTGTCCCGTCAACTTGCCAAACGAGGAGAAGGTTGCAGGGCGGGAGAAGCTTGCACGCGGTGGCTCGCAGGACAAGGAGAAACTTTTGACTAATGCAAGCTCTCCCTCGCTCAGGCGGTGGACGTGCAACAGTTAATTCGGTGTCAGATTGCCAGAAGCATACACTATACTACTAGTGCTATTATTGTTCGACATCCCAAACAGCCAAGCGCAAAGTTTAGGCCTTCTTTGGTTCATAGGATAGGAATTTTATAGGAATAGGAAAATCATAGGAAGTGAGATGACATGCATGTCAATTCCTATAGAGAAAGAGATGTCATTTGGTGCATAGGATAGGATTTTTTCCATTGAGTCTAGGCTAATGTTTCTTTTCCTCCAAAACGTGAAGGATTGATTCCTATCCTACATAGCAATAGGAATCCAATCCTACAAACCAAAGGGCTTCAAAGGAATTTTTCCTTTGCAAATCCTATCCTATAGAATTCCTACAAAAATCCTACAAACCAAAGGAGGCCTTACTAGTACTACTACTATAGTCCATAAAGGTACGTACTATACTAGTACTAGGAACCGGATGGAGGAGCGTCTGCACTCTTATTATAATTTTAAAATGTGATAAAGCAATCTTCAACAAATTTGGTTCTCTTTGAGGGTTCTCGCATGTGATAATGGAAGTTGATTGCATGGAACACTCGCCACAATTCTCGCTTAATTCTGGCTCATATCCTATTACAAATAGTAGCGCTCAGTGATATTTCCTTTTTTTTGTTATTCAGCATGTAAACAGGTCAGCAAACCTTGCAGCGCATCTTCGTGCGAACCGTGCTTGCTGCACTTTGAATGTGGCCGAGAGCTGGCTTGATGAAACACCTCGCTTCCTACTTCTTTTTTTGTGGGGTACCTCGCTTCCTAGTGACCAGTGTCTTGGCTGATTGTCCTAAGAATGCTTATATATGAATAAAGCTCTCTCATTTACCCGCAAAAAAGATTAATCCATATTAACCGAAAAGGAGGGAGTATGGACTAGCACTACTTTTTGGTGTGTCCCGTCAACTCGCAGAATGAGGAGAAGCTTGCAGGACAAGGTGAAGCTCTCTTACGCTTTTTGACTAATGCAACCTACCCTCGGTGGACATGCATCAGTCCATTCGGTGTCAGATTGTCAAAGGCATACACTGTAGTACCCAACATGTGGAGTACCATCATTGTTCGACTTCACGAAGGGGCGAAGAGCCAAGTGCAGTAGAAAGCGTACTTGGTTTTGCACCTTCATACTACTCCACCCTCCGTCATAGTTTACAGGGCGCGCTTCATTATGATGCATTTCTCTCAATGCATTTCCACCACCAAAGAGACTTTAGACGCGTTTGGTATAATGCTCAATTAATTAGGGCATGCTAACCGCAATCAAGTCCACAAGTTTCTCTCCATGGACTGTACTACTACGGAGTGCATGCATGTGTGTACCCGGGGTGGAAGCACTGCATGCATGTGTGTACGCAATTCCCTCTAGTAATAGACGCCGTGCTATAACTACCAATGCTATTTTTCAGGCCGATCGCTAGTCGCCTTGGTCCCACAAATTTTTTTCTTTTTTCTGAAGCGCGCTGTATAAAGAGTGACGGATGGAGTAGTATGAGCGGATTCAAAGACGAGCGTATTGATGGTTGCTTCTTCAGAGCAACTTACAGTGGAAAAGGTGGGGCTTATGATTTGACTGCTCATTACTCACTATTAATGCGGCGCAACGACCGGGCTGAGTCTCCCATGCGGTTGTGCACTACCCCCTCGGTTCTTAAATATACTCCGGAGTATTTGTCTTTCTAGAGATTTCAACGAGTCACTACTCTCTCTCTCTCTCTCAAATATTTGTCTTTTTAGAGATTTCAAATGGAATGGCACATACGGATGTATATAGACATATTTTAGAGTGTAGATTCAGTCATTTTGCTCCGTATGTAGTCACTTGTTGAAATCTCTGTTAAGACGAATAGAATATTTAGGAACGGAGGGAGTACACATACGAAGCAAAATGAGTGAATCTACACTCTAAAATATGCCTGTTTGAAATTTGTAAAAAGACAAATATTTAGGAACGAAGGAGTATAATTTTGTGCATGGCACATGGACCCGGATGATGAAGAGGCTTCTGGCAATGCTATCAAGCTTCCATCATTTGTTTACATAATTGACGTACTATGCAAATAATTTTCCAGTGACATGAAATTGTACAATGGTGTGAGCTTTCAGCTTTTGTTTCGCGTGTCTTGCCATCGATGCTCTTTCGAAAACAATAAAAAACTAACTTCCTTGCTAATGCATGTTAATTATTAGCAGATCAGAGCTAATAATTACATCACAACTGAAGACAAAGTTGTGAGAATGTGTTAAATTAAAATTGATCCATGCTTTCATTGGCAGCAACGTCCCCCCAGCTCTGTCTAAATCAAGAAGGCATGTTGGGAAAAAAAGTAGCTGTCTGGAGCATGCAACATTCTGATCATTTTGTGCAGTTCCACTAAAATAGAGTTGAGCGTCCCTGTTCCAAAGATATCAAGTGTGATTACGATAATAGAGGACTGCCGATGAAACAATAAACACACAAATAGAAGCCGGTTACCTTTGCAGTCTCTCTTAAGACTAACTAGTTGGAGAAGATTAGGCTTAGAGTTGGATGAGGAGGATAGAGAAAAACCAATCTCCCTTTGTGCAGTCGCACTGAAATGTAGAGACGTTGCCCGTGTGACATATTAGTACAACTGCACAAAACACTCTTAAGAAAAAAGTGATTTGTGCAGTTCACCAAAAGGTCGCAATAGCAACGACGTGAAATGGATAGCCCTGTTTGCAAAAAAGAGGTAGAAAGGAAACAATTACTGGCCAATAACAGTTGATGACACATGCGACGACAAAAAAGAAGCATATTCCTTGTCCTAAGGGAAGATAACAACACGGTTGTGTTTGTCTAAAACGGTGTGAGGACGAAAATGCAATATGGAAAGTACGTCGGACGAGCGACGTTTTGGGCAAAGAACTATGGAAGATCCACATGCAGCAACGTGGGAAAACGGGCAGTGGAGCAAGGCCGGAGGGGATACCTGGAGGTCGTTGGGATGTAACTAGGTGAGCGGCGGCGGGCGGAATCTGCGAGCAGGTGGCGTAGGCCCTGCTGCGCCGGAACTTGGTTAGACAGAACGGCATGTACTGCAGATCGGGACGTGCTACCTCGGCACCGTCAAACGGAGAAACAATGCACTTCCTCCCTTTCCCCGGCAGACGGGATGCGGCTGGATCAGTGAGCAACGGTGAGAGAGAGAGGCCACCGCACTCCCTTTCCCCCGGCGGACGGGATGCAGATGGATCAGTGACCAATGGTGAGAGAGAGAGGCCACCGCACTCCCTTTCCCCCCGCGGACGGGATGCGTCCGGATCAGTGACCAACGGTGAGAGAGAGAGAGGCCACCGGAGCCTTGTGTGAGATACTCTGAAGAGCGGACTACCTTTTCCTCCATAAAAATCGTTTTATATTCTGTGTGTACGTGCCATTCAGTGCTATAACTTTATTTAAAAATAGCGCGGCAACGCGTCAAGTCGAACTTTGTTTCGTGCACGCGTGGTACACGACCTCCCTAGGTAAACAACCGCTACAGGCATTCAAATTAGCACGTGGTCTGCCATTTCGTAAAGAAATGAGCTCCACCATGTACCTGCGCGGGTGTGGCTGGGCACGAAGCATGAGTACATGCACGGTGCACCTATTCTCTTCTTGTATACGTACACCACCTGCGTGGGGTTGTGTGAGAGAGATACAAACCTAGAGAGATATAGTGTGTGGGTTCTTGAGAGTTTTTTTTGGGGGGGGGGTCAATCAAAAAATTTAACATATGCAATGTGTGTGAAATAGAGTCCTGGATATAACATATATATAGAGGGGGTGATCCACGAGAAGAGAGTGGAGGTATCATCGGCTTGAGGTGTCCATAGAATCAAAGAGAGGGATGATGTGTGTGTGTGTACGCGCGCGCGATCGATAAAGAGTGCCATCGAATTTGTGTGTGCCCACGTCAAAGATATAGAGTGGTTGGCCTACTGGAACATGAGATGGGACATGTGCAGTTTGTCTCTGTGGCATGGATATCTACCTGCCCCGCTCGACTATCGGTGTGTGGTGGGGAAGAGGGAGGCCCACTTAACTATAGAGGTACAATGGCTGGTATATGTGTGGAGGAGGAGAGAGGCCTACCTCATGTATTAAGGAGATCGATCTGCCTCGTGTATTAAGGGAGATCAATCGACATCCATGCATATGTGCATGAGATGAATAAGGTTGGGAGAGAGACAGAGCTAGAGTGTTGGAGGGGTTGGTAGTGGAGTTTCTTCTAACAAATGGTGGGATAGGCTTGCTAGACAAACTGAGGGCACGCCCACAATATCAATAAGAGAGGAGATGGCTGCTTGTTGTCTGTGCACGTGCGTGTGAGAGACGAGTCAGGAGGCATGCACAAATGAAGAGGGGGGACGATGTGGCTGTGGTAAGCAGACGTAACTACATAGGAAGATCAATCGCCCTTCGTAAGATAAAGGAGAGACATAACTTGTGAGGTACGTTGATCGATGGGGGGGTAGTTAAAGTCGATCTAGGTATATGCTGGGAGATCGATCGGTATACATGCATGTGTGTTATAGAAGCAAATGAGGCACGAGGAGAAGGATAGAGAGAGAGGGATGCATGTAGGAGGTGGTACGAGAGGCATACTATATCGAGGGGGAGGAGTGTGCGAGTACGAGAACGATGAAAAGAGTGGTGGGAGTGAGGCATGGACGGTGACAAGATAAGAGGGGAAGCTTGTGTTTGTGCTAGGCACACCTAGCTAGAGAGGCATATCGATCGATGTGTGCCGTAAAGAAGGAGCTGGGGGCCTACACACACCGTGGGTGAACGACCTAAAGTGAAAAGACGAATTTGCGTGATGGAGCTAGAGAATGCTGAGGGAGGGTGAGAGGGATGTGGGTGTGTGCATGCACAAGAGAAAGTTAGCGCTAGCTACAAAGATAAGAGGGTTGTGTGGGTGTAAAAGATGAATAGAGATCATATATACTTCATTATAAAAAGTGAATTCGGATATTTGAAGAATTTATCATAGTGTTTTAAACCAACGGATGTGTGAATATATATAACGGTGATACACATGGTGTGGTTATGAACATGGTATACTACATTTAATATGTTTTATCTCTAGTCTTATAAAAAATGGAGTTGTTGATGATGGTGTGCCTGCCATCCTGCATTATAGGCCGTCTGATGTATATCTGGCAGATAGCAAGGAAACTATGATGGTTGAAGTTGGCAACAATCATGATTGTAGATTCTTATTGAAATAGAGAAACAAATTCAAATTTAGTTCGAATTGCAGCGGTAGTATAGACATTTGGAATGCACTAAAAATGTTGGTATGAGTAGGTTACATGCATTATACAGCAAGCGAAAAAATTTAATCGGACATAACATGGATTCATACTCCCTCCTTCCATCTATATAGGGCGTAATGAGATTTTTAAAACTGCCTTTGACTATTGACAAGATTAATAGTACATGACATGCACAGTGTGAAAATTATATCATTGAAAGAACCTTTCACAGACGAATTTAACGGTGTGCTTTGTGTAAGTTGCATGTCATATAACATGGCTCTAATATTTGGTCAAATTTAGCATCGAAAAACACATTAGGCCCTATATAGATGGAAGGAGGGAGTAGCTTTGAATAGCATTTGTATAGTAAAACGGGGCAAGACTCTCTCTTTGTGTGGTGTGAATAGTTTTATTTTTTTCGTTTTCTTTTTGGTTGAGGGAAGTGCGAATTAATTTGGTACGTACAAGTACAATATTACTACACATTAGGCTTGTCCCTAAAATTCAACCCGCGTCTTGTTATATCCCGAAAATTCAGATATCGTGCTCCCAAAAGTAGCGCCTTCACAACCCCCGCCTTGCTATCCCGAAATTACAACGCGCGCGAAAACTCCCTCCAGCTGCCAAATCCCGACAAGCGAAATCCCCCTTCTAACCCTGAGCCGAAAGGGCCGCTAGTTCAAATCGGTGGGGGGTACTTTTGTAACACACCCTACATTTTGTACAAGCGCATTCCTAAGTCATGCTTCACCCCCTCCCATCGCCCCCTTTTCCCCATTCGAAATCCCAGGCTGCCATAACCTCTCCTCTCCAGCCGCGAAACCCCACCCTCCTCCATCCGCCACATCACCGCTGCCCAGCCGGAGCCTCTTCCTCGTCCACCTCCCCGGATTAGGATCCGTCGTCCATCTCGCTGTCCCGGCAGTTCAGCCGCCCCATCCTCCACCTCCAAGGAGCTGCTCCGACGATCGCCTCGTCTATCGCGGCTGCTCCATCCCCATAGCGCCGCCTTAACCTGCTCCATCGGAACCGCAGCATCCTCACCGACTCCTCGGACGAAGCCGAGGCCTACTTGGCGCCACCAAAGAGGTTGTACACTCATCGCATCGCACCTTCTCCTTAACTCGACCTCCCGGCGCCGACGGTGCTCCATCCCGCACCCCCATGGAGCGGCTACCTTGAAGCCGGCACCGCGGGCGACATCTCCACGGCGGCTCTCCCCCAGTGCGAGGCCCCTTTGGCGGCGGCGTCCATACCAGCCGGATCTGCTGCTGCTGCTCCGGCTCTCGCTCGATTGCTCGCTCGCCCAGTTGCTGCTGCTGCTCTCCCCCTCGCTCGTGCTGCTGCTCTGCTCCGATTAAGCCACACTTCAGTCGACTGAATCGAATTTTGGGTCAGTCGATTTTCAGGGGTTGGGGGGGCTCGCCGGAGTTAAGGAAGAACCACCCGCAGTGGGGACGGGGGCTCTCCGGAGAGGTACCCCACTATCTATCTTAGGGTTCAGGGTGGGGGCCGGGGGGCCTAGAGGGCTGGCCGGGGCGGCGGTGGCGAGTTCTTTCGGGGCGGCGAGGCGGCGCTAGGGCCGGCGGTTTGGACGGTGGCGGCTGGCGGCTTAGGGGGGTGCGGGTTGAAGATGAACTGCATGCCCTCCCTAAACTACATGTCAAGTGCCTCTCTGCTACCATTGCATTCAGTTTCGACAGTCGCATTCAGATTCCACAGTAAATTTTAGTTTCGACAGTTAAGTTCAGAGTCAACAGTTTTTACATCATCTGTTGTAGTCAGGTGGTTTTTCGTGATGTTAATTTTACATCCATTTTACATCATCTATTGGCGATGCTATTAGATTCCCACTTGAGATTGACGATGTTTGTCTTGTGCTGCTTCAGCCTTGACGTCTTACGGCTCACCGGAGCTGCTCCAACAACAGAACGATCCGTCACAACAGAGCAGTGCCCTGGACACCGTCTATAGATTCCTCAGATCTTCCTCCACACCTCCGACAGCCACCTCTGCCTCAACTGCTTCAGCGACCAACCCAATGATGCTGAGGTCGACACGGCTATGGCAAAGAGGTTGTACATTTGTTGCATCACTTATTACTATACATTCGAGTCGAACCATTAGGGCTATTTTGGTTCAACGGAAAAACATTGATCCATTGGTTGTTACCATCACTCTAAATTTCTGCATGCTCTCCTTACATAATCTCACCATATTTTTTTTGTATGCATGTCAGATATTGTACACAGTCATGCTGAACATGTAGAGAAAAAGAGAAGAGTTTTGCGCAGTAATACAATGTAATGCAGACATCGCTCCATGGTGGGTTCAATGGCAAACCCTCCCCACCCCTCTCCAGATTGTAATCCAGAGGAAGATATCTGTTCTGAGGTGGATTCGGACGCCACTGACCACTCCTATTTACCCCCAAGGTGTTTTCTCTACCTTGGCATGATGATGTTAGTCATATCATGCATATGTTGCCTTGCAGTGCCTACTTCTAACATCATATATGTCATCTGCTTAGGTTAGACATGTTCTGTAATGCCACCTGTTTAGTTTCTATATCATATATGGGAATTATGCAGTCTCATGTCTTTTAGCCAGCCATAATATATGTGAAATGTGCAATGCCATCCCGTTTAACCAGGCATCATATATTCGAATGATATCTCGCCCATCCTTTTCTTCATTACATTTCCATTTGTCGACAATGTTTGTACATTAAACTACTCTTCCTGTGAGTCAGCCATTGGGTGGGAGATGAAAAATCTGGAGTGAAAACAAGGCCTTCAGAGCAGACAGTGCTACCTGTTGAAGCAGATCTCTTGTTGGGTCCTGATAGCTCCTCAGAGATGGATTCAGAGACAGATGACCAGTCCTATTCCCCCACTGAGGTGTATGCTCTAACTTGGCATGGTTATACTGCTCATATCATGCATACGGTGTCTTGCATTGCATAGTTTAGACATCATATACACAATATTCAACACCATGTTCTTAGTTCAGACATCATATCGAATGCCCTCTGTTTAGCATATAAATCACATATGTCAATTAAATGATGCGATCATGATTACTTAGATAACATGTAGGTGAATTATGTCATGCGATCCTGTTTAGTTATTCATCATATCTTTGAATTATGTTATGCTATGCTATCCAGTTTAGATAGACATCATATATGTGAAATTATGTCATGCTATCCGCTTTAGTTAAACAATATGCATGTCAACTATTTCATGCCCTCTTTTTTCCACACTATCTACTACATCTGCCTCTCATACAATGTCTGTACATTCAACTATGTTTCCTGTTTATTAGCTATTTGAATTGGAGCGGGTGATGCCAGTATCTAGCGGACTAAAAACACGGTCTTCAAATAAAACAGTGCTACCTCTTGGCGGAGATAGCACCCCGGTTGTACATGCACGAGAACCATCCCTACCACACATAACCCAAACTCTCGCGGATTGTACCCCTACTGCGATGGAAAGAGAACCAGCTTCACCCAATCTAACCCTAACCCTAGCAGATAGTAACCCAGTTCCTGTTGACACATCACCATCTCCACCACAGAGCTCCCAAACAAGAGCAGTTAGTAAGGCAGCTCCAGTGCCCATAGGGCCAGTACTATCACGGCGAACCCCAACTCCACCAGTTAGTATGCCTATTCCTGTGGAGGAAACATAACTAGCTAGTCGTAGTTTAGCATCTATCACATTTGATGTTGTTAAATCGTATGTGCGTATCTTCCCATCTTGGAAATATTATACTAAAGATGAAGGAAAATGCCAGTTGCAGGTGTTTGTCCAGGAGTTATGTGTAAGTAATGTTATTCATGGCAATTACTTTGCTTCGTCCCATACATCCTACCTCCATGATGGTTATAATACAGCAAATTTTCCCATTTTTCTCTATAGAGAAGGACCGATTTGGAAACTCGGGATGAGGTAACCTGTGCTAATACCTCTGCTATCTTCAAGAATGCTTGGTGGCAATATCGGAATTACCTGAATAAAACGTACTTCACCGGCAAAGAAACTCATCAAATTCCCTTACGTTCTCCCGAGACACATTTACTGGACGATGACTGGGAACGCCTTGTTCTGTACTGGTCCCGAACCAAGAATGTGGTAAGGTCTATGAGCTCATTTTCTGTTTTTAAGTATTATATTCTTGCGTCTTACTGTACTCCATTCATGTAGAACAAGTGCCTAAACCTGAAGAACAACTGTTCTAATTTAAGATTCCATTGCTACCATAGGACATAGATATATGTTTGTTTGATGCTTTTATTATGTACTAGTACTTGGCAATAGAAGACTTGGTAGTTTAATCCTGTCCATCTTACTAATGAACTGGTTCACCGAAATGAGTTTCATATACTAGTACATGCTAAACTTGTTATGTGTCTGCTTGTTTCTTCTTTTAGAATGCTGACATAATATTGGGGAAGAGTGCCTTATTAAGCAACGGTAAAGGAAGTAATGCAGATAAGGTTCAGGATAGTGACACATCCTGTCTTGGTTTAGTGTTGGAGTTACTGTCCACTACCGCTTGCACAAGCTATTCAAACTCACTGTCTGAATCAGTTCGGTTTCTTGAGTCTCGACTACAAGCTGAAAGACATCGATCAGCTGTGCTGCGACAAGAAGCGGAAGGACTGCGGAAGTCCCTAGAGCATTCAGATGCATACTTTCTGGTGCAACAGCAAGCATTGGAGGATTTTAGCACCAAACAGGACAAAGCTAATCAGCTTGCTAAGCTTATTGCCAGCATGGTGGATACCCAGGATAATGTTTCTTGAGCTCTTCTGAAGTTGTTTCAGTTATGCTCTTGTTTTGCTGCCGCGTTTTGCACTGGTGTCCAATTTTGACGGCCAGTGTATATGATATGCTGCTTTGTTCCCTATATTTGCACTGGTGGCGAACTTTGATGCCCACTGGATGTAATATGTGTAATAGCCGTGATAGCCTAGCGTTAGTTTCTTGCTTATTATTTCCTTGTTGTCTTGTTTATTTGTTTGCTTGTAGTCATTGCAGTTCTTTTTCCGTGGTTAACTAGTGGCTGCAATAACCTATTTTTTAAAACTAGGCCACAATAACCATGGGCTAATATTTACTGTAGTGACACTGGGCCTCCAACGGGCAGTAGAAATAGTGGCCTTCTACGGGCCGTAGAAACAGTAGGCCTTCTACGGGCCGTAGAAACAATGGGCCTTCTACGGGCCGTATCATCAATGGGTCTTATACGGGCCGTATGATCGATTGGCCAAACATGGGCCAATAACAGGCCGCATTATGGTCGTACACAGGCTAGAGTTGGAATCGTCCGTTCATGGGCCGACTGTAACGGGCCATCGTTAATAGGCCGTATTTGATGACGCTATGAAAACGGCCCAACATATTAACGGACCACAAACGGGCCGACTGTAACCACGGGCTGAATTTGGCCCACAAGCAGAAAATGACAGTAACAGGCTGTAAGTAAACGAATGCTAGAAATGAGCCCAAGAATAAATGGTCTCTGAGAAGGCCGAAAGATAACATGGGCTGGAAACGGCCCAACGGAATAACGGGCCGTTAATGGGTATAAAGTGATACACTGTTCATTACAGGCCAGTTTCACCATGGGTCGTTAATGGGTGTAAAGTGATACATTGTTCATTACGGGCCAGTTTCACCACGGGCCGTTAATAGGCCAACAGTTACATAGGGCCTCATATGGGCCGAAAGACATCATGGGCCATACATGGGCCAGAAGTGAAAACGGGCTGGAATCATATTGGATGGCCTAGATGACGCTATTGGGCCTAATTCGGATAGGGCGTAATGGGCCTTGGGTTAGCGGGCTGTAAATGGGCTATATGCGAACAGGCCGTTAATAGGCTTTCCATGGGCCGGCCTGCCACCTTTTTACCAAGTCAAACGGGCCGGCCTTTTCACAGGAATGGGCCTCTATTGGGCCGTGCCATGTGTCGACGTATCATATGCGCCTTCCGTCCAATGAGTGGTCGACATCTGTTGTAACATCCCAAAATTTCAATTTGGAATGTTATACATTAGATCACCATTGCATATCATATTTTATTTTGCATTTTAGTTGATCCTAGAAATTCTACGCAACTCAATGACCCACGGAGAGAGTTGGGGATTTCGTTATTTTCATATTTGAGTTTTCTCAAATTTTGAGAATAGGATCCTTTCATTTTATTTATTTTATCATCAATTATTTCTATTACAAAAATATGAGAGAGGGAATAAAATGACTTTCCCAAAATAAAGAAATATTGAGGATTTAATAATAAAATCAAATAAGATTTTTTTCGGAGTTTTTCGGTGTTTTATTTGAATTTAGGAAAAATGTGCGTTTTTCAAAATTGCACTTAGGTCCCAAGTAAATGTTCACCTTGTGCGTCTTGATTTTAGAAGCCCATGAAAATTTATTTTGGAATTTTTGGAGTCCGTTTAGTATTTCTTTTTATTTTTCTTCTGCGCGTAATTTAAAAAAAAACGCGCACCGACCTACGGGTCGTGTCCGACCGGGACACCGGCCCGGGCAGGCTTTATAAGCCGGGGCAGCCCACCTGGGCAAACCCTAGCCGCCCAGCCCGAAGCCGCCGCCGTCGCCGACGCCGCCGCCCCGCCGCGCCGCCGCCCGCCGCCGCCACCGCATGCCGCCCGAGGTTCACCGCCGCCTCGAAATCCACGCCGTTTTTTTATTTTTTTTGAAAAACCGTTCAGTTTTTACATCGGTTTTTTTAGATTCGTTTTTTTAAATAGATCGGTTTTTCCGGTTTATTTAAATAGTGAGCGTTCGACCGTTCGTTTGTTCTAGCGAATGTTCGTCGTTTTTCTTTTTCTCGGATTAAATCCGCGATTTTTCTGATCGCGATTCCTGATCCGATTTTCGTTTATCGGAATCAGGCGATTCAAGTGCCTAGAGTTTCGTCTCGAAACCCTCTATCCGTTTAACCAACTTAAACAAGATTTCGCTACTATAAAATTTGCCCTAGATCCAGATTAGTAGAACGAAGTTGTTTTCTTTCGCCGTTTGACTTTCGTTGCTTCGTTTGATTTGATTCTTTTTGCCAACCGGAGTTCTTAAGTTGAACCTTCTGGTTAGATCTCTTCTTTGAGTTTTACCCGTGCATTAGATGAGTACTTATTGTATGCTTGTTTGTTTGTCTGTGATAGAATACCCGGAGTGCGCCGCCTGTTACTTCGAATCTCTAGGTTTCGCGGATCATTAGCAAGGCAAGTAACACTTTGATCATACCTTTCCTACTACCCAGTTTTATTGCATTAGATCAATCCTCACACATTGCATGATTAGGATCTAATTAAATTGTAGGATGGGAAGTAGTTGAGGTAGTACCTATTACATGTTTATTATCAAACCTTTGGGAGTTACTTCTACGTGTGCTTATTATGCCATGCTATGCTAGTAGACGTGGATTGGGTGAGTGATATCAATGACAAATGTGAGTTTTGTTAATTAATGGTTTATCTAAGGTGGCAACTTAAACACACATCTGGTTGGATTGAGGCACCTGGGTATTCCAGGACTTGCCTGTTTTCTTTTGGACCGCCACCCAGGCTCAAAGGGATCATGAGACTATTCATACTAGAAACTTCCGTGTGCAGCCACAAGCTATTATGGGCTCTAGCATAGTTGACTAAGTTGTGTGAACTCTTAAAGTGGTAGACTAGCAGATGTAGGGGATGTAGGTGGTACGGTCTACCCGATCGTAAGGTGCTAGCGCTTCTGAAAGATTATGTCTCGGTCATCCGTCTTCTCAAACACCATGTAGTGCGAGAAACCAAACGGAGGCGATCGAGTCTTGTGGGGAAAAGTGCGCAAACCTCTGCAGAGTGTAATAAACTAATCATGGTTAGTCGTGTCCCCGGTTATGGACATCTTGAGTATCTAGTACCTGGATTATCATGTGAATCTCAACATGTTACTCTAAATTAATTTTGTTGGGTTATGTTTAATGATGATGCTTAATTGGGATTGAGAATGCTGTCAACCATTTTCAATGTTTAACAACTACCATGATAGTTAAATAAATCTATTTCTTTGAAGTAGAGAAAAATTGGCTTTACGCAAAACTGTAACCATAGAGCTTTCCACCAGCCAAATATGCATATAGTATAGCTATTTCATTCCATTACTCTCTATATGTTACATTGCCAGCATATTCCATGTGCTGGCCCGTTTCGGGCTGCAACGTTAATGTTGCAGACTTTTCAGACGATGATTAAGGAGTTTTTAGGTCGTGGTTCTATACTCAGTGATGCCGTTGGAGTTGATGGACTCACTTATCTTCCAAGCCTTCCGCTGTTATCGTTATTAGATGGCCTTAAGCCATATTTATTGTAATAAGTTCTCTATGGAGACACTCGATGTAATAAGTGTGTGATTGCTACTCTGCTATAAATCCTCCGAGTACTGTGTGGTGTCAGCATTACTGATCCAGGGATGACACCGGAGCACAGAGATCAGACTGTTTGAGGTCTGGTCGCTACATCTGTCCCAACGATGAGCCGACACGTGTTTCCTCCAGCCAATGATGATTTTACACGTGGAAAATCCCCATTGGTCGGGGCTGTTAACGGGTTATCGGATCCAAAACCCGACCCGATAGCTTAACGGTGTTCCGTTGATGCCACGTGTCGGTCACCCTTGACGAAAGCACTTCTGTGACGCGCGATTTATCCTCATGGAAGTGGACACTTCCGTGATGATAATTTTGGTAATGTCATGGAACACTTCTATGACAACACAAGTATGACTATCTTGATTCTGTCATAAATTTGTCATGGATGTACATGAATGACAAAAAAAGCGACCTACTGTGACAAACACGTATCATCATGGAAGTGTATTTTTTTGTAGTGACTCTAATATCACCACCTTCATATCTCAAAACAATCATCAAGTGTATTCTTCAATGCACTTTATATGAATTTTTTTGTTATATCCCTCTTGGATGCCTACCATATTAGGACTATATTCATAACCAAATAAAACTACCATGCTGTTATAAAGACTCTCAAAATGATATAAGTGAAGCATGAGAGTTCATTAATTTCTATAAAATAAAACCACCACCGTGCTCTAAAAAAATATAAGTGAAGCACTAGAGCAAATGACAAACTACTCTGAAAGATATAAGTGAAGATCAATGAGTAGCCGAATAATTATGCAACTATGTGAATACTCTCTAACATTTAAGAATTGCAGATCTTGGTATTTTATTCAAACAGCAATCAAAGCAAAAGAAAATAAAATGACGCTCCAAGCAAAACACATGTCATGTGGTGAATAAAAATATAGCTCCAAGTAAAGTTATCGATGAACGAAGACGAAAGAGGGGATGCCATCCGGGGCATCCCCAAACTTAGGCTCTTGGTTGTCCTTTAAGATTACCTTGGGGTGCCTTGGGCATCCCCAATATTAGGCTCTTTCCACTCCTTATTCCATAGTCCATTGAATGTTTACCCAAAACTTGAAAACTTCACAACATAAAACTTAGCAGAAAACTCGTAAGCTCCGTTAGTATAAGAAAATAAATCACCACTTTTGGTACTATTGTGAACTCATTATAAATTCATATTTGTGTAATATATACTGTATTCCAACTTCTCTATGGTTCATACCCTCCGATACTACTCATAGATTCATCAAAATAAGCAAACAACACAATGAAAACAGAATCTGTCAAAAACAGAACAGCCTGTAGTAATCTGTATCATTCGAATACTTCTGTCACTCCAAAAATTCTGAAATAAATTGGTGGACCTGATAAATTTTTCTATTAATCATCTTCAAAAAGAATCAACCTAATCTCACTCTCATAAAAAATGGCAGCTAATCTCGTGAGCACAAAAGTTTCTGTTTTTACAGCAAGATCACAAAGGCTTCACCCAAGTCTTCCCAAAGGTTCTACTTGGCACAAAAACTAACTAAAACATAAAACCACATATAAACAGAGGCTAGATGAATTATTTATTACTAAACAGGAGCAAAAAGCAAAACAAAAATAAAATTGGGTTGCCTTCCAACAAGCGCTATCGTTTAACGCCCCTAGCTAGGCATGATGATTTCAATGATGCTCACATAAAAGATATGAATTGACACATAAAGAGAGCATCATGAAGCATATTACTAACACATTTAAGTCTAACCCACTTCCTATGCATAGGGATTTTGCGAGCAAACAACTTATGGGAACAATAATCAACTAGCATAGGAAGGCAAAACAAGCACAACTTCAAGATTTTAAGCACACAGAGAGGAAACTTGATATTATTGCAATTCCTACAAGCATATATTCCTCCCTCATAATAATTTTCAGTAGCATCATGAATGAATTAAACAATATAACTATCACAATAAGCATTCTTTTCATGATCCACAAGCATAGAATTTTTGTTACTCTCCACATAAGCAAAATTCTTCTCATTCGGAGTAGTGGGAGCATCATAAGAAACTCGAATACTATAAATTGTTTCCACATTAAAGGAGTAATGTTTAGAAAAAGGGTAATCATAATCATGACAAGTTTTATAAATATAATAATCACTACTTTTTATAGCATAAGTTTCATCACAATAATCATCATAAGTAGCACCTTCGTTCTCATCATAATCAATTGGAACCTCTTCCAAAATAGTGGATTCATCACTAAATAAAGTCATGACCTCTCCAAATCCACTTTCATTAATATAATCATCATAAATAGGAGGCATGCTTTAATCATAATAAATTTTCTCTTCAAAACTTGGGGGACAAAAAATATCATCTTCATCAAACATAGCTTCCCCAAGCTTGTGGCTTTGCATATCATTAGCATCATGGATATTCAAGGAATTTGTACTAACAACATTGCAATCATGCTCATCATTCAAATATTTAGTGCCAAACATTCTAATGCATTCTTCTTCTAGTACTTGACCACGATTATTGGAATCCTTATTTTCATGAAAGATATTAAAAAGATGAAGCATATGAGGTACCCTTAATTCCATTTTTTGTAGTTTTCTTTTATAGACTAAACTAGTGGTAAAACAAGAAACTAAAAGATTCGATTGCAAGATCTAAAGATTTACCTTCATGCACTAACCTCCCCGGCAATGGCGCCAGAAAAGAGCTTGATGTCTACTACACAACCTTCTTCTTGTAGACGTTGTTGGGCCTCGAAGTGTAGTGGTTTGCGGGATAGTAGAAAATTTCCCTCAAGTGGATGACCTAAGGTTTATCAATCCGTGGGAGGAGTAGGATAAAGATGGTCTCTCTCAAACAACCCTGCAACCAAATAATGAAGAGTCTCTTGTGTCCCCAACACACCCAATACAATGGTAAATTGTATAGGTGCACTAGTTCGGCGAAGAGATGGTGATACAAGTGCAATATGGATAGTAGATAATGGTTTTTGTAATCTGAAAATATAAAAACCGCAAGGTAGCAAGTGGTAAAAGTGAGCACAAACGGTATTGCAATGCTAGGAAACAAGGCCTATGGTTCATACTTTCACTAGTGCAAGTTCTCTCAACAATAATAACATAATTGGATCATATAACTATCCCTCAACATGCAACAAAGAGTCACTCCAAAGTCACTAATAGCGGAGAACAAACGAAGAGATTATTGTAGGGTACGAAACCACCTCAAAGTTATCCCTTCTGATCGATCTATTCAAGAGTCCGTAGTAAAATAACATGAAGCTATTCTTTCCATTCAATCTATCCTAGAGTTCATACTAGAATAACACCTTAAGGCACAAATCAACCAAAACCCTAATGTCACCTAGATACTCCAATGTCACCTCAAGTATCCGTGGGTATGATTATATAATATGCATCAAACAATCTCAGATTCATTTATTCAACCAACACAAAGAACTTCAAAGAGTGCCCCAAACTTTCTACCGGAGAGTCAAGACGAAAATGTGTGTCAACCCCTATGCATAAGTTCACGAGGTCATGGAACTCGCAAGTTGATCACCAAAACATACATCAAGTGCATCACGTGATATCCCATTGTCACCACAGATAAGCACATGCAAGACATACATCAAATGTTCTCAAATCCTTAAATACTCAATCCGATAAGATAAATTCAAAGGGAAAACTCAATTCATCCCAAGAGAGTAGAGGAGGAGAAACACCATAAGATCCAAATATAATAGCAATGCTCGTGATACATCAAGATCATGCCGACTCAAGAACATGAGAGAGAGAGAGATCAAACACATAGCTATTAGTACATACCCTCAGCCCCGAGGGTGAACTACTCCCTCCTCATCATAGAGAGTGCCGGGATGATGAAGATGGCCACCGGAGAGGGATTCCCCCCTCCGGCAGGGTGCCAGAACGGGTCTAGATTGGTTATCGGTGGCTATAGAGTCTTCTGGCGGCGGAACTCCCGATCTATTCTGCTCCCGAAGGTTTTCAAGGTATATGGACATATATAGGCGAAAGAAGTTTGTCAGGGGAGCCACGAGGGGCCCACAAGGGTGGGGGCGCGCCCAGGGGGCAGGCGCGCCTCCCTGCATCGTGGCCACCTCGAAGCTTACCTGACGTCTACTCCAAGTCTCCTAGATTGCTTCCGTTCCAAAAATAACTCTCCTGAAGGTTTCATTCCGTTTGGACTCCGTTTCATATTCCTTTTCTTCGAAACACTGAAATATGCAAAGAAAACAGCAATTTGGGCTGGGCCTCCGGTTAATAGGTTAGTCCCAAAAGTAATATAAAAGTGTACAATAAAGCCCATAAGCTTCCAAAACAGATAATATAATAGCATGGAACAATCAAAAAATGTAGATACGTTGGAGACATATCACTACCCCACTCACGATCTTGAGTTGGCAGCAGTTGTCCATGCATTAGTAACATGGAGACATCTCTTGTTGGGAAGGAAAGTGGAGATTTTCACAAATCACAAGAGCCTCAAGTACGTCTTCACTCAACCCAACCTCAACCTCGGGAAAACTCGATGGGTCGAAATGATTCAAGAGTACAACCCAAGTATTGAATATACTCCAGGCAAGGCCAATGTCATTGCAGATGCTTTGAGCAGGAAGGCTTACTTCAACAGCTTAATCCTCAAGCCGTTCCAACCGGACCTTTGTGAAGCTTTCCGCAAGCTCAATCTCCAAGTTGTTCCTCAAGGCTTTCTTGCCAACCTTAAAGTCACTACTAATTTGAAATACCAAATTCGTGAGGCACAACTCCTTGATACCATGGTGAAGAGAGTGAAACAGGGTATTGCCAAGAGCCAACCCAAATACAAGTGCTATCGCATTGATGACAAAGGCACTTTTTTCTTCGAGGACCAGATTGTGGTTCCTAAAGGTGATCTAAGGAAGGTCATAATGAACGAAGCGCACAATTCTCTTCTGTACATTCATCCTGGAAGTACGAAGATGTACCATGACCTCAAGCAGTCGTATTGGTTGACTCGAATGAGGCGAGAGATTGCTCAATTCATGAATGGATGTGATGTCTGCCGAAGGGTGAAAGCAGAACATCAATGACTAGATGGTCTCCTCCAACCTATTGCTATTCTAGAATGGAAGTTTGACCATATTGAAATGGACTTCGTGACTGGATTTCCCAAGTCCAAGCGTGGAAATGATGCTATCTTCGTTGTCATTGACATGCTTACAAAAGTGGCTCATTTCCTTCCAATCAAAGAATCTATCACAACAGCTCACCTGGCAGAGCTATACACCTCCAGAATTGTCTCCTTGCATGGTATTCCGCAATTGATATCTTCTGACCTCAGAAGCATTTTCACTTCTAAATTCTGGGTCTCCTTCCAGAAGGCTATGGACGCCAACATTCGCTTCAGCACAACTTTCCATCCTCAAACAAGTGGCCAAGTCGAGCGAGTAAACCAAATTCTCAAAGATATGCTCAGGGCTTGTGCCATCTCTTTCGGTATGAAGTGGTAAGATTGTCTCCCATATGCTGAGTTCTCCTACAACAACAGCTTCCAAGCGAGTTCGGGCAAGGCCCCATTCGAGATTCTCTATGGTAGAAAGTGTCGTACTCCCCTCAATTGGTCAGAGAGTGGTGAGCGCCAACTTCTTGGAAACGACTTGATCACAGAAGCTGAGGAAATGTGTAAATCCATCCGTGAAAATCTCAAGTCGCGCAATCGTGCCAGAAGAGTTAATATGATAGAAATCACCGTGACTTGGCTTTCGAGATCGGAGGCCATGTCTACCTCCACATATCTCCAATGAAAGTCACTCGTGGCTTCGGTATCAAAGGTAAGCTTGCCCTGAGATACGTGGGTCCTTCCAAGATCATTGGTAAAAGAGGCGACCTTGCCTATCAAGTTGACCTTCCGTCCAACTTCACAAACGTGCATGATGTGTTTCACGTGTCACAGCTTCGCAAGTGCTTCAAGACCCCTGAGTGCACTATCAACTTCGAAGAGATTCATCTCCAAGAATATTTATCTTATCATGAGCATCCCGTTGCTATTCTTGAAGAAAACGAGCGCAAGACTCGCAACAAGACAATCAAATTCCTGAAAGTGAAGTGGTCACACCATTCCGACCGAGAAGCCACCTGGGAGCGCGAGGATCACCTCCATTCCGAATATCTGGAGTTCTTTCAGTCCTCGATCTTGGGACGATATCCTCTTGTAGTGGTGGAGTGTTGTAACACCCCGGATGTAACTTTCCATATTTGTAACTCCGACTCTTGCCATTTTCGGCTATGTGTTATGATATTCCCTTTGTGGTTGGGTTTTTGTATTTTGTATTTTGTTCATGTCATGCTTTTCATATCATGTCATGATGTGCATCGCATTTGCATTCATTTTCGTCTCATGCATCCAGTCATTTTCCCCGTTGTCCGTTTTGCAATCCGACACTCCCGCATGCACCAGGCGCACCCATCTTGTATCTTTTCGTGAGCGGGAGAAAAAGGTTCTCTGAATGGTCCGATATTTGTCGAGTGGCCTTGGTACATCACCAGTAGACCGCCTGTCAAATTTCGTTCCATTTAGAGGTCGTTTGATGCCTCAACGGTTAACCGGGTAACCGCAAAAGCCTCTCTTATGTTACAGCCCAACAACCCTCCAAAACAGCCCAATAACCCATATAAACATCCTCCATGCTCTCCATCGTTGTATCACGATTTTGTGGGCAAAGACCGCACCTCACTTGGACTCTCCTAGCTCCCTCTACCTATATATATATATGCATCCCCCTTCAAAAATCACGAACGAAACCCTAGAAAAAATCCTCCCCCACAGCCACCGAACACGTCCGGATCCCGACGGACAAATCGCGCCGCCACCCCATGCCAATCCCTGCCTGCCACGTGCCGCACCCGCGCCCACTTCGCCGCACCACCCTCCCCCCGCGTAGGCCTGACGGGCCCAGGCGGGGCCCGCCCGGCCCATCCGTTGGCGCCGCCTCGTGTGACCGCGTCCGCTGCCCGCGCTGTGCTCCTCCGCCGGCGCCGCCCGAGTGGGCCGCCGCCCTGCCGTCCTTCACCGCGCACTGCCCACGCTGCCCTCCTCCGTCGGCACCGCCCGAGTCGGCCGCCGCTCCACCGTCCTTCGCCGCACCGCTCGCCGACCCTCGCCGAACGCCGCCCTGCCACCGGCGTCGGCCTCGGGACGCCTCCTCTCCGCCGACCTCAGGCCACCACGACCACAACTCCGGCCATCTCTCTAGTGAGTTGCAGATCCGACCTCGGGAACCATGCAAACCCTAGGTTGACCACGATTTTCTTCAGTCTTTTCCGTCTCTGTTAATTTTATGCCATCTTCATCATGTGATATCTTGTTGACCGTGACTCTGAATCATGCATATGATATGTCAAAATGTTCCTCCCGTTAAGCTCTTCATGTTACTGTCCATATTGATGCCATTATCATCGTTTCAAGAGTGCTATAAATTGTTAACTGTTGGTTCTTAACCAAACTTGATGATTTGTCTTTTTTGTCGCATTTTGTGTGTGCATCCTATGGGCATGAGGTCTACATTTGTTTTGAACTACATCATCCATATTCACAGGGGTGCAAGTATTGTATTTTTGTGATCTATGTGGTTACTAGCACATGCATGCGAAGTAGGCTCCGTGATGTTGTTGTTTTCAGGCACTTAGGATTTTGATGCCATGTAGTCATTTTCCTGCTGTTATTTTGATGCCATGTAAACTTGTTTCTACCATGAGATCCATGCTTATTTTGCGATACTTCAGTAAGTATGTTTTGAATATGTGGTTATGCTCTATCCATTCATGCCTCTGGTTGAAATTTTGCAGTGTTCTAGCATGTCATTTGCATGCTCTACTTTTGCTAAATAATGTTCCTGGCAGATTGTTAACATGACAATCAATATTGCCATTTGTTTTTCTAGTGATCCATGCATCCTATGAACTTTCTACTGTTGATATGCTTGTTTTGTCATTTAATGCTTTGTGGTGAGTGGCATGAGATTGCAAAGTTGCTATCATGAATCTGTTTCTGCCATGTCCTGAATTTCATGGGTATCATCATTTATAAAACTTGCTATGTTTACATGTGTATAATCATTTATTCTTTGCCTTTTTGGCTCATGTTCAGTAAGGGTGTATTGTTCTATGCATTTAGTAGAAACATGCCAATCCTTTGTTTGCCATGATATGTTCCTGTAGAATGTTGTTTGCTTGCTCTAAACATCCTACCCATAAGCTTAAATAGTCTTGTTTTACCATTGTCGAAATGTCTTGTAGCCGGGATTCCGAGACTGATCGGGTCTTTCCGGGAGAAGGAATATCCCTCGTTGACCGTGAGAGCTTGTGATGGGCTAAGTTGGGACACCCCTACAGGGTATAAACTTTCGAGAGCCGTGCCTGCGGTTATGTGGCAGATGGGAATTTGTTAATATCCAGTTGTGCATAACTTGACACTTGACTTACTTAAAATGAATCAACTACGTGTGTAGCCGTGATGGTCTCTTTTCGGCGGAATCCGGGAAGTTAACACGGTCTTGTAGCTTTCAACTATTGCGTAGCTTCTCACCTTACTCTCATTTGCGTATGTTAGCCACCATACTTGCTTAGCGCTTGCTGCAGCTCCACCTCATTACCACATCTTACCCATAAGCTTAAATAGTCTTGATCTCACGGATGTGAGATTGATGAGTCCTCGTGACTCACAGATACTTCCAAACAGTTGCAGGTCATGCTACCGAACTCAAGTGGGAGTTCGACGAGGACCTTGGTCGTTACTATGTTTCGTTTCCTGATGATCAGTAGTGGAGCCCTGTTGGGACGATCGGGGATCTAGCATTTGGGTTTATCTTCCTTTTTCTGTTGAATTTGACCGTAGTTGACCTTTGAGGTTATTTGGATGATGTATGAATTATTTATGTATTGTGTGACGTGGCAAGTGTAAGCCAACTCTTTATCCCTTTCTTATTCAGTACATGGGATTGTGTGAAGATTACCCCTCTTGCGACAAAACCACCATGCGTTTATGCCTCTAAGTCATGCCTCGACATGTGGGAGATATAGACGCATCGTGGGCGTTACAAACGTTATGTGAAAAGGTGTATAACAAGAATCAAGTATCAACCTTTGAAGGGAAGGGGCTTCTTCGATGATGAGCTCCCTTCTGTCAAAAGAAATTCCTAGTATTATAAGGTTAGGCAACTTTATTTGATGATAACTGATTCTAACTATCAAAACATGCACCAAGTAGTCCAGGGCAGGGTTACTAGAGTTGATGATGTTGTGCAATAACGCCTCCGACTTACAAACCATCACAAGTGCATGTTTATTGAGAAGTGGGAGTTGAAGCTTTTGTACCAGATTGTCTTGTAGTTTGCATAGCGGAAACATGGTGGTGTGGAGGGAGGAGGAAAACGTCAATATGGACATCGGTGCTGAGGGCACAAGTACATGGTGATAAATATGTGGTATGTGATTTCTGTGGGAATAGTAGAACTCAAGCAACTATAGTTTTGTGAATTTAGGGATTTCAACCAGTCGTTCACCATGCAGGGCATGCACAGGTAGCATGCAGGGATGCAGAGGCCTTGAACGAAGCCCTGGTGGGAGGAGATTGATTGCTCTGGGGAGTTCAAAATCATTAAAGAGAGATAGGCCATGACGGTCGAGATTAAGAGGCACGTCACGCCACTGAGTGTGCCACCGAGATGTGAGGACGTGTGTGCGGCACCATCCTTGGTGGGGAGAAGGGATATGATGTCCCCAAGGTTGGTGTCTAGTAGATTGCTAATGCGGTCCCCCCGATATTATACGGGTCCCTCGGATCCAGTGGGGCCATGGCCGCTTCTTGCTGTGCTGCCGGGTGCAGGATCTACAACCGGTGGTGCCAATGGCTGGAGCCTCATATGTGTGCATACCAATCTGAAAAAAATGGCAGAAACATACATGTAGGACATTAGAAATCAATTCTCAACATCTATAAGAAAAAAAAGGCACAAACATATATGTAGGACATTCAAAACTAATTCTCAAGATCTGGACACGAATAAATAGCACGCACGCTAACCCTAGTCAGATTATTAGAAAAAATCATTTGTACGGAACAAACAATTAATCACTAACACTACTAGGAAAATGCTTATAGATAGAAGTTTACCAGTAGCGCATGTTTATGACCCCACGCTACTAGTATTTAGTAGTAGCGCTGGGCAGAAAACACGCTACTACTAATATATAACAGCAGTGTTTGTTTGCTTGGGCCGCGCTATTGTTACATGGGCCGCAGGGCAAAAGTAGTAGCCCACTTAGCTGCAGCGTTTGTTTTGAATGGGCGCTACAGCTAGTGGGCTTAGCAGTAGCGCCAGCCTCTAAACAGCGCTACTACTAGAGCAAAAGAAAACCAGCCCGAGAGCCCCCGCACCCCCTCACACTCTCACAATCGATCCCCTCCGCCCGACAACACCGCCGCGGTTAGGGTTCATCCCCGGCCGCCTCACCCCCGTCGACGGTGCCGTGCGCCGCCACCACGCGCGGTCGCCTCTCGCCTACTCCGATGCTCCAGCCCCGTAAGTCCCCCTCGATCTCCTCCTCCCTGCGTGCGCCACACTAGCTAGGCCCCAATCAATTTGTTGCGGCAGCTCGCCATGTTTTGGGATTTAGGGATTGCATGGTGGCTCCACGCTTCGATAAGACATGCTCCTCGCGTGATTGGGGAGAGAGTAGAGAGAGGGGTAAGGTGAGAGAAGTAGAGGCTTTTTTGCTCGCCGAAACTTAGGAGAGAGTAGAGAGAAGTAGCTAGAGAAGTAGAGGCTTTTAGCACACATAATTGAAACTTGGGTTTCAATTCTTGGATGCTGCCCCTGGAGGAGTGGTGGCGGCGGCGGTGCCTAGTGTTCTAGGGTTTAGAGAGGGGGCGTCCATGTTGTGACTATTGTTTCCGACATTTAGGATCATTGATGTAGTACTTGTAACTACTTGTCATTCCTTCGCTGGAACAACCATAGTGCTCGACCGTAGAATCGGAGCATTTTTTTAGCTCTAATATGACAGCAACGGTTGAGGGTTTGAATTCTTGGCTACTGCCACTAGCTTCTTTGTTGATGCACATAAAGATATGACCAAGAAGCCCTCACTTTTATGTGGTTTAATTCATGGAAAAATCAATGCTTGACTCGATACTCTCTTTCAGGTTGTAGAGAGTATCTTTATGTGGTGATGCTCAAATTGCTAAGTTCTTATGATGCTGTTAGTGCGCCCATTTTTGGTAAATTTCAGAAAAAGAAAACACAGATAGACAGAGAGTTGTATCTGATCGAAAAGGGGGTGTTTGCCTTTTATAGTTTTAAATATTGTGCATCTGATGCCAAAGGTGGAATGAATGTTTACTTATTGAGTTCTGGAAGATTCTAAGCTGGTTCAACTTTTGGATGTGGGAATAGATAAAGTGTTCCCCTGGACTGAACTTTATGTTTAATTTTTAGTTGTTATTTTGCTTGCCATGTGAACTCTAGCTATGAAAACTTTATGTTTACTTTTTGGATCGTTAATCCTTCAATCATATTGCTTTAGGGAAATGGCGCCACCACCACCACCACCATGTCGACGGTGCAAGTCAAGGTGCGCCAGCAGCCTTGCAACTAGCATGCTGTTTGGCATCTACTTTGAGTCTAGTTTTCTTCATGCGGCGGTAATAAATTATATGAAACTAGTAACTACTATTTTGTTTTTAGTGTTATTGCCATTAATGCATCGTGTATATATCATTTTGCTTTTTGTACACAGATCATCCCATGCAATGTGAGGTCGGAATTCAACAATCTGACTGGAGACTCTGTGACCTTTGAGGCTCCTGGGGCCCCCTACACTATGGAGATCGAGAAAGGACGAAAGATGATGCTGGTGGGAGGAGATGGATGGGTCCGTTTCATCGACCACATGCGTATCACCGGTGATGAGTTGATCAGCTTCTCCTTCAAAGCTGAAAGACCCAAGCTGGCCGTGGTTTATGTCAACAAAGCAGAAGATTATGAGGATGATGAGGATGATGACGACCCACTCGGTGATGCCATCGTAGCTCAAAGAATGAAGTTGAGCGAGGAGGAGGTGTGCAACCTATGGGACATCATTCCGCCACGTGCTTACTTCGTCGGGGTGCCATTCGTGACCCGCTTGACAAGTACCATGGTTGATCGGCATATCATGGTATGTTGCATTTACTGTAGTTTTTAGAGTAATTTGATGATATGCTTTATTGTTATACTTAGTTTAGATTCTGATGATATATATGCTTAGTGAATCTTATATGCTTTATTGTTATACTGAGTGTAGAGTCTGATGATATATACGCTTAGTCAATCATATATGCTTAGTGAATCTTATATGCTTAGTGCATCTTATATGCTTTATTGTTATACTTAGTGTAGAGTCCGATGATATATATGCTTAGTGAATCTTATATGCTTTATTGTTATACTTAGTGTAGAGTCTGATTATATATGCTTAGTCAATCTTATATGCTTAGTGAATCTTATATGCTTAGTGAATCTTATATGCTTTATTGTTATACTTAGTGTAGAGTCCGATGATATATATGCTTAGTGAATCTTATATGCTTTATTGTTATACTTAGTGTAGAGTTTGATTATATATGCTTAGTCAATCTTATATGCTTAGTCAATCTTATATGCTTAGTGAATCTTATATGGTTAGTGAATCTTATGTGCTTAGTGAATATTATATGCTTTATTGTTATACTTAGTGTAGAATATGTGAGGCTACTTATTAATTGATATGTTTTTCTTATTCAGAAATTCCCAAAGAGCCTATCTGAGAGTTGTGGTATCAAGCCTGATGAAGAAGGCTCTGCTGGAATACACCTTACCGCAAGGGGCTCCGTCACCACTTGTGCATACGGCGTGGACATGGACGGTCGCACACACATCAACTCGGTTGGGTGGAAGAGCTTCCTCATCGGCAAGAATCTTCATGTTGGACAGGAAATCCTAATTACTATCAGGAACACCCACCACCCAGGCTTGATGATGATGGTCGTCATCAACATCATCTAGAACTTCATATGCATGCGTGTGGCTGTTGAAGCATATATATGCTAGAATGACTACCTAGTAGACTTATCAACTATGATCTATCCATGCATTGTTGACTACTATATGAGTTTGTGAGATTGTGTCGTTATATTAAATGTGGTACTGTCGTTAATGTTTGTGTGATGGTTCTGTGAACTTATTTTATTTGCACCGGACTTGTCTTGATTTCGATGAATATTGCACCTGACTGCTTTTTTTATTTTTTATTTCTATTTTCCTAGTTGTAGCGTGGGGAGAAAATAAGGCGCTACTACTACGTGATGATAGTAGTAGCGTTGGTGGAGAAATCGGCGCTAATAATGAGTATTTTAGCTGCAGCGCTTGTTTAGAAACACGCTACTGTTAAATAATAGCTGTAGCGCCCTAGCAGTAGCGCGGGCGCCCGCGCTACTGGTATGTAAATAACCAGCGCCACTAGTAAGCTTTTCTCTAGTAGTGTAACCCTGTACAGATACCATCAAACAATCAACATACTACATACATCTAGCGGATCTTAATTACTCTGATTTCATGGACTGAGAGAATAGAACCATAGGATTTGTATGCCAAAAAATAAGAGGGGTGGGCAGGAGTAACCAGAGAAAACACATGATAAGTTTGCCTCACAAATGACTAACCGGTTTTCCGTCGGAGTCACGATTGTTGCCGGAGTTGTTATGGACCTTCGGCTCTAGGTGGGGGGGGGCGACGGTGCCGACAAAGTCAAGGTCATTTTGCATCCCGCGAGAGACCTTGTCGGCGGCAACAGAAACCTCTATGCCCAGCTTCATGCATTGCGTGGGTGCTTCACCAGCCGCGGCATCACCCCTCCCTCCGATGGGGCGCTTCGGCGGCATCCTTATACACTCCATACAGCGGTGACCACTGTGGACCTGGGTGCGGACGCCTATTATAATCAGTGGCTCGGGCATGACATTAATATGGAGCACTGGGAGCGAGGCGGGCGTCGGTCAAAGGTTGTCTCGGCTCCTAGTTTGCCTGTGCGGCGGACTGCTCGCATGCGTCCCGCCAATCATGCCTGTTAGCATGGCACACGGGGCGCATGGCGGCACATACATTGTTTTTCTTTTTTGATGATTAATTCTGCCGCTTTATTGCTTAACCGAAGCATGGCACGTATACATTGATGGTCTAACGCACACGGTTTGAATAAATAATCTGCATGTGATATTGGTTGCCAATTATTATCAATCTCCCGTTTGTAAGAAGATTACATCAAAATTTGTCTCAAATTTGACCAAAAAATACAATATCATAGTCTATTGATGTCCATATGACACCATGATAAGTTTCATGAATTTCAACTAAGTTTTGGATTTACTGAATTTTAAAAATCAATATTCTGAATGTTTTGAAATCTCATGCACGGGGAAACATGCACCAAGGGACACACATATGATTTGCAATCCATTTTGGTCACATGTAGCTCAAATTTGATTTTTTCACATTAAATCCCTAGGAAATCAATCAATGTATAAAATGAGTCGAATGATCTCTATTTTTAATTTTAACATGACACTCCTTTGGTCACATGTTCACTGCAAAAAAAAGTTTGACATGCCTCCGAGTGGTGGTGGTGGTGCGGGATGTGTGTGTCTGTGTGTGTGTGGGGGGGTCTAGTAGTACACTACGAGTCGTGAGCCTCCGTGTGGATTGATCATTTTGTGAGTCATATATGCCACGTCAAAGTCATTAATTAGTTATTTAAAATATTACATAGCCCTTTCATACATGCATGTTTGGGCCACATGCATGCATTGATGGTCCTCTCGAACACTCCCTCATGCGGTTATCAGTGATGTGCCCACTCAATAGCCAACAAAGGTTTTCAGTTCCACCGACAATGAGAGGCATTTGACCAAAGGCAGATTCATCTTGGCATGTTTGTTACGGTGTGGATCACGATGAGATTCCATATCAAAGTTCGGGCACATGCGTACACATGAGTCCCTCCCCCCAGGTCGAAGTGAGGGGGCTGCACGTCGTGAACCTCTCTGTAGTGCATTTCCGGTTTGCGAAGCATGTGCCACATGAAAGTTGTGCATTGGGTACTGAAACATCACAGAACACACCTCTTTTGGGCACATGAACGCAGAGGTTGTCCTATATATGACACTCACTCGCATGTGACTCTGTCTGTGGGCCCGCGAGTTCGTCGTCGATCAGTTGAACCTACAGCGGGAGAGAGGTTAATTTGACCAACAAGGATGGTTCTTTTTTGGTTTGTGTTACTTATATGCACGGTAGGAGTATGTAGTACATGTTAAAGAGGGGGCAACATGTATACTATATATGCGTCATAACCTTGCTCCATGTGGGGCCTTTTCGGTTCCCGAGGCAAGTGCCGCATCAAAGTTGTGCATTGGTATTCAAACATGATGTAGTACCATGCAGGCGGTGGTTGCGCCATAGGAACTCACTCACGTGCGGCGCTTCCATATGTGGGCTCGCGAGGTTGTCCTCCATCACTTTGACCCAACAATAGAGAGGTTAGTTTGACCATCATGGAATAATTCTTTTTGGTTTGTGCTACAGTAGGAGTATATATATACCACGCGTCGAATGCGGGGTAGCACGTACCACACATCATGAACCTTGCTCTTTGTGGGGACTTTTCATTTTCTGAGGTATATATATATATATAGGTGCCACATCAAAGTTGTGCATTATGTATTGAAATATCACACAAACACCTCTTTGGGCCAGATGCAGACGGTGGTTGTCCTGTATATGACGCTCACTCGCGTGTGACGTACGCTTCCCTCCAATGGGCCAGCAAGGTCTTCATCCATCACTTTGACCCAATGAGAGAGAGGTATAGTTTGATGAACAAGGAGGACTAATTATTTTAGGGTTGTGTTATGGTAGGAGTAAATAGTACGTGTCAAAGGGGGGATGGGACCAGTATATACTAGGTGTCATGAACCTCACTCCATGCGGGGACTTTACGGATTTCGAGACAGATGCCACATCGAAGTTGTGCACTAGGTATTCAAAACATCACAAGCATACACCTCTCAATATATAGGTCTGGCACTCACTCACGCAGTTATCGGCGATGCTTACATCCGTGGGCCTGCTTGGTCCATCACTTTCACCAACAGCGAGAGAGGTTAATTAATTTGACTTAGGAGGGGATTAACCTTTTGTTTGTCTCACTGTATAGGACATAATAGCACATATGTACACATGAATCCATCCCACTAGATCAAAGTGGGGGCGGCAACCACACGACACGTCATGAACATCTTGCTCTGTGTGGGGACTGTGTGATTTTCAACGCATGCACCACATCACTATTGTGCATTGGCTATTCAACACATATGCATGCATCATGCACCTCCATAAATATGTTTGGGACATCATGCACCCGTGTGGACGTCCGTCATTTCTATGCACAACGAGAAAGGTTTCCAGCATGGATTCTTCTTCTTTGGTTCATGTTATTGTATAGTAGGTCGATCATTCGAGGCCTAATTAAGTTTAGGTGCATGCTACGCGTCATGAACCCTCGCTCAATGGGGAATTTTACAGTTCCAAAGCATGTTGCCACATCAAATTTGCGCATTGGGTATTCGAACACCTCACACCACTTCAATATATATACATATGTTTGAGCCACATACACGAAGTGGGTGTTGTCTTCAGGCACTCCCTCGCGAGGTTATAGGTGACAAGTTAGCCCATTTTGCAGGGTTGTGTGTATGTCCATCACTTTGTCCAACAACGAGTAAGAGAGGTTATACGACCAAGTTGGATTCTGATGGTCCGTGTTATAGTACATCTTGGTGAGATGCCCTCTCCCCCTGATGAGTGTGTGTTTGGGGGGTGGGGGAGCTACTTCGCACTACCTGCAACCTCCGTGGGGTCGGGGAAGTCTGGTTAATTTGCGAGGCACATGTTCCACATCAAAGTTGTGAATGGTAGATAAATATCACACCTCACCGTTTTCATACATATAGTAGGGCCACCTGCAGGTGGTTTGTATGTGGTCTCACCCATCTCACGCCACAAGCACACATTTGTGGGTTGGCACACGGTCCACCTTTGTCTCGAAGCAAAAGAGGGTTTGACCACGATGGACTCCTATAGGTTTTGTGTTATGGTATATAGGTTGAGATTTCAGACCTAGCTATTTGGGGCATGCGTTCGTAGCTAAGATTCCTTACTATCGACATGAAGTGGGTTTGTAGGGGGTGGCTGACTAGCAATATTGTGTGCTTTGTGTGACAGGTGCCTCATCAATATTGTGCATTGGCTATTTGAACATCAAACCACCCTTTTCATACATATATTTGGTCCACATGCAAGTGTATTCGTCTTCTAACCCTTTCTAGCCAATTTTATAAATAGTAGATGAGTTGGATGAAAAAACTGTTTATGATTGGGGACACAACGGACATGGTTCGCTCAGACTACCCGTGTGCCATGCCCATGCCCTTGTCACTCACATCAGCATAGTAGATTGGGCTCCCGAGGCTTGCCTCCCGCTCTCAAAAATATCTTCTACTCCCTCCGTCCGGAAATACATGTCCGACAAATGGATATATCTAGATGTGTATTTTAGTTCTAGATACATCCATTTGTATCTATTTCTAAGACAAAAATTTCTGGACGGAGGGAGTACCTCGCAATATCAAAAATACTTACCGTCTGGAAAGTTTTTATGTTTGATAGCACACGATTAGTATGTGTGGACCGTGTGCGATGTCTGTTACTCCTGAACTACTTCAATCCCTTGATTCAAATTTTCAGTAGCCCCAACATTTTACTCCCGCCTGCATCCCTCGTAATCTCAAAAATATATGCTCGCCTAGAGGTTTTTCTACTTGATAGCACACGATTAGTATGTTTTGACCATGTGCGATGTTTGTAACTCCTTCTCTGCTTCTATCCCTTGATCCAAATTTTCAGTAACCCTAGCATTTTACGCATACCTCTGCATCCCTTGCAATCTCAAAAATATATGCTCGCCCTTGATCCAAATTTTTAGTAGCCCCGACATTTTGCTCCTACCTAGTAAAATTTTCAGTTGCCATGGTATTTCCTCAAACACCACCTTGGTCCCCCTCCACACACGCGCACACACACACCCCAAAACCTCCGCTTGTTGGGGAACGTAGCATGCAATTTCAAAAAACATTCCTACAATCACGCAAGATCTATCTAGGAGATGCATAGCAATGAGAGGGGGAGAGTGTGTCTACGTACCCTCGTAGACGGAAAGCGGAAGCGTTAGGTTAACACGGTTTATGTAGTCGAATGTCTTCACGATCCAACCGATATAGTACCGAACATACGGCACCTCCGAGTTCAGCACATGTTTAGATCGATGATGTCCTCGAACTCTTGATCTAGCAGAGGGTCGAGGGAGAGATCAGTCAGCACGATGGTGCGGTGACGATGATGGTGATGTGATCCGCGTAGGTCTTCACCTAATCACTGTGACGCGATGACCGGAGGAGCAAACTATGGAGCGGGTACCGCACATGGCTAAGAGAACAATTGATGTGTTATGGGGTGCCCCCCTGCCCCCATATATAAAGGAGGGGAGGAGGAGGCCGGCCACCAAGGGGCGCTCCATGGGGGGAGTCCTACTCGGACTCCACTCGTAGTACGGTCCCCCCTTTTTCCTTTCTCTTCAAAGGGGAAAAGGAAAGAGAGGGAGAGGGAGAGGGAAGGGGGGCGCCGCCCTCTCCCCTAGTCCAATTAAGACTCCCATGGGGGGGCACCCCATGCGGGCTCCCCTCTCTCTCCACTAAGGCCCATGTAAGCCCAATAATTCCCCTAGCAGTTCTGGTAAACCCTCGGTACTGCGAAATATACCCAAACCTTTCCTAAACCATTCCGGTGTCCGAATATCATCATCCAATATATCAATATTTACCTCTCGACCATTTTGAGAATCCTCGTCATGTTCGTGATCTCATCTGGGACTCCTAGCAAACTTCGGTCACCAAAATACATAACTCATAATACAAATCGTCATCGAACGTTAAGCATAAGGACCCTACTGGTTCGAGAACTATGTAGACATAACCGAGACACCTGTCAATAACCAATAACCAATAGCGGAACCTAGATGCTCATATTGGTTCCTACATATTCTATGAAGATCTTTTATGGGTCAAACCGCAATAACAACATACATTATTCCATTTGTCATCGGTATGTTACTTGCCCGAGATTTGATCGTCGGTATCCTCTTACCTAGTTCAATATCTTTATGGGCAAGTCTCTTTACTCGTTCGGTAATGCATTATCCCACAACTAACTCATTAGTCACATTGCTTGCAAGGCTTATAGTGATGTGCATTACCGAGAGTGCCCAAAGATACCTCTCCGATACTCGGAGTGACAAATCCTAATCTTGATCTATGCCAACCCAACAAAACACCTTCGGAGACACCTTTAGAGCATCTTTATAATCACCCAGTTACTCTGTGATGTTTGATAGCACACAAGGTGTTCCTCCGGTATTCGGGAGTTGCATAATGTCATAGTCAGAGGAATATGTATAAGTCATGAAGAAAGCAATAGCAATAAAACTTAACGATCATTATGCTAAGCTAACGGATGGGTCTTGTCCATCACATCATTCTCCTAATGATGTGATCCCGTTCATCAAATGACAACACATGTCTATGGTCAAGAAACTAAACCATCTTTGATTAACGAGCTAGTCAAGTAGAGGCATACTAGGGACACTTTGTTTTGTCTATGTATTCACACATCTATCAAGTTTCCGGTTAATACAATTTTAGCATGAATAATAAACATTTATCTTGATATAAGGAAATATAAATAACAACTTTATTATTGCCTCTAGGGCATATTTCCTTCAGTCTCCCACTTGCACTAGAGTCAATAATCTTGATTACATAGTAATGATTCTAACACCCATGGAGTCTTGGTGTTGATCATGTTCTGATCGTGGAAGAGGGTTAGTCAACGTGTCTGCAACATTCAGATCCGTATGTATTTTGCAAATATCTATGTCTCACTCCTTGACTTGATCATGGATGGAATTGAAGCATCTCTTGATGTGTTTGGTTCTCTTGTGAAATCTGGATTGATTCGCTAAGGCAATTGCTCCAGTATTCTCACAAAAGATTTTCATTGGACCCGATGCACTAGGTATTACACCTAGATAGGATATGAACTCCTTCATCCAGACTCCATTTGTTGCTTCTGAAGCAGCTACGTACTCCACTTCTGTCGGTGCAACAAACCCTGGGTCTATTGACCAACCGTGCACAGGCACAAGATCAAGATTGAAGCACCAACTTAAGTCAGAGATTGTAGAACCGAGATAATCGAAGATCCAACATGCATCTCAGATGGACCAAGGATTGATCCTGAGGAGCAAGGTATCGAAGAGTGAAGGGCATCCCTTACTGGGCAGCGAGCCTGGCAAGGGGCGAGGCCACCACCCGAAGCAAGCAACCGAGGCTCCCCAGCAGAGCCTGCCGGGGTGGGCTGGGGCAGAACCGCTAGCCAACTGCTCAAGCACGACCCACGTCGTCAATTAGTGTGGTGTCAAGCTGCAAGGTGATTAAGTGGAATCCATTTCCTACAGAGAAGCCTACAGATGACACCCGTCCAGCGACGTGTCAAGAGAGAAGGAGCGGAGCTGGCGAGATAGCCCGGCAGGCCTTGCCGGGTGCCCAGTGATGTGACACTAAGTGGTGCATTTATTGCCCTCTGTCATCCCGCAGAGTTAGGTATGATAGCACTGTTTGCTATCATATCAGTGGATAATGACCACTTTGCCACTGTGGTGACCCCTTAATCTATAAAAGGAGGGCCATGGCACTCGTAGGAGGGGGAAGAAGGTTGGAAAGTTGACAACCCCGAGCGACCACATACACGTAGTCGGCTCAGGCAAACCTTACCGAGCAAGTGTACTATGCACCACCACATCCATTCTTCCATCAATCCACTAAAGCAGGAGTAGGGTCTTACGCCTCGTGGCGGCCCGAACCTAGGTAAATCGATTGTGTTTTCTTTGTCGTGGGGTCGTACACTGGTATGCTCTTTGTGCAACGCTCCATCCCCTCGTCGAACCAACAAGGGGCCGCCCGGTACCATAGGTTGGCCGCAGAAATCCCACCACATCTTTGGTGCGCCAGGTAGGGGGAGCGCTTGCGTGAACCTGAAAGGGTACACCGCGCGTCATCTTCATTGACATTTTCATCTTCGACGGCGTCATCGACCATGGCACCCAAGTAGAAATCTAGCACCTCAGCCCATCCATCCACTCCGAAAGCTCCTCTGCACGTGGCCTCCAACACCGCGGGGGACACGGGATCTCACGGGTACGTGGACACCGCTGGGGGCATGGTTGGAGCAGGTGGCACTATTACCGCCTCCCCCGCGGCTGACATGGGGGCTAGAGCTGTTGGAGGAGAACAACACCAACACCGTTTTTGACGGTCAAGCTCTGCAAGGTGCTAGCGAGGGGGTCACTCCATCCGCGCCCCCTCTTCTCGCCGATGAGAAAAGCCGTAGCGACGGTGTTCGGTCCGGGCGAGCCATCGCCCTCCGGTCGCCCTCATCATGAGAGCGGCCGTGGCGCATGCGCCTCCTCCTGGATGAGCTAACCAGGCAGCTGCGCTCAACAAAGCCGCTGATCTTCGAGCACCACTTCCGCGCAACCCCGCTGCCCCGGTGGTCACCCCACCGCAGCGTGGGTGCGGCGCCGTCACCGTCACCGCAGGCACCATCCGGAGCCAGGCGACGGTGCGGTCGACGTAATCGACATCCATGCCAAGCACGACCACAGAGGCCATGGAATGAGCTCAGTTGTTACTGAGGTTCCCGCCAGAGGCCGAGTAGATGGATGAGTGGCATGCCACCATCCAGAGCCTGCTCGGTTTCATCGAAGCTGGGGGCTCAGGACGATCTTTCCCATGGCAACCTCCCCAAGCGACTGCCACCGCCCGCGCCGCTAGCCGTACGAAGGGAGCCTTCCCCACAGTTCAGTCCCTGCCATGGCAGCCGGCGAGGGCGTAGCAGAATCAAGACCCCAACGATGTCTCGATGGCCTCTTCTGACCCTAGAGCATGTCCAGGCCAAAGGCGAACCCCGAAAGAAAGGCAATCGGAGGACGCGCACGCCGTCGCCGAGCAGCGCCGCAACGATCCCCGCCGGGCCGACGGGTGCAACAACCTCAACGTCGACGAGCCCGCACTAGGTGTTGGCGGGTACCTACCCTTCAAGGTTGGCTGCCCTGCCTTTACAAGAGAGCTGCAGCAGGTCCGTTCGCCATCCATTCGCACGTTCAAGGCACAGATACCCAAGAAGTACGATGGGAGGCTCAACCCGGCAGAGTTTTTGAGCATCTATACAATCGTTGTTCAGGCTACCGAGGAAGAGATGAGAAGGTGATCGCCAACTACTTCCCTTTGGCCCTCAAGTCCAATGTGTGGTCTTGGCTGATGCACCTGCCAGAGAACTCCATTTCGTCATGGGCAGACCTGTGCCACGAGTTCATCGGTGCCTTCACCGGTGGCCACCAAGAGCCTGGCAGGCCCAGCGACCTGCAGCTTCTCCAGCAGAAGGAAGGAGAAACCCTTCATAAGTATTTGTAGAGATTCAGTAAAGTTCATAGAAACATTCCAAATATCCATCCAGTAGCTGTTATAGAAGCTTTCCAGTCTAATGTGCGCAAGCGCCGCATTCGTTCCAAAATGAACGTGTGGTTGTCGAAGACTGTGAAAGAACTATATACACTAGTGGAGAAATGTGCCCGAATGGAAGAAGGAAGGAAGTTACCCAGAGAGGAAGATTGCATCAATGTTGATTAAGAGGATGAGAACGAATCAACCAGTCAGAGGAAGGGCAAGAAGCGTAGTAAGAAGCCAAGAGACAAGGTAGTGATGATTGTGGAAGGTTCGGGCACACCTAGTACTGTCAAGAAGTCCAAGGCTGAGGCCCCTGGCAAGGAAGTTGCCACATGCACTGCCTTCCGGGAGGCCGCTACTGCGAAAAAAGTTGGGAAAGGCGATGGGCCGTACTGCCAGATCCATTGGACCAAAGGCCACGACCTTCAGGAGTGTTATCAGGTTGAGAAGCTCGTCAATAGACAGAGGGTAGAATATGATAAGCGTGACAAGGAGAAAGATCATAATGCTGCTGGCGGTAAGGGCTGAGGCGATGAAGCCAATCGCCCCGGAAAGCCCTTTCAGAACCAAGGAAAGCCCTCCAGGGGCAGAGAGAAGGAAACCTGTGATGATGTTAGTGATGGAGGGGATGAAGAGGAAACTGGTGAGCTGGAATTTCAGAAGGCCACTAACGCCCTGTGCATTGATGGAGGTGCATCTTTGCACACCTCTCATGAGAGGTCAATGTTGTGGATCCAGCGCCAGAGGCCCGAAAGCTGCTCAAGTGGTCCCACACACCCATCATCTTTGATGAGGAGGATCACCCTTGCCGCACCATGGCGGTAGGGTGCTTGCCGTTGTTGGTCTCACCAACAATTCGCAACCTCAAGGACACGAAGATGTTAGTGGATGGCATGGATGGGTTGAATCTGATTTCCCCAGCAGTTATCAGGAAGCTTCAGATAGGAGAAGAGGAGCTAGAGGCCACCGACACGTTTCAAGGAGTTAACCCCGGCAGGAGTCATCCTAAGGGCAAGATCACGTTGCCGGTGATGTTTGGGGGAGAGCTAAACTTTCGGACTGAGAAGATTGTATTTGATGTGGTTGATCTCGCCCTGCCGTATAATAGGATTCTTGGAGGACCAGCCATAGCCAAGTTCATGGCAGCATCTCACTGTGCTTACAACACCCTGAAAATGTCTGGGCCATTGGGGGTCCTCACTATCCCATCGGATGAGAAGGATGCAATTATCTGTGTGAACAAGATGTATCGGGACGCAGTCCTAGTAGAGGCTGCGGTGGCAGCAGTTCCCACCAAGGAAAACAAAGGGAAGAAGAGGGATTGTAGGACCTCCGGCAAGGAGTCCGGGAAGCGTGCCCGTACAAGTGCACGGCACCGGTCGACGACGTGCTGGAGTGTTCCAACAGCAAGAGATGCAAGGTTCCTGCACCCCAAGTGAAGAAGGTCCCGGCAGGGTGGCTGGCATTGGTGGTACTTTCACCATCAACACCACCCTCAATCAAAAAAAGGAAAGCGCGCTCGTCGCCTTCCTATGGGCGAATATCGATGTGTTTGCTTGGCAACCATCTGATATCCCTGGGGTTCCCAGGGAGCTAATTGAGCACCACCTTGCTGTCTGCCCACATGCCCCACCCGTCAAGCAGAAAGTACAGAAGCAGGCCTTGGAGAGGCAGCAGTTCATTGCCGAAGAGATCAAGAAGTTGGAAGCAGCTGGTTTCATCAGAGGGGTACTGCATCCTACATGGTTGGCAAATCTAGTAGTGGTCCGGAAAGCTAATGGGAAGTGGAGGCTTTGCATTTACTTCACAGACCACAACAAGGTTGCCCGAAGGACCCATTTCCCCTGACGTGCATCGACCAGATTGTGGATTCAACTTCGGGATGTGATTTGCTCTCCTTTTTGGATGCTCACTCGGGATATCATCAGATCTTCATGTCCAAGGAAGATGAAGAGAAGACATCATTCATCACTCCATGTGGTACGTACTATTTTGTCTGCATGCCGTTCAGATTAAAGAGTATCGGGTACACTTTTGCAAGGGCAATCCAGATTGGTTTTCAGCCACAATTGCACAGAAATATAGAAGCCTATATGGATGATATAGTGGTCAAAACCAAGGATAAGGCCACCCTTCTCCAAGATTTGGAAGAGACATTTGCCAATCTGCGCAAGATCAATCTGAAGCTTAACCCGGAGAAATGTGTGTTTGGTGTTCCCTCCGGCAAGCTACTTGGGTTCTTCGTGTACCATAGGGGGATCGATGCCAACCCCAACAAGATCAAGGCCATTGAGCAGATCCAAGCGCCAGGGACAGTTAAGGATGTGAGGCACTTGATAGGATGCGTTGCCGCATTGAGCAGATTCATCTCCAAGTCTACCAAGCGTGCCTTGCCGTTCTTCAAGGTTTTGAAGAAGGCAGGACCTATGAAGTGGACCTCAGAAGTAGATGCAGCTCTGTAAGAGTTGAAAGCCTACCTATCGTCTGTGTCTACCTTGGTTTCACCTAGACCCCAAGTGTATATTCAGGCTTGCACCAGTCCATAAATGGATCGCTGGAGCTTGCACACTTTGCCAGCACCATTAGGATCGACAAAACCTTCTGGTTGCATCATATGCAACTCTTCTTTAAGAAATCCATTAAGGAATGCAGTTTTGACATGCATTTGCCAAATTTCATAATCATAAAATGTGGCAATTGCTAACATGATTCAGACAGACTTAAGCATCGCCGCGGGTGAGAAGGTCTCATCGTAGTCAACTCCTTGAACTTGTCGAAAACCGTTCGCAACAAGTCGGTCTTTGTAGGCAGTAACGTTAGCATCAGCGTGAGTCTTCTTATTGAAGATCCATTTATTCTCTATGGCTTGCCAATCATCTGGCAAGTCAACCAAATTGCAAACTTTGTTCTCATACATGGATCCCGTCTCAGATTTCATGGCCTCAAGCCATTTCACAGAATTTGGGCCCATCATTGCTTCCTCGTAGTTCGTAGATTCATCATGGTCTAGTAACATGACCTCCAGAACAGGATTACCGTACCACTCTGGTGCGGAGCATACTCTGGTTGACCTACGAGGTTCGGTAGTAACTTGATCTGAAGTTTCATGATCATCATCATTAACATCCTAACTAGTTGTTGTAGGCATTAGTAGAACTGATTTATGTGATGAACTACTTTCCAATTTGGGAGAAGGTACAATTACCTCATCAAGTTCTACTTTCCTCCCACTCACTTCTTTCGAGAGAAACTCCTCTAGAAAGGATCCATTCTTAGCAACGAATATCTTGCCTTCGGATTTGTGATAGAAGGTGTACCCAACAGTTTGCTCTGGGTATCCTATGAAGACGCACTTCTCCGATTTGGGTTCAAGCTTATCAGGTTGAAGGTTTTTCACATAAGCATCGCAGCCCCAAACTTTTAGAAATGACAACTTAGGTTTCTTGCCAAAACACAGTTCATATGATGTCATCTCAACAGATTTAGATAGTGGCAAATCGGTAAGAGACATCATAGATCGCACCATATCTAATAAAGTATGGTTATGACGTTCGGACACACCATTACACCGTGGTGTTCCAGGTGGCGTGAGTTGAGAAACTATTCCACATTTTTTCAAATGAAGAGCAAACTCGTAACTCAAATATTCACCTCCACAATCAGATCATAGAAACTTTATTTTCTTGTTACGGTGATTTTCCACTTCACTCTGAAATTCTTTGAACTTTTCAAATGTTTCAAACTTATGTTTCATTAACACTACTACAGGATGCTTCTAACGCGACACTACGATCAGAGACCCTTCTACAAAATTGTGTGCGATGCAATAATCGCAAACGGTGGTGTAAAAGAACCATCAAAAAGGTGCAAAACATTTACGATGGCAGAGCCATCAAACACGGTTCAGATTTTAGTTGCGTGTGCGATGCAGGGCATACGGTTCAGTTCAATGAACTATTTCCGATGAGATGGAACAAAAGAAACGGGAAGCCAGATGAAGGCGTGCGTGATATACAACATACGGTTCAATCGGATGAACTGTTTGTGATGAGGAGGAACAATAGAAATGGGCAGCAAGATAAAGGTGTGTGCGATTGAGGGCATATGCTTCAGAAGGATTAATTGTTTGAGATTAGGCAACAGAACAGAAATGGGTCAGCCAGATCAAAGTGTTTGTGATTGATGGCATACACTTCACACGGATGAACTGTTTGCGATTAGCCACAACAAACTGAAACAGTTAGATAGATCAACGTGTGTGCGCTAGACGAGCACACACATTCTAATTAAAAGAAGCATGCGTGATGGTAATAACAAGTGCGCACGATTGTTGGAACAAGACGTGTGCTGACATTGCCTATTGCGGTGCACCCTATGGTGCAAACGCCACGTACGCGGCCGAGAAGGCGTACGTTCCCACGTTACGCCTTCCGGGAATAGTGTCGCACTGATAACCGTCAGTAAATTTTGAGCCTACGTCCCGTCACATTCCAAATTGCAATCCTGTTCACACCGATCAAAACCTAAATGGTTTCCCGCATAGGAGTGTATTACTCGGTTATAAATACTACTACACTAAGATGACTACACATTCCTCCTCAACTCCTCATCCACAAAAACAAACAAGTCATTGATCATCGTTCCCTTGCATCAGCCATGGCCAGCGTGAGTTCTGGGTCGAGAGATTGACACCAGGGAGATGCAAGCATGGAAGCGGAAGCACGGGATATGACCCGCCTCGCCACGAACGCAGCCGGCATGTCCCACCACGTGGCGGTAGCAGCACAGAGGTCCCGCTGCGCCGCCGAAGTAGCACGGAGGTCCTGCCGCGCCGTCGATGCGGCAGACTGGTCTGGCCGCACCGCGGAAGCAGAAGAGATGTCCTTCCGTGCCGCGTATGCAGTAGAGATGTCCTCCTGTGCTGCAGTGGCCTGGAAAAATGTCTCGCAGGTAGGCGAGGACTCCTACAGGCGCATGCATGCGATCGTCCATAGCCAGATGGATCAGATCTCCAGTTGGGCCAGGTTGCAGGACGACATGAAAGCCTCTTTTGAACAGGCTACCGGTGTCATCCAACAACTAAATGAGAGCAATGCGAAGCTCTGGTCCAGGCGCGACCTGCTGAGGGCGAAGATCATCAGAAGTGCGGAGCAGCACGAGGAGACCACTGCCTTGTTGAAGAGGACCGGCGTCATCGTCGAGAAACTTATGGACGAGAATGCCATGCTGCGCATCGAGCGCTGAAGGCTGGTGGAGGAATTCGTGGATGCTCTCAAGAAGCATCTTGAGGAAAAGAAAGAGCTCATCGCCGCTCACCATGGAGACTAGTTCCCGCGGCATGCAGCAAGGCATCAAGAAAGTAGAGATCAGCGAGCCAGATCGTTGTCTTCCTTCTTCTGTTGTCCTTGTGTATTTCGGGTGTTGTCGCATGTGTATTTTTTTAATTATGTTCCTTTTTATGGGGATTTTAATTATGTTCCTAAATATGTAAGATAATTATTATCCACTATGATCGTCCTTATATTCATCATGCTTGCCATGAGTCGTAGTCGATGCTATATGGCTCTGTCAGATCTTACATCAAGATCCGTTCGAAACTTTCTTTTCAGATTTTCATTTTTCTATCTTAAATCTCAGTCCAGCGAGACATATAGCCACACCATAAAACAGGAGCTCGGGCACCATTAATGTAGATGTTGGGTGGGAGGTGCGCAACGGGTAGAGGTCAAAGAGCTCTCCTCGCGATGAGCAAGCGCAGGGGTCTGATCGCACGCTTCCCGTACTCAAATAGCTACCCTGCACGGCACCTCCTAACCAATAAAAAAGGGACACGTGGCGGCATGTAATTGGTAAGTAGAAAGCACATAGTTTGAATAATACTTGTGTTTCTGATTTGTAACGTGACAGCACTTGTTCCAAAATGACTTTGTTGATTGTTAATGTGTGCGCCTTCGCAAATCGGACAGAAAAATTACCACAACATGTTGGTGCCATGTCATGACACCATGCCAAGTTTCATGATTTTCAGGCATGTTTTATATTTACATGAATTAAAAAACCAAGTTTCTCAATCTTTCCGGCGGAGCCACGATGCCCAGATGTTTGAATTTCATTCCCATTTCTTGCATGGGACCTAGAAATTCACCCAAGGAAACACATGTGATTTTTCAACCAACTTTGGCGCACTGGAGCATGTGCTTGTAGGTCAAATTTGAATTAAACTCATGAAATGCCTAGAAACTCAATTAATGTATAAAAAAGGCTAGACGAACCCTGAATAATTCCAAATTTTAGCACGATGCTTCTATTTGGTCTAATCTGCCTGTGTAAACAATTAAGGTGGGAGAAGGGAGTGTACAAATGTCATTTCACACACGGAGGTGACACGTTCCCTCTCGGAACCACGAGCCTTCTTTAGGGAAGCTCCGGTTTGCAAGAAGCTTACACCAAAGCTTGTCCCAATTTAGCCAAAAAAATACCGCAGCATGTTGGTGCGATCTCATGACACCATGCCAAGTTTCATGATTTTTAGGCGTGTTTTGGATTTACACGAATTAAAAAACCAAGTTTCTTAATCTTTCTGGCCAAGCAACGACGCCTGGATGTTTGAATTTCATTCCCATTTCTTGCATGGGACCTATAAATTCACCCAAAGACACACATGTGATTTTTCAACACACTTTGGTGCACTGGAGCATGTGCTTGTAGTTCAAATTTGAATTATGAACATCAAATGGCCAGAAACTCAATTAATGTATAAAAAGGCCAAACGAACCCAGAATAATTCCAAAATTTAGCATAATACTTCTATTTGTTCTAATCTGCCTGTGTAAAAAAATAAAAGCGGGAGAAGGTAGTGTACCTATGCAGTTTCGCACATGGAGTTGACATGTTCCCTCTCGGAACCATGAGCCTTCTTGAGGGAAGCTCCGGTTGGCAAGAAGCTTACCCCAAAACTTGTCCCAATTCGGCCAAAAAAATTACCATAGCATTTTGGTGCCATGTCATGACACCATGCTAAGTTTCATTATTTTCAGGCATGTTTTGGATTTACAGGAATTAAAAAACCAAGTTTCTCGATCTTTCCGGCCGAGCCACGACGCCGAGATGTTTGAATTTGATTCCCATTTCTTGCGTGGGACCTAGAAATTCACCCAAGGACACACATGTGAATTTTCAACCAACTGTGGAGCAGTGGAGCATGTGCTTGTAGTTCAAATTTGAATTATGCACATTAAATGCCCAGAAACTCATTTAATGTATAAAAAAGTCCAAATGAACCCGAGTATTTCCAAAATTTAGCACGATACTTCTATTTAGTGTAATCTGCTTGAGTAAAAAATTAAGGCGGGAGAAGGCAATGTACGTATGTAGTTTCGCACACGTAGGTGACATGTTCCCTCTCAGAACCACAATCCTTCTTGAGGAAAGCTCCAGTTTGCAAGAAGCTTATAGCAAAGCTTGTCCCAATTCGGCCAAAAAAATTACTGCAACATGTTGATGCCATGTCCTGACACCATGCCAAGTTTCGTGATTTTTAGGCGTGTTTTGGATTTACATGAATTAGAAAACCAAGTTTCTCAATCTTTCCGGCCTAGCCACGACGCCCAGATGTTTCAATTTCATTCCCATTTCTTGAATGGGACCTATAAATTCACCCGAAGACACACATGTGATTTTCAACAAACTTTGGTGCTCTGGAGCATGTGCTTGTAGTTCAAATTTGAATTATGCACATTAAATGCCCAGAAACTCAATTAATGCATAGAAATGCCAAACGAACCCGGAATAATTCTAAATTTAAACATGACACGCATGTACTAGTTGCGTGTTCACTATACGTAAATGTTCTAGAAATTCAAACACCATCCTTTCCCTCCATATCACAATTTTGTCTTTCAAACCATAATGAAAAAAACAGGTATACCACACATAGTTTACTAGAAAGAATCATGTGGGATGTGATATAAAATATCTTGGCGCACCATCTTGTCTAGCTTATGCAGGAAGCTTCATCATCTACAGTCCACCACCCCCGCTTGAACCACACTTGTGTGCTAGTTTCTCGCGGCACCGAGCGAAATTTTTTTGCCATTGCGGAAATATCTATCTCACCGCCCCCTCCCTCCCATCAAAAGCCACATTTCCACTGTTCCTCCTTGATTTCCAAGTTCAAACCTTCACTGCTGCTTACTGGTAGCTCAGCCTCCTCGCCGGCGACCCTTCTTCTTACAGTGTCGCCTCCTTGCTAGCTACCCTTCTTCTTGCAGCGTCGCCTCCTCGCCGGCGACCCTTCTTGCCGCGCCGCCTAATCGCCGGTGACCCTTTTTCTTGCTACGCGGCGTCCTCGCCGCTGACACTTCTTCTTGCTGCACGGCCTTGTCGATATGGTTAGGTAATACACACACCATCCTCCTCCTTTCCCGTCCCACATGCCCAGACCAATGGCGCTACACCTTTCGACGAAATCACTGTCCCCCTCCTCCACTTAAGCGCCACCCAAAACAATTTTGCATGAAGTATAACGTGGAGCTCAGTAGCATGCAGCCGCACGCATGCACGACCTCGCTATGGCGGCCATGCGTGCCGATCGCCAGAACTTGGAGGAGCACCTCGTCTTCGAGGCCACCGTCGACACCGCCACGTGGTTGTCTACATTAAAATACAGTTTGTGTTGTTTTCTGGAGGCCACCGCCAGTGCCTTATAGTGATTTGTCCTATGTAATGTTAATATGCAATCTGATGTTCAGTTAATAGTTTGGTCCTCTAAAATGTAATGTTTAGTTAACAATTTGGTCCAACAATTGGTACATTTTGTAGTACCGTTCTCAAGCATTCCTTGTTTTGTTAAATATCTTATCTTCTAGTACATGTTTCTATTCTACAATGTCGTGCTCAGTTAACTATTTTGGTTAATTTGGTCTGCTGTCCATTTAACTATTTGGTTTAGTTCTGCAATTTGATTTTCATTTGCTGTGGGTACAATTTTGTATTGTTATGCATGTGACACCAATTGAATTTGGCTGTACTCAATACATATTATACCGATAATATGGCAACTCTCAGTTAACATGATCAAGATCTTCCTTATGTGTGTTGCAGGGAAACAATGGGAGACACTGCGGTTTACCATCAAGGTTTGTTCAAGCATGGTCCTTTGGCTAATACCACATTATTGTGCAGCTGTAGGAATCATTCTAATATTTAGGTTTCTTACAATTTGGTCTTGCACATGTAGGTCCTGCTATCAGAGGCTTAGACCCACTGTTCGACCCATTTTGCATATGGGGAAATGAGATGTCTATGAATATCAGTCAAGTCAAGAAAGTCAGAAAGATTGTTAGGATGAAGAAACATGCGACGAATAACAGCAAGATCTTTGTTTGCACAATGGAGAAGACATTAGTCGACTATTGGATGGTACTAACTCTTTTACCTTGTTTTTACCCCTTGCGCCATTTCAAAATTTATAACAGCGATTTATGCATATCTTAGTTTTCAGTACTTTTCAAAGCAATTCTCCGATGATTACCTCTCAAACTACCTGCATGGTCTAGAGGTGAGGAAGGTATTCATTTATCACCCACGTAACAATATTGAAGTCTTGCTGAAGAGGACGAAGGTTGGGAGGGCAATTATCCATAGCCACTGGCCTAAAGTTGCAAGGATAGTCAACATCACTAAAGGCTCAATATTTGCATTCCGCTTCTGAAGTTTCCCAGATGAGATTCATGTGTCTATTTACCATGTACGATGCTACTTTCCAAAGGTTTTTGATGTTGCATGTGAAACTTGGTGCTGTTGTTTAATGGCGTAACTGAGTACCGAAGCTAGCTGATATAATGCGATTTTGAAATCCCGGTTGTTGTTATACGGATATGAAATATTTGGTGTGTTTTATAAGAAATATCAATTTTATTAGTACAAGGATTATCAATAATAGGATAATTACCCTGCTTATTGGGGTTTTCTATTGCAGACGGCTACTCAGACAACACCGTGGGCGATGAACACAAACAACCCGCACGGTTTCTAGAAAGTAGGCGTGTTCAATCAACTAACAATCACACACGGCTTCCAGCAGCGAACTGTTTGCGTTAGGCCACGTTGCACAAACGTTTCCACACAAAGAACTATGTGTGATATACATACGAACGGAAATGATTTTCTGGGATTCACTGTGTGGGATATACATAAGAACGGAAATAATTTGGTTTCGATGCCCCGCCAGATCGCACATGGGCTCATTTTGTGTGCCAGGAGGGCCTATCCCCGACGGTTTCTGGGTCGTGTGGGAAGGACCCCACTATCGCCCACACTCACTTGGCGATGGTTCCAAATGACGTCGCTGAAAGGGGTTAAAAACCATTGGTATAGCACATTGATGTACCAGTGTAAGCAGATATACCCATATCTACTCAAATTATCTGTGAAGGTCAGAAAATAACGATACCCGCCACGAGCCTCAACACTCATCGGACCGGATACATCAGTATGTATTATTTCCAATAAGTCAGTGGCTCGCTCCATTGTTCTGGAGAACGGTGTCTTACTCATCTTGCCCATCAGGCATGGTTCACACGCATCAAGTGATTCATAATTAAGTCATTCCAAAAGACCATCAACATGGAGTTTCTTCATGCGCTTTACACCAATATGACCTAAACACCAATGCCACAAACAAGTTGCACTATCATTATTAACTTAGCATCTTTTGGCTTCAATATTACACTACTAGAAAAAGGCCTGTTAGTGGCGCACCTACTTTGGCCATTAATGGCGCACTATAGGCGCGCCACTATTACCACGCCACTAGTAACAAATACTAATGGCGCACCTCTGGTATTTAGCCCTGGTGCGCCACTAATGCTCAACAAGGTGGGCCACTACTATGAATATTAGGAATTTTTTGCTTTTCTGATATTTGCATAGGTTAAAAAATACATTACAACACAGAATATAAACATCACAACATATAAACAACAGATTTATCGAATGCAATAGAAGATTAGTCTCCGAATACAATTCAGCATATTAGTCTCCGAATTCAAAATACCGAACAAAGTTGGAACATTACAAGTCTCGAGACCGCAAGTATCGAGTTTGTCGTCACATTACAAAGTCGATATCGATCATCTAAACTACCATCACATAGGAGAGAGTTGCGGTCACAATGAGCATCATCGCAATGAAACTCGTCTTCATCCGGTTCCTCCTCCGCTCCCTCCTCTCTCCCGCTAGATAGCGCGTGCATCTAGCTTCTGCCTCCGCCCTAGTGGTGTACCCTTTGTAATTGTTACCGCTGAAACGATGAACCTGTATCCGACACTCCTCCTAGTCATCATAGACTCCGGGAACCTTACCCTTGTACACGACATACGACGGTATCTCTATGCACTAGACAAACAAAACATTAGTAGCAATTCACATACAATACATAAGCAATATGTAGGTATGCAACGAAAGGATCGGAAGAGAAAAGCAACACATTAATAGCACGATTCATGGTCCAACTAATAAATAGCATCGATTACATATAAGCTGAATGACTATCCAAACCAAAGAGACATACAAGTTCATTAAAGTTTAATTACAACATGAGCTAATCTATATTTCAGAACTACATAGCATCACTACTTTCAACTCGACTCAGGGACTAGAGCGTGGATGAAGCCGCCATCTTTCATGATGGTCATGAAATCACGATCGTTGTCAGCCTGCATTTGTAGCATTGTTTCGATTTCACTGTTGGACGACTGGTATTTGAGGGAGAACTGCCCCGAGGTATGAAGCACATCTTGATGGATGGTTTCCACAAATTCTGACTGGATGCGAAAGAACTCTTGTCTGAGGTCCGCGTCCTGGAATGCCGACAAGCGTGCGGCCCAATCTTTGAGACTATTTGGTAGCAGAAGGTGATTATGGTCCCGTACGATCACCCGCATGTGATGGAGGGCATAGTAGGCATCCTTCTGACCACCAGGCGGCTGCTTGACGCAGGGGAATGTCGTTACGTGGGTGAACACGTGCTTGCCGTACCTAAAAATTGGCCTCCTGAAGGTGCCTCCAGATTTGGCGTAGCCGGGGAGGACATCATCAAGAACTTTCTTGATATTTGTGTAGTCTTTACTCGTCTGATGGTCCGAGTCAAAATACGTGGCCATGGAATAGTTCGGGCTTAAGAGGATGAGTGTGCAACGTGTGTCACTACACAAAACACGAAATGTTAGAAAAAATAACGATTGAAATCTAAAAAATCATGTGTTACGGGGCGGTGAGGGGATGACTTACTCGGGAAAGTAAGGCAGGAGGAAGATCTTGGCACGCATGTGGAATGGGTCGAATATCACGATGTCCGGGGTCTTGTCTCTAATGATCTGCATTTCCATACTGAGCAAAAATCCCCCCGACGGTGCTATCAACTATCACGAAGATGTCATCAAATCGCAGGACGATCATACCCCCGACGGTGCTATCGACAAAGCCCTTGCCCTCTGGCATCTTGGCCATGAAAACCGGGTATGCCACATCATTCTTGGAGAGACGCCGCTTCTCCAAAGAAAGAACACTGTCATGCAGACTTCGCATAGCACCGGTTGCAGCAATGAGCAGATTGGTCAGTAGCATCGGCCTACCTGCCACATGCACCCTCCTCGAGATATCCTTAGGTGAAGGTGGCCCGTCCTGAGCATGGATCATACTCGGTGCCGGTTGGCTTGCACCCTTGTTATTCTTTCTTTTCCGTCCCTTCTGCTTCTTCTGTTGTAATGGGATCGAGTTATGCTCAGAGACCACCTTCTTGAGTGTGTTTGGGCTGATAATATTTTGCACCTCGGCTATCTGAGGCTCGGTGAATGCGGCAGCTGGAGGCGTCTCCTGAAAGCTGAACGCCAGACGATTCCTGTTGCAATTGGGTTTCTCTGCGGTACCAGCTAGATCGCGATCATCTTTTGCAGGGTTTGGTTCTTGAGAAGGAGGCCCCAAGAATTCGTCACCGTACCCATGTTCGTTGAAGTACTTATCGACCCTGGTAAATGTACCGTCGTCGTCATCCGGATCCTGTGCCATAGGCATGTCTGGATTAGCTGACGGTGGTAGCGTTGTGGCGGTCTTGCCATGGCTTGGCGCCGGCACGACTAGCAGTGTTGTCTGTGGGGTGGTGTCCCCCGCCCCCAAACGAATCTGGCTCTTCAGCCAAAGCATGGACCAGCTTATGCAGGTGCTGAGGGTTATCACATCATCTTCGTTGGCCCCAAGGGGTCGATACGAAGGTAACAAGTCGTCGCAGCCCTGCAGCACCCGAACTAGTTGAACCCTATACACGGTGGGTGGCATCGGATTACCGTGGAATAGGCGGTTGCCTAGTAGAATGATTCTGGCCTTAGCGACATCGATCAACTGGCTATCCACGAAGTGTAGTAGAGTGCATGGAACATCGGCGGCACCCTGCAAAAACAAGTAGGGCGTCAGGGATGCCCAGTCAAAGGAAAGGAGATGAAGTCATCGGCCGAGAGGCTTAGTTACCGTGATGGCGTCGAGCTCGGCTAATGTCGAGGCACCACCAACGGCAGGCGTGCAAGTGACGGAGGGGATGCTTGCTGCCAAGGTGCCGACCGGCGTATTCTTCCAACACCCGAGTGCATTAAGCTCCAATGCCGGCGCCGACGCCAAAGACACCAATGCCGCCTCCGCGGGAGACACCAATGGCGCCGCCGGCGCATTGTGCGATTTGCTGCTTGTGATGCTGGGAATCGGGGGCGGCCCCTGTTGGCCACCCGCAATCCACGCCTGCAGCCCCTCAATCAAGGTAGGCACAATGGCGGTGATCGTCGCTCCCAGTTGGTCGCGCACTTGCTCTTCGACTATCTCCGGAATCCGCGCCACTTGTGCCTTGAGTTCTTGAACCTCACGCTCCTGGCTTTCCGAGCTGGTCTTTCTCTCCTTTTGCCCAGCCGTATAGTATTCCGACCATTTCGTGGACAAGCCTTTGTCGGCCAAACGACCATCTGACGACAGCTTACTGAGCTTATCCTTGTGTTTCATTACGTTCAATGCCCTATTTAAAGTGGTGTCCCAAGGGGAGCTCTAAGACGACCCCGCGCTACTACTTTCAGTTTCCTGTGGAAGGAACGTGAACCATTTAGAAATTTGTCTTCATTAGTTAGAATGCAACCATATGGAGCTAATTATGCGGGGGTGTATTCCTTACCAGAACAAGCTCAAGCGCCTTGGTCTTCGGATCCGTGGTAAGCTCCTTTGTTACCGGGTCAATCTTGTACCGGGCCCTGACATAGTTCCTGGTCTGCGTGTCACAGTATTTATCGAAGAGGGGCGGTAGGCCTTGCTCGGCACGCTCCATGTCCTCCTTGTCCCATATAGGTTCCGCCACTCTGTAACCGCCGGGACCAAGTTTGTGGACCCCTAAGTTCAAGTCCAGCATATCTTTTCCCCACTGACTTGATTCCGCAGTTGCGCTGCTCTCGCACTTGATCTTGAACTCCAGGTAGTCAGCTTTGCTGATCGAAGGATTTTTCTCCTTGATCTTCTCATAACTATCACCTTTTTCAATCCTTCTCTTCACCGCGGCTCTCCAAGTAGCTAGGGCCGTGCTCATCTTCGTGAGGGAGGCACTGTTCACTTTATTCCCTGAGAGGCGTGTGTTTGAGAAGTCACCGAGGAACTTGTATCGTTCGTGCAGCTTCGTGAAGAGGAGGTTACACAAATTCCCTCGGCCATGATGCCTTAGGTTCTCGGTGTTGATAAAGACGGTGCTCCGGAGAATGCACCCGAGTTGTCCCGCGTACCCCTTGACTAATTCTTTGGGCACCGTTGGATGCCCACTGGAGGACACTTCAGTAAATTCCTCCTTGACGGTGCCGAGCATGTTCGGGCGCTAGTCCTTCCGTTGCCTCTTCGGTTGGCTGCCATCTGTGCGTGCGCTGCCATCATCAGTGGTGGCATCCTCGGCGGCACCATCAGCGGTGTCATCCCCGACGCCGCTAGGGGTTGCGTAGTCGGGATCGGTGTCTTCCTGGCGTCCTCATAGCGGTGAGGTTCTTACTCCATCTCCTGGGACAGATCCCAGAATGCCTTGCCTGAACCGCCGGCCTCATCATTGTGGGCCATGTTCGCTCTAAATAGGAAAAAAGTTTGGTCAAAAAGTGGTTATTGTCAAGGAACAAGATATCTAAGTTGACCAAATAACCTAATTCTCTAGGAATGTTGCCGAAAAGTTGGTTATTATCAAGGAACAATTGAGAGATGTTTGTGATATTGCCTAGGTGTTTTGGGATGGAACTTGTTAGTGTGCTATTGCTAAGGTCCAAGTCCACGTTCTCAAGGACCTCATCTTTGCAGGCTAATTTTCTAGCTTGTAACACTGGGATTAGTAGCTTAATTAATCAACTAGTCGGTCATATGGTGGTGTAATTAACTTGTTTTAATACTGGCCAGTCATGTGGAGTATACTAGCTCATTCGGTGCCCCTAAAGATACCCCGGCCATATCATTTGATTAATTAGTAAGTAAACAATTGATCTAGCTAGCATTGTCATGCCATGCGTCCACCTTGTTTTAATACTAAACTAATCCAAGGCCTCTTTCCAAAGCCACAACTTCTAGGTCACCTTCTAGGTCACTAATCCAAGGCCTCTTTCCAAAGCCACAATTTCTAGGTCACCTTCTAGGTCACTGATCCAAGGCCATATCATTTGATTAATTTTTGTTTCAGTTGAGAATGAGGCACCTTCTAGGTTAAGAAAATTGGGCATGACCTTTGCTAATTTTCTTGACCTAGGAGTGCCCCATTCTCAACCAAAACAGAAATTAATCAACATTTCAGGAGAAAGGTGTCATTTCAGAAGATCACAAGTAGCAGCAGCATCACTTGACAAAATCACAAGTAGCAGCAGCATCACAAGTAGTACAGCAGCATCATCATCACAAGTAGTACAGCAGCAGCAGCATCACAAGTAATACACTTAATTGGCATAAAAGATCAAAAATAGCATAAATTGGAAAACAAGCAATACTTCTAAACCCAGTTGCAAGCAAATGTACAGTAAAATAAAATGATCCCATAGTGTACTTAATTCAGAACACATGGAAGAAACTTGACTAAATGTACAGATTTTAGAAAAAATATCCAAGTTAACTAAATGACTGATTCAATTTCAGGCAACTTGGAGAAGAGATCACTTGATCATTGACTGTACTTAATTTAGAACACATGGAAGAAACTTGTTAGAAAATGAAACGGTTAATATTGAGAATTAAGTTACTCTAATGGAGTACCAAATTTTGAGAACAAGCCGTCTGAAAAGCGCACTAGCTAAGATCTAATCCTTATGTCCAGTTAACCACTAATTTATTGTAACCAATGTTCAGAGACAAATCAGACTTGACAGTAAAGATCAAAATTTCATACTTGACAGTAAATATAGTGGAAACTGAAGATTATTTAGGAACACACTTGTTCCTAAACTTGATGTCAATTTAGCAACACAGTCTTCAGTGAGAGTATAAAAAATAACTACTCCATCTACTTAAGTGATTCTACACTAAACCAGAACAAGTTGATGTTCGGTCAAGTTGATTTCAATCTTGACACATAAAAAATTGACATCAATGAAATTTAGACTATGAGTTCCTGCCCATGACATCTGCATGGTTCTCTACACCACACACCATCAACACTACTTGCTACTCCTACTCGATCGCCCTAGCTTTTGCCACGGACATCAAGAATATCAACTTGAATACCATTGGTATATTTCCTATTTTTACAAAGATCTTGCACAATTGGCAATGATGTTCAGTAGCAGAGATTCGGAGTCATTTTACTGCCCATTTTAAAAACATCTTAAACATCCTACAGGATGGTGTGAAGGAAATGATCACAAGATAGCACTGGATACTTCAACTTCCTCATCTGTCTGCAGTTAACTTCCAACTTGGTAACCCATTTGGATCGAGAAAACAAGCACACAGAGCATCACTAAGTGGCAAAGATGCAGTTATACCAGAGGGGCTTGTACCAGACAAAGGTGTTGGGGAAGGTGCCTTCTCCGCCTCGAGGTATGGCTAGGGTTCGCCGATGGACGCGTGCGTGCACCTGCCTGAGGAAGCAAACCAAGGGCGTGAGGGGAGGGAAGGGAAGGGAAGGGAAGGGAAGGGAAGGGAAGAGGAGAATATTGGGCGAGAGAGTGCATACCTCGACGACGGCATGACAGAGCAATCAGGCTGGCGCGCTCGATCTGGTCGGCCATTCGCGAGCACAGGCACGCGGAGGTGAGGTCGTCGTCGTCGTCCCGGCGCGCGAGTGAGCGATTGGGCGGATGGACCTGACCTGATCCATCTCCGATGAGAGCGGGGTGGGGTCGGAGGGGGAGGAAGGGGAGGATGGGGAGAGGGAGGCGGCGGGGGCGCGGATTGGGAGCGGACACGTCCCATCGGCCAGGGCGGCGGCGCAGTGGGTTGGTGCAGTGGGTCGGACGCTGCTCTGGCTGAGAGAGATGTGAGATTGGGAGAAGGACGAACGACTGGCGAGATGGACAGCACACACATACATACAGAGGGGGGATGGTTAGCAATGGCGCACCATCTAGGGGTGCGCCATAACCACAGTGATTGCAATGGCGCACCTTCCCCTGGTGCGCCATTACTAACTTTTTTTGGATTTTTAGTTGCATCTAATATTTTTTTAGAAAATGATGATCAAATTTGAAAGCATTTATGAATGTGAAAAAATATCATCAAATTTGTTATTTGAAAATATTTATGAATATGAAAAAATATCATCAAAATTGTTATTTGAAAATATTTTTTTGGATTTTTAGTTGCATCTAATAATTTTTTAGAAAACATTTATGAATATGAAAAAATATTCATGAATTCAAAAAGTGCCCATGAAATTTAAAAATATTCATGAGTTCAAAAAATATTAAAAAATTCAATACTTTTTGTGAGTTAGAAATTCAATACCAGAATAAACCTAAATAAAAATTGGTATACCAATGGCGCACCTCCTAGTGGTGCGCCATAAGTAACTTGATAGAGTTGCATTCATTTGTGAATTGGTAAAACATTTATGAATATGAAAAAATATCATCTAATTTGAAAAAATATTCATGAATTCAAAAAGTGCCCATGAAATTTAAAAATATTCATGCGTTCAAAAAATATTAACAAATTCAATACTTTTTGTGAGTTAGAAATTCAATACCATAATAAACATAAATAAAAATTGGTATACCAGAATAAAGATAAATAAATATTCATGAGGACTAGAATGGAAGAAATGTCATTTCCATATGTTGAAATACAATCGAGAAATGAAGACTACAATTTAAATACAATCGATCTTAGCTATCTATCTTTTGACAATCTTCTTGCCCTTCTTTTTCGCAAATGGAGTTCTTCTCTTGAACGGACGTCCTTTAGGTAGGGTGGTCCTGCTTCTTCTTGTGGTGTATGGCACTTCATCGTCGTCGTCGTCATGTTCCATCTTCGAGTCGCCGTACTTGTCAAATCTTGCTCATTGGTGACTCCATCCATTCCGATGATCTTCCTTTTGCCTCTCCTCACGACAACACGACTGGGCTTTGACGGGTCGGTAATGAAGAAGCATTGGTCCACTTGGGAAGCCAGTACCCATGGCTCATTTTTCGCTGTGACGTTTGCACCCGCGGTCTTGGATTTGGCTTCGGGTATAACCATGGTTGTGAAATACCGGTCTTCTTTTAGGACGCTCTTGGCCCATCTGACATGGAACATCGGGACCTTCTCTCCAGCATAGCTCAGCTCCTAGATCTCCTTGATCCTTCTAGAGTATCTGTCCTTGTCATTACCGGTGTAGGATTCCATCGTTACCCCGGAGTTCTGATAACCATCGCTCTTCATGTCCTTTTCCTCGGTGTAGAATGTGTATCCATTGATATCGTATGCCTCATAGGTCATCAGGTTGTGCTCGGTGCCCTGTGACAAGGCGAATATGAGTTTTTCTTCCATGGAAGAATCCTCATGTAAAGGGTACGACAGAAGCTTCTCCTTGAACCAACACGTGAAACATGAGTTGTGCTCTTTGATTATATCTCCGTCCGTCCTCTGTTGGCCTTGGTCATTGTACGTCTTCTCAATAAAGGTTTTGTGCTCTACCACCCAAGGATCTACCACGTCTATGAGTTGTAGCGCGACTAGGTTTGCTCTTTCAAAGTCGGCGAGTCGACCCTCGAAGTCGACATGCATTTCATGGTGACCCTCGCGGTGACCCCATCCAGCAAGCCTGCCGAGGTGCCTGTTGATGGGGAGACCAATGGGGTTCTCGATGCCTAGATAATTTGTGCAGTAGGAGATGCACTCTTCGGTCAGAAAGCCCCTGGCTATGCTTCCCTCTGGACGTGACATGTTGTGAACGTATCCTTTGGTGACACCATTCATCCTTTCGAATGGCATCATGCTGTAAAGGAACATGGGCCCGAGTTGGATGATATCCTCCACGATATGGACTAGTAGATGCACCATAACGTCGAAGAATGCGGGCGGGAAGTACATCTCAAGCTCGCATAGTATCACCACGATCTCTTCATATAGCCTTCTGAGTTGCCTCACGCCAACTGACTTCCGGGAGATTACGTTCGAAAAGTTGCATAGGCCAAAAAGCGTTTCACGGATGTGCGCGTCCATGATCCCATGGATTGCAACTGGAAGTATCTGCGTCATCAGCACATGACAGTCGGAGACTTCATCCCGCTGAACTTCTATTTCGCTGAGTCTAGGTATCTGCTTATCTTCCCTGCGTAACCGTAAGGAAGTTTTCCTCCTACGAGGTAGGTGAAAAATTGCTCGATCTCCTCCTGACTTAGAGTCAAGCACGCGGGAGGGTAGTCATTTCCGATCTTCTTGGCCTTTTTGCCTTTGCGATGACTTTTTGTGTCCTTCGCATCATCATCATCATTAGCGTGAAGCTCCTCCCTTATGCCCATTGATTTCAAGTCTGCCCTTGCTTTCGGCCCATCATTGGTCCTCTATGGCATGTTGAGCAGGGTACCAAGCAGACTCTCGCACACGTTCTTCGTGATATGCATGACATCAAGGCTGTGAGGCACACGGAGGATCTTCCAGTACGGAAAGTCCCAGAAAACAGACCTCGTTATCCCTACCTTCAGCAGGGGCTCTAACACCTTTCGCTTCTTTCCCTACTCTGGCGCCTTTCGCTTCTTTCTCGGCGGTGGGCAATCTTTCCAATTTTTCAATAGCTCATCTATTTCCTCGCCGCTCCTCGTACGCGGGCGTCTTCGGGGTTCGTTTTCACCATCGAACAGATCCTTGCATTTTCTCCATAAGTCATCATCGTGAAGCCACCTTCGATGTCCCATGAACACGGTTTTCAAAGACCTGGGATCTCTATCTAGCTGTCAATACGTTGTATCATCCATGCACCTGACGAATCCAGAAAATCCGTGGACCACCTGCCCCATGACATATCTGTAACCGAGATAGTCGTGCACCGTCGTGAGCAGTGCGGCTCTCATAGGGAAATATTCTTTCTCTGCAGAGTCCCACATATTGGCTGGCGTTTTGCACAGTGTGTCTAGCTCCTCTTTCAGCATCCCCAAATACAGATTGATGTCGATCCCTGGTTGTTTCGGCCCTTCAATTAGCATACTCATGTGAATGTACTTCCTCTTTATGCACAACCAGGGGGAATGTTGCACATCCACACAAAGATAGGCCAGGTGCTATGTGTGCTTCTCTGGCTGCCAAACGGATTGACTCCATCGGTGCTCGCACCCAACATAATGTTCCTTGGATCATCCCCAAATTCTGGGTGTTCGAAGTTCAACGCTTTCCACTGACTCGCATCCTTAGGGTGACTCAGCATCTTGTCTTTTTTATTTATCTCCTAATCATTTCCGTCATCTTCTCACTTCTTCTCCCCCCTATCTGCATGCCAACGCAGGAGCTTTGCTAGCTTAGGGTCCGCGAAATACCGCTGCAGACAAGGAGTGATCGGAAAGAACCACACCACTTTTCGAGGAGATTTCTTCCTCTTCTTGTATCGAGTGGCGCCGCACACCGGACATATGGTAGACTCCGCGTTCTCGTCCCAATAAATGATGCAATTGTTCATGCACACATGGTATTTCATGTGTGGTAAATCCAGACGACACACGATTTTCTTTGCCTCCTCGAAATAGGTCGGGCACTTGTTCCCCTTGGGAAGATGTTCATGCCAGAATGGCATGTTCTCGTCGAAGCATGCGTCGGTCATTTTGTGTTTTACCTTCATCCCTAGAGCCATGAGCGTTACTTTCAGGCGGGTATCCTCGGGCCCGCATCCTTCATACAATGGAGTAACCACGTCTATCTCCAATTGATCCAGCTTGGCTTTCTTTCGGGCGGCAGGTCTTGCGTTATTCGTCTGCTTGAGAAGCAGCTCTTGAATATGAGGGTCCTGCACCCAGTGTAACACCCCGGATGTAACTTTCCCAATTTGTACTCCAACTCTTGCCGTTTCCGGCGTTAAGTTATATTTATTTCCTCGGGTATGGGTTTTTGTCTTCGTGTGTTGTTGTTGTTGTCATGCATCTCATATCATGTCATCATGTGCATTGCATTTGCATACGTGTTCATCTCATGCATTCGAGCATTTTCTCCGTTGTCCATTTTGCATTCCGGCGCTTCGTTCTCCTCCCGTGGTCATTTCTAGCTTTCTTTCGTGTGTGGGGATTAAACATTTCCGGATTGGACCGAGACTTGCCAAGCTGCCTTGGTTTACTACCGGTAGACCGCCTGTCAAGTTTCATATCATTTGGACTTCGTTTGATACTCCAACGGTTAACCGAGGGACCGAAAAGGCCTCGTGTGTGTTGCAGCCCAACACCCCTCCAATTTGGCCCAAAACCCACCTAACTCTGCTCCATCATCTAGAGCGTTCGATCACGATCGCGTGGCCGAAAACCGCACCTCATTTGGACTCTCCTAGCTCCCTCTATGCCTATATATAGACCCCCTCCTTCAAATTCGCGGTTCCACTCTCCCCCCTAACCCTAGATCCATCCGCCGCCGCCGCCGGACGTGTCCGGAGCGGGCCAAACAACGTCCGCCGCTGCCCGCGCCCACTAGCGCGCTGCCACATGGACGCGGGCGACCCACCGCTGCCGCGGCCCGCTCGGCCCACGGGGAGCCCGCCCCGGGCCGGATCGGGCCCGAGCAGCC